>NC_092595.1:1230000-1842500 GCF_047663525.1 Anas platyrhynchos | reverse complement strand
AAGCCAACAATTCTATTAAGCACCGCTACCCAGCCATGTTGGGATACTCGTCCGTCATCACCGCGGGTCTGAAACAAGGCTGGTGGCAATCAGTGAAGACTGAACTGCTGAAACGAGCTCCAAGGAAAGAAATGAACAGTGATACCTAGCAGTCGTTATTAACACCTCCTGGATAAAGGTTTTTTTGTTGTTTGTTTGTCTTTTAGGTGATTATTGGTAGAAACATTTACATGAAAAGCCCCTGGATGGAGTTAATCAGTGTTGGTTACGAATTCCTGATCCTCCCATACACCACCCAACTGGTGTCACATCACCCAACTGGTGTCACATCACCCAACTGGTGTCACACCACCCAACTGGTCGTGGCACGGGTGACCTGCAGCAGCTCCACGGGCAGAGCCCTGCGTGGCTTGGCCGGGGCTGCACCCGCGCCTGCTGGTGGTTATTGATTAACGCGCGGCCACGCAGCGCCTGCAGGGCTGGCAGACAATAACTATATTCTCACAAACCGCTGATGGGCTAAACAAGCTATTAATGACAGGCTGCTCTCCATCATCTCAAATGGACAGACTCTGCTGCTTGACCACAAGGACAAGCAGGTTATTGCCTTGAAATCTTATACAAAAGACACAAATAAGATCCTTCTGCTGAAGAAACCGCACGTATGGCTCCACCGTTCATTTTTAGTTGAGCTACTAATAGAAAACCAGACCTGCTCTGAGCTGCAAACAGTTAACCTTTTCTCCAAGGTTTCTACAGCTTGTTAAAATTTGCTACCGGAAAAAGGAATTAGCAAAATACAATTCAGCAAGTAACAACCTAAGTTTTTGGAATACAAGACCAATTCTCCCATATTTAGAACTTTGGGATTCTTTTTCTTAACTAGCATAAAAATAAATGCTTCCAAGCAGATTTAGCTCTTGGCAGTCACCAGGGAGAGCAGCTGCGCCCACCTGCATGCTCGGGCAGCCCCACGGGACAGCCCTTTTCCCAGGAGGGTGTGCTCAGAAGGAATCCTTCACCACCAGGGTGCCAAGGACCTGGCACAGGCTGCCCCGAGCAGCTGGGGCTGCCCCGAACCTGCAGTGCCCAAGGCCAGGCTGGGGAGATTTGGGCAGCCTGGGCTGGGGGCAGGGGCCCCTGCACGTCCTTATGCACCTACACAGGAACATCCACGTGAACCCGCTGTGAAGTTCTCCAACCTACAACGAAACTAGTTGTTTATGAACGCAGTTGTTTTTACACTGAGTATTCCCAAATAACTATTTGTAAAATACTTGCCAAATTTTGGAAAACCAGTCATGTGTGCAGCGAGATGCTAGGTACCAGAACGGCAGCTGCCTGAAGCACACATAAGCAGCATAACTGGCTGCAGTCAGGTGAAAGGTGTCCATAAAACATACATACAAGAACACACATCCCATTTTAAATAAAGGATTAAATAGCAGATTGCCCCATCAACATGAAGACTCTTCTTTTTTCCTTGTCAACTTTGGGGAAATGGGAGGAAAACCAGTTCTTTCCAGGTATTTGGACATGCAGTAATTTAAAGCAGAAGAACAAGAGCAATCGTGTGGCTTAACTCTTCTGAGGAATATCCCTATAATTTACTGGAGCTTAAAAGGTCTTTGTGAACTTGTCTGACATAACACTGAGATATAAAAGTTTCCAGTATGAATTCTCCCATCCATGAGTGTCATGGGAAGCTGTTAATTTCCTTGAGCACCTGTTCCCAGGACAGATCTTCTGAGATCACAGGGAAAAGGAAAAAAAAAGTCTCAAGGACCTGGAGGTTTTGAAAGATCTTTCACAGAAATACAAAGCAGCTAATGTATTTCATGAAGATGAAATTATTCAAACATACAGTGAGTTACCATGTCAAAGAACTTCAGGTTTCATTACCCTGCAGAGCTTCTTCCCAGTACATTTCCCCCCAAATCCCAGAGAAGCTCTGAACGTGAGTGAACACTATTCCTGGTCCACCATCCCCTGCCCAAGCTCCTCGAAAACCACAGAGCCTCTTCCTTCTGCACCTGCTGGTTCGAGGTGACGTTATAAATCAGACCTGCAGCTTCAGCTACTGCAGCACTCCCAATTTAGAAAAAGTACCAGTCATGGTCATCTGTCAAGACTACAGCATCTTTATAATGCATTAGAAAAATTCTCTGAACCCATCAGATTACAACAACCTGACACCAGCAGAGGAATGAAACATTTAAAAAATTTATTTAAGAGATTCAACTAGCATGCAAGCTACCTATGAAACTAGCAAACAAGATTAATTTTAAGACTGCTTTTAGAACTATTCATAACATTCAGCTATTTATTCCACTTACAGATTCAAAATACTAGTTGCAATGGAACATTTAATATGCCACCATTATAAAAGGGAAACTGCTGACAACTGTGCCCGAATATACATCGTTTTCATCCTGCTGTTACTCCAACAAGATATTGGTATACAAGTGCCTACAAATCATATTTCCCAAGTGATTCCAAAAATGGGAAGCAACAACAGAAAAGCAATTTTTTTCAAATGCTCATGCAATACACTGCAATAAGATTTTATTTTAATAGCAGTATAGAACAGTATATGTAACAGTATGTATTATTTAGATATTGTATGAAAAATTAAACACGAATTTCAACACTTCTCCTGAGGTATTGAAATATATGTGCCATTAATAGTGAATATTTTGATTTAATGGGATTTAATAATATGTTTAGATGAACTACTTAATGTTCAGATGATTGCTGATACTAACAGTCTAAGCTCAACGAGCTTCAGACTTGTGACAATATTGTTTTTTTTTTCCAGTTTTGATCAACTGATTAGTTTTTAATGCTAAGTATGTCTTGCCATCACTTGCGGTTTGAATATGTTTACTTAAACCAAAAATATTTTGCATCTCAATTATTATTTTATACTGCAGCACTGAATGGAATTTAAGTCAATACATTATTCATAAAGCAAAGACAACAGAAAAAACAAAGCTGTGCACTTCTTTCAAAGACTTCAAATTACTAAAACATACCATATTTATGCATGCAATATTTGATTGTGTGTGTGCGTTTTTCTTTTTTTTTTTTTTTTTTTTATCACAAGTTTGTTGTTTTCAGATCAGGATATGCCAAAAATCCTACACCAAACAATTTTTGTTTATAATTAAGGCAATCATCAATCCAAGGATTGTAGTCCATTTTATTTCATCTCTACATCAAAAAAAGTAATTTAAAAAAATTAAAATTCCCTTGAAATGGTAAGATAAATGAAAATGTAAGTGCCTTCACATTATAACAGTAAGCTGACCCTCTGGGAAATGGTTGACTTTCTCAATTCAAGGTATTCAAAGCTCATTCAAAAGTGTTCATTTGGAATGCAGATATCAAAGATGATGCAAATGTTCAAGAGAAAATTAAAACTTACCAGATGTTCTAATCCAGCTTTGATGTTTCCAGGGTCCCTGTAACAGAAGAACAGAAGTTCTAAATAGTTGCTAAACCCTTGTCTACAACAATTTATGTTTAACTCAGAAATGTCAAAGCCATGAAATTTCTCAAGTAAAATTTTCATTTTTAATATCTAAATCATTAAAATATTTATGAAGTATTGATTATTCAAATGCATAATTACAGAATTATTTAGAACCTTAAATTTTACCTGCCTTAAAATTGCTATAAACTTCAGCAAAGCAAGAGGACACTAATTTAAAAAATAATTAAAAACAATAAAAATATAACTATCCCACTACCAAATATTGAAATTATTAAAAGAAGACATTCTTTTCAAATTGACATCAAATTGACATTCAATGGCTTTATGGTTCTGCTTTCTCACTGCTTCAATAATAAAATTTGTGAGAGTAATAAAATTGGTGGGTACTTCTCAAAAATGAGAAGTATTGTGGCATTAAAATAGCTGATAAGAGAAAAAAATGACTAAACTATCAAAAAAAGGAAAAGCAAACAGAATTCAGAGTGCAACTTAAAGCATCTTGCTACGTGCATACAGCTCAAGCTTGCCATCCTGGAGCAACATAAACAGTTTGCCCAGTTTGACAAAGTTACCTGAAAAGTGTTAGATGTCTACTCTCTGCCACTTCAAAAATAAAAGAACAAAACAAGGAAAAAAAAAACCAACAAATAATAAATCCCCTAAATCCCCAAGTCCCAAGCTACTAAACAAAGGAAGCTGGCTTCTGCTTTCTATCTGCTTCCAAAAATGTGACGGTATCTTTTGAGGAAGATGGGCTGTAACCATGCCAAACAAGGAGAAACTGTCCCCAGAAGTATTGCAAATAATCAGTTATTGAACTGTATAATGTAATGTAGATTTTATACTTATAATATTACTTTTTCAAGAAATTATTAACCTCTAACAAACCACAGAATTAAAAACAACTTTAGACCTCTGAGACAGCAAACCATGCAAGACTGAAATTCTGTTCTCTTGAACACATAGTATTGGTTACAGAAAGCATAATGTGAAGTTACACAAAAAAAAGGGCTAAAGCATATTAAGTTTTATTATACAGAGTAAGTCCATGTTCAATGGCACATTTTCCAACCTTGCTGTGCTGTACTTCAGTCTCCTTACGTAAAAAGCTTTTATTTTTCAAAGCTTTCAAAAAAGTCTACATGCTTTTGCTCTATTTGAATAAACCATGGATGAATCAACAGAAAAGATGCACTTTTCTTACACCATTATTTAGCATTTTTAAACAAGAAAATATCAGTCCAGTCTGTACAATATTTAAAAAGGAACTGTCTTTCACATCTGTTTTGAGGTGCTAAATGGCCTTAAAGAAATTAATTACTTGGGAAGCATCCAAGAAGCTGATGTTAGGAGCTCCCAAGCAATGGTATAAAACCTGCCCTGCTTAGTGGTCTGTCTCCTCTGCTGTCCCTGTCATGACTTCATCAATACTGGTGCAACTCTTTCTGCCCTGTGCTGAAAGCAGGCTTAATTCAATTATAGGTCTCAAAACTGATAAAAATGGTCCTGAAGTGGAAAATGCGAAGAGATTATTGGCAAATGAATAAAGATTTGTATCGAACTAACACACAAGAGTACAGCAGGTTTTTTTTAATCATTCCCTGTCTTAAGTCTTCTGGGAACAGTGAGTTTCCCTTCCCCTCATGCAGCACATCGATTTCTGAATTAGACTGCAATATTAAATAATTAATATACTTGCCATGATTGATGTTTTGCATTAGTTGAATATTAGGTTATCAATCAAAATCCACTTGGTTTAATGTAATAATATTGAAAAAGTGTCACTGGCTGTTCATCCAATTTGTAGTTGAGGCAGCACAGATAGTAATATTGGTGTAACACAAGGCTCTAACGCAGGAAATGCAGTGGTTGAACATACATAAGGCAAACATTATCAAACTAACCAGGACAAGGTTGAGGTTGTCCTAAATAAACCTTGTGGCACCTGTCACTTTCAATGAAAACCTCTTTCCAGCCGGAGGCTGCCATGCATCAATCAGCCAGGACACCTAGCGAAGCCACGGCATCATTTTATTTCTAGTTAAAAATAATTATCCAAATAAGATTCTTGTTAATACTATATTTCAAATATTGCTTTATGTAAAACCGCAGCTCAGTCACCATGGGCTTCAAAGCATAAACAAACCTTCCATTCTTACTGAACACTTCAATCATTAATGCCATAAAACACTACAAAAAAAGGTAGATACAGCTTTATGCACAAACAGTATTACAGTACCCTTAGAAAGAAAGGCTGTAAGAAAGTTACGTTAATTTAGTTATTTTTATCAGATGGTAATGTTTTACTAAACCAGAGTGAAAGTTGACTTAATTTTTGACTAAGTTTACTCTGTGCTGCTATTCAGATTAGTAGAAACTAGAAGGATCCTGCATTTTTTTAAGCTGTATTTAAAATGAAAACAAACCAATTCATGTTCTTCAGTTCTCCTCAAGTTGTTACCAACTCACTCTCAAGACTTCCCTTGTATTCGCAGTTAGTGATTTCCTTTTTTGGTTAGAACCCATAGGTCACAGGATAATTCTGTGGATTACCTATATCTGGGGATATTTTGGAGTAATTCCTAGTCACAGAACAGCTCTGGCAGAACGGCCTCTGGAGGCCTGCAGCCCTTCCACCTGCTCACGGCAGGGTCAACTCTGAGGCCCATTTTACTGACTCCATGGCCCTGCTGAGTGGGCCTCTCCTTTTATCTAGTCCAAACGTCTCTTTTTTCATCTGTGCTGGTTCTCCTTCCTCCCACCAGACACGACTTGAGCCTGGCCCCATCTCCTCAGCCTGGCTGGCGGCTGCCAGGCGCCCTCACAGCCATCTCTCCACCACATGCCTGGCCCGCAGCCTCTGGTCCCCTCACAGGGCAGGTGCTCCGGCCTCTCACCATCTTGGTGGCCCCTACGCCACTCTAAGCAGTCCTAACATCTGATTTTGCTCTTCAGGAGCCAAATGAATAAATAAATCACCTCCTCATTAGCAAGGCCTTTGGCAGGATCCCCTCCAGTTCCACAATATTAACTACAAACTGCAAAGAGCAAGGCCAGATGCAGCAGTTCAGGTCGTGCTACACCACAGTCTTTCATAAATGCCTTTTAATCCCTCTCTTCATGAATGCCAAAGTGCTAGTGTTGATCAGGCAACATTGTCCTGAATTACTATAAAAAAAATTATGATGGAGCCCCCTTCAAAAAATCTGTTGGATCACTCAAAAAACACATACTGATTTCAATAATCTGCCAAGTATCATTTCAAATAAATCCCTTTTCCTTCTCCCAATATTTCTCTTCAATGAAGAACGCTTATAGTCTTCTTGAAATAACTTTGTGTTTTGCCATTCTCTGTCGTCATGTTAACATGCTTCTACTGCTTCCTCTCATTTAATGGCCTTCCCTACAGATCTTCCTCCGAGCAGCACATGCAGCTGCTACTTTTCTTTTGCATGCTATCAATCCCAACTTGCATTCTACATAAACAACCTCACAACAAACAGCTGAAGTCTTCAGATGTCTTTATGAATATCAGACATGCATACAAGAAGAGTGTCTCTTACTAGTCTTGACTACCTACTCCACTGTAGCATGCACCTACCTTCACCTCATTAATTGCCATCATCATCTCGTGTCTCCTATCAACAAACTGTCAATTCCCAACTAATCTTGGAAGTCTAATGAATACTTAGCACCCTGTAAAACACATTCGGCTACAGAATTTATTACACTAGCCCTGATTACTAAGTCAATATGGCATCACTGTTAATACTCCAAGTTCTGACTAAATTCCAGCATTTGCATAAAAAAAAAAACAAAGAAACAGAACACACCAAACCAGCAAACAACAGCTGGTAGCAACTTCCTTCCTCTCTCAGAATGTGGAAATCCCCCATCCAAAACTCTACTAACCTGTGACAAGACTTTCTTTCAGTGGCCGAAAATTTTTCAAAGCCTTTTTTCAAAGGCTTTCAATGGAAATCTCATGATTTCCCGGACCAGAGCTGAGCACTGCATATTCCTGGCAAGAAGAAAATTAGTTTTCCATGTGATTACACTCTGTTTACTTCTACCCTGGGATATCCCAAGACAGAGGGCTGCTCCCTCACTTCTGCTTATTTTATGTTCAATCTTTGATGGATTTAATTTCCTCAGCCTTGAAGGCCTGTGTGATCAGATTGAAGGTATTCCAATTATCAAACATTAGAGTAGGAGGAATATTAGGAATAAGGCATTGTGTGCACACAAACACACTCAATTGGTTGGCGGCCTAAAATGCACTTGTGGCCTTATCGCTGTTTAGTGATGAATTTACACAAAGTTTTAAACCAGGTAATGTTCTGGAATAGCTTCACAGACTTTGTCAAGCTCACAAAACATGCCAGACATCAAGAGCAAAACAGTTATAGCCAGATCATGCCTTTGTCCAATTCCAGAAAAAATCAAAGCCTGGAACAGGGAGAAAAACAAACAAAGCCCAACACAAAACCGCCTACTATCAGAAATAACCAGAACAAATACACGTGATTATCACATTTGGATGTTCAGAAGGTACTACGTACTTGTTGCAGAGTCCTGAATGCGGTTTTTAGAAATTGATACCCCCATCATATTCCACTAAATTTTATAGGTTTTGTATTGTTGTGTTTGATGTAAAATTATAGGCTGATGTTTCCAAATCTGACTACAGACCATAAATACTTATTTCAGTAGGCTTTGAAAGACACAACAAAGGTTACTTAAAAACTAAGCTGTATGCTTGTCCTCTCCTCCAATATCATTTTTAAGAGTGCTGAGCCTCCCAAGTGAATAGGTAAATCCAGACCTACAGACTTTCAGTGACAAGCTGGTCCAACACCACACCAGTGGTCTGGCACAACTGCCTGTAAAGGCTACATAACGCATAGAGACAGAACTCCAGCAAATAACTTACTCTTCAACACTACTACTTAACATTTTCTGGGTTATAAAAGAAATCCTGAAAAGTAGGGTTTGTATTTTTGTAGCCATAAGTGGAAATTACGTCAAAGGGAAATTACAAAAGACAAGAAGGGAAAACCATACAGGAAAGCCATTTCCTCCTGCCTCTCTTACATAAAGATGAAGAAAAGAAAACCTGACTTTTTGAAAGTAACCAAATGGCGTATACAAACAATACTACCAGTTAAATCTATGAACTAAAAAAAAAAACCAAAAAACAAAAAACAAACGGATAAAGTTAAATAGATAATCCATTTATGCCCTCAAAGTGCTTGAAAATAGAGAAAAAAAGATACAGCATGAAACAAAGCCCTGTTGGCACATTTGGGATACAAAACCTTTATGACCACTTGTGAAGTACAGTAATGAAAATCAAAATCCTTGAAATCTAGTACTTAAATAAGTTTAAAAAAACTCCATACTACATTCACCTCAAAGATAATTCCTTGAAAACTGTAATGGGTTTAAGAACTGTGGCTCCTAGAGTCTAAAAACCCTGTTTTGTCCCATTACTGTAAGATCTAACCAAACAAAAACAGAATAGTGAAAATGATTTAGCAGTGCAATGCCAACATCAGAGAGGGTACAGGTGAGAGGAAAGACAGGGCAATAATTTGGCTGTTATTCTGATGGTACCAAGCATTCAGAAAAGCAGCATAATACATTACTTGAGAATTTTCTTTTGCACGTAAGAGTTCAACAGGATGAG
Organism: Anas platyrhynchos; assembly: GCF_047663525.1. Lineage (NCBI taxonomy): Eukaryota > Metazoa > Chordata > Aves > Anseriformes > Anatidae > Anas > Anas platyrhynchos. Next base: position 1,833,315 of record NC_092595.1, on the reverse strand, counting down.
CAATAGCTAAACTATTGACTTGATGCTACTCTTCGTAGTCTTTTGTGCACAGTAAACTCCCATCAAAAAGAGGGAATGCTTAGGAAGCCCTTCACTCTGACTGCTAGAAAAAGACATCCATGACATTTTTGAAGAATCTTGAATGTTGTTTTGCTCTTAATATCACATCCAATGGTCTGGAATGATCCCGAAGTGTAAGGGCTTCAAAATCTGATGTTACTGTGCTCAGTGGCTCCCCCACTCCAGTCAACCAAAGAATTTATTTCACTCAGGAAAAATGGTAAGAAGTTTGGCCAATTACTAATAAATTTAAATCTAATAAAGATTCAAGAAGATCATATGAAGGTCACTTATCAAAAGCAGGAAGAAGAGCAGGAGTCACCCCCACACACCAACACATACGGAATAACTTGGAACTGCTGAAGAACTCAGATGAATATAATGCAAGCTAAATTGAATCATGCTAAAACCAGGGACTTTAAATAGGACACAAGGTGAAACAATTTCCATAATATGTTATCCTAGAGAAAAGAAAAATCAGTACCCTAGAGACCTTATCAAATATTCAAGAGGGAAAAATATATATAACCCTGTCTCAGAGAGTAAAATTCAAGATTTTATGCAATTGAAATAAACACTGAAACTAAACAGAGGAAGAAAAAACAAAATATAGTGTTGATAGCATCAATATTTCCAAATAGAACCTACAAAAAAAAAAACCTTTTCTCCCTAAGTATTTCACAGATAAATGAGAACCAAAATAACTACCCAAAAAAGCTCCCAGTTTGGTTTCAGCAAGACTTCAGATCAGATATAAAAATCTTATAAACTATCAAAGCAGATTTCTTTATCCCGGTTGCCAGTTCAAGCAATTCCTCAGATAAACCTGAAAATTCAAAGGACCTCATAATTTGCAAGTCCTTGGAGTTTTTATACATGTATGTGTGGGGGAGATTGTTTTGGTTTGGATGCTGTTGGTCTTTTTTCTCCCCCTCCCTATTCAGTGCACAAGGTTCCCTTCCCAAAGAGTAAAACCTTGTTAATCAAGGTTTGAATTCCCAGCAAACACGAGCAATTAAGCTTCAGACTTTGGAGCATCGCTGTCTCTGTTCACCAGATTATTTGGTAGTTTTAAATAAATTAGACATCTTTGGCCTGCTTTACCTTTTCTGTAATATTATTTAGTAGATATTCAATTAAAACACATCCTGTAGGTGAAAGTGTATGAAAACATTTCACTAATGGACGTCAGTGGTAGTAGGAATTGTTGCTAATTAGTCTCAAAGTACAAAACAGATTACAAAAGTAGCAAAAAGCAGAGCACTGTAAATGCACAGAACACTGCACTGAATATTAAACAAAGCAGAGCAAGTTTTAATGCCGGTAAGCATAACTATAGTAAAAACTCTCTGGACTAGTAAAGAGTGTTACAGGTTAATGAGGAACATATAAAGAGTGCACAATAATTATCATACTGAACACCTTACCATCTGTGTTTGGATGACTGCAGAATATAAACACAGTTTATCAGCATTAAGTCTGAAACTAATTACACATGCATTTCTATTAGCATACTTTTAGGATAAGTATTTTAACTGTTAGATTTTCTTCAACTGCACTCAACTCTCAGTGCTGAAGAACGTTAAGTTTAAGTGTAAAGCAGTGAGAAAATTTAAATATTCTAAACACTAAAACAATTTGAGTACAATCAATTTTCCATTTTCCGAAAGCTTCTAAATCCTCCTCTTTCACCCAATTACTACTGTACTTAACCTAATGAAATTTTATTCTGCAGGAACAATGCTATTCTTAAACAAATTTTTGAAAAATATAAGATTAAAAACTTCTACACAAAGAATAAACTCCTAGAGAAAAGATGCAAATAAAATTACTATCATAATCTTTTGTTTTTTATTTGCAAGTATAAAACTGAAGAGAAACAAAAGCATGGAACATAGCATCTGTCATATCAGAATATAAAAAGATGATCCTGGCACAAAATGAAAAAGCTCTAATTCATTTGCAAATCAAGCCTGCCAGTTCTATTTCAAGCTGGCGGTAACTGTCAAGAGTTAACAAGATAATCACTTTCAATCCTGCCTTCAATGGTACATTACACTGTTATTCCATTCAATAAGGCCGTTCTTTGGGGCACTAGATGAATGGTTTTCATTTCTAACTCACACAAAAAGTTGCAAAAAAAATCCATGGGGCTTAAGAAAGAAATCCCTTTATGGGCATTTATCTGCCGGCACTTGCTTTTAGGCAAAATGAGATATTTGGATACATTGGTGTCCATTCACTTCCTCTATTCCTTCAGGCCCTCGGTCTACTGATAGAAAAAAAAGAAAAAGAAAAAGCACCACACAAGGAAACCTCAAGCCCATTTCATTTTTTTTAAACTATCTCTGCACATTAAACAAGTTCTGTAACATCTTTTGTAAACGCTACGAGTACGCACAGCTCACCACGCCACACAGAAGTCACGTCGTATTTAAACAGATCCATCGTTGTTTAACTTCATCACAAACTGCACAAAACGTAGTGAATGCTCATGAAAATTGTGCTTAAGGAAACAATAAGCATGTTCCTCATTAAATGTTTAATAAAGTTAACAATTCCTATGAAACAAGTTAACATGAAATTTGTCCGTATTAATTACTTGTACTTTGGTTTTGAAGATTCTGTTTTATGCATTCATTCCAAATGGATGAAGTCTTTTAGGTAAAAATAAAAAATAAAAAAAAAATCTATATTAAGTATTTAAAACTCACTTGCTGGCCAACAACTTTCTACTAATCCCTGTGGAGAAAAAACAAACAGAACAAAAAAACCTTCCTGCTTTTGCTCATTGCTCAAAACTCCCACTGTAAGATACTACCTGCACGTTACGGTTGTTTTGTACAGGTATGCATTTTATTACTGAATGTTTTACAGGGACTATCTTCTATTCTTCTGTACTAACGTCAGAAACAAATCAATAAATCTCACTAAATTTTTCATTATTATTATTTTTAAATAATGCCTATCACTCTCAGTTCACATGAAAACAAAAACAAACAAAAAAACCACACTAATATCTGTATTTAATATTTTCACTGAATTAAGTTTGTCCAGATTTGGGTCTCTTACCCATAGTCAGTGCCAACAAGCTCACAACCAATACCCATCTGTAAGTACAGTTTACTTATTTTTTTTAATAACCAAAAATATTTTTCCTGAAGCTGAGGGACCCATCTCTTAGCCACTCCCTATGCTACGTGCATACCTTAAGGAACTTTTTTGGGTCATCTTCATACGCCATCACTACAAGTCAGACAACTTTTTCCTTACGCCCCCAGTGCAAATGCTTCATTATAGGAAATGTTTCTGCTCTGGGAAGTCTGAGCAGCTCAAGTTACCAAGTTATCAAGGTTCTGGCTTTGCTCTTTGCACCTCAAAAGTTTCTTCAGAGCTTCTGAACAGAGAGATGTTCTTATATTCCAGAAATACTGCAACAAACCCAAAACGCCGTGCCTGGATTTACGTAACACAAGAACACAGCCTTTTCACGGCCCTACAGCCCCTACTCACTGCAAAGAAAGAGCATCAAATAAGGATGAATTAAAAGCTCACACACTTTGGAAAGATCTTGAAAGAGCATGAGACATGGCTCTTTCTTAGAACACAACTTGAACACAAGTAAACAGATGGATTTTAAATAGCAGGTCATCCCCCCACTAACTTTACGCAAGGCTAATTTGTTCCCCCAAAAACAAGAGCCTGCCACAGAATTTTGTGATCTGCTCTTCTCTGTTTTCCTTCCTCTCTAACCAGCAGTGGTTCAACCCCTTACTGTTCAAAAACAAACAGATAGAAAAAAAAAAAAAAAAGACACCCAGCATTCAGAGGAAAAGTTAAGATGTGCAGCACGGTAATTTTTCGGTAAAGGTAGGTATTTGTTTGTAGCCTTCGGAGCTGATAGATTTCCACGGATTAGACGAAAGACAAGGATGAGCCAACAGTCCTAGGCCACATGCACTGGAAGCCAAGACCAAGACAAGGCAGGTTTTCACACTGGAGGACGCACGCAGCACTTTGCAGCCACGGTCAGCTCGCTGCGACCCACAAAGTGCCACTTTGCTGCAATTCTACGGCTCGTGACGGTGCTCGGTCCAATTTTAGCTCACTAAAACCTCATGCTTTTTTAGGCATCACTGCTGGGAGGTATAAAAACCCAATTTGTAAATGCTGTCTCACTATTTCTTTTTGTGTCCCTGCGGTCTGATTTCATCCTTTTCATTTGGCCAGAATTTATCTTCCTCAGGAGCATGCGGCCATGTTCTGAATATATTCTGTGTAAAGTACGAACTGTCGTGGGGGGAAAGAGGTAAAGACTTTCTCATCTTAAGAAAAGCAGAACTACTTGATCCCAGATACCTGGTTTCTGTCACCCCAACTAGTTCAGCTAACACAGCCTGTACCACTTCTGGTCACAAGAGGCCTGAGTTTCAAACTCTATTTCACAATTAATTTGTTTCTAATTACGCTTTAACGTAGCCCTAAAGAAAACCTCTGCAAGTCTCTTGTTGGCCTAAGATGGGCACCCCAAGCAGACTGAGCAGGTGCTGAGGTGTAGGAGAAAGCCAGACGATGTCCAACTGCGTTGCAAGACAAATTTTCATAAGGTGTAAGGTAGAGCATGAGCTGGGCAAGCTCAATAGGAAATTAATTCCTTGGCCACAAATGAAAGGAAATAGATCATACTTCATCAAAATTGAAAAAAAAAAAAAAGAAGTGATTGCAAATCTCACACATCTTGAAAAATAATGGAAAGGTAACAATAACAAAAACAACCAGAAACTCCAGTTAATTGAAGCTCATGAAGAAAAACACTTGCATGAAGAGCAGCTTGACAGAAATCACTAACTCAGCCCCATTCACAGCAATTTCCCCCTTGACACTTCCATTTTTACAGTATTCAGTCCAAAACAACGCTGACTGCATGTATGCTAACAAGTCACCAGTGCTTGTAAAAGCACTTTAAAATCCATGTAACGTCAAGGACAAGAACTTGAAGGATATTTTGATGCTAATGTTTCAGTATTAGAGAATCAAGCACCTCAAAGCTGTCAAGAGAGCTGCCAGTCAGCACCAGTCACGGTGGGTTTGTACCTGGTGCAGCTACTTCAAGCCTGCCGAGCACAGGCTAATTTCCTTCAATTAACTGCCAAGGCTAATAGTCCTCCTGATTCCAAGAGCAATTAACTCTCTGATAATTCAACAGCAGAACTAGACAACTAACGCTAATAGGCCTCTATTTTGCTATTTGTTATTTCTTTCTGCAGCATTTGTAATGCTCTCTGACTATATAATTTACAAGTCTGTTATTATTGGAGAATATTAATCAATGCTGGAATTGCTTTTGGTCTTGTGTTTATTACACATCAACTTCCTACAGAAAAACTAACGGATGTGTTCGGGACATCGCTGTGCCTGGGCTGAAAGCACTGATGCTGTCAAGTTTGATACCCAAAATATTACGGTGAGTTAAGTACATAAGAAAGTTTATTTGCTCTGCAAGTTCTAGTAAATGATAATTTGTATTTCTTGTAGAAAATTTCACATCTCAAAAAAACCACAACAAATCAAGTTAAGTTATCTAAACACCTCATGGTGGTTGGGTTGGCCTCAAACCTCCTTAAGGCACCACGCTCCAAGTGTTCTCTATTTTTACCACATCACAGGGGTCTTATTCATCTTACCCTCCAAAATGTTTGGTTTCATTAACATGCTTTTGGCTTTTTACTAGCATCAAAGAACAGAACACCGTCTGTATCAATCAGCACGTGCCACGTGCAGCACTTCACAGGGAAGGTCCTCAGTGGGAGCAGCACCTCTGGCCTCACAGGATGGAGCAAACCGCCCCAAAGTGGCCAGCCAAGGTCTGGCCCAGAAATCTTGCTGGGCATTTTGTATTTTGGCCTTCCTTCAATGAAATTAAAATAATTAGTATTGCAAGCTCCTGATTTATCACCAAGTGGACCAAAATTAGACAGAAAAGACAAAAATATGAAACGTCTCATTCTACAGCCAAGATTTCCCTCAAAGGTTGTTTTTCTAATATGAAGCCAAGAGATTCCTGACAAAATTAAGCACCATGAACATGGCAGTTTCCAAGGAAACTTGGATCTTAAGCAATTTGGAGCTTGGATATTAAACCCAGCACTTCCTATTGCAACTTCAAATGTTCTGAAAAGCAGCACAGAGGTAAGGCCTTCTACATAAACAACTCACAAACAAATTAGCAGTCAGATCCCGCAGCAGTGGGGTTTTCAGGGGGATCACAGCCCCTACAGAAAGACCTGGCAATGTGGTTGATCCTGCTGACAAACTGAGCGAGTGCTCCTGATGAAAGGCATTTCTAACCTCCAACACAAACCCACAAAAATACACTAACCTCGAGTTAACAAAGCTAACTAACAGATAGCAGCTGCATATCACAAAGCCTGCTTCAAGTTTTCAGCAACACCGTTCTCGTCTTCTCTGGGGGAGAGAGTTGGAGGTGGCTGTTTGTCCATAAAAGACCTTAATCCTGCACTTTTAGCTTAATAATTTTTTAGATTAATATTCTTTGGAGCAAAGTGAGCTCCAGGTGGTGGCCTCAGACATCTCAGAGCTGGCTGCCCTTGCGTGAGATCCAAGCTTTTGGATTCTTTCAAAGCAAAAGCAGATACCTTCACTAACAGAAACTGTTTCCCTACTGGAACTACGGATTTTTCTCTACTTTTTCATAATTTTGTTCATATTTGTCTTATTTCATGTTTTTTTAATGAATGTTTTACCAGTAGAAAACAACATGATTTCTGATGTCATGGCACACCAACGCAAACCATTTATCCAGAAGCTGTTTCCAAAACTTTCTGAACTTCAGGGATTCCTGCTTTCCTTGTTGCTACAGGAACATTGCATGTCATCACAATCCTAAAGATTCATGCAATATTTGACTAATGTGATGTCTCAGGTAAGAATTTTCATGCTGAAGTTTTATTAGAATATGCAATGCAGCAATTAGAAATGCAGTAATACTGACCTACCTATCAAAGACCTTCAAGCAAGCAATAAAGATGTGCGAATACGTGCTCCATGTTCCCTGACCATAAAAATCTTCTGGTCATAGAACCAAAGTACTTCACCTCTGCAGACCTTTATATGATAAAAGTTCTGCTTTGACAATTTAACCAGTGAGATAACCAGTGGAGCATCTGACCTCTGAAAGAGTTTCAATTCAGGCTTAAGACAAAAGCCATTACAACACCGGATTTAGAATAGAGAATGACTGAGCAGCCCGATGTACTGATCCACAGAAACAGCATACTGAAATTGCTGAAAAAAATAAAATAAAATAAAATCTAGTATATTGGCTCTTTTCCTGGGTTTTCAGTTTTGGCTGAAAGCTGCAATCACAATAAACAAAATTGCTATGTCTTGCACAGAAGTGCCAAAACCCAACGTCCCCAGAAACTGAAACTGGAACCACTCCAAGCAATCAAACACACTCATGAAACAATGGTCAGGGCTGAGTGGACTTCCACACAATGGCACGACAGGATAAGCCACCTACTTCACTTTCTGTGCAAGCAAGATATTGGAAAGTTGTGTGACTATGCGTACAGAATAATTTTAAAAAAACAGGTCAATATGTTGTTCTCACAGCATGTATATACACACACACACACATATATATCCCTTTCCTCTGGTCTTTGTGGCTTTTAGTCAACCACACCAACCTACAGGGTTCGTACTTGCATGGGTAACTGGCACACTGATACCAACAGCAGGTAATACAAACAAAAGAAAATGGAAAAATCAACTGAAGAAATTATAAAAATAAAGTTGAAAACCTTGTACTCACTTGCATCAAAGGGAAAAGTAATTAACCATGAATATTTTTGTCTAAAAGCAGAAAGAAACGTAGCATAATCAACACCTAGGGTAAACAAAAATGCTCAACCTGTGCAGAAAATGGGGGGAATCCTTTCGATCACGGAGAAACATTTGCGAACAGCCTGATTTCTGGAATTTAAGTTGTACTCTTTTTCGTGTACAACTATAACAACGTCCACTGCACAAACCAATACAAAAGTTAGCGGTACAATGTCCAGTCCCTACACACGACATACCCTAACACGTATTGCCTGGTGTACTCCAAAAGCACAAAATTGGGCTTCTTAAATGCCTTCCCTTTGCCTCCTCTATGTATGGCACTTACGTCATTCATCACGACTAACGAGGAAGGCTGAAATTAGCACTCTCCAGAGCATCCATACCCTAGCAGGATGTCAGCAGATGTGATTGCTGAATGACAAAAAGCCAAGCGCCGAGAAATATTTCACAATACTGTAATAGCCCAGCACCAGGTAGATTCTTAAATTAAAACACAGGCCCCAAAGTTACAGCCAAGGGAATTCACTATCCCTTGAACATGGAATTGATCTGAATGCAATTACTTTACTCTTTTAGCTCCATTCGACTTTGAACTAAACATCAATTAGTGCACAAACATAATACTGCAAGATCTGTTAACTCCAATAGTGACTTTTCCATAAAAGATCTAACGCAAATTTATTGGCCTTCATTTAATAGCTTTCAGCAATCACAAATATCACACATGAAAGCGCAAATTCATTTTCTGATGGTCACTTAAACCTTTAATTCTCCTGATAAAACTCCCTCAGTCTTAGTTTTAAACCCCCTAAATTAGCAAACAAGACACCACATAATATATGCTATAAGCATAGGTCTTCTCTGAAAAGCTGGGACCTTCAAGTGCTTCAGCTGCGATGCACGCCATTGAGCCATGGCCAATATAAGCTAATTTGAATAATCAATATGACAACCTTATTTTTCTAATGCAAACAGGATTGATACAGTAAGGTGTCTCACTGCCACATCACAGTCATGGCCTCTTTTAACCCCTAATTAGATTTAGGCGATTATCCCTGCTCTTCCTTACAAGTGTACAGCCCGGATAAGAGATGACAAAAGCTATCTGCCACTTACTCAGCCTTTGCAGACTGCAGGTTATCCAGGGAGATACAGGGTAAGATCAGCAAACAATTGTTATTCATATCATCTCCAGTTTTAAGATAGTCACAGTTTTCCATACATGCTAAGTGAAAATAGCCCAGAGCATTAGGTAAATGCAAAACGCTTAAGAACATCAGGGTTACACAGATGGAAATTCAAGGTGATGTTAGGGAATTAATTCAAATTGGTTATCACAAAGAAAACTATCTAGCAACAATTTTCTTTTTCAGACAGGAGATACTGAGTTTTCAACAGATTGGCGCTCATTGTTTATTTGTGTGAGCATTTTACATGGATATTTCTAAAAGTCAAACTTCGAAGCAGCAATCCCAATAGAATTACATAGCTAAACAAAGTACTAAAAGACAGAGAAGATCTATTACAGAAATGTAATCACATTTCATTTACAAGAGCTCTTATCTCAAGCACTTAAACATAAAATTTAAACAGTTTTCCATTTTATTGTACTCAGTATTTGAGCTAATAAGATATAAAAGTATAATCATGTTAGCAACATTTCTATTGCATTACATAAACACAGCCCTAGATTAAAGGCAGACCAGGAAACAGAAAGCATGATGTTGCATATAAAACCGAGCGCCTTTTGCCTGGCAGAAATAAATATCACTGACATCATGTGTGAAAATCGCCATGCTAAGATTAGATCATATGTTCCCATAACGTCTACTCCCATACTGACCAAAAAAAGTACTCCCGAAGGGATTATTCATATGGGAACATGTTTAACACGCTTTGGTAACCAAAAGAGAAGTCCTGCCCTGCAGCACGGTTCTCTTAGCAGGCTATGCAAGGACAGGTCTGCAAGGATCTTGTCTCCAAGTCAGGTGCAACCCACTCATGGCTGGAGGAAAATTTCTGGTTTGTCTTTAAATATTGTATATGCTGTGGTTAGATAACCCTTGCCCACAACACCTTATCAAGATGCAGCAGACTACCATGCAGTCTCTGCATCGCATCTTTGGGTTTATTTCCCACCGAAGCCTCACTGCTCGGTTTCTGCTCCTTCCCAGCTGTGCAGGAGAGGCAGCGAGATGCTTCCACCTCCTCACTTACCTCTCAAGAATCCGCCTTAACGTCGACAACACGGCACGTAACGCTCACCTCCTTTATGCCACAGACATGGAACAATACCCATCCCACTTCAACTTGTGAGAAAATCTGTTTCCAGAGAATCTTATTTGAATCTCATTCTTTAAATTTCTCAAACTTGGAGAAAAATTAAACGTTGCATTCTCTAAGTGTTTTCTATTTGTTTGGATAAAAACAGTTGGTAAAAATGGTTTGATATAGAGAAAACAGAATGAAAAATTGTTCCTACTTTAAGTTTCTCACTGGATTGCTTTGCTTTCTCAAAAAAAAAAATATATCCTACAATAATATGGATTTTTTTTGTGTTTGCTAATACAAAACATTGAGTTTTTCTGTAATGAAATTTGCAACTTAACTTTAGGAAGAGGCGGTAAGCAAAGACCATCAGCTGTAACAGGACTGCTCCCTGCAAAAATGCCTTCAGTCTCACGAATATCCCAAAGAGCACAAAGACCTGCAGAAGGGACACTTGGTGCCTGTTGCTCACTGGAGTCAACTGGACAACTACACGAACATACAATTCCAAGCGTCTACCATTTAGATCTAAACATCCAACATCAATTCTTTGAGTTAGTAGAGCCTAAATGCTTAAAAAAAAATAGCATATTTATTAAAATAGAAAAAGATTTGAGTTACTCATGGCAGATGAGAAGGATGGAGCGCACAATTTCCTGTTCCCCGTGTTCTTCTCTCCTTCCCTTCCTCTCTGTACCCTGCCCAGCAGTGAAAAGGAACAGGAGGCTTTGCATTGCAGGGGGAAACTGCCAAGCAGCAAGAGCTGAAATGCCGCAATGAAAGCTAAAATATCTCAGTCCAGACCTGGACATAACGGGAAAGGAGAAAACAATGGAGAAAAGTTGATGGGAGGAGAAAAACATCTTCAAGTTCTTAGCATGCCGCAGTGCAGAACTTTCAGCATAACGCTTCTGTGATGTTTTCTCGTTTTTAAATTGTGCTTTAATCTGTACTTTATTGAAAATAACTGAGCAAAACCTTCAGTGTTTCCCATTAATCTTGGTACAGCTATTTCTCAAAAGGAGAGATCTATTTTATAACCTTTAAAGTTAATGGAAGTAGCTTTCAACAAGCTCTGGAGCTTAAAGCTTATTTTGTTTTTTAAACAAATTAATTGGTGGATTTGACTCTTTTGTCCTCATCTATACAAAACATATCTTGACCTTTTAAGTAAGATTTAATAAGATTTAATGTTTTCCACCACATAAAAGTTCCTACCCTCTACTCCATCTTCATGCTCACAGAACATCCTGACGTACAGAGGACCAGCCATAAATTAATTACAAGTAGAAACAAATGCTACAGTGTTATCTAAAATTTCATACCAAGAAAATTACAAGACAAAACCAAGATTCTTGTTGAGAAACATAATACACATATATTTTTAGAAGTCCTGTCACTCCTGCCCTCCTCAGAAGCTGAGCATCCCAGTACTGGAAGCATTTTCCAATCCTACTCTGATAAACATTTTCCTATTACATTGTGTGTATTTCTTTAATATTTTTCAAAGCACAGAGCAATACCCACCTGACAAGGATCAATAGGAAAAAAAAACTTTTCTCTCTTTGACACAGTGTGATCCCATTAAGTAGCCTTAAGAGATTCTGATCGGAGCAGCAAAGTCAGACCTTCCTGATCAATTCCTTCATCCATTTTGAGAAAATACACTGATCTTGCTTTTTCCAATTTCAGTCCAGGAAAAAAAAAAATCATTCCCACCATAATTCACCATTAAATAGGTCTTGTCTTATGAGAACTTCGGCAGCTAGAAGCAGATGAAGAGCAAGTCAGAATCCAGGAGAATCACCAGGACATCTAACACGCTTCCTCTGGGTCTTTCCATTTCTACCCTGAAAGTCACTCAAAGCATTTCCCAGCCTTGTCCTTCATGGATCTTTAAAGATGTTGCTTTCAACATTATAAATAATGCATAAATCACGACCTGAAATGGAAACGATTCCAAGATCCTTTTCCTCCAGAAAAACTTCAGCTCACTAGGTTACTGCTAGGGCTGCCATAACCTTTGAAAAAAGGGAATAAAACCAACACGATGCAGAGGTATCATCACAGTAAAATGGGGTGCAGGCTGGAGATAATGCACCCTACGTGCTGGTGGATTCTGCTGAAGAACTGAAGATGTTTTATTCCAAGACTGGATGAGTCATTAAGAGCTTGTGCACGTGCTACGTTATGATCTCCCTGACTGGATTAAACTTGGAGAAATTCAGCAGATGGGCTCAAATGGAAGATTTGCATTGGGCAGGCTCCTCCACTGGAAGGCCTGAGAACCTCCCCACTTTAACAGAAAATTATTCTAATGTAATGATGTTAAAGTAGAAAAATTTGCTCTACTTTCATCCCCAGTGGTGCCCAACTCAACTCATCCAAGGAGAACTACCCTACCAGCTTTACCCCATCCTGGATCCTGACAGGAGGTCACCCACCAAGGACAGGTCACTGGTGGCATCATCTGGAACATATGCACGTAGAAATCATCTCGTGACACTTCCAAGCTTGATTGCAAGGGATCCCAAGTGCCTGATGCTTTGGGCCTTTCCTCTCTGCAAACAGCTGCTGCTTCAGGCTCTCTCCTACAGCAGCAGATGAATAAGGGCAATGAAGGAAACAGAAGTATCCGAAGGGTTGAGTGCTCCAGTTTTGTTTGCAGGTTAGAAGAAACAGTAATGCAAAGGATTGCCATTTAAAATAATTGAATAAATAACAAATAAATGTGAACTTGCCACAACACGTACCTGTGATCTTGAGGTCTCTACAGCAGCACAGACAGGCCACAAGCTCTGCCTTGAAGTGAAGAACACTCTGTATCTTTTGTTTTTCTTCTGTTTTATTTAGGAAACTGATGCTAAGAGCACCTTGCCCCGCGCAGAACCAGGAGCTACCATGGATGACACAAGAGCCTGCAAAGGACATTCCTACCCTTTCCAGCTTTTTAACCAGATGTGACAGACCTGTGCAATTGTGTCAAAATCTACAACAGGTTTGTCTTCCGCTTCTTTATAAAATAGTCCCTAACCATGCAAATCATTGTTTTGATAAATTCTTTTAAAGAATTTCATTACCAAAACATGTTAATAATGCTCCCAATTTCTTTTTGCTCATTCAATAATTCAGATTACTTCACTTAAGTTTTTGATATACTTTTACAATTCAAAAAAACACCATAAAGATGCAAGATTAGACTACTATTAGAAATACTTTCTTTAACCAAAATGTTCCTTATTCTCTTGCTAATATGAGAAACACAAGGTTCGTACTGTCTATAGCAGGTAAGTCCAATTACAGAAAAAAAAAAATCATTATCCAGAAAAAAAGAAAATGAAAGCAGTGAGAGTTTAATTACATTTTATTTTACGCTAAAATATCTTTTTTTTTTTCAGTGACTCGATTGCTTGCTCAGAGGAAGCAGTGCTTGCGTGTGGTTTTTTGTTTTTTAACCTAAATGATTGCTGGGGTCTCCTCTGCTTTAGTTCCATGCTAGCAAGACACTGGGTGTACGGTTAGGTGATTACTGTATCTCTGCAGTTCAGTATCTGCAGGGTGTCTGAATGCCACTAACTACTTAAACCCAGTAAAGAGATTACAGCTCACACTAACTGGATTTTCACAGCTCCGTATCATTCAGTTTGGATTCCTCATACACAGATTAAGGGAGTCCATTAAAACAATAGTCAGCTGCTCTCGGAGTGCAGGGTGCCTTGGTTAAAAAAAAAAAAAAAAAAAAAAAGAGCCACATGTTTACATTCAGAGGGAACGTGTGCGAGTGTACACGCGTGTAAATGAAATATTCCTTCTGAAAGAATACTCTCTATTTAGGGAATTATTCAATTTTAAAAACAAAGATGATGCAAATTATATAGTTATAAAAGGACAATCATGGTGGTTGGCAGTTTTAAGGACTGCATAGTTTTGAAAATTTTAAACAGCTTAAAGTAATGTGTGTCTTTGAAGATACTGCCTTCAAATGGATTCCAAAATCTACTTCTGTAAAGGCAGACAAATAGCATGTCCTCATAGTACAGGAATTGAACAGGGAAGCTAATTTAGCAAGCATCTCCAACTGATAATCTCAACTATAAACCTAGAACACAAAATCTGTATTTTGTACTTCTTACCACTGCAAAGTTGATTTTCTTTTCTTCTTTAGAAGCGTTAGAAAGTGCAAAAGTGATAGAGATTCACTTATGAACAGTCCTTTTGATTGTTAATGGAGGTATCCAGGCCACAAGAGAAGAGTGGGGGGTTTTCCACGCTTACAAATATATTTCTAACATGAAACTACTAAAAGGAGGAAGGATGGGACCCTACAGTTCAGAGCATGAATAACAAATCTGACTCAGTGAGTGCTTACTTCTTCCAGCACTTCCTAAGTATTTGCAATAAACAAGTAACAGCACCACACTGTTGCTTACAGTCTAGCTCAAGATAAATTAAAGAACAAATTAAAATGAAACAGTTACTCTGTGAGTAAAAACTATTGACTTTCTGGACCTAGTTGTGCACTAAAATCTTCTGGACAGATGTGCTCCACAGCTTACACACACGTGCTCTCTCCTTGGGTTCACACAGCATTTTAGAGACGTCTGTTAGTGAAGGGAAAAGAAATACCAGATGGTGCTGTCTCAATATCACAGCCCATTAAATAAATGACCATCCTTTTTAGACTTAAAAGAGGATTTTTAACAAACCAAAAGAAAAACAAGTCCAAAGCAGTCCAAACAACAATAGCAACAAATCCAGGTCAAAGGCAAGTGACCCCAGAGCTGCTCTGAGCACACGGACATCTCTTTCCTTTTCAGGGGGAAACTCACTCTGCTTCCCATTAGCCTTTGGCTGGCTTCCTCTAGAGGAAATTGTCCTCATTTGGCCTTTCAGCTGGTTCCTTCTCAGCATCTTCTGCCAACAAACCTAATGAATTCATTTCTCTAGAGTCTCTACAGGTTTGTAGGTGCCACCAGCACCCTGCGTCCTGGAGCACCTGGATGGGAGAGCCCAAGTTATTTAATTCCTTTTTTCATTCAGAAAATAATTAGGAAAGGGTAAGTTATGAAATCTATATGCATAAAACAAATCTCAAAGAACCACCATGATTACATGGTAAATAATTACACCTTCAGTTATCTATTTGGTTGCATGCCGCCTGTAAGTAAGATGAGGCATTTGTAACCAGCCAGGACTGTGCTTTAAGCATTTTACCATGTGTAGTAACTGCAAAACCACTCTAGCCTATGGTCTTTATTTGTAAACCTATGAACGAAGACTAAGCACATGCTCCCTATACATTTCTAGGTCAGAATCGTATTAGGAGAACTGGTGAGGCAGCACCAGGACTGTCACCGAGAAGTCTGCAGCATGACTCTGAAGTAGATGATCGGTTGTGTCAGAGTGTCTGGACAAAGACTGCTCTCCCATTTTGTTCTGCTCTCAGATGTGGGAGCGGATCTCAGCCAACATAAACACCAGGTTTTCTTTGTGTCCATGCAGTTCAGCATCACTTTGGAATGCCTGAGGTTCTGAGAAACAAACATCAGTAAGCACATCAAAAAAAAAACAAAAAACAAAACACTTGGAAGGCTGAGAAAAGCTTAAACCTAAAAAAGAAATACAAAAAAAAATCAATCAATCATTTATGGGTATTTTCAAAATGGTAGATCACATCCCATACCACCTGAGCACTTCTACAGTCTTCACTCATATCCAAGATCTTGCTGTCTTAAAGACCAGCTGACACAATTTTCAGTGAAGGAACTGTTTTGATGCATTGCTACAAGACCAGCCTCTACTACAGTGTCTGCGTGATTTCACCTCTGCATTTAGAGGAGATTAAAGAGCACCAGGACATCTGTTTGGAAAATATGGTCCCATTTACTTTTCCTCTTGAGATTCTCACCACAAAAGTCTAAACAAAATGTGAAAGTTTAAGGGTTTTTTTTTAATAGTTAAGAGCATTGACCTTTGGCCTACAACAATTTCTAAAAGAAGCACAAGTCACATCTGCTTTTATTTGCAGTTTGAAAATGTATTGACAAAGACTGTCAACACAGCAAAGGCCTGTGATTATCCTTTAGTATGTGTATCTAAGAGTCGCTGATGAAGTAAAATAAAGCCAGCAAGATCTGAATCACTACTTTTCAATGCGATGCCTCCGATTACAATTCCTTCTGGAAGCAAAGCATCAAAGTGCAAGACTTTTAGCTTACACTATGTGGAGTTCACCTCATGAGGTAGCATAACGTGAAAAAAGTTCTTCTGTGCAGGAATGAAAAACATGGGGAGGGGTAAGGGGAAGAATTCCTGGCACTGAGAAAATCCACTGAAGTTATTTCTACATGAAAATCTAATTCAGAGATCTTAGAAGAGCGGAGTATTCTTCTGATGCTACAGTCAAAAAAGCATCATTCAAAGCAGAGTGGCAGAAACCAGCTGCTGCTGACAGTTTAACACCAGCAAAACAAAACAACAAAAAACCCACCAGGCACTGATCTTTTCATTTGCGTTGACCAGAGCGATATGCTAAGACTGATGCATTAAAAAAATCTACATTTTGCTTTCTTGATTGTTTAATAAGTACATGTATTTCTAAATAAATTATACTGCAGAAATACTTCAGAATCATTTTAGGAAGTCTTCATTTCAATGAAAACACTATTTTATAGCTAGTTCAGCACTATCCTAATCCCTGAACTACACTTTCTTCTCCAAAGGGGTTGCAATATTACCTACATTAATCAATAAAAGAGAAATAAAGACTTAAATTTTTCAAAATGGAAATAAAATGGAATTGAACTGAAATCAAAAAATTGAATTCAAATAATTGAATGAAGCACCAGGCATAAATTAAAAATAAATAAATGAATACAAGACCCCAAAATTCTTACAAAACTTGAGTGCAGCTGCGTTCAGAACTCACCTACTAAGCTCTAGTGGCTGACAACCAGCTACTTCATGGACTTGGCTCAATTTCAGCTCAATTTCAGATGTCAAGACAGTCAAGATGACCCTAAAGTCCAAGATGCTCAGCTTCATCTATTAAAAGCAACACAGTTCTTAGAGACAGAGAAAGGTGCCATGAAAACAAGCCCAGTGACGTGCAGCTTTATAAGATTAATGCATCTAGAGGTGAGATAAGCAGTCACACAGAATTTGGGAGGTCAGGGCACTGTTCCCTCCAGTACCTGCGGAAGTTACGTATACTTCACAAAATGTAATTATGGAATAAATCAACTTCTGCTAAGGTAACAAGACCCCAGTGAAAAAAAAAGAAACTGAAGTACTGGTCACCTTGTAACAAATGTGAAAAACTATTTATAACTATGTTTACACTAAAGAAAATATTACAGAAATGTTGATTTCATCATCCTTATCCCAAGCTAAGTTTGGCAAGGAAGACCTCTTGCTCTTGTCAAGCACAGGGCATTCTCCAATTCTGCAGTCAACAGAAAGGGTTTGCTGTTTGTGCTGTGTTTGGTTTTCGTTTGTTTTTAAATACAGAAATTTAAATATTTCCACAGAGTCAAAGCTGCAGTTCAAAATAATCAACTGCAGAAGGCTCGCCTACCAGAAGTTATTTCTTACTTCACATTTCTACTTTCTGAGTGTGTCTGGCACTAACGGAGATAAACATTTTGGAACAGAATTGTCTGAGTCCCGCCTGCTGGCCAGCTGCATGTTGTTAGTGTGTGATCATGCTAGAATCCTACTACGGTTCCGTTTTCATTATGTTTTCTATTTTTCTTTTAATGAATGTTTATGATATGAAATGACACAAATAGGAACTGGTGGTTGCTCTTACTGGGATAGTCTGTTCTGCGGGAAAGCAATATTAATGCAGAGTTTAAGAACAATGAGATGAGGCCACCCCCAGCCTCATGCACTAACTGCTGATGCTTACCTCGGGGTAAGGGTGAAATATGCAGTGAGATGCTTCCAGACAACAGAAGTCATTAATTACAATAATTAACCACTCTTTAATTAATAACCTAAGAGAGACATATTTCAGGAAAAGGTGAGCAACCACATCATCACAGTTGCTCTGCTCCTTTCTGCTGTGCGTTGCTCCCTTTATAACTATTCCGATTTGATGGACATGGGCATGGCAGAGCACCCAGGACCACCAGACAGCAGCCATGCAGAGCCCCGGTGTGAGATCTGCTCACTTGTGCTCGTGGCTCATCGATGAATGAGAGAAGTTCAGAAGCCAGCGCTAAGAAACTACCAGCAGCTGCATTACACAACCAGAATAAGCTCTCTGCAGATACTCGTCCAAGTGTCCACCGCTGCTCCTGCATGCCACAAGAGATGCGGCCAGCCCAGGTCTGCTTTGGGAAGAACACAGCTCAGGAGCAGAAGGCAGAGCTGCTCCAAACTGAACTTCACAGAATGCGTGGGCTTCATCAGCCTGTGCTCCCCCAGCTCCTCTGAGCCAAGCCCTGGATCCAGAATAACCCTGTTAAACACAAGCATTGCTGGAGAAAGAAACAAAGGAAAAGAGCTAGGAAGAAAGGTAAAAAAGAATAAATAAATAAAGGAGGGGGGAGTATTTTGTTTTTACTTTGTTTCTGGATAAATAACTCTCTCGCCATGGACAATACAAATCCTTCAAAGCCTGCTCCGTAGGAAGTCAAAGCCATCGGTTGGCATTCAAAGACATCCCAGATCGGATAAAGGGACTCAGCCAGTCAGATTTTAGAATTTTAGAAGCTTCTTATCTGCTATTCTTCAAGAAGCTACAAAAATAAATTACTGTAGCTCACAAGTATGATCTGGCATCTTAAACTTTATTATAACAACCTCTCAGCAGAGGGACTGTAGCTGTTTTAAAGTCCTGGTAATTTAGCCCAGACACTAAAAACAAAAACATTCAGATTAAGGAAAGATTTTTCCCCTCTTACAAAAGAACAAAGAAAACCCTGCTGTACATACTTAAACTATTTTCCAACACAGCGGTGAAACAGTTTTGTTTCAGCTTTCAAAATGCACTCTCTAATTTTAAACAGGTTTTAAAGAAGTTCTATAATTTTTTCTACAAATTATTGTGTTTAATATGGACAGATGGCCTCAGAGTCTACTGTTCTCGAACAGGGCATTTTACTACCATACAATTCATTCGACTGTAGATAAGGGTCTCTCATCATTTTTATTATAAGCACTTACTGTTGGGGGCTTATAACGCGGCAACGAAAATCTGATCAAGGCTGAAATATGATATGCAAGGTTCAGCTCAGAAATAATCCTTAATTATTATATTTTGAATCAAAACTTACAAAGAATGCTATTTTCCCTTCGAACTCAAATTGCAAAAGACACTTTCACAATATGACCCTCATCAGCTCTTTAAAATAAGTTCTAAAGACAATCCAAGTAACTAAGAACAACTCAAATTAGACTGAGCAGTACAAATTAAACAAACATTGTAGCACCCCGAACATCAATTTATATTTGCACATTTCTGCTACTTGATAAATGTATCTTGTCATGTAAGATTTTAAAGAAAAGGTCTTAGAGTGACAAAATCAGTCTCAGTGTGACAAAATCCCATTTGTAAGTGAATAGAGACGATTGAACACAAATACCTTAGGCCAACAACTACAGAGATTACGTTTTGGAAGCAGCATGTGCATAATTGGATCAGATAAACACTAACACTTTCCAGATTTTGAGAGCCACCTCTTGTTGCAATGGACAGTATGGAAAGCGATAAGCTCCTAGCCCTTCGCACTGCCTGGCCAATTAACATAAACGCTGCACCCCGAGGAATTGCTCCCGACCTGAATTTAAGCTTGGTAATTGCTGGGTGTGTTTTAGACCTGAAGAAGGTTTCACGTCTTTAAAAGCATGATCATTTGTCCCAACTTATATCATGTGCTCTAAAGGAATAATGCTGTATTTCGCAGCGAATACTGCTTCTCTGCTGCCCTTAAACTGCTGTGGCTACAGCTGCACAACTCTTAGATTAAGGAAGCTTATGAAAAAGTTGAGCAGAACAGCCTGCTATCACTGATTCAGGCTGCAGTGTCAAGCATTCAGTAACACCAGCAGTGGTAGACCCACTTCTTACCTCCTTGCCCTTCTTGCTGGCAATAACCCTTTTTAGGACTATGGTGGGCGATCCCTTCTCTGAAAGCAAGAGAAAAGCAGCAATACAGAACTGTAGAAGAATTAATTTTGGTTTAACCCTCCTCATATATACAAAAACCTTTTTTGCAGACACATTCATTTACCACAAAAGTAAACAACGGTTGCAGATTCCTTCTGCAGTTGAAGTATTTTCTAAAAATTAAACTGTAAGAATACGTAAAAATTTCTACACTTGCCAAACCTATTAAATGATCATCAGTCTCCCAATGTTTTCCCTCACCTCAGAAGTAACAGAAATAAGAGGATGCAGTGAATGCATACGCTGCATGTTTACCACCTTTCTATCAGCAAGGCTGGAAAGTCACGTTTACAATAGAAGTGCTTCAAATCAAAAAAATGTATCACTGGCAGAAGGAAATATTCTTTAATAAACAGCAGTGTTTTACTCAAAAAATATAAATTAAGTATATAAAGGAGTATAAATTAATATATATAAAATTAAGTGTATAAAGTAGTATATTACTAATTAAATATACTACCTTATCTTTCCATCTTTGACCAAAAAAAGTCATGGTTTATAATGTAAAGATTACATAAAAATTCCTAAATTTCTCAGCCTTAGATGCAAGAATTTATGCTGATATGCACAGATCTATTAAAAAACTTAGCGTATTAGTCCCTACGATAACATCAGCATTTGCTTTCCACATGCTAACCTATTCCATCGTTACGAAAACATAATAAACAGTTGTTAAAACCTTGCAGAAGAAAAATGAAAAAAGATGTCCATGTGAACTGTCAAAGCGAGATTTCCCAGAGTAAACTACAATTTTCAGATGTATTTCCTTGCCTTTTAAAGGCAGAGTGGTTCAGTGTTCTTCAGCGTAATGAACCACCAAAATGTGCTGAAAGTATCTTTCCTTCCAATCAAACATTTACCCTTCGCCACTGGTGAAAGGCAACAAGATCTCTTTACAAGATCTCGTCTTTTTCAATAAATTTTGCATGAAAACATGTTACCCAAGCACAAAGTTGCCTGCTGTCACATTGGAAGTATGATAAATGTTTAATGAAAACAACACCACACAGCTTGGTGTCAGACAACAGCTATCACACAGTCCTGCTTTGATCTGAACAGACACTTAAAAGGAGTTCTGAGCGTGCTCTGCACCACAGAACTCTATAACCTATATGCAAATAGGAGAAAATTTCCATAAATGACTTCCTCCTGCATGGCGTGGAAAGAGGTAAGGAAAATATGACAAGCTCCAAGAGTGTCTGACTGCTGTCAAACTCGGGGAAGCCCGACGTTCCCAATTGACTCCTGATGCCTTCTGCCAAGCCCCGAGAAGCTCCTCGGCAGGCAGCTCCTACCCGAGCACGGTCAGCAGCCCCTCCTGGCCCGCCGCCACGGCAGAGAGCCGAGCACAAACCTCTGCAGGCGCCGTGGTTAAATGCCACTGGAAAAGGTCCCCTCGACAGGGCGACCTCAGCAAACCCCGGAAGATCTAAAACACCGAATTAAAAGGAAAAATGAATAATATATTTGGGAAACAAATTCTTCAGCAACGTAATGCCGCTCCGAGTGGTTAAGTAGTCATGAGGCCATTAATGCAAAAACGTATCGATAATCTAATAGGGACCAGAAATTAGAGCGGGTGGTTGGGTTTGATTAATGGCACAACACTTCTTTTCTTCATAACAACTGTAAAGCTGCTCCTAATTTATTCCATTAAAATTTGTCAAAAGCACTTTAAAAAGTAATCCAAATTTCTCCAACTAAGAAAGCTAGGGGGAGACTAATAAATCTAGCAAACGTTGTTTAAAGCTAACAAGTTTTTAGTACTTTTTCCCCCTCCAATTAAACAATGAACAATGATCCTTATGAAAACCATGTCTCAGTGCCACAACGTGTGCTTTTGACCTAGTGAAGACTTCAGACACCAAAATCCCACAGCACGTGCGTATAAGTTGATGAAAACATGCACACCAGTTGCTTTAAAACATGTGAATTAAAAATGCACAAGAGATGATTTGATTAGCAGCAAATCTGCTGGAAAGGTGCCGTAGTGTTTAATTACATGTTTAAGTACAGCAGCACGATAAAACACTTGTGCTTACCAGCGATACTCACGGACATTCAGAAGTTTCTGGTGCTATCAGAGGGTTTGGAAGAAGGCAATCCGTTAGTGCCTGACCCCTCACAGCAGCCTGCAGGACAGGGCCTGGGGGCCATGCCCACCCCACGGGAGGTTACAGAAGCTGCTCGAGGCCTGGTGGCTCAAACCTTCACAACACCGCACTAAGAACAGTCCTTTAGTTTAGAAAAATAAAAAATATACGTATTTCCCACGCTTGATACCCTGTTAGTAAGAATGCATGTTAGAACAGTTACGGACGGTGGCACATTTGGAGGATCAAGGACAAAAAAAATCTCCCTGTGCATGTGAGCCAGGTTCAGTGCAGCGTACACCGGCTGAAGAAGAAACCTTGCAACATTTAGAGAAACGCTGCGCAATCTATAGTGCATTTTTAAAAGGTCACTAATGTCCACGACTCAGGATATAGTCTAGCCAATACATTAGGAATTGAAAGACCGTGCAATAAAGAGCAAAGCTATCCTAATACCACCGCGTTACGCTCTGAAGATGAAGAAGCACAGGGGGAAGCCCACAGACCCTAGAAATTATGGGGAAAATCACAGATGAGGGAGGTTGGAGTCCGGTAGGGTTGAGGCAGAGAGCAAAGGTTGCTCTAGTTCTTTACAAGCAAGTAATTGTCTTCATGCAGAGCTCCAGCAACACTCAAGGTGTTGTCTCACTCCTCCAACATAGAGACAACGGTCTCCTGGTCTTTATTCAGAGACCTTTTCTGATCAATGTCACTTTTTTCTCCCCCCCTCCTTTTTTTTTTTTTTTGGGGGGGGGGGGGAGGGGGCAATAAAAGGAGGAACAGACAAACAGGAAATGAGGCAGCCAATTGTAGGGCCTGATAAATTACTGCTGGGGAAATAAACATTTGCTTTCTTCACAAAAGCAAAATTTAATAAAAGAAAATCACTAGACTAGAACTTACTGGTAAGAGCCAGACACCAGATGTCCAGTGTGCACTATAAAACTTTGCAGAGACAACAGAAAATGACAATGCATCGCAAAACCAATATTGGTCCTTATTTTATCGATTCCATTTTATTTATAAAACCACATAGGATGTCAGTAGATGCAGTGCGTTCTGTAAAATTGCAAAGGTGTGGTAACACCTCGACGCAGCGCTCGTCACCAAAAGTTGCATGAGAGCAGGAAGGCCAGCTGTATGCATGCTAATTACACAGGGCGAGCGCTGGCACAGTTCTGGCATGTAGTAACCAACATCATGCACAACATCACTGCTGCAGCCCTGGGTCTGCATGACCGTATCAGAGAGCCATATTGTTATTGCAAACAGAGAAATGTGATTTGAAACTTGGCCTATGAGACTGGATGAACAGAAAAAGCTCGATGGCCAAGCAAGTGCTTTTACTTTGGAAACGCTGGCAGCAGTTCTTCCAAAAAAGTCGTATTGTTTATTTTTTTTATATATATAGTGTATATATATATATTCTTCCAGGCAATAAAGCTCTTTCTCCCATGCATTGCAACAGAAATATATGTATACACACACACACACATATAAAGGAACACAATGCAAACAACTACTATGAGGTAAGTAGACAAAACCAAACTGATTAGTTGAGATTAGTTGTAAAATCAAAGGAAAATAAATACCAGTGCATTAGGTGGATAACTGCTTAAGAACATTTCTTGCTACCTGCTCGTCTTCAGCTTTATTTTAGATAGTTTATACTGGAAATGAAATAATCCCGATAATATGAAAGATGGATCTCTTTCTGTTTAGGAATATTTCAGGGTTTTCTGCTAGAATGATTGTTAAAGTTGCACTTTACCTTTTAAGTGAGCACAAACCTCTTTCAAAGCTTGATAGACCTCTCTCAGCTCTACTTGCTGTTTGTGTTTTTTTTTTTTAAACCAAGTACTGTCAGATGCTGTAAATGAGCTTCCCAACCTAAATTCAAAGCAGCTGTTACCACAATCCCTCTCCATGATGGCTGAACAAATAGTATATCCCTTAAAACATTTCAGATTGTAAGAACAAAAGGGTTCAGCTGTTTTGCTATGACTGTAATACAGCCTGTCTCCACCAAATAGCTGACACTCATCCAACATTCAAGAAGTTCAGTGCTCAGCCTTAAAGAATATTCACTGAAACAGGGAATGCCAAAAGGATGACAACTGGATTACCATGGCAGAGTTCTTTTACTCTGGAAACCTCTCGAGATTTTTCCTGAAAATAGAAGATCTACTCTGAAAGCACCTAAAGTTGCCTTGATTTACAAAACAAACAAACATGCACAATTAAAATGCAGGTCTCATTTTGAAGATTGGGAGAAGGAAGAAAAAGCTTAGAATGGAAAAGATACGTGTATTTATCCTCAAAATATTCTGTACAGCAGGAAATACTCTAAATCTAACTAAACTTGCCTCGGCTCTTTAGGTTTATTTCCTACTCCTTATGTTCTACCAAGAGTTGTACTTACCAGCCTATCGGAATATATAGGAATACAGTTATTCTGATGAGCTCTGATTAAGTTCCAATTCCTTCAGCTCCTTCAGGCTTGCAAGTAAGATTTAATTCCTTCTTGACTGCAAGTAAGAAAAATTATTTGTGTCTCCCAAGTATCTCCCCCAAGCACCTTGATCTGAGGTGTCAAAGTGAATTCTCTCATATACCAAACCATACAATGGCAATCTTCATAATACAATCCTCCTCTTCCTTTCCTTCACTTTCAATAAGCAATAACCAAGAGTCAAATACCCTGTGATAAGGGCTGACTTTTCAAAGACTGAACCTAACCTCCAATTCTCCCAGTACAGCTGTCTCAGTCACTGCAGGAACAAACATACCATCGAGCAACCCAGCTATGCCAAGAAAATGCAAGTAACACTGATCGTGAAACACCTTTGTTTATGCAAAGCTGAAGCTATAAAATTAACTAGCACTGGAGAATTTACATTGTCTTCTCGTGATTTGGCTGTAGGATGCTCTTTTTTATAGCTTTCAAGTAACTATTTTCCAATAAATACATTCCAAACATACGTTAATGCAATTTGAAAAACAGATCTGGCCCTTCATGTGTCTTTCCATGGAGTACCTGCAAGAATCTATTCCAAATACGGGGGTCAGAGGCCTATTTTGTCCCCTAAGGCAGATCCCCAGCTGTCAGAGTTTCTAGAAAGGCTCTACAGAATAGTCTTACTTTCAGTTTTGATCTAAACATAAATTTATTCACCTGGAGAGTGTGACCTAGAATAGATTCTTCTCAGTACTTCACATCCAAATACAGACTTGACAACCTGATAGTCATGTTTGGTGTTTAGACTTTTTTCTCCATGCTTCAGAGAAAAAAAATTGAACAGTAAATTGAAAAAAAAGCACCATTAATGTGTCAGTTACAGCAGAATAAAATGTGTGGTTTTTTCCTGCCCAAACTACATCCAACCTAAAACAAGAAAGAAAACACACAGCTTTTTCAGCAAATGCAGATGCTGGAGGAGTCCTCGCCTATCACCTGCTCGCTGGCCCTCAGATGAGGACAGTCGACAGAGCAGGTCCTTCTAGTGCTTGCTTGTCTCTTCCAGCATGAAGCCAGCTGGGTGAACAGCAAAGTTCCAGCCAGGGCAGCAAACTCTCGTGCTGAAGGGGACCAGCATCAGTCGCAGAATCTGCTATGACGCTCAGCGCTGGAGACAAGCTATAATAAGAGTTATAATTCTAGCCATACCCACAGGAGGACATCTGACACCACCAGAAGACAAAAAGCCGGAATTATAACATATGCCCTCAAAAGCAAAATTCAGCAAAACCAACTTACTACCTTCAGCTGACCACAGCCAACTACAAAAGCCTTCAAAGCTACTGGGAAACAAAAGACGGTATCTCAGTGCTTTCCTCAGAAATTAGCATCCAGACAGAACAAATGCATGACTGAATCTCATTGCTGCTGCAGGAGACGAAGAAAAAATGCCAGAAGCCCATAGATTTACAAAGGCAAAAGGTTCACTGAGGTTGTGTTGTGTCGTCCTCCTTATACATCTATAAATGAGGGAGGACAAGTGAGCTTTCTTGGCTACTCAGGTCTTTTCTTTCCCATATTTTTCACCCACAAAGAAAATAAATACATCAAGAAACGATAGCAAGAAAGAAAGCTGAGAGCTTGGGAGGCTTGAGGAAGTCTCCTACAAAAAGACAATTATAAAGCATCTTACTTGGCCTCTTTTTTTCTTGGAGAACACATAAAGCAAAAAGAAACTGCAGTAGCTCTCTCCCTTCCTAAATACACGTGTGCATTTAAGAAGGAAAACTCTAAGTTCCTAGTTCACTCTTACTGGTCCATAGCAGAGTATTCCCTAGACAAATAACTGCATTAACTGCAAATAGCAATTGAATCCAAGAGCTCTGTATTTAAATGCGCTGCTTTGCAAAACCTTTAACGAACAATAACTTGATGCTGATGCAGTCTAAATCTTCAGAATGACAAATAACTGCAAAGGAAAAACGCTTCCCAGATCCATACTCTCTGTACAGATACACTTTGATCACCGTTTGATTAAACTGAAAAACACGTTGTCCCCCCCTCAGAAAAGTTTATGAGGCATAAATTATATCAACATCATCCTGGGTATATTTCATTTTGTAGTCTAATGATGCTCCAAGTAAGAAAACCCTGCACAAAGGCTACTGGTCAGTACCTGGGCTCGAAGGGAAATGGACTGATGTCATAAAATGCTTCTATTATCAGTTTGTACTCTTTGTCCTAACTACCTTGGAAATGACCCAAACAAGACATTTGGTTTTCGGATTTAGCATAAGCAATTTTGTAAGTTATCAAAATATAAGGGTAAATTGCTTGCTTCCAAAAAAATTCTGGGCACTTCTGAGTTCTTCCTACAGCTTGCTGATATTGATCCTTATTATAAAAGGACATAAAGTCAGGCAGTATGCTAATAAAGCACTGCAATATATTCCAACGTGATTTAAGATGTGCTTCTATACAAAGTCCAGAAGACCTCTCACGCACCAAATGTGTCGTGCTCAGTAGGGGTTCTTGTCCTGTTCAGAGCACTAGAATCTACTAAGGAAAAAAACAATTTGGGCTGCAACATCCAGGCTTCTCCTCATTCTTCCACAAGTACCAAAACGTATTCAAACTTCAGGTAAACAGGCAAGAGGCATCTTGTTTATGACACACCACCAATATTTCAGAGGCTCCAAGATATTTACAGTGAGTCCTACTGAGGGCCAAACACATCTGCAGCAACAACAAATGAATCACAGAATCGCAGGCTGGTTTGGGTCGGAAGCGACCTCAAAGCCCCCCCCCAACACCCCCCAGCCACAGGCAGAGACCTCTGCCCCCAGCCCAGGCTGCCCAAATCCCCCCAGCCTGGCCTTGGGCCCTGCCAGGGATGGGGCATTCCCAGCTCCTCAGGGCAACCTGCGCCAGGGCCGCACCGCCCTCATAGTAAATATCACATGTGGGTTAGTGAAATTGGGAAAGTAGCACTTGAAAAGAGTGGCTGACACCATCCTTGACGTTCCCAGCAGTCTACGTACTACAAATAAGAAAATAAAAAAAGTAAACAGCTAATCCAGAATATTTACATAATCAATGACCTAAACAAAGACAAGCAGGAACGATATTTGAGGGACTAAGTAACCAATACCATCGGGATGTAAAACCAATCACGCTAAAGTTTGCGAGAGATCAAGATGCACAAAGTAGAGGGAATTACATAAACTGCCTTCACTGAAAGCTGTAAAAAAGAAGATCAACAATCTAAGTTATTTCAAGCAAAAATTAGGCTGGCAGTATGTTTTGAAAGGCAGTCCATCATTCAGGCACGGCAAGTACTTCCACTGAAACAATACTTTGAGCCACAAATGAAGCCCAGCAAACTTCTGTCAACAGAGAAGGCCGGGGGAAAACCACCACACACAGTGAAAAACAGTTTTTCATAGGAAATTATTTTCGTGCTTTTCTTCAGTACTCTTCATTTCTTTTCCTTAAACTGTGGTTATAATGCATCAGAAATTGAATTACATTCATCTACTGAAGAAAAGCTACTTAGCATATTTGCAAGGCAAGGAAGAAAAATGAATTGTTAATCATTTAGTTCAAATGATGCCACATGGCAGAATTTTAAAATGCTCAGAATCATGTGATTCAAAGATTTTTAATAATTTGCATTTTGTTTCCATAAATAGCATGCATTATACAAAGAAAACTTTTTTTAAAAAAGTAAAATTCTAAATCATTGCCTGTTTTTATTATAGCTGCATTATTTGTCATTTCACTTACCCATGCTTCGCGCCACATATCTCCTTCTCTTTTCCTTTGCCTTTCTCTTTTACTTTTTCTTTCTCTCTGCCTTTACGCCGCTCTCTTTCACGAGACCCACTATGAGTTCTCCTATGACTGGATCTTTCACTACTTCGACTATAAGAACGTTGACGAGGTCTTGAGCGCGATCTACACAAAATCCATAATATTAAAATTTAGCAATTATGCATTTTTCACCATCACTGCATGTTAGATTTGTTATTTTGTCCAACTATTTTGAACTCATTTTCAAATCATTTAGTAATTTAATATGTTTAAACAAGAACCTCCCAATTTCTCAAAAGAAAAGAAGAAAGCATTGCTTCTGTTCTGAAGGAAGAATGCAAAGTAAATTAAACCATACTACACAGTATTCATGCATTAAGAAAATAATCAAGTATTAACAAAGTAGTCTTTAGAGCTATTGAAGAAAGTAAGGACGGAGAATCTTAAGCGTTAAACACTGCATTCTTAAATTCTGATCAATTTAGCTTAGCAAATAAGTAAAGAATTTACAGATGCTACTAAGTGCTTGTATTTACATATTAAATACTTCTACTAACAATGTTCCAAGAAAACAAAAAAGTGACATTTACAAAACCCTAACTTTAGCCTGCAGAGCTGACATTTACACACTTTTTATTTTTTTTTTTATATATATTCAGGCTTGAAACACTGCAGAAAACCTATAAATACACCAACCCTACAGGCCCAACAACACAAGAAACTGCATACAGGTGCAAGGCTTTGTGCACGGATAGTCCTCTGGTTCTTGGCTGCATGCTGGCTATAGGATACTCTGTTCTCAATCACATTATCCACTCCTCTGTAATAAATTTATGTTGTTACTGATACACTTGAATGGAAAAAGATCAAGTAGTATTACAATGTAACTGCTTCTATGTGTACCTAAAACTGTTTCTATGTGTATCTGATTTCTGATTTTTTTAGATGATTTTCTAAATTTCAGATATAATTTATTATCAATCAATACCTCTCTGCTGACAGTAGAGGAGTAGTTAAGTCTTTAGCTACTTGTGCACATTTACCATGCACATTTTGGAAAACAGCAACTCAAGTTTCCACTAGTTTCTATCACAATGCACATCTTCATACGAGTTCTGATCATGACTCTTTGGAAAGTTTCATTAAGTACCAGGAGAGCTGGGGGCAGGGGAGAGCATTTCATAAAATCATATTAAAAAAAAAATTATTTAGCACCTCTTGGACTGCAAAACTCCAAAAGCCTTTAAAAGCAAAATCACATACAGAAGATCACTCAATTTTAAAGGCAACAACTGTTTAATAAACCTCCCCAATAGAACAAGCAAAAGAAAATACTACATCCAGATGAAGCTATAAATCAAATTTAGGAAGAATGCTGTGATTGAGTCTGGAATTTGTCCAGCATACTGGGGTTAACATACCTACTCCTGCCATCAAGCCTTTTAGACTAGCACCAGAGGTCAGAACCCCAGTTTTACGTTTCATTCAGCAGATGGCATCTCCTGCAACACTATATCTTCTGTTATTGGGCACAGTATTAGCTCTAATACAATAGGTCAAATTACCACTTAAGGGCCGTATTATGAACTATAGGACGTTTTCTGTCTCAAAACAGACTTTTATTATTTCATCACAAATTAAAAAGCATCCACCTCTTCTTCAGCTCTCAGGTGGAGGAGGTTTTGTTTTGAACAGACCGCTGCCCCGCAGATGAGATCACTTGGACGGTACTCACGATTTCCGAGAACTCTGCAGGTAAGATGCAGAGTCAGAAACAGTATATATAATTTAAAAATAAAAATAAGAATGCCCTATAGCAACACAGATCAATTTCACTTGATGAAATGCCTCTCCTTACTTAACAGTGTAGTCCTTCAAACAAATAACTGAGGAATCTAAAATACCTATTGCTAAAGAGCTTTCTTTCTCAGCTCAAATTTGAACTTCTTTTCCTGTCTACATTTTGCAGTTCCAAATAACAGCAAATCCAGTTTAGATTAGATGGGTGCTCACATCCTAGATTTCTGTTCGTTTTGTTGTTCAAGTGGAACAAACAGTAGCTATAATTCATATGCAGCCGCCCTGTGATGGATCCACACAGGGATGTGGCCTGGTACCTCTCTCCAAAGAGGAGTGTTTTGTTTTGTTTTATTATTATTATTTACAAAGTTTTTTGCAAATATTTCATTTTTCATTATTTTTCCTTAATGTTCCCGAGCTAGAGCGCTCCAAAATAAAAGAAAATCAGTCCAAGTTAATTGTGTTTGCTTACGTGGATCACAAATAGTAGTTGTAGTAGATAAGGCAACACAACTTCAGAAATGAATCTATTATTGACATACTGATCCCAGTCACGAAGAGACAAAATAAATAAGGAAAGCTGAGGAAAGGAAACAAGGAACAGCCCAACTTTAATGCTGCCTTCAACTCTTCCAGGGATTTTATCTTACTGGTGAGTTCTCCCAAAAGAAACCGCCACCTCTATCTTCCCTCTTACAGAAGAGTTTAAAACCCTTCAATATCCAAACCCAACCTCATTTCCTTTAGCTCTGAGGGAATCTCCAATCTTGTGCAGTCTGGGCTAATTAAATCCACCTGTTAATATGCTCCATGTCTAATTCTGCAACACCAGTTTCGATGAACCAGGTGACAAGAGGATTACTCAGTGCAGAAGCCACGATTCCCTGTGTAGCTTGACTGCATTAACAGGCACCGTCATGCCGACATCAGGACAGAGTTAGGACCATCCTTAAAAGCAAGTCTGGAGCGTTGCAGCTTCAAGCCTTTCACTTTGCAACCCATGTAACTTTTTCTACTTCATTTGTATGTTTTTTTCTCCCCTTTCTTTCTTTCTTGTAAAGAAAAAGGTAATGTTTGTCCTCAAGAATCCACTTCTCTGAGGTAACCGCAGAATCTGAAGCCTCAGAATTGAGATCGTGCTGTGAGAAGCTCAGGTAAGGCCACTGGTCTTTCACTAGGACATCTACTTGAATTAAGTAAACTTCAGTAGGAAAACAAGATCAAGACCAACAAGAAAAATATCACCAAAACTGCCCTCGGTATGTGACACCGCCAGCCCTCAAGGCGCAGGGGCAGAGGGGAGGCAGAGGAGCGGGCTGCAGCCTCCTGGCAAGGACCTACCCCCACAGCCCCATTCCCTGCTATGTTGCCATTTTAATAAAGCTTTTCTCTTGGCATAAAGGCCCCAAATCCTAAAATATTGTTTTACGAATACTTCGTACAAGCTTCTTTAAGGCCCTATATTAAGTCCAAAAACCTCAACAGGCTTTTGGCAGTGGAAAACCATTTCATAAAGTGAAAATTCAAGTATATGAAGTCGCTACTCTGTGCCTAGCAAGCTGCAGTGTTGTTCCATCTCCAGAATGGATGAATTTACCTGTATGCTACCATGGATCAATATTAAAATACCCTGTGATATGTACAGAAAAGGAAAGAAGCAACTTTACGGAATGGAGCTACAAGTCAGATGTGCCAAGAAGTCACAAGTAAACAAGTATAAAAGTCCACGGATCAGGCAAAGAATAAAGATCTTCTATTTTATTGCTGTTGCATTTGTTTTTCAATCCCAATTATTAATATTAAAGCAAGTTGCAAAGTGTTCCAATTACAGAAGTATTGGAGGAAAAAAATCAGGCTGGAGAGTAGACTGCCAGCACGCACCCCCCTTCCCCCAAAGCAGCGCGCACAAACACCCACCCACCATGCCAAAGGTTAAGTCATTTAGTCAAGTTCAAAGATCTTCAAAGAGTTCTTAGATCCAGATAAGCCCATATGTTACCAAAATTCTGTGAAAAGCTATTACTTTCCAATCTGCTTTTCATGTCTAACTTACAGAACACACAGATGCTTGGCATCACTCAGTATCCCTAAATTCTCACACCAGATAATCAAGGCTCACCAATAACTTTCCTATCTAAAATCCTAAGAAATGTCTTTATTCCATCAACACTTAGTCCACTTGTAAAAATTGAAAGTATCCATAAAAGCCCATTCAGTTACTGCACAATAAGTGTTAATTTGCTAATTTCTTCACAGGTAATCAATTAAAATGTAAAATATTGGATAAAATTAGTTGCACTAAATTTAACAGCTGCTCCATAAGCATAATTAGTTTCACAAGGGCCATATGTATTCTGAACAGAGACAGAGTTGAAACAAATAAGCAGATTTTAAAACAAGTTTGAGGAAATCTGCATTTAATTAGCAGGTGGGCACTACAACTGCATAATGTTTTTATACATTTATATTTATGAAGTGACAGAAGATCTAAAGGCTTTTTAAAATGGCGTTTATTGTTTGAATGGGAACTGTTTTGCTGCATGCTAAAGTGATTTAAATCCTTATAGCTCTGCTTTGAAAAAATCATAAATGGTGAAAGAAAACATGTGGAAAACTGTAAAACTAGAAAGAATTTGCGACAAAAAGCAGATACACATACCATAACCAAAAGGAAACTACACTTAATTAAATGTACACTACATCTGGAATATCAGCCTAATAAAACGTGAAACTATTAATTTTCATTGTTCTAAAGGAAATGAGGTCAGTGTCGTTTAGTATTTCCCCAATTATATTGCACTAAAGCACTGAGCTATATCTTATAGGTACAATCTAATCTTTTCAAAACACTACAATTTGAAAGCAGCCACTGAGATAGATTTTTCAAATGGAAAGAGGAATTAGAGTGCAAATACAAGAAAGCTCAAACAGAAGAAAGTGAGCATTCCTGCACTGAAGGTAAGTTTCGGGGGGGGGGGGGAAAAGTGACTTTATTGGCAAATAACAATCACCACTCAAATGAAAGTTTCTGAGATGTCAAGCTCTTCACAAGTATTCTTCTAAATATCTCGCAGCTGACACAGCTCTTATTAGCTTATTATAAGCTCAACAACCACAAACAAAACCCAACAAATTCATGCCTCTCTAATACTTTGGCAATAAATCAAAAGTCTGGCAAAGAACAATGAAATGACTGCATTGCATCAAACCTGGATATTCATATTGGTAATAAAGACAGTGCAAACACAACTAATTGCAGCAAAATGACATGTTCTCTTTCAAAGCATATTAAGAGGTTTCTTGTTTAACTCAACTTCACGAGCAAGAAAAAAAAATATCATGGTACAAGTTCTTGGGGAATGTAAAATAACTTCAAGCATCAGCTGCAGTTGTTTAAAGTATGGAAGTTAATACCTTTCTTTTTTTTTAAATTTGAATATGGATACCTCTATAGAACAGTCTAAGTCACTCTTAGTTTGCAATTTCAAAATGCATGCATTTAAGGAAGTTAAATATAGATAATATGGTAATGACAAAGCATATGATAATGTGGTTATTTATTGTTAAACGTAAGGCGAGGGAAAATGAAAACATGCAGAAGCAGAGGCAGCTTTAAAGTCTGAAATGAGGCTAGTACTAGGAGGAAACAAGTTGTTTCGAGCCAGCAGTTTAGACAATTGGTAAGAAACAAAATAGAAACAAAAGATAGTCTACTGTGCTGGAGAAATGCAAGGTGAAATATAAACAGTAACAGAGAATCTGGAACACAGTTTGCAGAATGGAGAAAATAGATTCACCAGATGCAGGCATCAACTTAGTTCAGTAATAAACAATTCTCCACCTATAAATCATTTTAATTACATAATTAAACATTTGAGGAAATAATACTCAAACTTCCAGTAAACTGTAATTAAAACCAACCAAACCAAACAGTTACTGAACACTTGGCATGAGCAGCACATAAATGCAGGAGAGCAGAACAGACAGAAAAGACACCGCTATTGTTGTTTGTTCTCAAGCAGCCCATTTGTCACAAATCTCGTTCTTCTAATTCTTCTGGCCTACCTGCTCACTTCCAAAGACAACTAGAAACCCTTCTTTGCCACAACACCCCTTGACAATCCTACAGGGAGCCTGCTGCCAGAAGCTGAGAGAATGTGGAAGCAGTGCTGACAATGACTGCCTCTCTCTGGGTTCATACACACCAATGGTACCCCAAAGGTGTTAGAAAACCTACAGGAGGTTAACAAGCAGATGGAAAACAATACACAAAGTTTACTTAAACTGATCTTTTCTGTCAGCAGCCCTTTGCTCACAGCCACGTGAGCTCCTTGCCCAAGAAGCGAGGGAGACGAGCACACTGGCTGCAGCCCTGCCACTGTCAGGGGCACATCAACAAAAGCCTTCAGAAAACGAAAACCAGAAAAGATGCTTTGCAAAATACTGCCTGAAAACCAGAAACATAAACCCTAGATTAAGCATCAGCTAATCGAGCAAGGAGATGAGCTGGTGTTGTTGCTGTGAGCTTACAGAGGCCTAACGAAGCCAGCGCCACGGCCCTGCTGACAGGGCCCACCTGAGGGGCACCTCCCTGCTCCCTCCCGTGTGGTGTGCTTCTAACGGCCAGCTCCACCTTACAGATACGTGTGGAGGTACATAAAGTAACCACAGTGCTATTGGATACACGTTATTGCTGCGCAGAAAACTCTGCGTGCTATTTTCCAACAGGCTTTTTCTGCAGAGGCAGGGCTGTGGGAGCAGCTGCGGCCAAAGGAAGTGTAATGAAGTGTGCTGTCGGGGATCTGGGCAGGGAGAACAGCTGTGTGAACAGCTCCCACCCATCTACTGCAATTGGAAACTGTTCCACTCCATTAGTGATGGCAGGAGGGTATTCTCCCCCCTGCTTCATTCCTTCAGCCCGCGCACAGGTCAGTAAGTGCCCGGGATGCAACTGGGCCAAAGGCACTGCACATCCTCAGCCTCGTCCCCAGTAAGGGAAAACGTGTTGTATCATTCATTTCCTCATCTCTGCAAGGACTAGGAACCACCTCTCTTTTTTTGAGATTCCACCTCAAGTTAGGAAATTCAGTTGAAGAACATCTATTTTTTCATTAGGTGAATTTCTCTCATTTATTCCTTTTCTTAGAGACTACCTCAAAATGGGATATTTTTTAACCCTACATTCACATCGCTACTTCATGACTGAACAGAAAAATCTAGTATTTACTTCGAATAATTTTGGGGTAATACAATAATAAAAGAGTTAGTGCACTGTCCTGGCTATTAAATAAAAGCAAAATAAGAAAAAAGCTTCCCTCATCAAATTCCCATCCTTTCTCAAGAAAGCAACAGCCATGAATCAATTGAGAATATCCATCTTGCCCTCTATTCATACCAGAGTTTAAAAAGCTACTCAACTTCAAGGTGAGGCAAAAGGGAAACAGTTGTGATGAGATATGAGAAAGGGATTCCTTGATTTTCTAACTCAATTCCAGAACTTCCACTTCTTAGGTTACAGCAGAGAAAGGAAAAAAAATAAAACAATAATAATAAAAAAAAGTTCATTCAAATTGTCTAATCATGCAGAAAAGACTATTTATTTGTTTGTTTGTTTGTTTGTTTATTCTTTAAAAACCAGTATGGGAAAAGTTGAATTCTATCTGAACATGTAAGGTAACATTTTATTTATAAGTAAATTCTTTAAGCTTTGTAATGAATTTATACACACAGATGCAGTTTTTCTATCCTTGATACAGCTGGAATATATTTTAAGAAACAAGGTTCCAGATTCCTTTCAGGACTCTCCATAAGTACAGCAAATTATTTGTTTCTACATCATGCAGGCATTAGTGACTCTGCATCTGCTATGACAGGAAGATCTGGCTGTATCACAAAGCCATGAAAAAAGTTCAAATTCATTTTCCAGATGGAATCACTATCCAGGTAATTATTTTCTGTAAATTTGACAGCACCTCTGATATTATGTTAAAAAGTTAAGGAATATAAATGAAAGATTTTGAGGATGATTTTTTCACTTCCCTGGTGCCTCTGGGAAGCTCAAATTACTTACAGGTAAGTTCTACTCTTCTGTCTCTGACAACACTGCTATTTTATTTCTTGGGATTGTGAAACATCTAAGATTGAGGCCCCAATCATGGTTTCAGCTTAAAGATAGTATAATATTTATGTATCCTCATAGCCACAAAGAGATATTAGACAGCTGAATGAAATTACCTAAACAGATGCTGGAAATCAACTTACACAATGGGACACTAACTGTTCTCATAAACTGAAAAAAAATAAAAAGCCATAAAAGCTATGTGCCTACTGGCACCTGACTGGTAACAAACTAAACCATTACTTTGTGCTCAAAATTAAGAAAAAAATAGAAAGTC
The DNA here is from genome assembly GCF_047663525.1 of Anas platyrhynchos. NCBI lineage: Eukaryota > Metazoa > Chordata > Aves > Anseriformes > Anatidae > Anas > Anas platyrhynchos. The sequence continues at coordinate 1,796,388 of NC_092595.1, read as the reverse complement.
TTCTCTTTAACTCAGTGATAACCAAGCACGAAAGGTATAAATTTTGTGGGGTTTAAAATAAATAAATAAATAAAAGATTTGGAGGTATTCCACCTATCCTTTTTATCACATTAGGTTTATGAAGCATATATAAAGATTTTTTTTAAAAAATGCAATCTATTTTTTTCCAAATTAAAAAAAATATAATATATATATATATATTTAATGAAAATAGTCATCATTTTACTTTAGGATAAGGGCTCCAAAAATTAAGTCATAATTTTGACTCCTGAACTTTAGAAACTCCTAAAGAACAACAACAATAAAAAAGCAAAACCATTTAATACCATATTGTCAAAATGTTTTGAAAACACTCCGTAACAGTTTGTACATACCATTAGTACTTTTCAATACATGTTCTATAATTGCAATGATTATTTCCTAATTCACATGCAAGTTGGATGCCTCTTACTTTAGTACTTTGTATTTTACTGACGCAATATAGATGGAGGAGAGGTTTTTTGTTTGTTTGTTTTAAATATTCTCCTTTTTGAGCATGGAACAGCTTATTTGCTGGAGGCAGATGAAGAATACACAGCTGATGAGCTTATTGGCAGCTACTGCTTGTCTCCTGGAAGTAGTCACCTGCAACCCTGTTGTGTCTTTCCCAAAGCCCATCTCTAATAACTAATTAAAAAACTCCAGGAAAGGAAAGAAAGCTCTGAAAGTTTCACATAGCGTTCCAAACAAAAAGTGTTTTCATCATAGCAGCTGCAACTGTTACACTAAAGATTGTAAAAATAAAACAATGTATTAATTATTATCATATTAACATATTGATAGCAATCACAAACTATTTAAAAATCACAAACTATTTAAAATTAGTCATGATTTAGAAGGGGTAATAATGACCAACAAAAATGTGATTTCAACATAATGCTCTCATGTTAAAAAAGTCTCAAAGATTTACTATTGAATTTTCTTTTAGGCCTTTCTTTTCTTTTAAAAGAAAATAACAAAGCCTCACAAAATCACAGCAAAAACAAGAAATAATTCCAAACCAGCATTGCATGGCCCTCCTGAGTCTGCAAGAAGCCTGCAACAGCAGCTGTTACATACTACATTCACCTCAAATTTGAAACCTAAAGGCAAGAATTAAAATGCAAACTGCATTATTCCCATCAGAAATATCACTAGGACTGTGCAGTAACAAGGTGACCCCCCCAAAAAACCCTCTAACATGCCCCACACAAGCTGCAGCAGCTCTTTTCCCAGCAGCTACGTCCCAACACACACAACATCACTGCAGAGAAGTCGGGGGGAGGAGGGCAGGGAAACAGATCAGGAGATTTTAAAAGTGAAAGGGAATCACGAATATTAAGCTACCAATGTATTAAGCAAGGAAAAGTTGCCTGCCACCTTCAAATGCTCCTTCAGCAGTCCTTGATGTCCCTTCGCCTACAGTGACAACGCTAGCTGCCTGTGGCTCGCTGTCTGGCAGACATTTGTTCTGCTGTTGGGTTTTTCATGTCTCTCCAACTTTATTTTCTCGTACACCTATTGTTTCCTGCTACTGATCAAACTACAGAGTCTTAGGGGGTGAAATTCTGTTTCAAATACATCGATACTGCACGCAGCACACCGAGGGCTCGATCCCTGCCTGGTACCTTCCTGTTACAAGTAACGTGGGATCCGTTGGCTAACCACAGGCCATCAAGGCATTGCCATTCCTCAGCTGAGATGATGCCATCTCCGACAATCAGTGATACTTCGCTGTCACAACATGCCAGAAGCTTGCTAACACTGGTCACTAAGCTTTGCTTTCAGAAGATGCACCAAGCCTGTGATCAGACGAGCTCACTGTAAGATGCCTTACATCTTAGCTGCAATCCAATGTGCTTTTGCAGTCTCAGCTCAAAATCTGTTGATATACCCAGATTCTAGTAAAAACATGCTGACTGGGGCTAGCAGGTAGGACAAGCAAAGGTGTAAGGCACAGTAGACTGGAATCATGAAGAAGATACCCCCGTATCCTCATCTGATAGTTAACATTCTTAATGCCAGAGGCTTAAGGAAGGATAACCAGCTGATGTGGAATTAATAAAGGAGAATAACAGATGATCTAAATTGAAGAGCTGCTTGGAATTCCCCCACATTTCCTGTTTCTCAGACGTTTTCTGTGTTCTCCCACTGCCCTGCCCAGCAGCTCCTGGCTGCCTACCCCTTGCAAAGTAAGATACAAAGTAATGTGATGAACCAAAAATACTTCAATTCTCAGTATATCATCATTTTTGAGGGATGGACATTTTTCAAAACAAAAACATCCTTTAAGCTTTTTACAGAAAAAACGGTAAAGGTTGGACTAGATGATCTTAGAGAACTTTTCCTACCTAAATGATTCTGTGAAACAAATGGAACAAAAGATTCAGCATCAATAATTTTTGGTTTGTTTGTTCTACCATTTACTACAGACATGAAGAAGCAGTAGTGGAGAAATAAAGGACCTGGGGGGAGAAAGGAATTTTATAGCTGATTCCCCCAAAATACCAAGCTGTATATAGAACTCCTGTTTGGTCATTTTCAATTCATTTTCAGAGGGAAGGAAAAAAAAAAAACAAAAACAAACCACACTACCCAAACACCATAAAACAAGGAGTGATTTGACATTCCCTAATTAAAATCTGATGGAAAATGACATTGATTCCTTGGCAATAAGTCCATCCCTGACCACAGAGCTCAGCTTTTGGGGGTCTCAAGCCCAGACAAGGAGAAGGGAGCTGATTATGAGTGATGCCGGCTGCAAACTGACCTAGTCCATACAGATGCTTTCAGAAGTCACAGCTGAAGAGGGACATTAAATTTGCCTGCATTAAACTGATTACTCTAACTTGTGGAAGGGTCATGAATGTGGAATTTTATATTTTCATAAACTGCTTCTGTTGAGCCATTTACTCAGAAAAATATTAAGTTTTCTCTTCTCTAGCTCAGTAGGAAAGCCAAAGGTCCCAGATATATTTTGAAAGCTCTCACCTGCAAGGAAAAAGCTCTACTCAAAATGAAACTGAGATCTTTATTATATTCTTCTGTAACGTGCATTTTAAAATATACTGAAAAAGATTTAGGTAGTGAGAGGATTTTTAGTCAAGCTTTTACATTTTCTTGGTTTGCAGTCCTCAGCCACCATAGTAATAAAATCTTCACCTGTACATCATATCTTTGTTAGAGGATAGCATCTCTACTTAAACCATTAAAATACAGTGCGTTAAAAGTTCACAGAAGATGAACATTTATGGCTACAAAATTTGCTTTTTTTGTTAGTCAAAACATGAGATGCAAATGTGTAAGTTACACACACGTCAATGTGTGCAGGTCAGTCATATTTTGCTCCAAAACACGATGTTCTAGACCACATTTGCTGCGAGCCCACACTATTTACCACTGTCCCAGCAGTGGGCAGACTGCAGAGAAACTGCACAGTGTAGCAGCAAATTCAAGCGACCCCAGAAGAGATGGCTACCTGAAGACAGCAAAGTCCAAAGGGATGGGAGGTACCAGTCAAGGCAGCTCATCATCTCAAGGCATGCTGGAGGTTCCTGACAGCAGAACTTTGACAAAGCCCCGTGCAATTAAAGCTGGTCTTCCAAAGCAAATCCCCAAGGGGCAGCAGATAGCGCCTTTTGCCTTCAGTGACGAGGAAACACAGCACAGGAAGAGGCTTTGAAGCAAAGCTGGTGATGGGGCCCATCCAGCATCCCCAACTCCACACAAGCCAGATGAAATAATTTGGTAATTACATAAATGTTGGTTTAAAATTCTCACCTTGGACAGTTTTATAATTAACATTGTGGCTACACTCACGTGATTCCTATTGCACTGCTGTTCTGTATCACAGAAGAACATACTCATCAGCAGTTACAACTTTGATTAACACCAGAATTTCCGATACATCCAAAACAAAAAGTTCTAAAGTGAATTAAAACTGCTGTTCCAGGCTAAAATTTATTTCCTAACAATCACTCTGATTATTGAGGGAGCAGCATTTCCATTACCACATATTTGACAGAAGTTCATAAAATACAATGCCTAACAGGAATCAACAAGACAGGCTATTTGTATTTCTTTTTGTCTTGAATATTTGTTTACAAAAGTGACCCTTCCACAAAAACTGCCATTACAGAAGTATCAAAATTAAAATAACTTAAAATAATGTTAAATAATTCTGCAGCTTTCTCTACGGATTAGTTTACATTTTAGTTATGCTACCATAATTCCCTTGCTTTAACACCTCGTCTGTCATCTGAACTAATACTTCATGAGTAAATGACTTTTTTTTTGCCTTTTAAAGATACTAATAACTATTTTCAATCTTACGTTTTAACCGTAATCAGAACAATTATTTTTAGTGTTCTGTTTTAACATTAAGTTCCTAGAACCACATTTTCTGCAACAAAAATGGTAATGCTGACCTTTATTTTATTAGCCTACAATTTGCTCACCAGTGTTTTCTTAAGCTATCCGCATGGCTTATGTACATTGACAACATCCCACAGATGGTTGTGATTACATTTAACAGGACAACGCGCTCATTGAAAACTTTCACAGACGCTTACTTAATCGGATGTCACATTAAATCTGACATAGTAAGATAAAATAACTATATACTAATTATAACATATCAAAAAGGTCATTTCCAAATGATATTCACAACGTTTCTAATGTAATTATTGACAGGACCGGTGTAGTAACATACATGTAGAAATGAGTTTTTAAACGAGAACAATTATTACACAGGTTTCTTCTGCCAGAAGATGTCCTTGAATATACATAGCTGTCAACATCTTGGAAATAGATGCCCCTAACTACAAAACTCTGGTAAATGTCAGAATTCGATTTGACTACTTCTTACTTCCTCTCTTAATGCTTAATGACTAATTCCTTAGAGATACCCTTAAAAGCCCTAAAATGTTGTCCTTGGGTAGAAACTTTCACTCAGCAATCAATCGGGAGCAAATTAGATGATTGTGTTGAAATGTACTGCACTGTTTAAGCTAACAAATGAATGAAGAAAGGTAGTATATCGGAACATATGCCACTACACTGAAGTTGCTAAAAGGGTCTGTTGGAAGAATATTTGGTTTCCAGTGAAGCTAATATGCTATAAGAAGGGACAGTGATGAAAGAATACCAAGTCATATGGAAATCCAAATATAGTGACAGACACAATTATTTTACTAATTGCTAATGAATACAGTCAAGTGGCTTCAAAAAGCAAAACTTTGCTTGGACTACTTCAGGTTTTGACCTCTGCATGAGCAAATGCATTTCAAACTGAAGCCCACCAAAATTGATTAACGGCGCCAGCCAAGGCCAGCGTGTAGTTGAAGCTTTTTTCCATCTATCACATGGCCCCAAGGATAGTTAAATGAACCTTAAAATGGCTACAAACAGCTCAATGACTACACAGACTCCTGCCAATTAGAAATAATTAGGCAGTCATTTTGGTGGTAAGTCTTTTTAAGTGCATACATAATGATGCAATGATGCTTATTAGCGATCTCATATGAGCTATGCTCAAACAGCCTGGAATAATTATGCAACTATCACAAAGCCTTGCACATCTCTGTACTTCACCTTAATGCATTTAAAAATCCACTTCATTACCTCCAGTAATTAATCCTCCATTAATTGCAGGAAAAGCCCAGTTTACCGTGCTTCGTTTCTAATTATCTTATAAATAGTTATGGTTCTAATTAATGTGTTCATTAAGCTGAATATCTTTCTCAAAGCCATGCTCAGAGCAAAGGTTCCGCTTTTGAGAGAAAAAGCCTAACTAGCCATAAGGTGAGGCCATTTTGGTTGTATTTGCTTTTATTTTAGTATATTCAACCTCCTAATTGGCATTTAAAATCTAATTTGGAAGAACTTCAAGAAGACTATATGCTAGAAAAATAGGAAAAGGATTTTTTTTTTTACCCATTCTCCAATCAAGAAGCTTAGAGCTTTAACAGGAAAACTTTTAGCATACCTTTTTGATATAGACTGCTAACAGATTTTCAGTCCTATACCACAGATTAATTTAAATTCTATTACAATTCAGCTTACCCCTGCATGTGTCCTCAGAAGAGAAGCATAAACTATAGAAGACAATAGATATCTAACAATATATGCATAATTAAAAAACATGCAGTAGCCCTTGCCTCCATTTTTGATACAAATCAGCAGTACAGAATTACAAAAAAAAAATTAAAATCAGTTATTCAAGCCGAGCATAATGCATCGCTTTAAAGGCAATGAGATTTTCTCAGTCTGCCTTACTAGGAGTCGATATAACCCTATGGAAACCGCAACTGAAGAATATTTTTAAATAATATTTATGGACGAGGAAATTTGATATTGGAAGCATGTGTTTCACAGTGTTTTGAGGGATGCATATATGGACTTGCAGAAAATGTAAAGATTCAAAATAAAAAATTATATAGAAGTACATCCCGAATATTTTAGTACTAAGCTACAGATATTACAGTATTTTTTAACCTGTTCCTATATTCTTAAATATATGCGTGACATTTAAACTGGAGAGAGATGCATTATACTATGCAAAAAACAAACTGAGGTTTCCCCATCTTTTCCTTTTGTGATTGCATATTTAACCTAAATAGAATATTTTGCTCAGGTAAGTGCTTAAGCCCTTCTTTGATAGTAAAATGACAAAGGCTCTACAAATGCCTGAAGTTAACACTACGCTTTTTCTTTCCTTTTTTTTTTCCTGCAATGTTACACCTGGATTGAAAATCTGGAATCACTGAAGTCAAGTGCAGCTTTGTCACTGACTTCGACAGAGCCAAAGTTTCCCAGCCACAGACCCATGTTAATGGGTCTCTCACCTGATTGCAGCTGGAATGCTCCAAGCCCGACCCTTTTGTCCCCAGCCAACATCCTCCATGTGCAGGCATCTCTCCCCCTGCTCTCTTGCTCCTTGCACCCTGCTCCACGAGAGAGCTTTCAGACAGATCTACCCCTCAATTCCCTCCCTGCAGAGATGTGGGAGAGGACAATGTCCTAAAAGATGAAGGGACAGCCAGGAATATGTCACAGTAGCCCAGCTTAAATCACCTGAACCTGGCATGAAACTCACCCCCAAACCACACTTTGGTCAGAATACCAACAAGGATCAGGCAGCTGCCTATTTGGATCTTGAAGTACAGTTGATTTTTGTAGGATAGGATTTACTCCTACACAGGCATCGAGAGCAGTGTGCAGCAGCTGCTGTCCTGTTTGCTGCACGCAGAGCACTTCAGCCCACACCTGAGACAAGCAGGAACTGAAGGATTCCAGGACATGTACATAAATTTACTCAAAACAGTGATTAGCTCAGGAAAAATAGAGAAACACAAAAACAAGTTAGAGCAAGGCAGCAACCACCATCTCTGACACAGAGGGACCATGAAGGGCACACAGCACAGCCAGGAGCAAAGAACCGTAACGCACCTGAGCAGGGCACTGCTCCCCAGGTCCCGGCTCCCAGGAAGCTCCCAAGCAGCCTCCAGCAACAGAAGCAAGATGTTACAGACAAACAACATCCAATCTCTTTGGTAATTAATTTCTCCCAGGGCTTGATACGTTTCTAGCAACATATTTAACTTCAGGTTTGAAGGAAAGCGCAGCACCAGGCAGCGCAGCACACTTCAGAGCTGCTGAGCCCTGATCCGCGGTGGCCGGCTACAGACCACCAACCCTGTTACAGCTGCCTCCCGTGGAACTGGAAGAGTACCAGAAGAGCAAGGTACAAAAATAATCAGGCAAGACCACTGCAACCAATTAACAGATAAAGTAGATGTGGTAAGGAATCTGTGGAAGAAGCAGGAATCCATCACTAAAGCCATCCCGAGCAGGGATGCTAAGTGAAGGCTGTACCTGTAATCGCACCCCTGGCACAGGCAGCTGCAGCGAGGTTGACTTGGATACATTCAGCAAAACTCAGGGTGAATTTGTATTTGTGGATTAGGAAGCGCTGACACCTTCTGCACTCTGCTGCTACGGAGTCAAAATCCTACCAGGAGTAACGTTCTGACGAGTCCCATGCAAGAGAGACAGTGAACCACCCTCCGTAGAAAGAGATGCATTTCACCTGTATCTTTTTCAGCTAGGTACTGTGGCTCCCATGCTGGATTAGAAAGACAGGAATCAAGTACACAGCAAACTGCTTCCCCTAACTTCTACAAACTTCACGTGCCACATGTCAGTAACCGCCTTCTAGAAGCTAAGGCTGGGCGCAGACCCGATTTACCACAGCAGACAGTGACGGTCTTGTATTACCAGAGCATCTTTAAGACATCTGCTCCGTGTTAATTTGCATAGCTGCCTCTGGAAACACGATCTCTGCAGTAAAAAAAACTAATAGATTCTATTTCACGGCCAGAGCTTTGGAAATGGAGGAAGAGAGGATTAAAAAAGTAAAAATACGTAATAGTTTGGGATACAGACACATCAAAATAATAAAGGCAATTCTCCACTAAGGGGAATCAAATTATTCTCATCTTTCTTGAGTACCTTTTCCCACACAGAAAACGGAACCATAGCCTCCACCAACCTCTAATAAAAAATTTAAAAAAGCGCCACAAGTACACCCTTTCCCAAAGGGAGGAATAAAAGGTTTGAGAAAAATAAGAAGCTACATTTAAAACACATCCTATGTGCGTAACACCTGGACTGCTTTAGAAAAAGTTTTCATGCAATTAGACTCAATAGTTTGCTCTAAATGAACAGCAGACATGCATTCATATCTTTTAAGGATTATTTTTTTTTATATATGCCAATGAAAGGCATCAAAGCAACTGTCACTAGCAGCTAGCCGGCCTTATTGATAACTTAAGAGCCCCTGGCGTTGCCTTATGAAGTTTAATTTCCCAAAGCGGTCAATTAGATCCTGGTAATGTACTCATTGGTGGGTCATTGCTCTAGGATATCTGCAATGCTACTGCTTCACCTCTGTGTTTTTCCACTACATTCATGTAGACAAATTGTTGGAATTTCTTTAAAAAAAAAAAAAGCACCGTTATTATATCTGAAAATATCTATTTTTAGAGACTATTGGTGAAATAACCTGCAATGCAGCAAGACCCTAAATAAAAGCTGCAGGTGATGATTTACTGCTGGAAAAAAAGAAGAAATATCATCTGCTATTACCATCCACAGGAAAACTAAGATCACATGAACAAACCCAACCTGATTCCACTAGTTCTTCTCTTCCCCAAGTCTTTGTTTGAAGTTTATTGCAATAAATGCTACCTTTGTGAATTAAACACATTTTAATGGAACAAACTGAAGAGCCCAAACTTCCCAGCACTAAGAGAAGAGACAAACATGTCATGTTCACACTCATCCCTTACGTGATTACTTGGGTCTGTACAGCCAGTTGCTTGACAGTGTAAAATCTGTGTAGCAAGGAAAGAGGGAAATAAATATCCTGGGCAGATCAAACAGTAAAAAAAGTAGTAACTCCAGTAGTTATTAGCAGGTAATGAAACATTTCAAAAGAAATACTCTGATTAAATAGCATTCCTTGATTTCTTATAGGACTTTTATCTGCTCCTCTGTGGAAAATTCTTGGATCCGTTTCCAAAGACGGTCATGTTGAAAAAGCCTTTCAATAGATTAAGACAGCTTTTCAACACCGTCTGACAATTTGTGCCCAACCTTGTTTTTCACAGCTGTCTTGTCCTTATTCCTTGGTTTTTACAGCAGATGCTCAGGAAGAGTCATGTTTGTACCCTCTCCCTTCCCTCGCTGTCATCTCACTGCTGCTTTTGTTACCCAAAACCATCACTTTCAAATTCCTTCCAACCCCTTCCCACCAACCAGTAGCTCTCGCTGTCTGATGTCTGTAGGTCGGTCAGTTCAGAAAACCTTCACTGTCTTCCCTACAACTCTCCTCTTCCCCAGAACCGCGATCACCACCTACATGGACACTTAAAGCCCTGAGCAAGGCACTGCTCTTTGAAACCAGCCTTGGCTTTAATCCCCACACCTGTGGCATTCTGAAATTTAGTCTTGCTTCACAACACTCAATCACAGAATCAAGATTCCAGGTTCACGCAACTGCAATTCATCTTATGTATGTGATGCTTTTTGAACACTACTTGAGCCATTCCATCCTTTTTTTTTTTTAATTAAAGTCTCCCCTACTTCTTCCTGTTCCTCCATCAGCTCAGCTGTGAGACCCCTCACAATTTTGCTTTGTCTGTCATTATCTCTTCTGCCACACGTTGCTGCTGACATTAATGCCTACCTCCAAACATATATCCCTTTCATCTCCCTCTCTCCTAAGAACCTTTATTACCATTTCAGGCTGATGCAGTTAGCAGAAAACTCTTGCCAAAGTTGTTCATAATGGAGACTATCCCCTCAAACTCAAATTTATGCACGTTAGTAAAGATTACGTCTTGATCCAACCTCTGTTATCAGCTGTAAGCTCTGATAGGCTTTATTTGGAAGAACTTCGCACGTTCATACTGCCACACTAAATAGTGCAAATGGTGAGTACTAAAACTGAGTAATTCTGGCAAGCTGTTAGGGATGGATGTAAGATAATTCTGGTTTACATTGCTAGGATAATGGCAACTTCCATCAACAATCTGCTTTTTGCTACTAAAACCCAACTCTATCCCAAAGCCATCCATACACAATAGGTCGCCCTGCCACTAGGCAGCAACAAGCTGCACTTATTTCAAAATTAAATCAATTAGACTAGAAGAAAGCTAAGGAAATAACGTCTCACGTAACATAACCATGTTCCACCCCCACCAACACAAAACAGCCACTGATCAGACACTTCCTTCACTGACTGTCCAAATGCATCAATTTTACAAACAAGACTGCCTTATGTGCTGTTTCCTCTTCTTAGTTATCTATAGATGTACTAACTTACCGTAACACCCTAAGTTGAACTGTTAAAGATATTTCAAGACAGCAGGTTTCAGTTTAACATAACAGGGAAAGCCAAAAGCACTTGGCAGACAATAAAAAACAAACTTGCATATTTAAAGGCAATTACAGGGAAATACTCTATAATCACAGAATTGTATGAAATCAAGGAATAAAGGTTAACATCTTTTGGTTAATTCTATTTCAAGCTACGTGAATTAAAAGATTGAAGTCAGGAGCTGTGATGTAAAATAAGTATTTTCCATCCATAATTAACTTGCAGAACAATTGCAGTGAAAACTCAGAAAATATTAACAAGACCCCAGTTACATACAAATTATGTGGAACCTGAGTTTCTCCATTCCAGAGAAGCATAATATTCTAATAAGAACTATCCTAATCTTCACCCAGCAATAATTTCAAGATGATATTATTATTCTCATTTCCTTGAATAATATCCATACTCCAGGGCCATTTTCCTTCTCATATTCAATATCATGCATGCTTGTATCAAGATTCCTTTCTTCATATCCTGTCACAGTATCAATCACTGCCTCCTGTCCACTCAATCCACTTTTGATTTATCAGCCGCCGTCTTTCTGGACTCCATAACTCGACCCAAACCATTTTAGCAAGACATTGACAAATAGCACCCAGTATCACATCAACCTGTTCCACTTAGTAAACTAAGAAACAGTAACTGTGACATCTCTGCATAAAGTATTCCATTCTATTCCCCAGACTGATGTATATTAATGAGGAGATGGTATTTGAAATGCTTCTTCCACATCAGCATCTAATATGATCAAATTAGGAAATGGGATGATTTATTAAATTTCGTAGAGCTGAAATATTTCTTTATATCACTATATGTGTGGTTTCAGAAAGTGAGCTGTTGCTTTCAATTTTTCTACTGAGGATGTGCCTGCATTTCACAGACGAATTATTGTCTTTAAAAAGATTGCAAGAAGGCAAAATGTTATTAAGCAAATGCTCAGTAAAACAAACTAAATCGGTTTTAAAATTCCTAATTTAATGTAAATCTTGGTTGTTTTGCTGAAATTCAGTTTGTGATCTTATTAAGTCATATTTGCATTGTACTATCTTGCTGTAGGACAGCTTCAAATTTATAGCATTACTAGGAAGCCCCACTTTTTTGGCTCTAAAAAAAATGCATCTAAAACAGTTATAATACACACAAGTTTTCTCATCTTCTAAAATAAAGTACAAAAAAATCACTTTAGATTACCAAAAGCTCAAAATATTTTTACGTGTCACTAGAAAAAGTCTAGCTTTTCAAATTAAAGCTGGATATTTCAGTATTTCATCCAAATGAAATATTTATGCTCCTGAAGTATTTAAAAAATTGCATTACAGCCACAAACATGCTTAGCACCTTGAAAAACAAACTCTCTTAATTTGATGGAGGACTGCAGGGAGAAGAGGCATTATTATGAGATGCAGAGGTTGCACTATCTGCATGGCTTGCACCAAAACCAAACCCAGTGATTTACAGATACCACGTAAAGGATCTTAACATCCACCATGAAACTAGTTTTCTAGTGTCAGCCCCATTTGCATCTGAAAACTCACAGTTGCTCAAGTCCTACAGGCGGTACTTGGAAAGTACAACAGGAACAACACAAACAAGAGTAGCACAGAGATCTTCACTCTACTGCTGAATACTTCAGTGGGTGACATGCTTTTCACTGCACTAACAGAAGATGGATGAGCTACTTCTAATCATTTTATTAGCTACTTTACATATGTTTTCTTCAGTACTTACCTTTTAAAGTTACACATGAAAATAAGCTGCCCCACCCTAAGCAAAAAAAATTTGATGAATGACAGGTGCCAAATTCATATAAAATCCACAATCACTTCATCACAACGCTGCGTACAGTTCCCAAGGCAAATACTGTCTCTTCACCTTTAACAGCTTTGGATGGGTTTTTCTTGCCTGATTTCTTTATTAACTCATTTAAATTTTGGGTATCCACAATAACCAACAGCAAGGGCTTCCACATCTCAATTACGGGATACGTAAGAACCAACAGACTTCCTTCACTTGATGCTTGCCCTAGGTCTTACATTGCAGCAGACAGGAAACACTCATTTCTTAATCATCTTTCCACATCATTCATTTTTTATACCCCTCCATCATATTCCCTCTGTCCCCCACAATCTCTTTTACAGCCTGAGGAATCGTAAGGCACTCAGTCAGGCCCCTTCAGAGAGCTGTTCATACCTTCAGTCAAATGCACAAGACAGATTTTGAGTTAGGAAGGAAAGGAAGCATTCAGTGCTGCTGCAACGGCCTCCATGCTAACAAGCAGGGAGAACACAGGCCTCCAGCAGCAGCTTTCTGCAACTCATTTACCTCTTCTCCAGAAGCAAGATTAAGCGTGGCTTCACAGCGTAACATCACAACAGAGAGCAGACGTGAAAAAAAATAACAGTAAAGGACTTGGTGTGACCCTTTGCTTTTAATTTTATGATTTTAACATGCTCAGAAAGTCTTCTTTCATAATTTAGGATGTTATTTATGAATATCTTCCCTAAAGATCCACGTCTGTGAATTGCAATATAAACTGACCTGCAACTGTATTTCATAGCTGTAGCACTGAAAAGCCAGAGTATTTTATATATAAAATATTTGTGCGCAGTATTCCCCGGCACAAAATTAAAAACCTGACTGCAATTTATTTCAAGTTTTTTAGCTGCATAATTTCCATACATTGCGGTGACAACCAACATCAGTAAACCTTCTGGCAAACACGACTATTAGTATATTAGACTATGTCTAACAATGCAATTAGCAGTTATTACAATAAAGGATCTTTAAAAACAGGTTATCATAGTTCCTCATACTGAGTATCTGACAGACTGAAAAACACCTTCATTGTCACCTTAACATTTTAATGTTTTGTTGTTTTAAAAATGAATTGTTATAAAACCAGTGGATATTTACAGGAGTATTTCTACATAGAGCTCAGAAGCTTAGCTAGAGCCCACAGCTCAGATGAAAAGTACACGCAAGGAGAAATGAGTCCATTTAAATAACCAAATTGCTACTACAAAAGCACTGTAGCGCTAAGTGTCCGGGCAAGTATTATAATGAACAGCTGTGAATAAGTCATGACAGAATACAAATAGGAGAAAGTGAAACACTCACGTCCTTCAACAGTTTTTCCAATAATGTTTAGAAGGAACAGCTCGACTGATTTGATATAGGAAAATAACGTTTTACTAAATTCTCAGTACAGGCAGACAAAATTACCTACCTGACGATGAGTAAGGTAACCTTTGCATCAGTAAACAGATGCAAAGAAAGCAAGCTTTGATCTGCCTGATATACTAAATAATGAACTTAAATTCCATAGGAAATGCTAACAGTATTTCTGATGTCCAAGGATAAACTTTATTTAAACTTATTGAGAGAAATACACGAAAAAGCAAGCTTCTGTTAATTACAGAAGTATGAAACAGTTTTTATAATACAATTCGCAACAGACTATGATTTAAATTATGCTTGTTATTGAAAATATTAATTTGTCAACATTCAATTCATCAAGATTTTCACCACCACATATCTTTAAATATTAAGTAAAATTTGCATAACTATAAACAGGTTTCAATTTCAAGAGAAATACAGATGAGAAAATAACAGTTCAGTGTCACCTTCACTGAGCCAGTATTTTGCACTGAAGTTACAGAAATAAGTAATCAAAAAGACAAAATCCACGCAAAGTCTTCAGATGATTACAGTTAAACCAAAATAAGGTGGCTTTATTAATTTTTTTTTGCACTTGCTCAAATGCATAGTATATAACTTACTGTCAAATCCAACTGTTCTACCAGCTTAAATTAAAGACATAGTACATCAAAAGAGATTTCAACACAGAGATTTCAAATTAGGAAGAGTTTCAAGTGGCACGTCAATTAGACCACTTGCAACCATTTTTTCTAGTATATTCACACATTTGGTAAGTACGTAGAGTTTTTAAGTAAATGTTTTACAGTAGAAATAACAGTAATTCCTTCTCCCAGAAAAGCATCTTACCTTCTTGTTCTACTTTTTGATCTCGATCTTTGAGACCTGTAGGATTTGCCTCTGCCTCTTGATCGGCTACGACTGCGTTTTCTTCTAGATCCATATGAAGAGCTACTGCTTGATCTGTGTCTGCGTCTAAAACAAAACCATGCTGTTAGTACACCAGTGCTTCTTAAAAAAAACAAGTATATGCAAAACCATTTCTTGTATTACAAGATGTCTTAAAAGCCTCAACAAATACCACCACTGCAGCTTCATAAGTAATTCACACGTACCTGGGCAATGCCTGTCTTAAAGAGCTTACACTCAAAAATACATATCCCAAGACAGAAAGAGGGCAGAAGGAGAAACAGAAGTTAACTGATATGCCTAAAATCATACAACACTTGAAGGGCTAAGCCAGGAACACAACCCAGCTCTCAATGCATTTTAGTCCCATGACCAGCATGTTGGAACTCATTGACTCTTTGCCAAATCTAAGGTTAAAAAAACATTTAGACTTACATTCTCAGCAGAATTTACACAGAAATACATTGTATGGGATTGCTTTTCAATGGAAGGAACTATAATTCCACTGCTAAAAATGAAATTCAAAATGTCAGCTTCTGCACTGCTACTCTACACGATTATTTCCAGCCATTCTATCTGCACACATAAAAAGTAAACACACAAAATGTATGTTAAATTATGTACACCTAAAAATATTTTGCATATTTTGCTATATAAACAAGTTCTCAATTTTCATAAATGCAATCTTCACCCTGCTCTGTTATAGACAGACCTTTCCCCCACCTCTTCTTAGAGCTACTAGTAATCAAATAATACATGATAAATGTATTTAAAATCAAAAGAATACATGATAAATGCCTAAATTAAACCAACTAATCCCCAAACTGCGGGAGGGATTCCCTCTTAACCTTTTGTAAAATTTCCTCTCCGCTCCCCCACAGCTGACTAGGTAACAACTACAACCCTTACAAGAACCTACATATTTCTGGGCTTCGTGATTCTTACATAGCATTAAAAAATAACACTATATTCCTGTAATTCAGGGTCTGGTCAGTGTGATATTATCTTCCGTAAGGAAAAGGGTGTATTACATACAACAAGTGCTGTAGTCAAGTGGACTGGTAAGGATTTTGAGGTTAACTAGGTCTTGATCTGAAAAAGGAACGCTAAATGCTAGTGTTCCTGCTAAACAAAGATGAGGAAAAGTCATCTTGGAGACTGCTGGTTTATATTCTTAAGGGTCAGGGATAAATCCAGCAGGACACCAGCGTGTTAGTGACATCACTGCCAGGAGCAAATGTCCTAAACTGAGGGCAAAGCAGAGGTGCTAGCCAGATCCTAAAAGCAGACACTTTCGTCTTTTCTGGATTCAATTTAAGTCAACTGGTCTTCGTCCAGACTCTAATCTCCCTTCAAGCTCTGTTTTTATCTGCGAGATAGCCATGCCTGCACTGGACTAAAGAGATTCATAAAGCTGCATGTCATCAGCATATTGTTGGCATCGGAGCCCATGTCATCTCGCTGTGTCCCCTAAGGGCTGTATGTAGATGCTAAGCAGGAACAGAAGAAAGCAGGGATGGAAATGAACAAACAAGAACCCCCCCAGAAGCAGCCAACTCACTGAAACACTTCTACCAGCTACAGAAGGGCTGCCCAGGAGCAGCTCCTAAGATATTTCCAGTGCAGCTAGACAAGATGAGTATCTTCCAGCTCCACCTATTCATGAATTGGCCACCACCTGCCCAGTTTGACCACAGGCTCACCTTAAGCCAGAGAGACAAACTGGCTATCTAAAAAGATCAGGTGCTAAAAGGGGCCTCTGTGAGGAAGGAAACATGGTGTTGAGAAAAATTTGGTAGATACAGCCACACGAGCTGTGTTCTCAACACCTGGCTAACTACTCTATTCTGGACCCTAAAAAAAATACTGATGGTGAAAACTAACCTTTACAGCAAAGTTACACACCCACTGTAAAATTACCATAACAATTCCCATTGAGGAAGTCTGCCTTGCTGCCTGGGAAGCCCTCCTTGGCTTTGGCAACAGAAAACAATTAACACAGAATAGTCTGTAACTTGTAAATGGAATTACTTTCCAAACTGACATTAACGTATGAACCATTATCTTTCCAAAAAGAGATTCCAAATTCATTAGACGGAGAAGAAAGGAAGAAAGGAAGAATTTGGTTTGTTTATTTTGTGTTTTTAAAATAAGAAATTTACCTTTGGATATGCATATATATGGTGTTTGTGGTTTGTTGTTGTTGTTTTTTGCTTTGGGCTTTGTCATTTTTTTTGTTTGTGTTTTGATGTAAGTGGAAGTAGTGCCACCTCTGCCAATGCTCTGAACAAACTTTGCTATACAATTCTAAACTGGAATTGACCACACATGGGATTCAAACACTTCGAGCTTTGCACCATGTGAAAGAGCTCGATTTGTAAACAACTGCAACAGCCAGTAAATTACTGCAAACGCACCTTTTGTCATAAGAATGTGAGCGAGACTGGAGATCCCGAGACCGCGACCTTGACCTCGATTTCCTTCCAGATTTTTTACGGCTGTACGTTCTGCTGTCTGAGGAGCTACTTGAAGATGAACGCCTGCGGTGTTTCTTTTTCCTTCTGCTTCTGTTCTCTTCTTCCGTGTCCGAGGAGCGACGTCCCATTTTTAAACTAAGTAAAAATAAGAATCCTAAACTGTAAGAACATCTTGTGTCTGCGTTACATTTCTATATGTATATAAATATATATATAAAAATGTGTGTGCTTGTATAAATACACATATGGTTACACCATTTTAAAAGCTACCATGTGAATAGAAAATTTTGTTTCTATGTAAAAATTAAATCAAGATTTAAATAGAATGTCAACAAAGTCACATTACCAACTAACTTGGAACTTATTTGCTGACAGTGTGAATTTACTGTGGCATTAAATATTTGCTTTAAACTTTCACAAAAAATATTTTACAACCATGTAGACAGATAAATACACTAATAAAATCATTTTTTTTGTCTGTTAATAACATATTTCATCTTGGCTTTTGTTTACATTTTTCAATTAGATACTTTTAAAGAAATGTAGGGAGTAATTTACAAAGTTATTTCTTACAGGATATTTCATATTAAGCATACTGAAAATGTTGCACTGCTGACTGCACACAATCTTAATTTACAGTTACAGATGAAGATCCATACTTGCACAATCAATAAACTGCAACCTATTTCAGTCACTGACGCAACTCACGGCATGTTTTTAGACGGTGCAATTAAAATAATGTATGGTTTCGTTCTGCTTGTCATAATTAAAACAAGCATTGAGAAAACATTTTCTAGAATGTTATCTTTAAATTAATTTATACTGGAGTTTGGTTGGTTTTGGGTTTCGGTTTAAAACCACTCAATTTCAGATCCCTTTATGCCAAAAACCAGAGCTACAAATACCAGACTTCAGAAAGGTCTTGATTGTCCAAATAAGCACATTGGCAAAGTCTTTGATAGAGACTTTGATAACAAACCAAAAAAAGGGGGGGAGGTGCTGTCACTCATTTAATTGCTGCAAAGACTGTCATCCTCGTTTGTAATTCCTAAGCAATCGGTTGCATTGCTTCATGGTTACATAAATGCTGTATTTCTTGACTTTTCAGGCTGCAAAGAGCAAGAAATGGTTTAAAACTTCTCCTGTCCCAGAATACCTGCCCTATTTTAGGCCAAGACTTCAAGACCCCCCTCCACACACCCTACCTAAGGGTAGCTGGTAGCAGGCCTCCTCCCCACCCAAACACTGGGTTGGTCCCTGGCCACTTCTGTACGAGGAAAATGGGAACTCACAATTCTTTAAGGTTTATATCAATGGCTAAGTCACAGGTATATTTTGCCTCAATATCATCTGTCTTTAACCAACACTGAAATACTACAGCTCCTCATACTCCGGCACCCACAGGTTGAACTTGTTCCTTTTCTGCATGCCAACTTTTGCCCTTTTGCACCCCTTTTACCACCTAGGCAGCAGGCCCTAATCTCCAGGGCAGAGACTGAAAAGAGAACAAAAGAAATTCACTATTAAGTGTATTTACACTCAAATACACAGAAACTATGCCAGAGAGGAGGAGCTAGCCTGGAGGTGAAGCCCAAATCCCCCGGCCATGCTGGAGCTCACCCCAGTGACACCACAGCCCAGGTGAGAAAGCCCCAGCCCCAGGGACGCCCTCCTGACATTGGCCACCACCAGAGCTCCCGTGCTTTATCATCCAACAACCGCTCACCACAAAATACAAGGTGGTCCCTTACGTATCTGGGTCCTCTTGGACACCCACAGGAGTTTACTTACTGCCACAGTCAAAGCAGCAGCGACATGAAGCTCGTTCCCAGGCAGCCAAACCTCGGTGGGTCTGGCACCACTTCACGCAGCCGGCAGTGCCGCCAAGCGAGCCATCGCCAAGCTTTGCCACCGCAAACCCCTCCGAATATTCCCTTCACTCCTCCATAGCCCCAGTTTTCAGCACTTTGTGAGCTGAAGGAGCAGCTCTAATCTAAACAGAGCAGTTTTGAAACATTCAACTTGAAATGGTAAATCTCCGTGCACCTGAACGGCAGGAATTTCGGATGAACTGCTTTGCAAGAGCTCTCCTTTTTAAGTAAAGTTATTTTTACCATATTACTGAAGTTATTCCTCATAGCCCTTGAAGGAGATAGAGGCAGTATTTTACAGACTATTTTATGTCACTTAAGGAAATATGACTTTAATTCGCAGTTCTGTAGAGGAATGCCAATTTATATCAAGACACTACCTGGAGCAGTTATTTCTTTCCCCCCACACACTCATAGTAAAAGACTTAAAGCTCCCAGGTACTAACAGTTATTGTACAGTAAAATAAAGCTCTTCAAATATGTACTGATAGAGCCGTCTTCAAATGAAGATGAACCTGAATCTCAAACTCGAAATAAGCAGAAACTGCTCAGGAAGATGAAACTCCAGCGCGGAGATCTTAAGCTAAAAGCTCACGGCCCCAGCTCGTGACAGCAAGATTAATGGGAGAGCCCAGGGAAACACAGAGCACAAAAGGCATTTCTGCCACGACATTCGCCGCCTGACGCGGGTATCATTATGAGCCAGAACATTACACTTCACCGCGTATATTGTCTGCTGTTTAACTTCCTCTTTTTACCATCAGCTTTCTCCCCGTTTGGCACATCACTGCATTAAGTGGCATTCCAAGCTAGTGAAACGTGGCGTGTAAATCTCAATTTCGTGTCTTCAGGACCAAAGACAAGCTACATGCCACGGCCCTTCTCTGTTGGGGGACAAGCCCTGCTGCAACCCGTGGAATCCCTCTGCTTTACACACACATGAGCCTTGGGAGCTCCAAGAAGCGCTGGCTGTAGATGAGCTGCAGGACAGAGGCACGTGGGTGACCGATTGTCTGCAAGTCCTTGAGTTTCCAGTAGGAAAGGAGCTGCCAGAAGCAGCCCTGATCCTGGAACAATTCAGATCGTGTCTTCAGATCGTCCCCTCAGCACATCACACACATCTTCCTGTGAGGACACCTCGTAAAAACATAGCACTTGAAAGCAGCCTGTTATTAAGACCTGTATCAGAAAGTCAGATCAGAGAGGCACAGTCTCCTCACCGTGACATCAGCGAGGCTCGTACTTTCCTGCCACTCTGCTGAACTTCTCAATGGGATGCTCACAGCCAGACCTGGCAAATTTCACGCCCCTGCTCTGGAGCAAAGGCTGTTACAGCACCTACAGACAGGTCTCCAGGCCTATTTGTAATACTTTAATTTTGTTTAAGTCTTCTCTCTTAAAACTGATGCTGCAGCACGCTGGTTGACATGAGAGCAAAGTGCACACTCTCATCCACACCTGTGCCAAGAGAAACACCACCATCACGAACCTGAAACCAACTACCTACATCTGGCAAAATTACAAACAGCGCTATCAAGCTCACTGCAAACAGCTAGCTAACCTCCCACCCTGCACACAAAAACCTAGAGCAGACGTTAGGTACTAAGAACCTTCATTTAGGGCTAACTTGCAGTAAACGCCAGCCAGTGGCAATATTTAGGAGGTGTCTCTACCAAGATGCGTGTGCCCACCTTGAGGAGAGAATGGAGAAGCCGGCAGGAGATATCACCTGATGAGCTCCAGCCAGGAAATGATGCTAACTGAAGTGAACTTTACTCTAAGTTAGTGAGAAACAGGCTCACTGCGTAGGATTCAGTGTTACCAACAGCAGAGGTGTTTGCAGGAAGAGGGAGACTGAAGAAGAGGGTGGCAGTCCTTCTCAGACAGCCTTTGTGTGTGTATAGATGAGAGCACCTTTGTATCTACCTCTCAATCCTGTAGTTACGTGGAAACTCTCCCAAACAATTCAGAAAAAACACTCTCAAGTGGAGGAAGAGATTTGATTAGAAAAGGCAATGAGGTGATATAATCTTATGAGGGCAACATCTGTTTTTAAATACTCATCCAGTGGCATTTCTTTCCATTAGAAGAACTTCCAGATCGCTAAGGAGAAACATCCAAAGGGCATCTGCAAAGCCTCCTGCCAGAGCTGGTCACCTCGGAGGAAAACCTCAAGATGGGAGAGCCCCAGGAGCTGAGCTGCTCCTTGCAGCGCCTCCCTGGTGGCAAGGATCCAGGGACACCAAGCGTGCCATGACCGTCTCCTGGTTAAATACAGGCTATCCTGTTTGAGTATTTTTTCAGAGTATTATGGTATTGTGAAAAAAAATCATTAATTCTGAGCTTCCTAATTGCTCATCTATAGCTTTGAACTGAGGCAATTTGTGATAACTGCGTTCCTACATCTAACTTTGAGCCCTGAGATTTCAAAGTTAAATGGGGGGGGTGGGACAAGGCTCGAGGTGCCCGCAGCCACCCCAGGCCGCTGAGCCCAGCACCCCCCAGAGCCCAGCGCCCCCCAGAGCCCAGCGCCCCCCGGAGCCGCCCCCTCAGAGCTCCCCTCAGGGCTCCCCTCAGGGCTCCCCTCACGGCGGGGCCCCCCCGGGCCCTCCCTCTCCATAGCAACGCGCCCGGGCCCTGCGCCCTGCGCCCTACTCCCGGCCTCAGGCCGGGCCCCCCTCACCCAGGCGCTGCGGGCCGGGACACGGCGGGGCCGAGGCAGCCCCACAGGGCCCGGAGCCGCTCCCCGGGCCCGGTCCCGGTTCCCCCCCCCCCGGTCCCGGCCTTACCGGAGCGGCGGCGGGCGGCGGTTTGAGCTCAGCGCCTCGCTGGGCGCCGGGCAGGCAGCACCAGCGCAGCGCCGAGCGCATCGAGCCCGCCAGGCAGCGCCGCCGAGCGCCGAGCACGCGATGAGCCGGGCACCGGGGGTGGGTTTGGGGATTGGGGGGGGGTTAAAAGGGAGGGGGATGGAGGTGAGAAAGGGGAGCTGGGGGTATCCCGGGGCCGGGAGAGAGGTGGGGGGGCTGCACGTCTTGTCCCAACAAGAGGGGTCATGGGGGCTGCCCCGTCGTGGGCTTGAGGCACCCACAGGGGCTGGGGGGGGGTCGGTGCCCCGGTGCCCCCCTTTTTAGGGGCTGTGGGGTTTGAGGGGGCTTCGTGGGCTAAGGGGGGACCGGGGGCAGAGCCAGCAGCGTGGGCAGCCCCGCGACCTGCCCGCATCCAGCCCCCACGCAACGAATTCGCCCCCCCCCCGGAGCGCCGCGGGGCCGGGGCAGCGCTGGGGGCACGGCGGGGGCTCGGCCGCGATGCCCGGGGCTCGGCAGCACGGGGGGAGCCGCCGCCGGCCCGGCCCCGTTGGCAGCGGGGAGAGCTCGCCCCGGGGCCGCCCGCCCCCGTTGTGTGGCCCCGGGGCGCTGGGAGCGGGGGCCGAGCGCGATCGGGGCCCGCAAAGGTGGGGAGGGGGCACCGGGGTTTGGGGGGGGGCGCCGCGTCCTGCCCCGGCCCCGCCGTGTGAGCCCCGCGGGGGTTCAGCCGGGAACCGGTGCCCGGGAGGGGAGTTACAGACCCGGGAATCGTTTATTGGGGTGCCAGAGAAGGTGCGAAACGAGGCGGCTGCTGTCAACCCGAGTACGGCCCTAACGGGATCTGGGCGACAAAGGGGGAAAAAAAAAAAAAAAAAAAAAAAAAAAAACAACAACAAAAAAACAACAAAAAACCAATGTTAGCGGCAAACGGCGGAATTCGCCCCAAGCTGCTGCCTCCGTTCGCCGGATGAGAAAACGTCCGTGAGCCGCCCGTGCCCGTGCCCGGCCCCGGCAGCCAGCCCCACGGCGCTCCGCTGGATCCGGGCGCCCACGGAGCCAACTTTGCCGGTTCCCCCGGTGCCGGGCTCGGCCGGGGGCGCTGCGGGGGTCCCGGCCCCTTCCCGGCCCCTGCTCCCCGCGGAGCCCCGCAGCGGGTGCGGGTGCGGAGCCTGCGCGCCCCCCGCCGCCTCCCTCCGTGGCCACTCCCCTGCAGCTCCGGCCCCTCTCTCCGCGCAGCGCTCGCCCGGGACCTCGCGGCGGGCCCGCGCTTAATTAAATTAATTAGGGCGCTGAGCGCGGCGGGCGGGCGGGCCGGCGGCGCCCTGGCCGCAGTGCCCCGCGGCGGGCGGGCGGGCGGCGCGGCCGGGCGGCGGAGAAGGGCTGCATTCAGAGCTCCGAGGGGAGGTAATTCGCCGGGAACAAGGGGCAGGCGTTGCAAAGTATAAATAGTGCCACTTCAATCGCCGCGTCGCTATCAGACCCCGAGAGCTGGCGCGGAGAGCCGCCCCGGCCCTGCACGTCGGGCGGCGCGGCACGGCTCGGCACGGCACGGCACGGCTCGGATAGCAGCGGCACGGCTCGGCACGGCTCGGCACGGCGCGGCACTGCTCGGCTCGGCACGGCTCGGCACGGCCGGGGGCGCCGCCGCCACCCCGCCCCGTGGATGCCCGCCCGGGGGGGCGGCACGGCGAGCCGGGGCAGCGCGCCCCTGAGCCGCGGCCATGGAGGAGCTGACGGCGTTCGTCTCCAAGTCGTTTGACCCCAAGGCGAAGGAGAAGAAGGAGCTCATCACCTACCGCGAGGTGCTGGAGAGCGGCCCCCTGCGCGGCGCCGCCGGCCCCCGGGAGCCCGGCGGCCCCGCGGCGGAGCCGGGCCGCGACGAGGCGGGCAGCCCCGCGGGGCGGGCGGGCGGCGGGCGGACCCCGCCGCGGGACCCCGACGCCGCCACCGCCGCCGCCGAGAGAGCCGCCGAGGCGGCCACCCCCAAGCTCAGCGACGGTAACGGCGGCACCGCGGGCGCCCCTTCCTCCGCGGCCCTCCGCCCTTCCTTCCCTCCCCTGCCCGCCTTCCCCCTTTCCCCGTCGGGGCGCTGCCCGTGCCCCCGGCCGAAGCGGCGGCCGCGGCGTCCCCGGTCTCCGGCAGGCATCCGCGGCTCCCCCGAATCGCGGCCAGCCCAGAAGTTTGCGTTCAGATCTTGCGGCGAGCCTTGAACTCGCGCACCGCCCGACCCGCTCCTCCGGGGCGCACGGAACGAAAGCCGGGCCCCGGGGGCTGCCCCGTCCCCCCCGCGGGTACCGGCGGTGCGGGGCTGTGCGGGGCTGTGCGGGGCGGTGCGGGGCCGGGGGCTCCCCGCTTCGGTGCCCCCGCGGTTCCGCCGCGCTGCCGGTGCCCGGGTGCGGCGGGGAGGCAGCGGCCGTCCGAGCCCGTCCGCGGCGCTGCGCGGGGCCCCCGCCGTGCGCTGCCGCCCTTTTGTTCGGTTTTTTGTTTTGTTCCGAGCGCCGGGATGCCGGGAGCATCTCCGGAAACGGCTCGGCGACAAATTTCTGCTAACGAACCCGGCGAACCGGGAGCCGCGGCCGGCCTGGGGTCGGCGGCAGCCCCGCGGCGCGCAGGAGCCGCGCAGATCCCGCGCAGGGAGCCCCGCGCACGGAGCCGCCGGTGCCGGGGACCAGCCCGGGGTTCGCAGCCACCGGCACCGGACCCACAGCCCCGAAACCCTCCGGAGCCCCCCGCGGGGAGCTTTTCTCGCCCTCTCGGGGCGCGGAGGGGCCGCGGGGTGCAGCCGCGACCTGTTGCTGCGCTTCCCCGGGCGGGCGGCGCCGGGGCAGGGCTGCGGGAGGAGGCGAGCGGAGCGCGGAGCCCCGAGCCCGGAGCCCGGAGCCGAGCGGCCGGGCCCGGTACGGCAGCGGCCGAGGCGGGCCTAGCACGGCCCCGGAGCTCAGGCCCGGCTCCCGGCTCGGCTCCGGGCCCGGGAGGAGGCCGGCTGCGGGCTGACCGCTCGTGTCGTGCCCAGTCTCCCCAGAGCTGAAGGAGCGCAAGGAGGATGCGAAAGCGATGGAAGACGAAGGGCAGACGAAAATCAAGCAGCGGCGGAGCCGGACCAATTTCACCCTGGAGCAGCTGAACGAGCTGGAAAGGCTTTTCGACGAGACCCACTACCCGGACGCCTTCATGCGGGAGGAGCTGAGCCAGCGGCTGGGGCTGTCCGAGGCCAGGGTGCAGGTAGCTCCGTGCGGGGCCGGGGGGGCTCGGGGCCGCGCCGCGGGGACCCCCGGGCTCAGGGGGGGCTCCGCACCCAGCTCCGCACCCGCTCGGGGTCCCCCGGGCTGCGCTGCGCTGCGCTCCCCGCTAGCGAGGGCGAGCTGCGGCTGTTAAGTTTATCGGGGCAGCGGCCGGAGAGTAAATTAGGAAGCGCAGAGTGCGGGCATTTTTATTGTCCGGCTCTCGTCGCAGTTCCTAAAGCGCCGGGGAAGCAGCGGGGCCGCGCACGGGCTGGCTTTGTTCGGCTTGCTGCCGGGCAGGGGTCGGGAGCCGCGGCTCCCGGGGGCTGCAGCTGCGAGCCCAGCCCCGGGCTGCCCCCGGAGCGCTCAAAAATCCGCTCCTGGGCTCGCTCCTGCGGCTGCTGCGGGCTGGAAGAAAGAGCAAGGCTCGGGCTTCGCCCGGCCGGGGAGGAAGGTAACTTCTGAAATTAGAACAAATGTAAGTGCTCCGGTGTATTTCCGTTCTAATAATAAAAGAAGAGAAAATGATGGTCATTATTTGTTCGAACACATGGAGTAGTTTTAGGCCCCTAACATCTGCAGCTGCTAGAAAGTCCTGCTGTAACAGATACTCCCCCTCAATCTTTGTGCTTGTAGGCCACCATCTGCACCAAACTATGCGCGCGATCCTTGTGGGGTTTCCCTGCATCTCGCAGTGGGGTAAGGCCAGAAACAGAGCGGTCCCGTTGTACCGAAAAAGTAATAACGAGCAGCTTTTGGCACCGCAGCCTGACAAAAAGGAGCCTTCTTTTCCGCTCTGCCCCTCTCCCCTCGTTTTGTTTTGTTTTGTTTTGTTTTTTTCCCTTTCCGGCCGAGGCAGCCACCTATTTATGCCGAACAAATCCGCACAAAACCCAAGCCGGAGCCGCTCGGCTCTGGCCCCGCGGGGAGCCCCGGGCGGGGGGCGGCTCCGGGGGCTGCTCCCCGCTGCCGTCGGGTCCCTCGGGAGCAGGCAGCGGGGTGCTGGTGCTGGGCTCCGCAGCTGCACCCTTCGGAAATCGCCGCGTTTGTTTCCTGCGGGCGAGCAGATTTTCCCTGGCTGGAGCAAATGACAGGGCAGGGGAAATTCGCATTTATATTTGTCTCTTCGAGCGAGACCTCAAAAAAAATGATGTATATATATACGTTTGTTTTCTTTATATATATTTTTTTAATTTTATTTTTGTTCTGGCCGCGGGAAAGGCTCGGTTGGCGGCTGTGGCTCGGAGAGGCAGCGCGCCGGGCTGCTTGCGCCCAGCAGCGGCTGCAGCCGCTGCCCTGCCCGCTCCGAGCGAGCACAAGTTCGGGCTGGAAATGTGGCTCCACGATTTCATCCCCGGTGTTAAACGTGTGTTCGGGGCTAACGCGCAGCCTTTTCTCAGGGAGCAAATGAAATTATCATGATAATGAGACGATTATTCCGCTCCTGCGCTACACTCCGGTGCGCAGAGGAACGGAGAAATTCCAAACTTCTTTGTAGCGAAGCTTTTATGGCAGTAATTAGCACCAGCACCCCCCCAAAAAAAGGGAGTCGTTAAACACCTCGGTTTTAGCTTTTCTTGAAGGTGAAGCTAATTGGTTTCACAGGCTATTAATGAGCACCTTCTTGCAGGTCTGACGGTGCGAGTGCCTAAACCCGGTACCGCGAGCTGGGGTTAGATATGGGGGGGCGACTTGGGTCCTGCTGCCCTGATGCGGAAAGGCGAGAGCAGGGCTGAGAAAACCCTTTATGGACGAGGACCCCCCTGCCCCGCGTGTCCCGTTAGGGTGTCCCCCCCGCCGGGCTCCCCTTTGTCTCCGCGGTGCTTTCGGTGCTGATTTTTGGGGCGATTTCTCTCGCTCCCGCGGCGCGGCGTGACGCCGGCCCCCTTGTCCCCGCAGGTGTGGTTCCAGAACAGGCGAGCCAAATGCCGAAAGCAAGAAAACCAGCTCCACAAAGGTATGGGGGGGGCCGGCAGCGAGTCGCGGGTGGGTGGGCCACGCGTGGGGGCGGCAGCGCTGACCGCCTGCCCTCGCCCCGCAGGGGTGCTGATCGGCGCCGCCAGCCAGTTCGAAGCCTGCCGGGTGGCCCCGTACGTGAACGTGGGAGCGCTAAGGATGCCCTTCCAGCAGGCAAGGGGGCGCGGGGGCGCGCGTGGGGATGGGGATGGGGTCGGGGATGGGGTCAGGGATGGGGTCGTGGTCAGGGATGGGGATGGGGATGAGGATAGGGATGGAGATGGGGATGGAGATGGAGATGGAGATGGGGATGATGATGGGGATGGGGTCAGGGATGGGGATGAGGATGGAAATAGGGAAGGGGTCAGGGATGGAGATGAAGATGGGGATGGGGCCGGGGTCAGGGATGGAGTCGGAGGTGGGGATGGGGAGGAGGATGGGGATGGGATTGGGGCTGGGGACGGCCCCGGGTCTGGGGTCTCCGCTGCCACGGGCGCCCGTGTCCCCGCAGGTTCAGGCGCAGCTGCAGCTGGACAGCGCCGTGGCCCACGCCCACCACCACCTCCACCCGCACCTGGCCCACGCGCCCTACATGATGTTCCCCGCGCCCCCCTTCGGGCTGCCGCTGGCCACGCTGGCCGAGTCCGCCTCCGCCGCCTCCGTGGTGGCCGCCGCCGCCGCCGCCAAGACCACCAGCAAGAACTCGAGCATCGCCGACCTCCGGCTGAAGGCCAAGAAGCACGCCGCGGCCCTGGGGCTGTGACCGGGGGGGCAGCGGCCGCTCCTCCGGAGGGGAGCAGAGCTCGAAGCCAAACGGCGAGGAGAAGGGGGAGAGGAGAGACTGACGGGAGATATAATACTTATTTAAAGAATTAGACGAACTAGACGCGCAGCTGGGAAGTTCACAGGTTTTGAAACTGACCCTTTTTCTGCGAAGTTCACTTTAATACGAGAAATTTGATAAGAGAGGCGGGCCTCCTTTCACGTTGCATCAGATACTTGAGTTTAACAACCACGTCGGGAATAGCGACAAAAAGAAGAGAGAACGACGACGAAGAAGAAAGAAAGAAAAAAAAAAAAAAGAAAGAAAGAAAACGGAAGAGAGACAGAGACAATGATTTCTCTGCGAATTTTTAATGGGAAACTGTCCGGGATACTTCCTCCAGCAGCATTCCGGGTTGCATGTATTTGTATTTCATTGATGGAGTCCTTTGATTCACTTGCACTTCACCCTCATCTTTAGTAGAAAAACAAAACAAACAAACGTGGCTGGGTTCTTTCGCTTTTAATCTTGGAGGGAAGCAGAAAGAGAGGGAGATCAAGCACTGCCTTTCCCACTCTTAAATCTTTGCTGGTCGTTCGCTGTCCCACCTCCGAAATGAAAGGGAGCGGAAAGCGTCAGGAGCGCGGCGTGTGCCTCCCTCGCTGGGTCCCTCTTGTCCTGAGGGCAAAAAGAAAAAAAAAAAAAAAAAAGAAAAGAAAAAAAAAAGAAAGAAAAGAAAAGGAAAGAAAGTATTTAATGCCCAGCCGCCACTTCACACAACGGCCAATTCCAATAAGAGGTACTGGGTACATGTAAAATATGTTGATACACACGAACAAAGTTTATTTTGGCTATAACTTGTGAATTGATAGTTGACTGTCAAACATTTACATTTTATCTCATAAAGGTGTATCTATTCACGTAATCTTGTGATTTATTTTATGATTTTTGGTTGATTTGGAAGACGTATAGCTATTTAACCTGGGGTACCTCGAGGGGTGGCTGCTCCCCCCGGCCCCTCCTGCTCCTTGCCGGGAACGAGGGAAAGCTCTTCTGCGCGAACTTTGGTATGGACGGGCTTTGTATCTATTTGTTCTCCATGAAAACGAAATTATTTATATTGACCATATTTTTTCTAGTGTATTTTAAGTTATTTAAAAAAGGAAAAAAAAAAAAAGATGCTGTTATTTCATTACATTTGTTGTCAGTACAATATATTTTGTTTCGCTCAGGTTTGCTTCACCTTTTGTCAATCCGTTTCCGACGTCGCAAATTTCGATAAGTGCCAAGCAATGAATTTTAGACACTTTGCGGTCTTTTTGGGGCCGAGGGGGGCGAGGTGCCGCTGCTCCGGCCCCCCGGAGCCCCCCGGAGCCCTGCCGCCCCCCGCCGCGGTTTCGGTAGAAAGCAGGCCGGTGGAAGCGACTTCGCAATTGTGTCTTTTGCAAGTTCTGTCAAGTTCCCTCAGGTAATAAAATCGAGGAAAGTGCACTGGCTCGCAATGTTTTCCGCCCTCCCGCAGCGCCCGAGCCCGCACGGAGCCGCCGCCCGCAGCCCCGGGAGGAGCGGGGGTGGCGAGGGGATGGCGCCCGGTGTGAGGGGACTCGACCGCCATGGGGGGGCTCTGTGAGGGGAAGGAGCCCGCCATGGTGTCCCTGTGAGGAGAAGGGACCTGCCGCGGGGTCCCTGTCAGGGGACGCGTTCGCCATGGTGTCCCTGTGAGGCGACGCGCCCGCCATGGGGGGCTCTGTGAGGAGGAGGCGCCCGCCACGGTGTCCCTGTGAGGGGACGCGCTCGCTGTGGGGTCCCCGTGAGGGGAAGTCTCCCACTTTGGGGCTTTCTGTGAGGAAAAGGCGCCCGCCATCGTGTCCCTGTGAGGAAAAAGCTCCCGCCATGGTGTCCCTGTGAGGAGAAGGCTCCCACTATGGGGCTTTCTGTGAGGAGAGGGCTCCCGCCATGGTGTCCCCGTGAGGGGCCGCTCCCGCCGCTCGCTGCGGGATGGCGCCTGCCCCGCTGCCCCGTGAGGAGCCGGCGCCCGCCGCCGTTCCTCGGCTCCCAGCCCCGTGAGGGGACCCCTGCTCGGCTCGGGAAGGAGAGATCTCGGCGGAGAAGGGCTCCCTCCATCCCTCTTTCCCTCGGGCAGAAGGCGGCCCGGCAGCGGGAGCAGCGGGCAGACAGCTCGGGCGTCTGTCTGCTGCTGGAGGGATAGATTTTACGCTGAGTAAAAAAGCAGCTTTATCCAAACAAAAGTAAGATCCTGCTAATTATCAAGTCAATAAAACTAACGGTGGTGTCGATTGATCCGTGAATAAAGGAGTTAATTAATATGTGCGCCAGTTGCTAATATCGCAGCCCCGGCCCCGTGGCCCCGCCGCCGGCACCTGAAGCACAGCCTCGAATAAATTCACTGTCCCGAATAAATTCACCTCACGGCCCCTGCCCGAAGCCCAGCTGGGTTTTAAACACGGTCCTGGGCAGGTTGTGGGTGCCCGTGATGGATATGTACAGCGTGGGGTTCAAATCTTTACAGTCTGCTCAGATATTGGCATGTCTGTCCTCAAGATGATTGTAATAAAAAGCATGAAAAATGTACTTTCATCATAACAGAGAAAGACGATTGGACGGTATAAGAGAACTGTGTATTTTTTAGCACAGCTGTGATTAAAATAAAATACTCTTAACAGGATATTTTTGGACAGGAATACTGACATTCCTGGTTTCCTTGGGCTGGAATACCTAATAAGTCTATAGGCCTACAGAAGTTGGCCAGAACTCTCCTGTTTCTATTTTATTTCTCAGAGTGTCTGAACTTATATATATATAAAAAAAATGTAGGTTTCATGAAATTTAATTATGGACATTTCACGAGCCAGCCAATGCATATACAATGTATGCTTTCTGTAGATAAAATTTTAGCATGGGATTTATGTGGAGATGTACTGGCATGAGAAGGGGATTTAGAGAAGAGATCAAATAAATCACGTAGCAAGGAGTAAACACCTGTTTCTGTCCTCGTAGAGCCCATCGCGTGTTCACAGCATGAACGTATGCAGATTCTTGCCCAGTGAAGTAGCAGTTTCCAGATTTTGCTCGCTCCCCGCAGTAACGCAGTGAGGTGAGCACTGCGATGGCAGCCAGATGTCTCACACAAAACTCAGACCCCACCGTGCTAACCCCTATCAGCCCTCAGCTCTCGATACAGGAACACTTACAAGAGGAAAAGAAGAAAGAAAGAAAGGAAAATGCTCTTTTCCAGGGCGAACGGTGCTGTTTTGAAAAAGCGCATAAAGCTGTGCTAAATACTGGGTATGAAATTGCTCTGTCTAATCTTGTTCATCAGCAGCTCGGCTTTCCTGCAGGCAGAGCTGGTAAGCGGCACACTTAAACTTGCCTTTTGGAAAAGCAGCAGCAGATCTATCGAGTGTATATGGGTCCAGCCGAGGGCTCTCAGCAGCAGCAGCGTGGCCGTGTGAGTACGGCAGTCCCGCGAGCAAGCTGCAGCTGAATGCTCAAGGAATAAATAATGTGTTTTCTGTAGCAGCAAACACTGTGCTAACTCCTGCCCGGTAAATATTGATACTTGTCCAACTTTGTGGCTGTTCCCATTTTGTTCGCCCTTTATTCTCTATTTCTCACAGTTTCTGAGCCTGTTCATCCTTCCTGCGAAGTAACAACAGGTGAAAGTGCACCTTAAAGGTCATCTACTTTATATATTAAAAAAGCACAACAGATCTGTTTCACTTTCGCATTTTTGGGTTGTGCGACAAAGTCCTGAAAGGAACTGGAAAAATTGTGCTTTTTTTAAGCCTTCCCAATATTTAAGCTGCAACTGCCCCTGGTTTTGATAGAGGATCTGATAAGTGTTTTCAGAAATGTGGGTTGTCACTGCTCAGGACTTCAATGAGTGGCCAGGTCTTCTCTCCAGATGTTCTTTAGGCAATTAAGCTGGTGTGAATGAAGAAAATTCTGAGGATTTTCTACACCATGAACCTTACTAGTCTGGTTGCACAGCATATAGGATTTTAGCTTTTTGGATGCATTTACACTGTTCTGCCAGTCCTTACTCACTTTGCTGACTGGACAGAAGCTAAATTTCTGATGGAAAAACGAGCGGAGCCCTCGATGCCCATCATCTTTTTATGTTATAACAGCATGCCTCCTTTTCCTCCTTTTGTCAGAGAAAAGCAGCCAGCCCCCATCTGGAGGCTGATTTCTGCTTTTGGCTGCCAGGTGCAGGTGAAGGCTCCTGAAGCACCGCTTCACCTGGCTCGTGCTGCCGGGGATGAAGGCTGCAGCGCTCCGAGTGCTGTGCTCGTGTGGTGGCACCCATGCTTTGCACCGACATGCGGCTCTTCCTTTGCGATACAGGAGGCAGCCTCTTTCCAGCAATAATGTTTTAAACTCATAGGAGAACTTAAACTTTACTCAGAGGGGAGGGAAGCCGGAAGAACGAGGAAGGAAAAGCCGCTGCTTTGCTCCAGCAACGAGCGCTGTATAACCTGCCTGCTCTGGTGGTCTCAGTAAGGAGGTCATTTTGATGCTGTCCTTTTTTTCTGCCACTCCAGCCTCAAGTTGCTTGCTCATTTCTGCAAGATAATGGAGGAAAATATGTAACCAAATGAGATCTGCAGCACATTTTGCAAGCCTTTACTTAACCCTTCTGTGTTAAGCTTTTAAATACTGCACCTCTGAAAGACACGTTTGAGAAAACATTTTCCTTTACAACAAAACTTTTATGGCCTTTGCACATCAGACATGCTGCTCATTAAATATTCTTGGGACACTAGCAATCTCCTTTTACACGGGTAAAAATCATCCAGGGAATAACACCAATTCAAAATTCTGAAACCGGGAGGTACGAAATGCATTCACTTGCAAAATGCAAGGAAATTTGAAGTTAGCAGCAGCCAAAGCCATTCTGAAAGCACCAAGGGTACAGATCCATGGCTGTAAAATAGTCCCAGAATCTTTCACAAACATCTTCTTTGGGTTAATTAAGAGAAGGAAAAGAGTTTTGATAATGCATTAAGAAAGTCCAGCTGCACCCCAGCTCAGGTAGGCACTTGTTGAGCATCAGTGCTCCATGCTCAGCCTTCCCACTGGGATCCTGAAGCATACCCGTGGGCAGGAACAACCAGTGCAGCCAGGTGACCGTGGGCTCCACCAGCAGGTGCCTGCTCTTTCTCCCTGGTGT
The DNA here is from genome assembly GCF_047663525.1 of Anas platyrhynchos. Taxonomy (NCBI): domain Eukaryota; kingdom Metazoa; phylum Chordata; class Aves; order Anseriformes; family Anatidae; genus Anas; species Anas platyrhynchos. The sequence continues at coordinate 1,763,077 of NC_092595.1, read as the reverse complement.
TTTACTCTCTGAAAACATCCCCCTCAGTTCAGCACCTCCTGGAGAAGGCAGCAAGAAGATGCAAGCTAATCATCTGACAAAGTGCCCAGTGTTTGCTGATGTCCCACCTTCATGATTTGGATGCTCACTTCAGTAGCATCCACCACACCTCTACTATCGCTCGAGCTCTCTGGGTTTGCATCAACCGATCTTGTGTCACCGGGAACTGGTAAATGCTGGCAATTTTGCTGGGGGGACTCAGCAGCTGTGGGGTCTTACTGGTTTCACAGCTCCTGCTCTCCCACAAACCCAAACATTTTAACTCCCCAGCTATCTGCCTTTGACCAGCACCTTGGTGCTTCAGTCTCCTGCTCCAGCAAGACACCAACACGTTCTGTGCACTCCGTAATGGGTGGGACATTTTGTCACTCGTGCTAGGTGGCCACTGCCTTAAGAGCAACAGTTCTCCCCCACGTGGAGAGCTCATGCTAGAAAGAGGGGGGTCCCTCAAGCTCTGCATGCAGAGCTGGGCCAGGGAGTCCCCATGGAGAGCTGAGTTGGGCCTGGGATCACACCGGCATCGCGGCACCGTGCAGGCAGCCGGTGTTAGCAGCAACGCTTACAGGGCTCCGAGCTGTCCTCTCGGTAAATATTTAAGCAGCGGAAACTTGGCTGGTGCTGACCGAGATAGGTTGTTCTGCTGGAAATTAAGACACTGCCTGTAGCCCATTAGCAAATAGCTGCGAATGCTCGGAACATCTTTTACGCCATTCCTTTACTTAACGTGTATACATTATTTATTATGCAGGTTCTCTTTTAAGAAATATTTAGATTTGGAAGTGTTTTGACATGTGGTAATCTTTAGGAAGAAGGTAAACACACTCTTTTTTAAAGAAAATGTAAATAAAGTATTCCCCAAAATATCTCCCAGAGGTTAAATGCAGGACAATGGAAACCACATGGAAACGCCACCGCTGGCCCCGCGCGCTTCCACCCGCCCAGTGACCGCAGCAGAAATCCTGCTCGGCTCAGGACCACGGGGCAGAACCGGCAGGAAGGAGAAAACAACGGGGTGATGAATGAACTGGTTGTGATACATTTTAAATCTCTGGTTTGGAATATTGTAATTAGTTGGGCAGACAGTAATTAAAGTAAACAGCATTGCTATAGCTTTTGCCCTTACTGTGGGAAGGCACACAAACTGATTTGTGTGGTTTCTGGCAATTTGGGGGTGATTTTTCTCCCTGTTCAGTACCTGCAGGTGGGCTCTGGGTCCTTTTGCTGTGGATTTGGTGGCACAGGGAGCGGGCCGGGCTCTTACCTGGTGCACGTGGTGGTAGCACTGCCTTGTGCTCACTGCACGGGAACATTCCTGGTCCTCGGTGGGTTTTATCCCTGTTGCACAGAGCTGACAAATAATACAAAGCAGATGAGCATTTTTACATATGTAATCAGCTTAATTACAGAAATAGTTTACAATATTTTCCTACCTAGGCAAAGCGTTTTGTACGCATTTCAGAAGTAATTTAGCCCCAGTAATATTTCTAAAGGAAAGATAAACATTTGCAATTCATAAATTACTTTATATTCAGATGCAATTAGCTTAGATTAATTTCTAATGGGCTCATTTTGCTTGTAATCAAGGACTTATTTTCCAGGGCCGGGGAAGTGACTGTGAATTTTCTCTCAGAGCTTTCTTTCATAACATCTGTACTGAGACTTCTTGGTTAAACAATGGAAAGGCAGAATTTACAGAGTGTCAGTTCCCCGCTCTGCTCGTGGAAAAAGATGAATTAAGCCTTCTGTTAGAAACGGAACATATATACTTCAAAACAATTGTTATTAGCCACGATACGTCCAGGGTCAGGCTAACTTATGGATGATGTATTCCCGGGAGTAATTCATCTTTATGGCTATTTCAAGTGCGAATGCATTTAAAAATTTTTAAGCTTTTGCATCAGTTTAATGCACATCCCACTTAGTTTTGAGAAAAAAATGAAAAATTAACATTCACCAGGGGTTGCATTTGTTTTTAACTATTTCCTGTGTGCTCATTGTTCGTTACCACAGAGGAACATGTGGTGGTTCAGCATACCTCAAGTGCTGTCAATAAGGAAATGGTAAATTTGGTCTTGTCTAATTTCAGAAGACTCGAAGCAATAGCTTGCAGATACACGGATTAACGTTAGGGGCTCAGGCATGCAAAGATAATGACTAGAGCAGAAAGAAGAGTTTTAGTTTTGCCTTCGGTAATCATAAATGCCACATGTTTAAAAAAAGCTTGTGCTTTTGTATTTTAATAGATATAAAATTGGGATAGCCATAACTTTAGTTTTAGACAGCTAACTTCTGCACGCACTGCTTAGCTCCCCAAAATTCTCAATAAAGCTAAGAAAAGCTTTAAAAAGAAAAATCACACTTAATACCTCCAGGTTGCTGGGCTATCACCGTGCCGGGGCTGGTGGCCAGGAAGGCTAAGGTGTATTTTGGGGTGATCTGCAGTCAGGATCAGCCCCTGGCACGGCACCAAGCTCAGAGCCATCTGCACAGGGAGCTGTGGCACATCCCTGGGCAAATGTACATCCCCTGTGCAAACCCAGCTCTCCGAAGCATCGTTTTGCAGCTTTGTCTCCTCTGGAGGAAGCTGGAAGTTCGGGCACGAGCCAGGCTGTCCAGACGAGGTGCTGCGAAATGGAAAATTTCAGGTTTGTGCTCAGAAGAAATGCATTCCCCGCAAATCGCATTTTTCCTTGATTTCTTCAGTACCGCTATTGAGCAAGCACAACCTTGTTTAGCTTAAAAGATCTAAGAAAATTATAGCCTAGGGCTCTTGGCTGGTGTCTGAGTGTTTCCCTTGTCATTGAAGTCCCGGAGAACAGTTTAAGACCAAATGTCCATCGCAACTCTCTCGCTCGGCACTACAGACAGTTTGCCCTGGGACACCGAGGAAGGCATCAAATGCGGACAGGCTGCAGCACGGGCTCGCGTTAAAAATGCACACAGCTATTGAACATGGTCCCAGCAGGGCGGCAGCGAGCTTGTCGCACTGCTTGCTGTCAAGTGGCCACAGGTATGACTGTGAAAAGCATCGAGTCGCCGTGAAATTAGGCTGAATCAGACATATAAACAAACCAGAAACACCTCTTTGAGGCAAATTGGTATTGAACACTGAATTCCAATGTCCTGGCCATAGCTAAAATAATTAATCCTATAAAGCAATCTCCTGCCCTTATCTGTGCGTGCAGGGACAGGGCAGGCACCCGGCCACTGCTCGGGGCCATGTGCAAGCAACACAAGGCAGGGAAGCATCAGGGAAGCGGAGCCTGAAGCAGCAGAAGAGCAGGGAGAGAAGGCAAAATGCCCGGGGAGGAAGGCAGATGCGTCCATGGTCATGGTGACTGCCAAGGGGAGCAGGGACTGTGAACAACCAGAAGTGCTTTCTGCCCAGCAGGCTGTGTTTGGGGAAACTGCACTTGGTGAACCGGCGTAAATAGGCAGCGGTGTATTCATGGAAGCCTTTACCCACTCATCAGTTTGTTTTCCCAAATTAAACAGCCCAAAAGAGCCTGGGCAGTAAGTAGCTATGGCACACAGGCTAGCAGGACTTCTCCAGATCCGCTCTCACAACAGCATGAATTCAGAAGGAAAAGAGTAGAAGGGGATGTCCACAGTTTGGCCCTTGAAACATCATCTTGTGCACATTTATGTCCCAACAGAAAGACCAACATCATAGACTATACCCAAGAAATTAAATTTTCGTATACCCATTAATCCATCATCCATTAACGGCCACTGTCTCCATAATCCCCAGTGGCAGGGAAGCCAAAATGCCTTCAGGACTGCTGGAGGCTCCCTTTGCTGGTGAGGCAGGGGGAGCACCCCATGGGCGAGGCACAGGATGGCCGGGCTCCTGCTCCATGGGCTCCTGCCCTCCTGGGGACGGGGAGGGAGACCCTGCTGCAGGGACGGCAGCTCTGGTGGGATTGTGATGCCTTCCCCTGCTGGAAGGGCACGTGCAGGAACAAGAAGTAAGGCAGAGGATGAAAAGGTTGGCACTTGTGACTTACCCTTCTCCCCACCTAACTTTTTCTTGATATTTTTTGCAAACCATCTGAATAGCCAGTCTTACCCTGGCTGGGAAAAAACTGCTAATCATTGAATACAATCAATGCAAATAATTTTTTTTTTTTTTTTGTAACCGTCCTTCCTCATTTCAATGAGATGTTGCAATGGGTTGTGACCAAATTGGAAGCCTCATGAGCAGTACCCTCTGCTGCTGAGACCAGTTGACATAAATGTAACTTCACAACATAGGATTTTTTTTTTCCAAGATCCACCTTAAAGAAAGTTTAAATCTAGAAAATGAATTATTCCTAAATTCAATCTGGTGCCCAAAATAAGGAGTTGTTTTAACATCTCCTCGTACAGATTCACATCTCCACAGCCAGAGCACTGAGCCCCTTGCTTGGGAGCGAGCAAGCACCAGGCTCACGAGCAAACAAAAGCCAGCACCCCCCGTGCACGTAACCCTGCAGCACTGCAATGTGTGTGCACGAGGACTGCAGGATCAGGCCACGTCCCCCAGCTGAATCGAAACCCTCCTTCGTTCACAAGACACCCCCACTGGGTTCTTGACAGATTTGATGTAACGTTAACGGTATTTAATAAAGTATCTCTAGATTGAAAAATACTGGTTCAATATCAGGGAGAGGAAAGGCTGACTAATCTGATTACATTCCTATGATCACTTTTATAAGCATTTTTATAGGATTTATTGTTCGGACTCAAACAAATTGGGCTGTCAGAAAAAACAACAGCCACAACACCTTCTTATGGAGGGCTATTACGTGGTTGATTTTAGCTGATATTGTTTCTGTGCTCCAATGAGAACAGAGCAAATTATTGACGATCTTCGTGTAATATTGGGTTGATCTTTAAAACATGTACTTCAGCGGGTGTTTGTCTTTTCCCGTGTCTGCTGTCTGCAAAAGCTTTAGTAAACACAGGTATCTGTGGCAATACTGACCACAACAGCATATTTTATTTGTTGAAAATCAGTTTCGTATTGTAATAAAGTATATTTGCTGTGGCAGCCTGTTTTTTTTTTTCCGGAGACTGATTTATACCTGTCCAGACAGCCAAAGAAAAATGTCTTAAGACTTAAACGCAAAATTCTATTACCCAAAGTATTGTCTCCCAAATTCGTATAGTGAACTGTCTTTGAATTTCTAGATTAAAACTGAATTCTGGTTAATTTAAAGTAACAAAGAAACAACAGGAAAGCCTTGGGCCTTGCTACCACCTGGCAAACAGAGAGGGAATGGCCTGGTGTGGGCAGGAGCCACGGGGTCCTCTGGCAGGTCTGAGAGGGCAAGGAGGGAAGCTTCCAGTGAAAACATTGTGGAAACTTCTTCCTAAATAGTTTTCTTGAAGATATTTCTACTCCACGATGGCCTGCGGGTCTATAATGAGGTGCTCAGCTGGCCTCCCCAACCAGGCTCTGTGATGAGCAGCAGATCTGCCAAACACAACAGCCTGAGGAGGGCACGAGGAGAGGCAGGGGCATTTACAGACGGAAGGAAACAGAGAGAAACTGAAAGAACAAATGAAAAGCAAGAAATGACTAAGTTCAGAAACATTTTTTTGTATTCTTTGGCAGACCATTAACTGTCTGAAGATGCTTTCTTCTCATATCTCTCTGACCAAGACCTATTTCTCAGCTATTGCTGATCTTTGCCACTGAGATAGCACTATTTATACCAGATTTTGGTTGAGCTTGTAGCTGGCAGCTTAGCAAGCTGGATTCATACCACACTAACCAGTCATGGGTGCAGCTCGGTTGCTGCCAGTTCGACTCCTCCAGCCGTGACTCACCCAGAAGCAGCAGAGGACCTGTGCATCACGTCCAGCCTCACATCTCCAGCACCATCCGAACCCCAGCACTTCTCCCTTCAGCTCTCCCAGCCCCATGGCCATGTCACAGCTGCAGGAGGGAGCTCTTCCCATGCCCCAACCTGCCAAGGATTCCCTTTAGGAGCAGTTCAGGTGGATCATCCCTGCAGCACGGAGCTTGTCCATGTGCTCCCCTCTGCTGCACACCTCCCAGAGGAGTTTTCAGCCTCAGCTGCTGGGGGTGAGCTCCAAATGCACCCAGCAAGTGTGCCTGGCAGCCTCTTCCCCCAGTCTATCACCACTCCTCACTGTCCTGGGATTTAAATACATCCCCTGCCTTCGCCCTGTCTCTCTGAGTGATTTCAGGTGTGGGGACCGTTTCGGAGTGCCCATGGGGAGGGGTTCCTGCACCCAACCATCACCACAGCATGGCTCTGCTGCTTTTTAAACCCAGGGATCACACATGCAAGGAAAGGAAAAATGGTCAGTTATACACTAAAACCAGAAAAACATCACAAGCATGAGCCTGGACACAACCTATACTAACTGCCAACATTTGACACCCTTTTTTTTTTTTTTTTTTTTTCCTTTTACATTATTTGTAATGTAGGGGATATGGGAAAAACAAGTGGTGGAAGTAGAAAAGGGTGACTCACACATGACACCTTCTTTAAAAAAAGGGTCCTCACAATGTTTATTTGTTTTTTTTTCTTCTTGTTGTTTCTATTTTTTTTTTAGTATAATCCAATACAACCAGACATTTTTTTTTTTTCTGATTTAGAACGGATCTTAAACAGTTATAAATATAATTTTTCCTTAGCAAACTTAATGAGTCCCTAAAGCGGCTCCAGATGCCAGACAAGTGCATACGCAACATTCCTACTGGAGGAATAACTTTTGATATTTAATCAAAAGAAACAAGTTTAACAAACAACACACTAACATATGAAAAGATAACAGTGAGGGGAAAAAAAAGGGACTATAAAATCTAGATAAAACTTTTCCAAGGTGCAAAGAGGGTTTTATGAGCTAACCACCAGTAAGACTCAAAAATTAAACCTGAAGAAGTAAGAAATGAATTATTTGAGAAGACAGAAATGGAAGGAGGAGGAAATAGAAAAGAATAAAAAGAGGTAGCAGACAAATGGGAACTTAAAATGCAAAGAAGAAAATCAAAAGAAATATCAAAAAAGGATACTTTAGACAAAACAAGAATAATAAATTGGGCTTTATGAGAAAAAGTGCCACAAATCCCACAAGTTCCAATACTCTAAAGAAAACAAAACCTTGAAAATACACAGGAGAAAAGAGAAAATATGAAAAACCTCATTTTGTATTAATTGCGTTCCCCTTCAAATGACACGTTTCTGTGCTGGAAAAAACAACAACTGTAATTAGATTATTGTTTACAGCAGGTTATTACTCAACTGTTTCCTATTTAGACTGTCTGTATTTGATCTAATTCTGTCAAACCTTACATTGAAGCTGCTGAGTTGTTACCTGAAAATAAAGACTTAATCGTGTGAATGCATTTGGAACAAAAATTCTCATTATAACACCATTTTTCCTAAAGGCCTTGTGCAATAGAAGAGTGATTAAGCAAGACTCAGGCTGCAGCTCTACAGCCTATAGCCAATAATAATCTATTGACTTTTACGTGGTGAGGGTTTCTTGACCTTGAGTAGCTTGGGCATTGTTGTAGTAATCACGGGGAATTTCACGTTCTGTGCAATGCCAAGAAATACAAACAACACAACTGATTAAATACCGTCCAAATATTAATACACAAAAATAAAGCCTGATTCATTATGTAGGTTGTTGATGATTTGCCGACCTCACAGAAGAGCAAATTCCTGCCCTTTGCAGCAAGGAACACTGAGGAATTACCATGAGAAACAGAGAAGAGATTAGCTAGACCTAAAAAACTGCAAGAATACTCCAAACAAGCAAGTGGAAAATGTTGCATGTAGATATTGTTACAGAAGAAAATTATTTTATTACCATGGCTTTTAAACAACCGGGTTACCACATTTTTCATGCTATGGCACTGTTGTGTTGGACGCTAAAATCTGATTTTAACGTTCTTTTAAATGTTCTTCCATTCCTTTCACTCCAAGGTTTCAGGCTGTGCAAAGCCGTCATTTGTTTTACCGCGGTCTTGGCTTCCAGTGTTTCTTCTAACTGCTCTGCAATTATAATAGATCACTAATAGACCGTACCATTGATAAACTTCCTCGTTAAGAAGAACCTAGAACAAAAAATGATACTGGTTCTTTAAAAGTTTATCCCTATGGCACCATCATGTAAGCATACATATGGGACAGTAAAAATGGAAGACGACACATTAAATGACATTATTATAAAATGCAATACTCTTGGAATGATCCCTTATTAAATTAGGCTCTATGATCTGAGATGAATTTCCCCGATCCCTAATCCATCACTAGCGAAATATTAAAAGATAGGTCTCAACTGGTATTAGAATCGCACTCAGTCTCTACTTTCATTATTTTGAATTAGGGTGCTACTGGGGGGAAGCCTCTTAATGAGAATTAGAGTGATTCACTGGCCTTCTTTTGGATTTTGACAAGTAAAATATTAACTCTTCAGTCACAGCTGTCGGAATTAAAATACTTGGCAGCCACAGATGCACAAATTAAATTGGCCTTTATGTTTCCATATTGCTGACCTCCTTAGAGGCAAAAACATCAAACCCAACAATAACAGAAAACCCACAGTATGTCATTTCTTGGAAGAAAATATATTTATTGAAGTTTTGATATTTGTTTCAGTTTTAAACACATAATTGAACAAATACAGAACAGTTTTACAAAAGGCTATTATTTTAATTTTGCATTCTGTAAAACTTCAGCTACAAATCAGTTACTCCAAACCATTAATCAGGCAATAAAATAATAAATGAAGTTATTTCAGGGATTTCTTAACTGTTCAAACCAACATAAATCAGATTTACGTGCGGTGCATCAGAGAAAACATCTTAATGGCTTTGACTGGCACTTTTTAGGGTTGTTTTTCTGAAAATAATAGATTCCCTTTCTTAGAAACAATATATGAAAATGCATAATTATTACAGAAGCACAAGACTTCTTATTAACGAGTCTCCAGTTTCTAACAGCAAAACGGGTTGAAGCTTACCAGCCTTGAGAAAGCCTCCTTTCTGATCTTTTCCCCTCCTTTTTAATTTACTGCTTTTGTAATGGCGGTGGAATTTCAATTAGTCTTAATTAAGTGTGTCTCAATTAAGTGTATTTCAATTATAATAAATGTTTCCAAAGCGGAACTTGTAACGTGGTCAAAGTCTCACGCGAGGAGCCGATGCAGAAGAGGCGTTTTTTAAGGCTGCCCTGAGATGTGCGGCCCCGTTGGGCCCAGGTGAGTGCCGGGGGTGTTGGTCCCCTCCTGTCCCCCGGTCACCTCCAGCCCTCGCCCCTCCGTAACGATCCCACATCGATCCCAACTTTTGACTGGTCGAGCACGGCTCGGAGCTGGACGTTGATGAATGCGCTCTCACCATTTTACCCTTCGCATCCAATACCGCGATGAACTCCCAAGATCCGTGGCGTGGTTTCGTGGGGGGGCTGTGGCTGTTGCGAGCACCCAGGGGTGCCGGGGGCGGCCTCCCCGTGATGAATTTTGGCTATGGGGGCACGTGCTTCTTGGGAGAGGCTCTTTTTGCACCGAGGTGGTTGCAAACCATGCATGTATTTTCTTACAATGCTTGCTTTTGTTTTCACAGGCTGAACAGGGAGATTGTAATACTGACATAATGAATATTTTAAATGAGGAAATAGTGTGTGCTCTCTAATTTCTGTTCTTCCATCGGTTCACTTAGGGATAGACAAAAACGCACCTGGAGAAGGGCTATGGGAAGCCCCTGCTGGATGGAGCTGGAGGTGGCCGGGTGGCCCTGGTGGCTGGAATGGCCTTGTGGGGTGACACCCAGCCCCTTGGCAGCCCAGGGATGGTTTTTTGTGGTGCACGGCCACCCTTGGCATGTCCCAGATCCGCTCTGCTTGATTTTATCCCTTTCATCACACCACCCCAAGTGTGTCATTCACTCGCTGTGCGTGTCGGCCAGCTCTTCCTCGCTCCCTCCTCATCGCCACCGCCCGGCTCCCTCACAGCCCTTCTCCTCGGCGCTGAGCCCCCCGAGCCCCTCGCAGACGGGATGGGGGCTGCCCCCTGTGCTCCTCCGGTGGCTTCTGGAGCCAGCCCCGCCGTGTCGGGGCCGCGGCATTATGCAGGGGGACCGCGGGCACTGCCGGCTCCGCCTGTGAATTAGTTCTGCACAGAACCACTTAATACATCTCTCCCAGAATTAAATGTGCGCGGAGAGCTGCCATAGGGCAAGCCACCAGGTGGTTTAATTTCTTTTTTAGAAGACATTAGCAGAACTCGATAAAGGGTCAAGTAATTTCATCCAAGTTGCCACTAGTTAGTTAAGAGAAAGCGACAGGACCGCGGACTGACATTGTTACATTTCCGCAAATATATTTTATAAAACGGGAGTTTAAAATTTCATTTTTTTTGCAGAAAGAGTGATTGCCCGAGGAACGCTTCTTAGCTTTAAAAGATTACCTCGCCGGTAGCTAAATAGGGCGTTTTGATTAATATTTGCTATTTGGCGAGCGGGCTGAGCCCTGAAATGAGATGGTTACTTTTTCGACAGGAGTGACTTTGGTGCGGGGCGCGCGCGGCTCCCCGGGCGGCGGCGCGGGCAGTAATTCCAGCGAATTGTGAGCGGACAGTGAGCCCGCGGGGAGCGCTGGCAATCATGGCGGAAACAATGTTTACATCGATCAGCTGTCACGGTGATTTATGGCTTCATTTTGCTGTAATGGAGAATTAGTGGAAAGATTATCAGGGACTCAACACTTTGGCTTGTTACCCATGTCCAGACGAGCAATTTGTCTCCCTGAAGCAGTGAAATACTTGTGACAGCTCCAACACTTGCCCTAATTCAATCAAGAGAAAATGTTGGAATTAATTTGTTACAAGAAAATTTAAATATGTTCAGCAAACAGTAACCGCAGAGCAGAAGGCTGATTTATTGTGCTCGGCAAGATATCGATCCGCTTCGATCTGGCCCATGTTGAGGTTTTAATGTGTAATAATTTCCAATTTAAAGCTCCTTTTCAAGATCACGGGTTTAAAGAGAGGGCAGGCTAGGTCTCAAGACCTGATTAGGAGCCTGTTGCAATGGCTTTGTCAAAAGCCTGTTTGAATGTAAATTCATAGTTATCTTTTGCACTATCTTTAATATTCTTGACATGGATTTTATTGTGTGTCAAACCTCAGGCCAGCTGCCTGCCACAACCATTAATGAAACATCTTAGGAAATAAATCTCAGTCTTTATACAATATTTTTAAAAACCTGAAACATTAGATGTCAGCGAGGAAGGTTTAACAGCATCCTTTTTTTTTTTTTTTCCTCTCCACTCAGTAAACCATCAGAGACATAGCAGTTTTACAGCTAGCCTACACAATTAGATTGAATTATCGTGTAAATGCTATTATGCCATAAGCTTAAATTCCGAAGTCTGCATGAATATTTTAGGGAGGTGTACAAATCTGTTATCTTCATTGAGGCTGTGACAGGTTATTCCACCATACCCATATAAAAATTTTAAGGTTCTCATTATTAAAATGCTCTTCCTTAATGCCCGTAGGAAACACTTTCTCCGGCTCAAGACGGTGGCCAGGCCCTCAGAAACTTGGAAATGAGAATTTGAGGTTGGAGAGCAGTCAGGGAGCCTGCGGTGCCGGGGTGCCTCCTCGTCCTGTGTGCCACTGGACCGCGGCAAAACGCCGTGTCACGAAGTGTGCTCTGTCTGTCCTGTGACCCATGTTACGATGATTGATTAAAAGGGAAATCCTGACCTCCCGAACTGGGAAGCTTGTGTAACAGCCTCCCGTGCAGCTCCGGTTGCCAGTTTTCTCTACCATTTTTAGAGCATCGGTGGCTCACATAATTAGAGAGCAATCCTGTTCAACCCAATCAATAAAGAGTCATCACCCACTGTTGGTGACAGCCAAACACAAGTATTTGTTTGCTCATTAGGAGAGCTCAGGTGCTCATTTACTGTAGTTATTCTCAGTTTTTCAGCTTTACCCTTAAACCAAACTCTGAGAAATAAGCTCCCTGTATTAAAATGGGGTTTGGGCCAAACTTCTGTTCTGACAGCGCCTGGGCAGTCAGGCATGGAGCTGGGGCACGGCTCAGCCATCAGCCATCGGCAGGGGCATTTTTCCTGGCCTGATGTCCAAGGAAAAGGGATGTCCACAATGGCATGCCAGGCACTTGCCTTTTCTGAAATGTCCTTGGAGCCACTTGTGGGGCCATCACTCAGATCTGTCCTGCTCCTGCCTTGGCCTCCTGAAAGGAAGGACCAGCCTCTGCAGTTACCTGCCTTGCCCTCTGCCAACACATTTCTCAGCAGACCCTTACCCCAACTCTTCAGCAGGAGAAGACATCACCTTTTGAGAAGGCAAGGGACCATGCTGATATCTCTGTTGATGCCAAGGACTCAGGCTTGCCATCTTGGTAGATGTACTCCCATCTCATTCCTCTCTGTGATCATGTCTAACATTTCTACTCCTTTCTGAGGCATTCCCTATATATCGTTCCACATGTGTGCACTTACGTGCCTTTGGAAAAGCAAATACAACTTTATTAAATTTTTTGCTTGAGTTAGATCATAAAAAGGGATACTGGACATGTTGTATAAGCTTTATGAAGTGAGATGTCCCAGCATTGTCAAGATGTGCACTGACTGGGGGCTTTAGTATTGAGAATTAGCATTTCTTTGCAAATGCTGTGATGGTATTGTACTCAGACTTCTGTAAATTCATAATTATAATTCAGTTTTTCATTACAAACCATAAATGTAAATATTCCTGTGGTCGTTGATGGAATTTAACTTCTGCAGCACATAATGTCTACACATGTGTTTCCTATATTGTCCTTAACCGTATAATAACATGCATGCTACAGCTAGTAAAATATTATTATAAAACTCTCTTTGCTGCAAATCTTAACCAAAAAAAAATACAGAGCTTGCTATCAACATGTGTTCCTGGGAGTTCACGGGAGTCAGTAGGGCTGATGCGATGTGAGTTGCGCAGCAGCGATGCGCGGGCCCTGGCCATCCATCTTCACCTGGGGCATCCCACCTTGGACTGCGACAGTTTGCCCCAGATGGGGCTTTGCCAGAATCAGTTCAATTGCAGCTGATTCAGACGGGGCTTTCCTTGGGCTGGAGGGAAATTAGGCACCTCCAGGCTCTGCCACCAGGAAGGGACACCCATAGCAGGGGGGGCTCCACCGCCTCCCTCATGACTTTGATGTGAATCAGAAAATAATCAGGCCTTGGCATTTAAAACTGAATTTGACTGATATTTCAAGCTGAGATTAACTGACATTTAGAATAGTCCTGTGCTCTGTTTTGCTGTTTTTCACTTTTCACAGAGCGATGCTCTACTGCCTTGGAGGTGGCTGTACTTGCAGGGGCTCCTGGCCCATGACCCATGCTGAGCCAGTGCCCAGCTCTTGCTGTTATTTCACCAGCACTTGCAGGCAATAAAAAAACTTCTTGCTGGTTGCAGTGAGATGCAGGACGTCTGTACCTGTTAATGTGCTGAAACAACAGCAACAAAACAGCTCAAGATAGGAGCCAGGCACAAATTCAATGCTCCCAAGCCATCAGAAGAAACGCCAGGTTAAACTGCCTTTAAGGCAACGATGATGTTGGTGAACAGTGTTAAATGACCGTATTGTAGATTAATAATACCAGCAGAAATATAAAAACATCATTTAATTTTCAGGGCCGTGTGTTTTGTTTGCTTTTCTCATTCTCTGCTGGAACAGCCAAGAACTGGTTTGGTTTGCTTCTGTGCTGTGCTGTGCCCAGAGAAAGGCACTTTTTCGGCTCCCATTCACCAGCCATGGGCTGCCAGTCCTGCTGAGGAATGTTGATTTGTGTTCGAGAAGCCCTATCAGGAGTTGGAACTGCTTTCTGCAATTGTCTTTATTGCTCAAATAAAAGTTTAGCGGCTGTTCATTACTGCAAACGTAAATGTTGATAGGAGTTTGAAAGAATGGCATTTCTTTCAAGTCAGACTTGCACAAAGCAAAAAAGCCAAAGAAAAATAGTTTTTAAATAAGTTACCAATTGCAAACTTCATAATGGTGCCAGCTATTAACAATAGACCCGTTGGATTCTCTTTTTCTTCCTTCCCATAACATTCTCTTCTTTCTACAAGGTCATTTTAGGTCTTCAGTCCCAATAATAATTTGCTCGGTGAGCCATTGCAGACAGAGCTGTCTTCAGCCTTTCAGCTTGGAGGGAGAAACCCGATCATGCTGTGGGATCCTTCTTCCATCTCCGTGGACCCTGCACGTCTTCATCCCACCCGGAACGATGCCGCCTGTGGGCTGGGGGGGCCATGCAGCTCCTCCAGGCTTTGGCCTTATCCTGCACAAGGCAAGGTCCCAGCCTGGTGGCTGTGGTGCCGGCAGCCCTGGTGTGGGCCGAAGGGAGCTTTTGGGGCGAGATCCTGGCCGGGGTTTTCCCTGAAGCTGCCAAGTTGCCGTTTAGCAAGAGTTCCCATTGTTAAACAGATGAATCCAATAACTGCTATTTGTTTTGCAAAACAGGGCTCAGCTCCCTGTTGCTGGATGGTATTTTCCTCCAGTGACAGTTAGCTGAGCTGTTTCAAAATGAGCTGAAAATGCTTAACTTCTGGAATTCCTTTATTTTTAATGTCTTATATAAATCAGCTTTTAATTTCTGTTAGGAAATGTTGTTAGTAAACAACTCCGTTTGCAGAGATAGCAAAACTGAAAATAATGGCGAGGCCTGCTCTGGAGGCTGCGTGCTCACCAGACCTGCAAAAAGCAGCTGACATTTTGGGAAACGATGTTAGCTTTCCCAAACTGCAGAGAGATTTGGTGACTTTTGAGGCCGTACACTACAGCTCAGACAACAAATGGGCTCCCATGCCTGGGGTCACTCCAGCAGGAGGAGGTTTGGGGAATTTCTGAGCATCCTGTTGTGATGGAGGGTCATTATGTGGGATGGTTTTTATGAAGATCTGGAAATTAATTTTGTTTGATTATGGTCAGCTTTCTTCAAACGGTCCGCCAGGGCTTCAAAATGCCAAGGAAGAAAGGGCCTAAGAAATGAAGAGCTTCAAAATACAATTTAGGCCTGCTGTGTCGTTGTGTGTCCCTGCCCCGGCCACAAAGGGCTACCAGATGCCTCTCTCTCATTTTCATGAGTGTTTCATTAATTTACATTCCCATGAAAATTAGAAGTTAAGAGACAGAGGCTGACTCCCTTTTGCTGTGCCATGGGCCATGTGGGCTCTCCCAGACCCATCGGCCTGCGCAGGCCTGCTCTGTGCGGCCTCTGCTTGTCGTGGTTGTCAGAGTCGGCCGAGGGGAGCTTGCTCCTCCTGCAATGTCAGCTCACAACTCGTTTCCTTCACTCCCAGCCTCATCCAGACTTGACTCTGGATGGCTCTGGGTGATTCCTCTCTTGAAGAAGGCAGCCCATGAGTGTGGACCAGAAGGAAAGGCTTGCCAAAATGTCTGGAGGTTCCTCATCACAAGGAAAGGGCAGGGGCAGCTTTCAGTAACGATAAGAGCATGTCCCCCAGCAGCAAGGCCCAGATGAAATTTGGGTACTCTCTTTCTGATGTGTAAGGAAGTTATGAATAGTGCCATAACATGCCAGAGGTCTCAGGAGAGGCGAGATACTGACCCTTCTTTGCTAAATAGCTCAGGACTTCAAAGCTGTTTGCATTCTGCAGGAATTTTGCGATCCTCATACCCAGCACACATTCAGAAGTGAGATGACTTTAACTCCCGGCTGGCAGCGCCAACCTAATCAATTTACCTTATCAAGCTCCAGCGTCTAATTAGAGGCTCTCCTGACAACATTCCCAGGCTGGGTTTCGCTCGTCCTGGAGGCAGCGTAGCCCTTTTATTACTTTCTACAACTTAATCACTCTGTTTTAAAGACATTTTCTCTGAATTGCTCAAAGGTTAGCACCTCTGTCAATTTACGTCAATAACCTCTTCTTTTTAAAATTAATTGCTATTAATTACTCACTATCTGAAGCAGTTTATTGGTATTGATTTGCGCGCTTTTGTATGTTTCTATGAGATATCTAATTGGTCCTCCTCGCCGCATTTGTTTTTCACCCAAGATACAAAGCCCGCACAGGTGAGCGTTGGTTGGCAGCCAGGTCCAGATGACTGACAAAATCTCAATAATAAGCTCTCTGTCAATAGGTAGCCATTGCTTTTGTGTTCTTGATTTTTATGGTATTTTTATCTCCTGAACTTCCTGAATCATACAAAACCAAAATAGCATGGCCTTTATTTCAGACCTATTCTTAGCATTTAAAAAATGAGCGCTGGTTTGGGGTTTGGTGCATAATGTTCTCTGTGTGCAACGATGGAAAGAGCCCCACTGGCAGTCCTGGCACCCACATTTCACTGATGGTTTCCACCACAGTCAAAACAGCTTTTGTTTTCCTCATCAGCCTAACAAAATCCTCAGGCACATCAGACCAGGGCAAAGCCCACAAGTGTTTAAGCAGGACCAGACCACGCCGGGAACGACAGCACACCTTTTCCTGCTCCAAGTGCAGGAGAAAGCAGCCAGGCAACTAAAGCATTTCCCACTTAGCAGGGAATCAGCACTGCTCAGCCCCTGACCTGGCAGCAGCTCCTCACCTGCCCTGGAAGGTGAGGGCAGCACCAGGACATCTCCATGAGACGCCAGCTCCCAGCTGCTCTTCTGCGCCAGCAGGAGGCAGGATCGTGGCAAAGGAGAAGCATTAATTTGCTTCAAGTTTTGTGATGTTATTGGCATTTTCTGTTGGATCTTTTCTTCTAGTGTAATCAAATAGCCACGATCAATACATTAAAAGCCAGATTTTCTTATTAGCTTCTCAGTGCAGCCATCAGCAGTTGACACGCAGCTATCACTGCAGCAAGCTCGTCAGTGTCTGTCTCATAAAAATCAAGTTTTGCATGGTTTAAAGAAGGCATCCTGTGTCATGCCGGGGCCTGGTGGGGCTGAGCTCGATGGGGAAGTGAGGATGATGGTGTGGGGAACACAGAATCAGGGATTGTTTAGGTCTATCTTATTAATGGGATTGGTTTTGTTCTAACAATGGTCAGTGGCAGGACTGGGGTGCTTCAGACCTTCTCTCCTGACTCTGCAGCCCTTGGGACACTGTTATGTCTTGGGACATTTTTATTTCTTGGGACACTCTTAATCTGGGAGGATAAACAAGGTGTGCTTCTCACTGACTTAGCAGGACCCACCTTGTTTCTTTCCACGAGGAGGAATGAGAAATGCTTCCTAAAGCAGAGCTTTCACCAGCTTCTTCCGGAGCATTGCACCGTTAGAAATACAGGGTGGTGTTTCTGGCTGACAGATTGACAGGTTTTCCATTGCTTCCTGGCCTTTCTGGCTGGTGACACCGAAAGGCGATCAGAGCCCACGGCATCAGCACCGTAACGCCGTGCTTGATCTGGGATCCGTGGGACGCGGCGCAGGCTGCAGAGCGGTGTCATTTCTCAGCCTCTGAAAAGCTGCAATTTCTCCTCTCGAAAGCATCAGGAGATCCCCTGGGATGTTGTCAGCTGCTTTCACTGCCTGGAAAAAAATGTCATTTTTCTTTTTAAAGAGTGCTACAATTATTATCACCAGGCCTCGGGGCACTTCACCCCAAATCACACAATGTTATTTCGGGTTTCTCTTTTACCACAAATGTTCAAAACCAGCTGCTTAAATCCAGTTTTCAAAAGTGAGTTGGGCATGCGGCAGCCCGAGTGTCTCTCAGCATCTCGGAGATGCGCTGCAGTGGCTCTCCTGCCAGCCAGGTCCTCCTGGGGGCTTCCTCCCAGGGTCCTGAACCACGTCAGGAGCATCTTTCTGGGGTTCTTGGGGTGAGATGGGTTTGCTGGCAGTCTCCTCCTTGCCCAGCACCTCAGGATACCCAGATGTGGCTGAGAAGGACCCGGCTGTGCAGGGCCTGGTCAGGCAGGGTCGTGCTCACTCACAGGCTCAGCTCCGCAGAAAAACAGGATTATATTTTGTATATAAGGCTTTGTGGGATTAAACATTGCTGAATTTGAAAGGCTAATTACTTCTCAGGCAGAGCCTATAGGATTTTTTTTCCCTCTGAAGTCTCTAATGACTGTGTTTATGGGTAAGTTTCCCTGAGTACCTCCAAGACTGAAAGCTTTTTTTATGAGACAGATGGAGATGTTCTTTCCAAGAGTGAGTAATATTTAACCTTAAGCACTTTCAAATCCGGCCTCAGGAATATTGAGATGAAAGCCTCGTGGCACTAAGCTTCTTTCAAATGGATATTACAGAAAAGCTGCCTGGACATTTGTCTCCCCAAACCGCCGCTCTGCTTAGCATTCTGCCGGCGTGCGCCTGCTCCTCGAGGAGGTCCGAGCAGAATAAATACTTGTCTTTCCGATTTCATTTTCAGCGGCGGCTCTGCTCTCACTATTGTATTTCTTTTGCGCATCACTCATTGGACGTGAAGCTCCTGGCGGTGTCACCGTGCGGACCCGTGCTGCCTGGCCCCGCTGCCCTCAGGGACGGTCTCTGTCCTCTCCCCATCACCAGCTCCTGCGGCCAGGGACGGTGTGGGTGCAGCACAGCTCCGTGCCCTCGGTGTCCCACTGAAGGGACCCGACTGGTCACCAGCACAGGGGCTGTGTTGTCTGTGTGGGAAACAGATTTGGCACACAAACACCTGGTGGAGGAAGGCACAAGCCTGCACCTTTCCCAGTTGCTCTGGACCCAGTGCAAGTGCAGTGGAATCCCCTTTTCCCCAACATTTTCCATTGTTTTAGTACAATGCAAAGCTTGCTGAGCACCACGTGCTCTGTGTCTCATCGCTTCACTCACCGAAGCAAACCTTAAAGTGTTTTAAACTGAATCAGGTTGCTTACATACATAACAAAATGGCAATATTCTATAAATAATAGCTGGAGAAAAATGAAATAGGAGTGAAAATACATTTACAAGAGATTTCCTTTCTCTTCTTCTCTTGCTGATTTGGACTCTTTGCAAAGCAAATCCCCATCTCAGCAGAGCTGAGCAATGGGAATGGGGGGATGTTGTCCCCAGCTGCACAAAGCACCTGGTGCTTCTCTGCTCTTCCAAACACCCCGCACAGCCCCAAGTTTTGGAGGGATCCCCCCGGCAGCTTCCTCCCAGCAGCAGCAATGCCTCAAAGCTTCGCCGTGCACCCCCGGCAGCCTGCGTGCAATCTGTATTTGTCTTGATCAGGATATTAAACTACAATCGTGCACAAAGCAGTGAGGTCCCTCTGCACTACTGTTGAACTAAGAAATCATTATCATCAGACGGAAGAGAAGTATGGATGATGGATAATGGGTCTCTCTGCTGCCCAGCGATCATTACGCTCCTGCCGATGAGGCAGCGACTGTTTTAAGTCCCATTAGCAGATGATGGGCTGTCTGGGAGAGGATGCTCAGACGCGGGCGAGGAGCTCACTCCAGCTGCCTTCAGCCCGCTGTGGGGGTCGGGGATGTGTGGGGTGCGGGGGCGAAACAGCGCATCCCCATCGGCCAGGGAGCAGAAGGGGCACAGGAACTGAGAAACTCGGGGTGAAAGGTAAATTGCTGCCTCCTGGAAGGCAAGAAGAACATTTATGGAAGTGCTAACGGAGTTCTGGCATAAATTTGGGTATTTATAAATGAGAGTCGTCTGCTGGTAGCTTTGACATCTGCTCAGCCCCACGTGGGTTAAACAGAGGGTGCCAAATCCAGGCTGAAAAATGCCACTGGGAGGGCACAGGGGGCTGCTGACCGACGCAGAGGGCTCCCACTGCAGCCCTCGCCCATTGCTCTGTGCTCCCAAAGTCACGCAGCTCTGCCTCCTACGGGAGATAATGCTGCAGACTTGTGTAAAAGTGTCCGTGAATTTCCACAGCTTTAAGCAAACTTTGAGAAACTGTGTTTTAAACCATGCCTAAATCAGGTACATCACCAGTCTGCGGGCTGTGCAGTGAGCAACCGGCATCCTCCAGCACCTGCCCGGCTCTGCTCTGCTCTTGACCTTCCCTTGGCAGCTGTGCTTTGAGAGGACAGCAGAGGACAGGAACTGGATTTAGCTGGAAATGCTCTTAAAAAGGCATTCCGGAGGATTTCGTTAAACTATTAAAGAATAGGAATTCGCCTTCTAAGCTTCAGGAGGTGTAAGGCATTTTATGGGCTATCTTTCAAATCGTTTTGAAAATCTTCAGATCCCTCTCTTGGAGCTCTCACAACTATTTAGTAAAACAATAATAAAACCAAAACCAATACACATGCTATCTGCTGTTTGGAGAAGTAAATATCCTTGCTAAGTTTTAGCAAAGCACTTACAACGGAGTGGTTTGGATGAAGTCCAGACTGTTCAATGATTAATATATTATTCATATTAATAAAATAATGTTTGGAAGGGCACCAAGTGTCCTAATACATGTATCAAGACCAGGGTTTTAGTAGCTAGCTGACAACTCTTTACTAGCTGAGGATTTCCTATATTTCTCTAAAATTTATTATGGGGTGAAGAGACGAGTTTTACTCTGTGTCGCTAACACGGCTCTGATGCTTTCAGCAGTGTGAGTTCCTCAGCAAAGCTTCTCCATTTGACCCTCTAAGGGTGGGACTCAGCTTTCAAACCAGGGACTGGGAAACTGGGGGCTGGGTCAATTGCACAGGGGTTGGTGACCCATCACAGCCAGGTTTTGGTGACCCAACACAGCTGGGTTAGGAGGATTTGGGGACGTGGGTGCCCAGCAAAGCCCCAGCAGCAGTCGCAGGGGGCTCATTGGACCCTGGCCACGTGCTCATTTTGGGGGCAGGACACAAAGTCTGCAGGCTGTCCCTCCATGATGCTCTGAAACCTCCTTGCCAGGGCAGTGGAAAACAAACAAGCTATTTGTAACCCTTAATTTAAACAGCTACCGAAGTAATAGTATAAATAGTATAATGCAATTGTAATGGATAATGCATTATGCATACGGCCTCATCCCTCTTTGAATATGCATGAGGCAGGAACTGGGGAAGTGGAGCGATATTGCTGCTTGATTGCTTACTCAGGCCCTGCTCCATACGGTGTCCCCGCGGGGTCCAAGGGGACGCCGAGCCCAGGCTCTGCGTGACCCCACGGTGCTGGAAAGCCACGGCTTGAGTGGGGCACAAACCCCATGAAAAGTCAGGGACTTGCAGTGCCAGGAGATCGCTCACCGTTATCACAACGTTTTTCCAGCCGTGTTGGTGAAGGTCTCCTGGCCTCGGACCAAACCCGCCCAAACCTCGCTCCCACCGCCACCTGTGAGCCGGATGCAAACATCAGAAGCAGCTCCAGCTTTTGTAGCCTTTGTGCCGCCTGGCTTAAAAATCAGGAAAATATCAAACTAGTTCTAGGAGCTGAAGCAAATAAATTAATTTCAGTGACAGGAATAAAGTGGATCTAATTAGAAGTCCCTCTGCAGTGCCTCATTAGTGTGGTTGGTAAGTAAATGAAATTTCAGCAGTAGTGAGCGAGACTATTTGTCTTGGGTTATTTTTAGGATTTACAAAATGCCAACAACTGTGTTTCTTTGCAGAAGATTTTCTTCATCAAATGTCTCGAGGCCTTTTCCATAGATGACGGTGCCGCCGCTTCATTTGCATTCCCGGGGCACTTCCCTCGCTCTGCGCAGCTCATTCAGAAATTGGAACAAATCGAAGCAATTTTTGGAGACAAATGGCTTTGAACTGTCTCATCGCACGCATGTAACCCCGCAGAGTGAGCTGGGACTCTTATGTCTGAATACTTTATAAAAGTTGAAAATGTTGTCCCGGGGAATAAATGACTGTTTTCTACACAAAAAGGAGCCACTGCCCCCCGGTGCCAGAGGAGCCCCCACGAGGGGCATGTGGTACCCATTTTGTTCCCTGAAGGAGAATTTTGTACAGAACAGTCCCAGTGTCCCAAATCCCCTCGGTCCAGCTGTGGGGAGCTGCTCTCGCTGCCCATCCCTGGTCTCAGTGGCACCGCTTTTCTCAACTTTCAGTGCTTGTGGAGCCACAAAGGAGGTGATGGAGTGAGGGGGAGACAAGAATTCTGCTCATACACGTGGCGGGGCTCCTGACGCCCCATGTAGCCAGACACCACTTCCAGGACACGGCCCGCTCCGATGGAAACCACAGCACTGCTCCTCTTAGTTATGTGTTCAGCAAAGTTTTTCAGATAAAAAGCCGATGGAAGGAAAAGGCAGGCACTTTAGCACCAGTTCCTATCACTTGCAGGTTGCTCCACCTCCCCTCTTTAGCCCTGCTTGCAGCCTGAACTTTGCCCCCTGACCGCAGGCCCTGGGGTTTGGAAACCGTCAGGACCTGAACTCGCCGATCCCTGTGGGCCCCCTCCAACCTCCAGCTTCCTTCTGTGATTTGGATTGGGGTCGAGACGTTCAACGTCCACACCCAGAAATGCCTGAATTCCAGCATCATTTCTATCACACATTTTAAGCCTGATTTTAACCCAAGCAATAGCCTTAAAAAGCTAATACAGGTTTGGGGAATATATATTGCAATCAGCTCTCACAGGAGCATCAATCTGAACCGGGTCGGGTTGGCTGTGCGGGCTACGTAGGATTAGATGTATAAATTAGTACAAAGTTCTTAATGGATTTTAAGCCGATGCCCAAGATTAGCATCTTTATTGAAAAATATTACATGGATTAAGTTCAGGCTCCGTGTACTTCCATTCTGCTTCACAATATTAATGTCAAGAAATTGGGCCACACAGGATGATTCATAAAGTTTAGATACCGGAATAATATCTTAAGGCAAGAATAATGTGATTTCTTTTCCCTGAACGTGTTGCCATAGATTTTCCTAAATGTTTTACAAACAGTTATTAAAAGCACATTGAGAATCTGAATTCCCCGTGGGCAAAATGTTTTTGTACTTAACTTTCATTTAATTCAAAATCACATATGGTTGGACTCGCGGCAAAACATCCCAAAATCGCAACCAGCTATCACAACAGCCGCGGGAAGGACACCTCTGGGTGCAAACAAGACGAGGTGCTGGGTGACAAAACCAGCCCCGGCTGGGCCGAATGTTCAGGGCACAAAGTTTGGGGAGGGAGCCCAGACCTCGGTGCCGGGGTTTTGTAAAGCTGCCAGCAGCGGTGCCGGCAGCAGGGACGTGGTGAAGGGGCCGAGGCCCGCGGGCGCTTTTGGCTTCTCCATGGCCTGGCAGGCGCAGCGCACGCCTCTCCTCTAGCTCTGCTCCTGACACAAAAAGAGCATCCTGAGCTTATTTATTGTGCCGGTGTCAGAGTTTTAAAAAATACATTTATCAGCTTTTGATATTAAATAGTCCATAACTGAGTAAATATATGGGAATTAAAATATATCTGTGTGTATTCCAACACCCCCTTTCAAAACTCCCTTCCCTTAATGGCACTGTAAATTTCAATGTCATATTCCTCGACGTCGCTGCCCTTAATCTGACAGTGTCAGAGGGATCTATCTTCATTTTCTCACTCTTTTCATAATCTAATCCTCAGCTCTAACATGCAATTAGTGCCCTCCTCGCCCTCTGCATACCAAGCAGGCTGATTGCTACAGCTTTCACTGTGCAATCCATTTAGCGCTGCAGCTCGTAATGAATATGTACATTTGGAGGACCTCGGCGAGGAGGGTCACAGGCAATCAACCTTGAATTCAATTACGCGAGTCAAGGTTAATGACTCGGCGCAGTGGTCAGAGGCATTCAGCGTCCTGCAGATTAAATCAGGCTGTCACGGCTGACAATGCCGGGCTGCGCGGGTGAGAAACGGGGAGCGTCGCGGGGAGAAAATGGTGTCAGCCTGCGGAGGGGACTGCACGGGCTCCGTGATGAAAATTTGACTGCCAGGGCCCTGGTCCTGCTGTGGTCAGTGCGGTGTGGCCAGACGGGGTGCCCGAGGTGGACCAGGAGCACTTTGTTCGGTGCTCGGGGCTGGGTTGTGCGCAGTGGGCGTCCCAGCTAGTGGTGGCTTTTCATCAGGTCTCCTTTGGTTCAAGGAGACCACGTGCAAAAAGGGTTTTTTTCGGTGACGAACTCATCCCAAAAGTGTTCACAAGAATCCCTTCCAGAGAGTGCCTCTCCCAGGAGGGGCACCGCAAGGGGTTGCTGCACGGCAGGGCACAGAGACAGAGCATGGGAAGGCCATGTAAGCTCAGCATGAAAAAAAATTCATGTTTAGTTTAATCTGAGACCACTTTGCAGAGTAAACAGGCCATGCGTGGAACAGCTCAGGTATGGACATCAATGAGGGGTTGGATCTCAGTGGTGTTGGTTTTTGGTGCCATCACCCCTCTCACCAGCCCGCCACAGTTCCAATAGGAGTGCGGTGCTGTGGCTGGAGGTGGGTTTGGGTTGTCCTCTTGGGGTGACACATTGCTGTCACGACCCTCGGGGACCCCAGGAACTATGGCAACACCCAACACCCATCACCTGTGGCCTCCTGCCCGACTGCTCACAGCTTGCTCCAGCATTAAAGACCCCTACGTGGAGCACGGAGCTGCGCAGAGGAGCAGAGACACTCGGTCCTCGTGTCTCCAGCGCTTTCTGCTGGCTCCTGGGGCCGGATCCTGCTCAGGCACCAGGGCAGGAGGGACACCAGAGGTCGGAGCCCCAGCAGGTGCCACCAGGAGCAGCCAGCCCCTGCTGGGGACAGGGCCACGGGGGTCCTGCTACAGCCGAAGGCTCCACCATGGGGCTGCGTGCTGAGTAAGGAGTTATTTAGTGGTGCAGACAAATTAAACACATAAATAATGTTCGACTGTCGGAATCTTTTCAATAAAAACAAATTATGAGTTTTATGTATGTAAAGCAGCGTCGCTTGGTGTGAAGGATCTTTTCCGTGTGATTTATGCCGTTATTAAATACGGGGCAATTTTTAGAACCGAATCACTGCCGCAGTTCAGGACCATTACACCGCATTTAGCACAAATTCACAATGAATGTACTTTTCACAACGCCTTTCCAATGCACACCCTATTGGCAGCTTTTAAAATAGAAACCGCTTTCTTTAAAATAAAGCATCAGGGTTTTATTTTATTTTATTATTTGTCGTCTTTTACTTCCTTTCCCCTGGGAGGGAAAAAACGAAGGAGAGGCCAAACAGGCGGCTCCGGGGCTTGCAGGAGATGCAGCCCGGGCGCTCACACAGCACCAAAAACATGTGCAATTTCCCCATTCCTGATCACAGCGGGGAAACGGGGGGGTCCCTGTGCTGGGAGGGCTCCTCCCTGCCTGCAGCAGGCCCCTCAGCCCCAGGCACGCAGGTTTTGCAGGGCGAGACCCACGGGGTGTTGTCATTTTATTGTCGTGTTGCAACAGCCATGCTCCTGTGTAACAGATATGAATTGTTCGCTACCGTTAATGAGAAATAGAGAGGGAAAACCTATGAATATATTAGGTTTCCAATCCCTTTCTGCTACTTGGAAACTGAAGAAAGTTTTGGCTCTTGTACCGTAAATTAAATATTCGGCATAACAGCCCTCGTGGGCAATAGAGAAGTGCTTGTAAGTGCTTGAGCTCAGCCCTAAAACAGTCTTAAACTTTCTATACGTTGAACCCAATACCTGGAGAGCCACTGTGGTCTCTGACTTCTGTCAGGGCTGCGTTCAAGTGCGGGGTAAGGCCGAACAGAAGCAGCACCCAGCAGCAAGCTCCAGCCGAAATCACCTGCACCAGGAGCGGGTGGGGGCTGAGCGCCCGGCCCCGAATGCCCGGGAATATTTAGGATTACCAGTCCAGAAGCATTTCCTGAAAATCATTCTAATCAGATTACTGTTAGTTACGGCCAAAGAGGATGCTGGTGGGGTGGAATCCCTGCCTAAGCAGTGCATGATCAATCAATGTGTGCTTTTAATTGGTCTAATGAATTTACCTATCAGAATATAAGGTTTTATTTCGTTTTATATAAGGTTTTTCCAGGTTTTATTTCAGCTTCCTCTGAGTACCCTTGCAGTTCTCTCAGTAAAGTTTCCAACAGGTTGGTCAAATCCTTGATTTTAGTTGCAGAAAAATGCGCGTCTCACAGAAAGGCAGCCACGAGCCGCTGGTGATTTTTGAAACCCGAAGGCAGGTTGTTCGCATTTTTAAAGCACAGCCCACACTTACCTGCTTCGTTCATGATGTGGGGAAACAATTACAGGAGCAAAAAGTGAATTCCCTCTGCACTGAGCTTGCAGGCAGGCAGCAGTGAAGGGGCTGACAGCAAGGAGCACAAGGTGAGAGGCTGCCTGCCTGCTCAAACCCGTCCCCAGGCAGCAAACCCAGGCACAACTCCCGCAGGTTTTGGCTAGTGAGAGGAGCTTGAGGAGGCTGCTGCCACCTCCCCACCACCCCCACCACGCCACCATAAAGCTGGGCACCTTCCTGGGCAGCTCCGTGATGTTCTCACTGAGCGCTGGAAGTTAAATAAAGCTCTCAAAAGGAGTTCTCAGGTAAATGTTATGGATGGCTGTGATTTAATTTATGGGATTAGTTTGACTTTCAATTACCAGGCTTCACACTGAATCACTTTATATTTTGAGCTCTGTAACGAGCACTCCTTACACTCGATCTTTCATTTAGAGAAGGATTATCAATAATTAGACACTGTGGCCTTATTGATCATCTAATCAATAACTACATTAATCATCAGCAGTCTAAAAACAATTCACTCTTTGCATTAAAAGGATTCATTGCAATCAAATTAGCATCCTTTGCTGCACACCCATCGCAGGTGGTACCTTTGTGACAGACGTAATTTCTGAGCACCTTACGGCAGAGCCAGAAAGGTTTTCTCTTTCTTTGAGCATCCTCATTGAGTTTGGGTCATTCTTTGTTAATTGTCACTGTTTGTTTGTCACTAACAACAAATTTTTGCTCACAAAACATATCAGATTTAGAGACTGAGCCTCCAAAGATGCCACACATGAAAAAATACAGAAAAAAAATATCTTAATGCCATCCTCTGCTTGTGGTGATTGGCAGTGGGTAGGTTATAGAAGAATATGAATTATCTTGCAGTGCTTCTTAACTTGCTTGCTCATTGCTTTATTTTAAAACGAAGCCTGGAGAAGCCCAGTGCTGCTGGGGAATTCCCAAATCACACGTCCCACAGCCCAGTTTGTGGTGCAGCACTCGCAAAGGCAGCGGCTCAGAACCGAGAACTGTGTGTGTGTGCCCCCGGGAAACGATGCTGCTGGTGGGAGATGCCACAGCCGCCCTCATCACCGTGTGCCACTGCCACCTTCGGTCCCCCGTGAAATAAAATAATATGGACCTGGAAATCTTCCTGCTCTGAAAACTCCATGTGTTTTGGCATCATTTCACTGGAGATGTGGATGAGCTGGTGGGCAGGGAGTTCCTCAGCACCTGCCATGTGGCACCTGCATGGAAAAAGAGGCCACGTCCCATGGCTTGCCCCAAAATTCCCACTCTGCCTGGATGTTTGGTGTTGTAAACCACAGCATAACACTGGGGACAGTGATGCCAGACACTTTCTCACCCATTTTTTCCAAAATGTGAGCTTAAACCTCTGTAAATGCATGCACTTTTCATGGGATGTTCTTTGGAAATACTTTCCTTTTTTTTTTTTTTTTTGCCCAAACACTGAAAACGCTCCTAATTTGCATCACCATGGGGCCGTGCTGCCTCCCGAAGGCTGCTTCCCAAGAATGCCTTTCTCTGAGTGCTCTCCCCTTCACCATGTAAAATTTGCCCAAGCATTACAAGTAATTCCACCGTCCTATTATCCAAGTTGCATTGGGTCTACTTAAGCCCGAGCAGAACACCTGATTAAGTTTGTGCTTGCCACTCCTCAGCCATAAAACACATTTACAGCCAGCCCTCTCCATGAATCAGGTGAGACTATTAGGAAAACAAGAAAACACCCCATAAATTATCCTAATCTGCTGTAAAACTGATCTTAGCAATTAATTTAGTCGATTGTGTTTAACCAGCTGGGAAGTAGCCTAAATAATGTAATCATTTTGGATGTTTCATTGAGTGAAATCCAAGAAAGCCGTAAAACTCACTCAGAATAACAGGAAACCATCGGTTTGTTTGTTGATATTATGCAAACCTGTTTCAGGTGTGAACATAAATCCCTTCTTGTGAAGGTGTATGGGCTGGGAGGAGCTGCTGGAGGAGCTCGGTGTGCCTTTGGCACAATGATTTTCGCATGGAAGCAACCCTTGGGACTTCGAGAAGTTTTGTTCATGGAGAGAGTCAAGCACAAACCCAGGGTTTGGTCCACAGCAGGGAACGTGTACGGTGTTATTTGTGTCCCAGTTCTCTGGGTTTGCCCCTACTACTGACACAGAGATGCCCAGGCAGTGGCCATCAGTGCACAGCTCCAGTTTTCAGGTATCTGGGGCCATCCGAAGGGGCAGAAGGACTGTCACACCCTCACACCCTCAAACCTGGGTGGTGAAACTCAACCCTGCACCTCCCAAAAGGGCTGTACTGGTGAGAGGGGGCAGCACCAAGGCCTGACCTCCGCAAGCACCTCTGCATGGGCTGTGTTCTGCCAGCCCACCTCATCACAAAATGTTTTTAACGGGGAGATGGGAGATTTGGGCTTGCCCAGCCACATGCAACAGGCAGAGCCATCCAATACCTGCTGCCGAGGGGATTTTGGCTGGGCCGCCGCTGCCGGAGCTTTGCTGGGAGAACAACGCTGGCCGGCACCAGCACGTGGCTGTGCCTTGCTGCTTGCCAGGCACATTATAATTTTTTTTAATGATAAAACCACTTCTTAATCACATCTTCTCATTCTTTGAATTAATGAAGGACTTGTTCAGCGCTCTCCTCTCCAAAAATAATAATAATAATAAAAAAAAGCAATCAAAAAACTGGCAAACCAGAAGCGGCCTCGTGTGTTTCTGTGCCTCTGTCACTCGAGACCTTTGACTGATCGTGAGTAAACCTTTTGTGTTTAACCCGTGTAGCATTAAACCTTTCAGCACTGGCGGTACGTGGCAACAACGGCGCTCGCTGTTTTGTTTGATGTAACGCTATGCGCGGCGTGGTGAGAGGCTTCAGCTCTCTGCACGGAATATTTTAAAACTGATGCAGTTGACGCTAAAGAAGTTTTTAGCTGCAGAGGATGGTGACGCCGCTCCTCATGCAGTTATTAATTGGGTGGTGTATAAATTGGCAATGATTATTGTTGCTGTGGCAGAATGCACTCACATGTAGAGAACGATGTACGCACACATACACACACATCCACGATTTTCTAGGTTTTAGGTATTTTTGTGCTTGTGAACCAAGAAGCCGCTGCTGCCCAACCTCACACACCCTGGTTCATGTTTGTGGCTCTGCTTTTCTAGTTTTATTGAGCATCATTGTCTTTTGCCTTAGCTGCTCATTCTGCCCCTCACCCTAAGAGCAGGGTCCAAAGTCTTCCAAAGCCGAAGAGCATTCACCCTCATTTTTCCCTTCTTATCTTTCAGTGCCAAGCACGCCATGCACCAAGCAGGTAGGTTTTGGCCCAGAAAGAGCGGCTCTTCCCAAGCTGGATCTATGTGGTACCTGCTTGGTGTGATGCACGCCTGGATCCACATCCCCTGCATCCTTCGGACGGGGAGGGACGCGTGCAGCACGCAGGCCAGGCACAGAGAGTGACTTTGTTCAAGCAGCACCGTGCAATAAAACCCAGCTTAAAAGACCCATAAAAATAGCAATTATAAGACACGAAGTGATCTGAGGAAGGGCTGGCGCAAAGAGGCCTCCCTCCTTTTGATGTTTATTGCCACAGCAGAGCAAATACGAACAATGCTGTTTTTCATGAACACTTCCTAGCATGCAGTATTTAACATTTGGTTCCAATTTTCACAGTTACATTGTATGCTTTCATTATGCCATTGTCTCAGAAATCGCACAGGCCGTAACAGTTGTAATTTATCTTTTGTGCTGTGTAATTTGGAGCAGTCCGGGCCAGAGAGGAACATCTGTATGGAGAGACCGGTGTCTGCGCACCCTGGACTTCTACACTGGGACGTGTTATAAGGTCACTTTCCTCATAAACTTCGTTATCGCTGTTGGTTTTATTCATTATATTTGACATATTAAGCTTCTGTATCTTGGCATAAAGGACACAATATTGCAGCATATTGGCAAGCTCATTTGCTTTTCACAGCTAGTGTTGTGTCCAAATATCAGTCCCTGGGGAGTGACACGTGTATATAGACTGCAGGAAAATGAGCCTCAGCAGCAGGTGGCCTTTTGCAGCCTAATGAACATGGCAATCTGTTACTATCACGGCAAGGCTTTTCACCAGACAATTAGGCAACTAAGCATGTAATTATTCAGGCCAACAAGAAGAGGCTCTTCTCTAATTTCATCTTTTCATTGCTGTTTACTCACCCACACTCCCCTCATTAATGAGAGATTTTCCAGTCTATGCTAATTGGTTTCAATAACATTCATTTCAGTTGAAAGGGAACGATTCTGTTAATTGAGAATCGAAAGCATCTTTTCATTTCAAGTGCGTCCTGCTATGGAAATCTGAACACTCTCAACAGGTTCGAGCTAATGAAATTAAGTTACACAGCCACTGGTGGTGTAATAGAAATAAAGTAATTTATTTTCACTGAAGCATGTGCTGTAGGTCCTGAACAATTAATCCAGCTCGTTCGGGAGAGCCATTGGAGAAGGCGATTTTGAATAAACACGGCTGCCTGCTTCAGATCCACCGCTTTCAGCCCCACTTTGCTTAAACTGCTGAGCTTTTCAGGACGACCTGGAAATGCTTAATGAGAATGATACGCGCTCATGGAAACACTAATTCCTTAATAGCTGTTGGAAAAAACCACAAACACAACAACACAGAAAGCGAGCCACCCCACAAGGAGGCAGCGTGGGTGCTGGGGCTCCCAGGGGAATGCCAGGACCCCCAGCCCCAGGACCCCCAACGAGGCTCACCAGCTGCCCACTGTGTCCAGCACGTGATGGCAAAAAAGGGCTGTGGAGGTGGAATCCAATTTCTTCAGTATTTTGGGCCTGGAAAGCAAGAGGGAACCAAAGACCAAGAAGAAAATAATCTTTATTATTATTATTATTATTATTATTATATATTTTTTTTTTTTTTTTTTTTTTTTTTTTTTTTTTTTTCCCATTGACCACAAGTTCTAGGAACTATTTTTAACGAAAGCTGATATTCTCAGTTATCTCTGTAATTTCTAGCGTTCAGGCTCCAAGAAAGCTTTGTGTAAGTGACAGTACCTGTTATCACATCCGCAGGGCAGGCAGCTGTGGGCACCGCATGCCCTCTACAATGGCAGAGAGAGCGGTGCTTTCCAGGCAGCCCCCAAAACATCTGTGTTTAGCATGGAGGAGACAAAAGGTGGAGCATGCAGGAGCTCTCGGCATAGCTGGATGCAGCCCGACATGCACAGGCATATGGAAAGTCAGCGTAATTCCATCTGCAATTATTTATTGTAAAAGTACAAGGCAGTATGTATTTAAAGTATCTTATGGTCATCCAAAATACTTGCATATATAACTGAATAAAAACCCCAAACCATACATTTTCTTGACTTCATGATTTTTTTTAAGGGAGACTTCCAGCTTTTCCTGCCTCTCTGGTGTTAAATGATGCTGTGGAACATATCTTAGCACGAGTGAAGGCACTGAGCCCAACTTTTGTCTTTATCGTAGCTGACAGCGGCAGGTCTGGGTTCAAGTCTGCGTGGTAAGGACAGTTCCACCCAGCTCTTGCCGCTGAGCTAATTGCTCACAGGAAGATGCCCTTTCCTCCGCAGGCTCGTTGCTGGTTGTGCTTCATGGGGCCTCGATTTGGAAGCACTTGTGTGTGGGGGGGTGTACAAGCAAACGTGGGCTTTTTTTTTTTTTATTTTCTTCCAAAGCTGGCTTCCAAAATGCACAATGGGCACGGGCTGATAAAATAGCGCACTGCAGGCTGCTGTGAGCATTTCAAGGAATCAGGTGCTCGCCTGGTGCAGGGCTCCTCGTGCCGGTGCGGAGGCACCTGGGGTTGCCAAGGCTACGCAGCCCCGTGCCCCCAGCCCCTGCACATCTGCATAATCCCAGAGCAGCCCCATTGTGTTTCCAAGAGAGATTGATAAATGGCACCTTGCTCGCATGATGCGGCCATTTGCATGTGATATATCTCACGACTCCTGCCTTCTAAAGTGTTGTGGCTGATGAGATGTCACAGTGTGTGTGCATGCGGAAAGCAGAGGTATGTTGTTTGTTTTTTTTTTCTCAGTCTGAAAATGCCCCAGAACTGTGAGGTGAGGGCATTTTGTTCCCAAAGCCTTTTCTTCAGAAATTTTGAAGACAATTGTAACTCTAACACCAGACTTTGCTTTGGTCACAAGGGCATGGAAAGCGGTCGCTGCTCTGCAGGTAGCATCCTCACCGTGCTTTAATGGCCAAACTGTGTGGGGTGGGCAGAGCTGACTGCCCTAGGACATGCTCGTGTGCCTAAAACTGGTGGCATGGAGCAGATTCGGAGGCAGCAGGATGGGTTCAGGAGCATGGAGAGGCCTAAGTGTACCAGGTAATTTATTCACAATGAATAATGCGAGCAGGCTGCCTTAGCATCTTATTTCCAAGCCCAGAGATGTTTGTAACAAATCTCCTCCGAGATACATTTGTAAGTGAAATGAAGAAACTGTTATTGAAGCAATATGAGGCTGGAGCCTGGTGCCGCTCTGAAGACCTACGCCGTATTTCATCCTTTAAAAGCTATCATTTTACTTAGTGAGCTGCTCACTACAATTATACAATGTTTTTCTTGGCCCCCAGCTACATTAAACATCCATTTTATAGCGTTCACTGTATTACCCTGAAAGCCTGGCTCCCAAGGAGGGTTTGTAAAGGGTTATACTGTAAAAAAGTACACAGCTTCCTCATTAACTTTATGGCTTTACAGCCTCGTTTGGGCCACCTCTCCTTCCTGCCCGCGGCGGTGGCTCTGGGCAGGCGGCAGTGCCCTCTCCTCCCACCCCACTGACCTCAATGGTGGTGCCACAGCCCCCCGGAGCTGTCCCCGAGGTATTTCTGCTTCTGACACCTTTGTGGGGCAGCTGGGCTATTTCATGGCAGTGCCTTTTGAGGGGACGGTCAGCCAGCACCAATATCTGTAAAATCTGTTACCGTCCCTGTGCAGCGCAGGAGATTGCACCGTGCCGCATGAGCCCGATTTGACTGCTGCTAATTATCGGCGGATAAAGCACGGTTGGCTCCGCGGAGGCCCCGTGGCACACAAAGCCCGTGGCTGCTGGTATCCGTGCCTATTACATATCGATAGGTTAGGATTTATTGCCGAGAGCGCAGCCCGATTGCTGGGGCTTGGCTGGGAGTCGTGCGCTGGGGAATAGGGCCGGGGGCCGTTAGCTCGGGGTAATCTATCAGCCTGCTATCAATTAGGGACCATCCACCCGCTGACGCTATCGGCAGCCTAATGGCAATAATGGGCTTTACTGGCTGGCACTGGTGCACTGGTGCAGGAGCAAACGTGGCCAGGGCTTGCTGAGCACCCCGGGGGCTGCTGTGCTGCGGGGGGAGCACGGGGTCCTCCGGGCACCCACGGGTGCTGCAGGGAAGCCTGTGTGGCGTGCATCAGGCGGGTGTTTGTGATGGAGTTGTTATTTCCCTCTGAACGTGTTTCCTATTACTGCCTCTGCTCCACGAGGCTATTTTTACCACATCGGTGTCTGCACTGAGTGCTCCCCTCCTTTTTCCCTGGTTGTTTGTAACTCAGCCGTAAACACCCGTCCTGCCCAGGGCTGTGTGGTGCTGGCACGTGAGGGGTGCTTGGAATGACACAAACCTGGTGTCCTCGCTGAGATCCACCCCTTGCACCCAGCCGGGGCAGGCGGGAATGGCACAGAAGTTTCCTCTCCCCTTGCTGCCCCTCTGAATCCCTGGCCCCATACATCACAGCCTCGCTAAACTCTTCTGATTCAGAAAGGATCCGAAACTGGCTCAGAGGCGGTGATCTGGAGTTCATAAAGATGCGAGATTCATCCAGGCACTGAAGGGTCTCCGCTCTCCGAAATGGCAAGTGGGGCAGGAGAGGGGAGGCTGCCCGGAATGAGAACGTGTCCCAGCATCGCAATTAGTGCTTCGCTATTAAGCGAGGCCCCTGGGTGCTGTAATTAATACCTCGCCATGCCACAGGTGAGTTATGAAGGTACTATTTCACACACAGGGATAAACGAATAATTCTACTGTAAACCTATTAAAGGTGTACAGGCAGCAAAGTGTATAGGTTAATAAAGCGTTCAATAATAAATAAAGATACAGGTAATAAATTACCTGGCTTTGTCATCACCCAATTTGTGAACCTCGGTGTACTGGAGGAGAAATTCCTATCGGATCTGTGCTACAGAGGGCTGTGCAGCCACGTGTGGCCAGCGCAGTGGCATCGCCCTCGCCTGCGAGGCCAGGAGGCAGCAGAGGAACACGTCCCAGAGATTTTCTCCTGCTGAATATTTCAGGTCAGCTCAATATAAATAAATCAGGCCCTTCCAGACTCAGCAGGATCCTACCTCCTGCGATATTGCTCTGTCATCCTATTCCTGCTCAGGCTTCCTTCGGCATCAGCCCGGCTGCATCGGTTATTAGGTCTGTGCTCACAACTGGCCGCAGTTAGCATCCAGTTACAGCAAAACCCAAGGATAATTGTGAGGTTTTCCATCCAGTGGATTGTCTTACCAGACCAAAAGCGAGCGCCAGAAGGACTGAGGCTGGGAGCGAGCGCATCCCAGAGGTGCCGCGGCTGCTGCTGGGTCGTGCTCCCCGCGAGCAGGGGTCCCGCTGCACCCACACCTCCGGGCTGGGTGCTGGGTGCTCCCCGAGTGCCCTGCCTGAATTTAACCCCAATTCCCCAGGCTCAGGAGGGCTGGCAGGGAGTGCCAGAAGTGCCTCTGGAGGCAGAATCCGTGGGCAATTGAGATCTGCTTCTCCTTGGGCTCTCCAAGACGGATTTGTGGGGTGTCTGGGAAAGGAGTGGGGTTGCAGCCAGGGGCCAGCCACTCCCCGCATGCCCTGCACTGCTCTCACCTTTGCCAGGCTGCAGGCTAACAGATGATGGATCCGGGGACAAGGCAAGTCTCATTAGGGGAGGAAATCATCCCAGCCTTACTCTTCTTTGGGATCAAAACTTTACCAGCTGTGCAGCCGCTTCCAAGGGGCATTGGGGGTGAGAGCTGGGGGCAAGGGCAGGGCAACACAGCTGGGATGTGCTGGGATGAGCTGGGATGTGCTAGAATGAGCTGATACATGCTGGGATGTGCAAAGATATACTGGGATGAGCTTGGACATCCTGAGGGATGCACTGGGATGATCTGTGAGGTGCTGGGATGATCGCGAGAGGTACTAGGTTGTACTGGGATGAGCTGGGACATGGTGGGATGAACTGAGACACGGAGAGATGCACTGGGATATACTGGAATCAGCTGGGACATGCTGGGATGCATCAGGACGAGCTGGCAGGAGCTGGGATGCTCTGGGGCACACAGCACAGTGCTCAGCTCCTTGGCCGAGGCTCACAGCAAGCTAAATGATTTCCAAAGCCATGCCTTAAGGTCCTCCGTGGATTTCTCTGGTGATTCCTGACATATCAGTATGTCCTGAGCTCAGGCCATGACAGGGCCTTGCTCTGGGTGAGGCAGCACAAGGCTTCCAGCGGGCTTTGCCCAGCACCACAGCTCCCCGGGCAGGGTACATTTGCACTTCTCAGTCTCTTGGGCCCATGGGGAGACCGGTGCCAGTGGTGCTGTGCTCGTCCCCTGGGGTGCTGAAGCCCACGGGACACCCGAGTTCACCCCATGCACCCACGGCCCCGCTTCCGAGCAGAAAGAGAAAAGCCACAGTGCCAAAACGGGGGGGGGGAAACAACAAAAAAACCCACACAACAGCAGCGGTTAAAAACGTCTTGCATTGCTTTCCTGCACGAGGGAAACTATTTAAACTGGCACAAAATAAATTTAAGGAGCATATTCTTGGAATTACATAGAAAAATACCCCGTATGCTTTGGCAGCAGCTAAACATATCCTTAATAGAATTCATATGGGGCCTGGAGTGATCACAATGTTTGGAGAGGAGCCAGATAGTAAGTAATTTAAACATCACAGGAAATTAAATTTTAGAATTCAATTTTGCATAAAGTTTTCTGTAATGAAAATGTCACACATAAATTATGAAGTCTGATTATATTCTTTTTTGACTTTTTAATAAAATAATAGAGGCACTTGACAGTCAAGAACAAATGCATATTTTATGTGAGCAGCATTACGTTAAACTAACGTCCTCTGGAAATAATGGAACAGATGTTAACACTGCTATATCAGTTATCAGGTGCTCTGTTAAACAGCCTCAAACACAAGTATTTATTAAAAATGCTAACAGGATTGTCTCTTAGGGTTATCTAATTGTAGGTTTAAAATGTGGATGTTTAATGTAATTAATTATATCTGTAGAATTATATACTTAGGCCATAATTTATTGTGTATGTCCATATATAAATTATACGGCGTCGTTCACATAAATTAGTTCAGCACGGGCAAGGGGAATGACTTTGGTGGGAACACAAACCAGTTCCCAATGCAGGGAGAAATCAGGACTAGGCTGAATTTCCCCTGTGCCCCACGAGGGGCTGGGCACGGCTGCCCAAAGCCTGGAGGCTGGGAGCACCCCGTCAGGCCCCTCGTGGTCATGGATTTAACCTGAAAGTGGGCAAGTTTAGGTTAGATAAAAGGAAGGAATCCTTCACCAAAAGGGCAGCAAGGCCCTGGCACAGGTTGGAGTAAATACACCAGAAAATTTGTTGTTTCACAGTTTGTGTTTGATCCCTGTGCCCACCCTGTGCAGGCCAGGGCCTGGATGGCCTGTGGCAGCCGCCTGTGGGCCTGGATGGCCTGTGGCAGCCCCACCAGCACAGAAGGTGACACCGTGGGTGCTCCACAAGCAGGGACAGGGCTTTCTGGTCCCCTCCCAGTGCTCCCAGTTCTCCCAGTGCCAGCAGAGACCAGCAGTGTGGGTGGCACACCCACATCTTGGGGTACCGCCCAAAAACACAGCTGCAACCAGCCGCGTCGTCCTCAAAATATAACGGCGCGAATGGCTTGGAAAAATAAAGCCTGATTTGTTTCCTTGGATTTAAATTGGTAAATTATTTGAATTTCCCCACCCCTAGGTGAATGATTTAGATGGCCTTGACCCCAGTCTGACTGCAGGGATTAATGTGGTATAATGATTGCTGAGGCTATCATTGCAGCAGGCATCATTAATTATCCTTATTGATTGTAGCTTTCAAAGATAAAGCATTATGCTGACTGGAAAATACCCTCTTCCTGCAAGGTCAAGGCTAAAATAGGGCAGCTAAATAATTGCATTAACAAACAAAGAAATAAAAATAACCTCTTGGAGAGCTGTGTAATTAAGATCCAATTACAACATTTGGCCCCGCTTGTGGAGAGGCAGGAATTCTTCCTGCGGCAGGGGACAGGGACAGGGACGGGGACAGGGATGGGGACATGGAGACAGGGACACGGAGACAGGGACATGGGGACCCCTGCCACCACGTCTGAGAAGTGCGAGGGCCTAGTCCGAAACCAGTAATGGTGCTAGACGGGGGGCTGGGGGAAGGAGGCAGTAATTAGCCTCAAATCCTATTAGATTTCCACTGGATCGTATAACAGAGTTTAAGGACGCCCCAGGCACGCTGCTGTGGATGTGTCCCTGCTCTCGGGGCTGCAGTCAGCTCCTGCCTCTCGCCCCACGTCCCCAGCACCTTGAGGGAAAAGGACGGGCCCAGGGTCACTGAGGAGAGCCATCTGCCCGAGCACAGCCGGGCACCGCGGGCCTCTGCAGAGGCTTTGCCTACAGGCCTTGGAGCCCGTCGCGGGGTCCGGTGTTTGATAAGGATGCGAAGCGTGTCTCAAACAGAAACATTTTTTTGACATCCATTTAATTATAATTATTTTAATTTCAACATTTGTCATTGAGAACCAGGCGATCTGGCACGCCAATTCACCGATCCGCTTGCTTTCCCTCATTTGAAATGTTAAAACCAACTCAGTAAT
This sequence comes from Anas platyrhynchos, assembly GCF_047663525.1. Lineage (NCBI taxonomy): Eukaryota > Metazoa > Chordata > Aves > Anseriformes > Anatidae > Anas > Anas platyrhynchos. The sequence goes on along the minus strand of NC_092595.1, from coordinate 1,725,036 downwards.
TTACTTGAGCGCGAAGGCCACTTCCCGTTTAAGCAATTACAGGCTGATATTTCGGGCTAACGGGTGTCGCTGGGGGCAGACAGGAGGTGGTGGTGCCGGGATCCTGCTCCTCTGCCCCCGTTGGATCCATCCCACAGGCGCTTTGCTGCATCGGGGCCTGAGTTCCCGGCAGCGTGGCATCGGCCCCTGACAGCTTCATTAGTGCCAGATGAATCTTTGCGGAGTTAGAGATGTCACGCCAGGTAATTAATAACGTCCCCCAGATATGCAGATTTTCCTGGGCCTTTTGTGCAGAACAGAGCGGAGAGCGGAGCGCCACAATCAGGTCCTGGAAAACCTTCTGCAGAACGGCGCAGTCCCTCGGATTTCTCCCTCATAATAGACCGCAAGAGGGAAAAATAAATGTGAAAAGGAAACTATAGGAGCAAAAGGAGTTTGCATTATTGTTCGCGCTGTGAAAAAGCAAGGTGCGGGTTGTAAAGAGCCAGGGGAAAGCTGGCAACAATAGGCCCCATAGCAACAACAACTTCTAAGGGGAGCAGGAGGCGCGTGGCTGCGCAGAGCCCACTGCCCACGCCTTGATCTCAGCAGCACGGTGCGTCGTGCCGGCCCGGGAGCCAGGCAGCCCCATGGGGACAAAGGCCCCCCGCTGCCCCGCCACACAATGGCAGCTCCCTGCTCACTGCACAACCCTCACAGGTGGGCAAAGGGCGTCCTGCAGCCCTGTATTGTACACATCTCTGCGTCCCACCATCCCTACAGCACTGCACCCCGGCACCCTGCGTCCCTACAACCCCACATCCCTGCACCCTGCACCCCACGGGTCTCTCTTGTTAGCTCAGGCCATGAGCACATTGACTCAGAGAGGGGGAAAAAAGCAATGACAGGCACTGGAGGTGCTCCTTGAGCAGCAGGGGATAAGATAAAACACCAGAGGACATGAAATGATGCGATGGGAGGCGCAGAGGGTTGTGTGGTGGCCAGAGTGCATGGGAATAGCACAGGCAGGGGATGAAGATGAGGATGAGGAGGGCCAGAGGGCAGCAGGGTGTAGGACAGCCCACGGACCCCCAGCTGGGGGGCTGCAGGGCCAGCATCTCGGGGACATCTCCTGCAGCCCCCGCGTGCCCACAGCTGGTGCAAAGGCACGCAGGCGCCTCCGCCACGAGCTCCTCCCCTGCTTTGACCCCTGGGGAGCTATTTTTAGCTTTTGGGGGACTGCTGCTTCCTCTCCCTTCCTTTGTCATTGACTGCAAGCCCCTCGGTTTGAACCACATTTCTCTCATTGCATTAGCGAAAGCAGAAGTCGTTTTGACTCAATTTTTACATGCAAAGGTCACCATTAAAAAGTCATAATTCAGCGCTGTACCGAAGGCTGGGCCCTGCCGGCGCTGTCATTAGAGCAGAATTTAAGGAGGTTCTGCCTGAAATGAGTCGGTATTTTTAGCTAACAGTATCAGTCAGAAGGAGCGGGGGGTGCCTGGGGAGATAACGGCATGGTTTAGATTTCTGCCTTTACGCTCACTGTCACATTAAAAAAATAAATCATAATTTTGATTTTCCATGTCCCTGAGGGAGAGATTGACAAGAGCATCCAGTCCTCGTAATTGGATCATTCCTCTGGGAAAGTTGGCTCCTCCGCTGAAATCCGTACTTGCTCTAAGGAAAATTGCTCTCAACGTTATTGAAAATATTTTAGGAGGCTGAAGATTCTGGGACCTTTCCAATTCGAGTGCTCAAGTCAGTCATGCCAAAGGAAGACAATAATGGGAACCAAATCTGGAGAGCATTTCACTTAATTGGAGCCCAATCCTGCAAGCCTGGAAGGCGCACATCCCCCGCGACTGCTCCGGACCTTCCTTTGTTAAGGGCTTGCAGGAAGGAGCTGTTAGGACGCCTTCCAAAATAGATGTCTGAAATAAATTATTTAAAGTGTTTATGTTTTTTGATAATGAAAAATTCAAGTGTTTTGACATGGGTGAGCACTGCAGAGCGTTGCTGCAAGAGGCCGGTACCAAGCCTCTCTTTGAGAAGCCTCTTCCTCGCCGCCACGGGGCTGTAGCATTTTGGAGACCACCTTTGGGGGATGAGTTTGGGCAGTGGTCCTGCCCCAGGACACCTCCTGATTGCACTCCTGGATTGCCGAGCTCTGTCATGGAGGTGTTCTGCCACTGCTGTCACCTCCCTGCACTGCTGGGGTGTCAGCAAGTGCAAGGAGGCAGCGGCAGCGGTGCAAGGAGGTTGGGTCGGAGAGGGCAGGGAACCTTGTTGTTGTTGCAGCCCTACAAATTACTGCACCTCTTTGACTAAAGCTTGCCCTCAGCAGCACAGGTAGCCAAGAGGTGGGCTTCTCCAGGGCCAGGCTTTGGGGCAGGCGAGGCAGGTCTGGTGCTGCTGCAGGGGGTTGTGCCACCAGGGCAATGCCTGCCAATGGTGCCCCATGAGCAGGCGCCTCTGGGGAGGTGCTGGGAACGCTCCACCATTTCCCCGGAGATCCACAGAGCATAACGGGGCTCCCTTTGGGAAGGGAAGAAGGGAAGATTGCTGATGAGCTATAGTCTTCCCTTCCTTCCGCATAAATTAATTGTACAATTTAATAAACTAACAGGTGGTTCCACTTCAGAGAAGCAGATGTGAGCCTGAATGAGCAGAGTCTCCTCTCATCATCCACTCGTCCCCCAGCCATTCCTTCCTTTATATTTTTCCCTTTCTCTTTGCCTCTTCCCCTTTCCCCCTACTTCTCCATCTGATTTATGAGCAGCTACAGAATAAAATGTTTTGTCTGGACTGTATGAATATTGATGACGGGGCAGCGCTGATTTTGGCTGTGTTCATAACTCCGGTGCCCTTCCCGAAGCTCAGCCTCGTGCAGGCACCAGGGATGCTGCGCAGAGCTGGCGATTCTCTTACGTCCGGATTTATTTCGCAGGCCACATTTTCGGGAGGCAGCCCCATTCGTTAAGCCTGCATCTCGTGCACACATTTGTCTTCAATTATCTTCTAAAGAGAAGACGATAAGTACTTACACAAACCTACAAAGAAATTAAACACACAAAACAAATGAGCCTGGTGTCTTCTCGTTCTTTCATTTCCAGTGATAATGCCCGGGGGAAACACTTGCGTGGCCACAGATGGAGGATGGCCTGAGAGCCCCAGGAGGCTTCAGGCTGCCCTCTTTGGAGGAAAGCTCTCTCTCATATTTCCCATGTGGAGAGGAAAAATCGCAGCGCTGCTAATGGCTGGGGCACGGCAATGCACAGAAGGGAAGGAGGAGGTAGCTGCGGATGGAGGAAAGCCTGGAAAATTCAAGTGGGAAATATTTTGATAAGAAGTGTTTTGGGCTTATACAAATATTCAGAAACTTCTGGAGCCCATTTATCACTAGATTGAACCCAGATGGTATCGGGCCGTTTGCATGGGCTGGAATGTGCCTCCACGAGGCTCTGCAGACACCCAGGTCCCCAGGCTGGGGACTGGGAGGGAACGTGGGGTTTGGGCACGGACAGCCTGGGGTGTCCAAAATGTCCCCATCTGAGCCAGGTGGGCAAGTCTGCACCCATGGGACCTGTCTGCAGTCTCCCACATCCCTTCCCAAGGCAAAGAGCGGGGCTTCAGGTATTGTGAGCATGATCCTGGAAAAGGCATGGGAAAAGCAGCTTAAATTTGTCAAAGGCTCGGGGGCAGGTGAGTGCCCAGCTGACATCAAAAGCGAAAGCTGGCACATATCCGTGCCTTTGAGAACCACCTCCTGCCAGTTTAAAACACTTGAAATGAATTTACACCTCTTGCTTGTTCACCCCGTCTTTTTGCTTCCCATCTCCCCAGCAGGCACCTCAGTTTCAATTTCCTTTCTGCTCACTGCAGGAGCAGGAGGCAACACGATGTGTGCAAGCACAGTCCCTCCTTCCCTGCTGGCACCACCAGTGCTGCCCCAGCAGCTGTGGTGTCCCCCAGAGTGGCTACAAGGACGAGAGGCTGCAGTCTTCTGCTCCAGAAGGGGTCAGCAGCCCACGTTTGGCCTCTTACCTCTGCTCGGGCAATGTGTGTTAGTGGTCATTGTTCAGAAGTTAACAAAGTCTGGCTTCCCCAAACTAGAGCCTTTTCTTCATACGCTGTCGGCGCTGCTTACTGAAAAAAAACCCACGTGCAGTGATGCAAAAGGACCAACTCAAAACAGCAGAGCACTGCGACCACTGCTTTGCTCCTTCCAGCAGACCCTGTGGCTACCAGGCCCCCCCCATTTCTGTAGCTACACGGGTGACCCCCAGGAACCCGCTCAGAGCCGTCCCCACATCCCTCGTGAAGCCCCTCAGATGGGGCTGGGGAACCAGGGTGCAGAGGGACCCCTCCAAACCCCGTTGCAGCCCCCAAGCCCCCACGCTGAGCTTCTTTCCTAGAAAAGGAGGCCTTGGCCAACCCGGTGGATGTGCATTTCTTGGTCTTTATTGGCCCCTGGAGGACTGGCGTTGTTTGCACAAACAGCGCGGTGCCTAATTCAGAGCAGCTCCTGGAGGGCTGCAGCCACGAGCGCGTCAGATAGCGATCTGCACAGGCAGAAATTAACTCGGGATGTGTAATTCCCATCAAGCAGGAATAATCTTCAAAGTCCTACTGGGGTGCTTTTTGGACGGCGGCGCAGTTTTCCCTGCTGTAAATGGGATGTGAAAGAATTAACTGGAGTTGGAATGTTATTGTTTGTGTCAGACTCTGTTAACCACGTTAAAACTATATATAATACTGCAATTTCCTATGTAAAAACTCTCTAATGGGCAATACTCAGAAATCAAAGTCTTATGTAGCGGTTAATCTTCTGCACGGACAACGCCAAGTTTAAATCCAGTCCAAATGCCACTTCTCAGTCACAGCTTTAAAGGATTATAAATGATTATAATGGTATTTGCCTACTTGCCTGATACATAAGTTCATGTCAATGTTATCTTGGAAATTGACATTCGGTTTCATCTTTGAGGTGAGAGAATAAACTGTTGACTACCAGCTTCAGAGAGGAAAATGGATTAGCTATAATGTAATTAGAGCTCCATTCACAAACGATTATTTTAGTCCACTGCACAAAACACGGCGATAAGAAACACATTCAGCAAAAGCGAATCGGGAAAGTATTTCGCTGGAATTCGCCCTTTGTTTCGCGTCGGGCGACACGCTTACTGCGCACAGCTCCCGTCTAAGACACCCAAAATAGTTTCACCGAGCGTGCAGGCGGCAGCCCCAGCGCCGGGGCCGGCCCCGATGCTCTTTTCTCTGCGTGAAGGAAGAAAAGTGCTGCGGCTCTGACCACGCACACAACGCCAGCGCGATGGCCTCCTCCCCTTGCTGGTTCGTAACTTCTTCCAGCACTCCGTAAATGACAGCAACCAAAACTGCTGTGGCTTTTAACCACATTTTTTTTTTTAATTTTTTTTTGTCTACGTGCCTCCTCAGCTCTTAAAAAAGACATGAAGGAATAAGAGTTGTCCCCGAGGATGAAGCAACAATGGGAAGCGGTGATAATTTAACAAAAATAAATAAATTAAGCTGCATGCGCTGGTGCTAATACAAATGCTTTGTGAGTGGCATGAAAGATTTCGCATTATTGTCAGAACAGCACAGAAATCTTTTCTTTCGCACTATAAATTCAATTTAATTTTATGTAACATGATAAATAATGGCAAATTGAACTTTATTATGCATTCAAGAAAGCAGTTTAATACAATTGTTATTTCTGGCGTTTGTGGTTTCAAGATGCTCCCTCGTGAGCAGAGGTTATTTTTTAACGTGTGAATTCAGATTCGGTGACCCGTGGTCCTGCTGCCCATGGTGCCAAGGCTGTGGGACGGGGCCTCGCTGCATGGTACGGGGATGCTGGGGTGCGTGGAGCTGTGTTTTGGGGCTGGGAGCAGCTGCCACGGGCTCTGAGCCCTCCTACGAGTGCAGGCACATCAGCGGCGCAGGGACTTCTGCGAGCGATGCTGCTTTTCCCCTTCCCCTGGCGCTTTATAATAAAGACGTGCCTGAAAAACTACAGCGGAATTACGAAGTGGAGATTATTTCAGGAAGACAATGCAAACTCAGAGGCATGAATGTCACTCCAGCACAACTCACGCACAAAGCCCTCTCCTTGGCAGCTCCTTAATAGAAAAGCGAGCGGGGCGAGCGTGCAGCAGCCCAGCCACTGCTCGCCAGCCAGGCCCGCCGAGAAATCTCCGAGATGGTTTTTTTTTTTGCAGGACTTAGCTCTTCTGTTCTCGTGGCAGGCTCGCTAAGTCCTCCCCATCCCCTTCCAGCTGCCCCGACTGCCTGAGCCCTGGGTGGATGAGTGCAGCAGCGCTTCCACCGCCGGGCACCGCGGGAGGTTGCCTTTGGATGGGGACACGGCACGGCACAGACAGCACGGCACAGACAGCACGTCCGAATGCATGCTTCTCACAGGCAGAGCAGAAAAACATTTGTGCCGGCAGAAAAAGGATGCCCAGAGCTGAAAGCAGCTGCAGCTTCAGTGCTGGGGCTGAGATCTCTTGCAGGGAAAAGCTGGCAGAAAAATAACCACACTGATTTGGAAAAAAAGCTTTTCCTCTTCATGCTGGATATCCCTCAACTTTAGAATAATTTCAGATGGACAAATTAAAAACTACGTTTGAGATAAAATATGGAGCCAGACGTAGATTTAAGCTCTGGATCTAACTCCGAAACCACTTGCAGCTTGACACTGCGTAATGATTTAGTGTGCTGCATGATTATATCCTGTAGGTAGCAGCTCAGCAAGTAGGAAATAATTCAGCCGGGGACTTGGAAAAGAAATAACTTCTCTTACGGGCGTGGGACTTCAAGAAGAGTGGCACAAAGCTGAAACCCCACAGCTGTTATGTGAGTGCTGGAGATCCTAACCTGCCAGTGGGCTTGTAGCTATGGGGAGTGTAATACAGGCACACATCAGGTAATGCCTCTGTGCACAAAATAATGTTCTCTGAAGGCCAGCAAGAAAATACCCCCCACAACAGGCCCCTGTTATCAGCCTGTGCCCAGCACATCCTCAGCTAGTCCGGTTATTTTGGTGAAATTAATTAAAAAAAAAGAGAAAAAGATTTAAATGCTAAATTAAAAGAGGTTACGGCCGAGCTGGGCACGGTGGGGAGGTCCCAGGCGCTGGCGCTGCGCTGGCAGGCAGGACACAGAGGGAGGGATGACACCGGTGATGGATCACCCGGCCCTACAACGCTGCCAGCTGCAGCGGCTGGAGCAAGCCCCAGCTCACTATTTATAAACCTCCCCAGCTGTATTTTCCTAGGCAGAGCAGCTGGGCGCTGCGGGAGTGTGATGGAGAGGATGTTAACAGGTTGGCTCGCCGGACTCCGGAGAGTGCTTTCGGTGGCGCGAGACGGGGTTCACGCACAGGACAGCGCCGAAAATCCTCGCCCGAGCAGGCTGGGCTGCAAACTGCCCAGGGCGAGGCTGGCAAGGAGGATCTGGCTGTTTACTCATTAAAAGGGGAAATTATCCCCATGCCTGGTGCTGAGGGTAGTGCCCGTCCCTTCCCTGGCTCGTTCTGCCCTGCTGGCATCAGCTGGCACCGAACGCCCTGGGCAGGATGCGGTCCTGGGGAGACCCAGCCCCAACAGGGGAAAACCCACGCAGAAATGGTGAAAATTGGGTGAGTGTTTCTGTAATTTCTGCTCTTTGTGCTCAGTGACACATCCCCACCGCTCCGCATGGGCTTCTCTCGGCGCTGCTAATGCAAACATTTAATTTTGATGATTTATAGCACGGCTATAAAAAAACTCTGGATTACACTTTGGAGTCAAGGTCTCAGCTCAAGAGCACATTTTTATAGAGTCAGCATCTCTGTTTTTAAAAGTTATACTTCAATATTAAATATGACTTTTTTTTTTTTTTTTTTCAGCAAGTCAATAAAATCCCTTTAGACCAGATAATAAACTCATTTCTTCTGGGCTGGCTATTGTTTCTATGGTGGGTCATATCCGGCAGCCTTTAACACCATCTCGCTCAGCCTCTCTGATCAGGATTTGCACCTTAAAGCCCCCCTGAGGGCATGCCCAAGCGCTGCTTCTGCCCCTTGGTGCCAGCACAGCCAGCACTGGCCCAAAGACCCACTCCAAAAAGCTTCCCCTGCTCACATAAGGCATTATTCTTGAATGCAACTTGGTTTTATATCCTAAGAAGAAACACCAAGGCCTCTTACAGCAAGTTTGTTTTATTTGGATAATAAAGTTTTCAGGATGTAAGGAGAGAAACCTTTGTGTTTTCTTCAAAAGACGAGTAGTGGAGAAAGGTTGAGTCCATAACAAATGTTTAAATATTTCAGTTCCTTAAATGGGTAAACCATATTACATTTCTACGTGTGTTCTGCACAAAGCCACCCCATGTGAACAACCAGCAGTTCTTCCCACCAAGCTCCTTACAAACCCTGATGACTCCAGCTCAACCCCCTGAGCTGTGGCTCCACGCACCTTGCTCCTGCTTTGGAGAGGCCAAGCCTGTTGCTTCTGCTGCTGCTGCTCGTCCCCATCCTGTCCCTATCCCCATCCCCATCTCCATCCCATCAGCATCCCTGATGCGCTCATCCCATCCCATCCCATCCCATCCCATCCCATCCCATCCCATCCCATCCCATCCCATCCCATCCCATCCCATCCCTTGCCCAACGGATCCATGTCCCATTCCCATCCCATCCTCATCCTGTCCCATCCCCATCCCATCCCCATCCCCATCCCATCCCCATCCCGCCCTCTGCCACCACTGGAGCTCCTGCAGGAGCTGTGCCAGGATCAGGCCCCAGACATGGGCACTGCTGGGGGTGGAGGAGCTGATGGTATCGGGCCCTGCGGAGCACAATCCCATGTCACGGCGCAGACAATAATGGTGCTGAAGTGTGGCACAATGAAACATGACTTCTGCGCTTAGAGGAAGATGAGTGTTTTGTGTTTTTAGAGCTCGCAGAATTACCCTGTAATCTTATTTATTTTCTAATACAAGTTTCTGCATAAAAGTGTATCACAAGATAAATAGAAATTAACTGATTATAAGGATTGCCGTTCCTTAAGTACACGTTTATCAGACCATTTGCCATTCTGTTCTAATATCTTGACATAAGAGTGTCAAATTAAACACTAGCCAGATTATGATAATACTCAGCACTTTTGTAGCTTTCCTATCTGATTTGAAAAGCTTTCGTCTTCATAAATGCACTTGAAGTTGGTGCTTTATAGGGTTTGATAGAATTCATTTCAGGGTTAATAAGCCTTCTCTGAACCATTTAACAAAATCTCTGCAGCATCCTATCCCTGAATAGATTCAGAATACCAAAGAGTGATTTAATTAATTTGTCTAATTAATTGAGGAGAATTGAAGTTATTTCTTTCCTGCAAATTGCTCCGTGTTACCAGCAGCAAATGTCAGCTGAGTTACGTGTGCGACAGAGCCGCGGCTCCCACCGCGCACGAGGTTATCTCGGCCGTGTTTTAGCGGCGCATGAAATTCGATGTCTGCGCCCATTCGGGGCCAGCTGCCCATGCGAGTCTATAATTACTTTTGCCACTTTGCTTTTGTGGAGTCATTCATTACGAGACTGTTCTTATCTTGTCATACCTCCGTGTCATTAGCAATGTTTTAATGCATTAGTGACCAAAGGCAGGTTTAGCGGCGGTGATTAGAGTGGCGGGGCCGCCAGCCGCCTGAGTGATGTTTGAAATATTGGAATTGGTCTCTTAATTTCTATCAAAACAGACGAGCGAGGCGGCAGCGTGGAAAACCGGCGCTGCTCTGCAGAGGGCCATGGGGGAAGTCGTGTCCTGCCCGAGCCGCCGGGGTGCTGCCGAGTGGAGCAAGCGGTGCGTGGTTTTACTGCAGCGTGATTTTTTCACAATGAACCTCCCATCGACTTGGCTCCAGCACATGGTGCCCATCACAATGTGGCTGGTAAAGCTGTAGCCACTCAGCCATGCAGCTGTGAAGTGAGGGACCCAGCTTGTGGCATTTTCTGAAAATGCTTGAGGCATCCTGTCCTTGTGATAATGACAGCTTTCCTAAGAGCAGGGGTCCTGAGCTCTGTACTTTCTTTTCCTGGGAAATACCAGCAGATTTTCCTCTGCTGTGAAACCAAGCAACTTTTACAGGCAAAGGGAAAGTTTTGCTAGATGCACGCTTGCAGATCTCCTACTCCAGCATTTTCCAGAAGAGCTGAGGGTTTCAAAGGGACTGAGTGATCACGCAGCGTGGTGTTACCATGCAAAAACAGCCCTGGCCCACAAAGTGCCCACGAACTGGCCAAAAGGGAATCAGCTCTGGCAGCAGGTTTCCATTTCTCTGTTTCCTGTGATGGGAAGGACGACCTGCGGCAGCTCCACAAACACCTGCGTGCACCTGGGGCAGAGCGGGAGGAGGACAGGAAAGCAACCTCGGCGGGGTCGGGTTGGTCCTGTCAAATTTATGGAAGGGATTATATCAAGTGGTCGCCTGTGTACACAGCATTTTCTTCCCCTGAAGTGGAATTGGAATCCCCTAAGCAGGAATTGCACGCCCCTTTCATGTTCCCATTGCAAATTAAATCCAACGCTGGGACAATTAGCACAAGCGGCGTGCCAAGGGAACAGGCTCGAGATACAGCAAACACACAGCACACCGAGTAAATATTTGATATATCTAAAAAATCTTTATAGTTGAGATGTTTTACACTAAGCCACATTGATTTCCCGTCAATTTTTTATATCAGTGCGTGTAATCCTGGTGCGGCAAAAAATACAATAAATACTAGAGGTGATATATCCAAATGGCACAGAGCAGACATTTTGCAGTAACTCAGTTCACAGCCTAATAATAAATAAATCAAAATGAAAACAAAAGCCAGCACATAAATCCCATGTACAGCCGACACCCTTACTGAGATGTAAAATACGGGGGAAACGCAGCCAGAGCGAGCGAGCTGCTCCTGCCCAGGAAGCCTCACATCTGGCAGCCGGGGCCGGGGCTACCCTTGCTTATCTGAGAATTTTCTTTTCTCCTTTCATTAAATTTCGCAAACATATTACAACGTTTCATCTGTCAGCCCTAATACCGAAAGACCACATTAGCCTACATATTACCCGGTTCCTGTCTCCTGAAAACTTTGATAAGACCTGGCAGGAATAGCTCCAAAAAGCTGCATAATCATTTTGCGCTACGAGCCCGGCTTTATGAAAATGTGCAGAGGGAGCTGGGAGTGAGGAACGGGAGGGCTGGAAATTAAAAATACATCGAGGATCACTAAGAATAAGCAGGAGGTGGTGGGACAAGTGGGAAAGCAAAGGGAGCACAGGAAAATCCTAAAGCAGGCTGAGCGAGGAGTGGCGGCTTCTTGGTGCTGTTGGTTTTGCTCAGGTGATTTTCTAATTAGGACTGATAGCTCCAGAGTTTTACAACCTGCCTGGCACGTTGCAGGATGCTCCCTCCTGGCTGCTCGAGACATGGCAGCGCCCTGTGCCCCCCAGCCTCATGCCCAAAGCTGGCACAAGCATCCACGGGCTCCCCTTTGCTGCCTGGTGCGAGCCAAATACCTCCCGCACCTTGCCTCTGGAAAGGGCCCTGAATCTCTATCTGCTCCCTACATCCTCCAGCCCTGCTTTGGGGGAAGAGGCTGCATCCCTATAACCACACGAATCCCCCACCTGTATTTTCAATACGACGGGATTTTAATTTTGAGATCTACATCTAGCTCCAGAATTAATCCCATGGCAGTGCATTTTAGCTGACTTGGTTTAAAGCTGCTCTATTCAGTGTTTCATGCAGTATCTTGTAGTATTTAAGCAGTTGCTGACGTGTCCATGTAGCTGATATTGGAGTTCCCACAGTTTTCCTCAGATGTTCACCGAAGTTCCCTTTTACGATTGATTTTTTAGTTAATTTGAAACAGCAAGACAAACAGCCTATGCACTAAATTCAGTATAAGTGTGCATACTTTTAAATGAGGTTAAAGCAATTTTAAGTAGAGATATTTCTTTAGTCTGGCTGTAGAAAAAAAAAATAAAATAAAAAAAAATCAATCCTAACTTAATTGGAGGCCGCAAACCAAACTCCACTTTCACTGCTCCCTATGCAGCGCACAAGAGGCTGTATTTATAAACAGAACTTGTAGCAGGGAAGCTGATCTGCCTGTTGCATATCAAGCAATTTTAATTTTCCCTGCTCTAAAAGCCCATCACACTCGGGCCCGGCAGCCTGTGCTGTCACCCTCTGACTCGCTGCTGCTGGGGCCACCTCTCGGGGTTACGGCACCTCCGGCACCCGGCACCGGGAGGTCGGGTGCTTCACCCTATCACCATACCTAACCCCTGAGCACCTCAGGGTTTTGCCCTGTTATTTCAGGGGCTCTGAACAAAAAGCGGTGCTCGTGGATTTCCCAGGGCTCCCTGGAAGCACCTGAGAAGGGCGAAAGACTGTTGCTATAGGATCAGTGCTCGTGCAGCTCCTCTGGCTCATCACTGCTCCCCTCTTTGGGAAACCAAGGGTTTTCTTTCCTGGTTCTGGACGTGGGAAGTTCCTCACTCAGTGTTTTATGCATGCCTGCGAGGAGAGAGGCTTAATCCTGTTTGCATCCTCCAGCTGTTCTGCAACAGAGACACCGCGGGGGCGGCTGGGCACCGGGCGGGGGAGGCTGGTGCTGGGTTTTGTCTCTCCAGCAACATAAAGCAAACGGGAGATTACAGAGAGATTGCAGGAAAACGCAAGTCCGAGAGGCAAAACTTGCCACCTCATTACACGCACACTTCCAGAGGCTGCGTTTCAGTTCGTGGATAAGAAGTGGGCCGAGGCTTGTCCTTTTCTATTCAGGACAGACGGGCTGGCAGCGCCGCCGGTAATGAGGAGCAGTGCAACACGCGATATCCATCAAACCGCTTTGTGAAATGAGACGCACAATATGAGCGCAAAAAACCAACAGGACAGGAAAAAAAAAAAAAGGAATAAAAATCATATTAGTGCTGGAAATTCCACTTTCAACTTTTCTTCCTCTACCAGAATTTAATAAAAATCCTGTCCGGTCTCCACGCTGCTGGATCCCGCTCGAGCCCCAAGGGCGCAGCATGGTGTGCCCGGTGTGGAGCTGCACTGCCCAGCTGCAGAGCCAGGCTTTATTAAACCCAATCCTGGGGAAAAAGAGCGTTTTCCCTGCCACAGCACGATGCAGCTCTCCTGGGGAAGGGAGAGCATGGCGTGTCACACTTCACCACCACACAGACACGTTGGCTGGGGTCACTGCAGAGGGACAAACGCTCTGAGCACCACGCTACCTCTCCACCAACCAAACCCATTTGAAGAGGGACAAATTCACCTTTTTTTTTTTTTTTTTTTTTCAGAAGCTAAGCAATGAGGTGCAAATGAAGCAGGAGACGCAGAAGCTATTGTTTTTAACACAACAGCTCTAGAGATGACTGGCTTTTTTAGCAAGTTGCATCTGCGTATGTGCAGCTTGGAGGCTGGGAGGAAAGAGAAAGCAGTCGCTGGAGCAGCAGCTAAACGTAGGGCATGGCCCCTCTGGGCAGCCCGTGGTGCTGGCTTTAAGGTGGATTCAGGAAAAATCACCTAAAATCAGACACCACTCCACCAGGGTGGATGCCAACGATGCCAAAATTCAGCTGTAAAGCCACACAACCCTTCTGACTGAGATTTTTGGGGGATTTATTCACTACGTTTTCACTCAGTGTGGATGGCCGTGAGGGGTCAGTGCCACACCAGTGCAGTGGGCAGGGTGTGGGGGGCTGCTGCTGAGCCCCCCGGCCCCAAAGCAGAGCTCTGTGAGGAGCAGGGCCCGGCAGCACAGCCCCTGGCAGGATGCCCCTGCGCAGCCATCACCCACAAGGAGCCTCAGAGCAGCGTCAGTGCTGTAATTAATTTCTCATCTCCATCATCAGTAATTGAGAACTGAGCAGGGGGAATTGGGCAGGGGGATGCTGAAGGCGGGGGGCTCGTTGCACCCACTGCGTGTTCTCCCCAGCTACAAAATGCACGTCTGTGGTTGGCATTAAGGTGGAGGGCTGTCCCCAAAGCAGCCACCCCGACAGCACCTGATGGGGCACCCCTGGGGTGCCACGGGGCTGCCTGGGGCTTGGCACTGCCCAGATCCCCACGTCTTGGGATGCTCTAGGTCAGAACAGGCTGGGATTTGGGCTGGGGCTGGGGCTGGGATTGTGTTTGGGCTGGATGGGGTTTGGGTTGGATTCAAGTTTGCATTTGGGTTGGGGTTGGGTTCAGATTTAAGCCTGGGGTTGAATTTGGGTTGGATTCAGATTTGGGTTTGGGTCTGAGCTGGGCTCAGGTTCAGGCTTTGATTTAGATTCAGCTCTGGGTTTGGGATGAGGTTGGCTGGAGTTTGGGTTTGTGTTCAGACTCAAGTCTGGGGGTTGGTTTTAGGTTCAAGTTTTGCTTTGGGTTTGGATTCAGGTTCAAGTTAAAGGTTAGATTCAGTTTCAGGTTCAGTTTTGGGCCCAGTTTGGGGTTTGGGTTGGGTTTGGGTTGCATTATAGTTTGACTTCATGTTCATGTAGGGGGCCAGGCCTGGATTTGGGCTCAGGTTTGGGTTGGGTGGGCCCCAACACCAGCCGACCGGCCCAGGAGAGCCTGAAGCAGCAGCGAGAGGCAGGCAGCACGAGCCGAGGGGCTGAAAACCCCAAATCGTGTTAGGATGGAAGGTGTTTGCTATCAAAGCAGGACTTTCCCAGGGCACTTCTGAAACAGCCCCTGTAGGAAGATGAGTTTTCTAAATGACTTTTCTAACTTCTTTTTTGGCTCACATTGGTAATTGGTTCATTTCCAGGTACTAGCAAGAATGTAAATATGGAATGAATCAACTTTTTCCACATTTTCTTTAGCAGCCCTTTTATGAAGAACAGATTTTCCACAGAGGAAATTAAAAAGTACATAAAACTGAGAAACCGTGGTGTTGTTGAGAACAGCATCAGCTTTCAATGTCACTTTATAACTGGCAGCACATACTGTATTCGAATGGCATTAATATAAAGTACAAAGTTTGTTTCAATTAGCTTCGTTTTTCTTTCAGAAAAGGAATTATCATAAATCCCTGAAATAACATTTGTCCAAAAGAGATGTGTATCATTACTTTAGAAATCTTTTATGTCTGTTTTTAAATTACACTTCCTTGTAAAAATGACTATACATTGATTTAATAAATATACTTGATTTGTGTATATTGCTTAAATTAAAAAAAGACGCAACATAACTCTGATTTCCTGTACAAGACTGTCAAATAGTTTTTTCTGCAGTAAATCCAGCAAGACAGATCTTGCCATTCCGTTCTGCGCATGGGTATGCTAGCGAAGGAGAAAGAAGGAATTTCATTAGCATTTGGTTCGTATTTCTTTCTGGACAGGATTCTTTTGAACAATTTCTAAAATAATCTTCCTTCCCAGTGCATCTGTAAACATCTGAAAATCCAGCATTTGGCGACAGACAATTGATACGGACGGCTCGGAGCGCCGGAGCCTCATGCGCGGCGATATCTGGATTGCCATCTAAATCCAAACCACATGCGGGGCAGATGCGGGGCGCGCTCCAGCCGCGGCGGTGCCGGGGCATCCCCGGCCTCCTGCTGCCCCACCGCGGTGCCACCCCTCACCTGTACGGCACCGGCACGGCGGGTGCAGTGACATTTTTCATCTCTTTCTTTGCCTGCTGTATTTATTTATTTATTGCTGTATTTATTTTCCAGTGGGACGGGACAGCCGTGCTCGGCAGCAGCTCTGCCAGCATGGAGATCCCCCGGGCTGCTGCACCCGAGCCGCTGCTGAGCGACCTCGCTGCCTGCACCCAACTGCAGATCTTTAATCTTCAATAATTTCTGTGGATGAGCAGACTTTAACAAGCAAAAAATACATTTTCTCACCTCATGGGTTTAAGTGGGTGGCCAAAAGCCAATTGTACAGCAACGCAGCTCCGAGCCTCGAGCATCCTTCCTCTGCTTTGGTCCTGGGAAGCAGGGCTGGGAGCAACCTGCACCTACAGTGGATACTCAGGAAGGCAACACACCCACACATGCACACACAGACACAAATACATGCCTGTACATACACCTATGTGCCTGCACGTGCATATTTGTACAGAGAGGAGAGGTGGTTTCTAGCTATGCGTATACACACACACATCTCTGTATTTATACCTGCAGATGCCCAAGCAAGCCCTAGAGGACGAGATGCTGCAGAACACCCCGCCGTGTGCCGGGGGAGGCCAAGGTGGTGGTGACGAAGGGCAGGCGCTGGCTGGGAGCGGTGGTGATGCTGACATGGGTCTTGCTGTGCTGAGCAGGCAGGGAGCAGAGCTGGGCACAGCTCAGGGCCAGGCCTGGCCCGGGGCAGTTTCCCAAACCAAACCTCCCCCAGACACCTTCAGTGTTTGGAGGAACGTGGAGCCAAACCTCATAAAAAAGCTTGTAACTCGTAAAATGTAAACATCATCAACTCAACAAGTCTCAAACAGGTCCGTCCCAAAGGCCATGGTGCCTCCAGCCCCCTCTGTCCTGTGGCTTTGGGCATGGGACCCGGCCTGGCCTCGTGGGGGAGCAGCACCCAAGGGTGCCCCCTTTCACCACAGTTGGCTCTCCCCTCTGGGGCTGCTTTGGGGATTTAAAGCTTGCCAGGTCTCTCCCCTGTTTTCCAGAGTCACCCACAAGCACCAGCAAATGAGCAATTTAGGAATTCCTGCACACCCACACGAGCAGCACGCTCACAGGAGATACGCCACAAATTTTAATTAATGTCAGTTCTCATATGGCAGCCACTACACACCTATGAACACATCTCGTCTCCTGACCAATTTTACTGAAACCCAGGCTAATCTTGGCAGCTTATTTACATCAGTATCTAAAAATGTTTGTCCTTTCCTTGCCAGCATGACACATGCCTTGGATCTCTGTGGCTCAACAACAAAGGCTTTCTGAACTAGACAAGCTGCATCATAGTTAATATGTAGGGCTCATCATTGCATCATGCAATGCAAATTGCAGGACATGCTTCTTTATCGGCTAAGTCGTATTTTAATGTTGCTGTCACGTTAAATATTTGTTGCCTTGAGTCAGTAAATGACAGAGTCATAAAGTGCGGTGATAGTCAGCATCGTAAGTGTTTTTGATGCCTAATGTGGATCTTGATATTGAAAATAAACCACATGCATTTAGCACTAATTGTATGCAAGCTATGATAGCAGATTTACTTTACAAGTGCGAACTGTGATCCACAGCTGTAATAACAAGCTAGGGAAAAAAAATCCTGAGACGAGTCAGTATGGAGCTGCAAAGGCAAACTGAGCTTCTGCTTGACACTTGTTTGGGTAGTTGGGTATTTAGGAGCAAATGGGAGAGGAGTTAAGATCTTCTCCAGTATAATGCATCTCCTCAGCATAGGTTTGGGTATCGTGGCTCTGCTGGCACAATGAAGAAGAGCTGTTTTATTTATTCTGGTGTCCTTTCTCCAGTTCTAATTACTGGATTTGGGGATTTAATATTTTCCAGTCTTATTTCAGAGAAATCACATATTTTAATCCCACCTATTCTTACTGCTGCTGCTTTTGAGGACTGTGATCTCATGGCCACAGTTTCACTCTGTTATTAAATTCTGAATTATTTCTGAGTTTTACCTGGATAAAGTGTTCATCAGTTGGGATCCCAATTTCTGCAGCATGGCTGGCTCAGAGGCAGCTCCTGGGGTTCAGGCCTTGTGAAATGGCGAAGGAGCAAAAGGCTGCTCACAGAGAAGGTCAAAGATGTGACTCGGAGTCTGTTCTGCCCCGCGGTTACGCTGGGCATGATTAACCCAACAAATCTACAAAGTCACTCAGAGGACTCGTATTGCCATGTCATGTATGGGTTAATACAGGATCAGTGAAGTGCTCTCAAATGATGTTAAAAAATGTACTTTTCTAAGAGTATCTATTGTCCTCTGCTTGCACATGTGTCGTCTGGCCGAGCACCTGCAGAAGAATAAAACGGATCCATGTGTCTGGAGAGCGGGACACTTCCCCAGCGTTTTCCTGCATATTTCAAGCTGTCTGTCTCTCACCCCACACGTCTAGGGGCTGTGCAGTTAGTTGTTTTAATGTACTGCCTAATAGAGACTGTATTTCCTTTGAAATACGCCACTTCAGCCATTTTACCAATTTATTAGAGCTGAATTGTTTAAGCTTTAAGCCAGAGAGCTGGAAATAATATTCCTTTAAGAGTATAAACAAAAAGTAGATTTCCTTTGGTTTTCATGTTCAGGAGAAAATTACAGCATATTTTACCAGTTAAAGGTCATTTTTATATAGACTCATTACAACCATTTTGGTGCTGCACCGTGGACAGCTTTGCCCACTCCAAAACCAGTGTCTGTCACATCTAAAATACTAAATGCACTTTAACGGTTTTGCATGAAAAAGATAAAAAAGGGTATTAATTTTGGGGTGCAGGCACTAAAAGTAAAATACTCGAGAGTGTTCAGGGGGCTCAGTGCCTGCTGCATGTGTTGTGGTCCCAGCGGGACAGGAGCTCAGCCCTGCCACCGTCCCCAGAAGGAGACCAAAACAGAGCGAGGAACCCACGCTGGGCTGATGGTTTTAATTAAAGTGCCATGAAGGTCTGTACATGCAGCTGACAACAGCTATGATTTATCTTGTCAGCTCTCATCAGAAGTGTATTCTTTGAAGTAATAGTAATAATAAGAAGAAAAATCATCCCTGACTACCACGGGAAGCAAGTTCTCGCTGCTCCCCCTCCGGCGCCAGCCGCTGCGCCGCTGTCAGCTGCGGCCCTCGTGCTGTTGTTCTTGCTGGAGAGGGGAAGGCAGGAAAGGTGGCTCTGGGGGAGCTGCAGGAGCTGTGCCCCGGTGAGAGGTGGTGGGGACTGGCGAAACTGGAGCTCGACAGGATGGTTTTGTGTCTTCAGGGTGTGCATAACCCCTTCTGAGCGCCCACCGGCTGGCTGGGCAGCCATTTTGTTTCAGCCAGGAGCCTCGCCACAGCCCCGCCAAATTTGGCAGTTTAGGATAATCTGCTGGGTTAGAAATCATGATTAAAACACACAAAGTAGTTCAGGATATTTAGCGAGGGCTGATGCCTGTCAATGCTTCTGGGAGTAAAATGAGAAATTCAGGAAGGGCTCTGAGGAGAGCAACCAATGAGAAATTCAGGAAGGGCTCTGAGGAGAGCAACCACTTGAGTTTGTTTCCTCTTTCTTTGCAGTGCAGCAAGACAAACACCTCTCCTCGTGACTGCCTTCAGAAAGTTTTGTAATTAAAATACTCATTGAACTTGCTATGTCCCATGCAGCAAGAGGCAGCGTCCTACGGGCCTGCTCGTGCCATGCCGCGTGTAGGCCCCTCGAGGAGCATCCGAGGCCCGGGGCTGCACCAGCTCCATTCCTCCCCCATTTACAATTCCTCCCCAATTATAATGCAAACCAGCACCCGCAGCCCTGCTACCGCGCCTCAGACCTGAACTTCCTTGAAGTTCTGAGGATTTTAAAATACTGATATTCATTAACAGGGTGAGTTCCTGCGACGCAGACACACATTATGTACTGCTATGTACTGGAAACAACAGCAAATGCTGTGTCGGAAGTGTTTACATGGCTGTTGTGCAAAACGGCCCCGCGCTAATATATGCCTGTTCCTTAAATTCTGTTAGCAGTTGTAAGACAGTCGGATCCCACCCATGGGAGCGTGTGCCCTCATGAAACACAATTACAATGAGAATATCTCATTATCTCATTGGCTTTAGCTTACTCTTCTGTTACCATGGTTTCAAATACACAGAGGAGCCTGAAACTAAGAGCGCTGCTAACAAAGAACATCTCCTTGTACAATGACATCAGATCGTGTTAGACAGAATAGACTTAATTAAATACCCCCCGACGTGGGCCAAAATATAGGAGTTGGGGATACTTTTAAAAATGGCATCTCCCGGGGGTTTTGTGTGGCCAGAAAGCTCCGCGGTTGCCAAAATCGGCGAGGAATGGAGCTGGCGTGTCCTGGTGGCACGAGGAGCAGCAAGCCATTAGGAATGGTTTTGGCTGATGCTCTTTGCCAAACAGTCCCACTCCCTTGCTGTCACCCCATCCCTGGCCCTGGCCCACCTTCACCCCAAACCTGTGGCACTTAGGTGTGGGACGGTGCCTGCCCTCCCTTACATCCCCCCATCTTTTCGGGCCCCATGTCCCATGGGACGGGCAGAGCCATGCCCGGTGCCGCAGCGCAGCCCCCGGCCGGCCCTGCCGCCCAAGAGCCTCGGCTTCAGGTTTCGAGCAGCAGCATTAAAAATTCCACAAATCATTTATTTACCCTGGAGTATATCCGGTGACATAATGTGACAATAATGACATCCCTAGTGGTGTTAATTGATTTTGTCCTGGTAGAGAGGGTAATTTGGCGTCCACAGCAGCTTCTAGATCACGGACTTACTGATTGTCTGCCTAGGTAATATTACTGTTAATGAAGAGAAAACATGCTTTCCTCTTTAAAAGACAGTATGCTAATTATGACAGACAATAGGGAGTCAGAGGTCATTTATTATTTTTAAATAGAGAGTTAATGCTAAATGACTGGCATAGAAGTGCAAAATGACTGTAAATTAATAAGTGCAATTCCTAGCTCATAAAATCCAATGTCACTATTAAATAAAAAGAGAGCATTCATGAAATATTCCAACCATCTTAGTACTTGAAGGTGTGAATAATTAACAGCCAGAAGTTAACATCCACTCGCTTGTAAAAGGTCTGATTAAAAGCGGTGTTCATCATCCACCAAACTATCACAGCCCATTGGGTCAACATCTCCTAATTAATGATTTCTTATTAGAGAGATAAAACATATTTTCTCAGGATAATTATTTTTTAAAAAGGAAGGAATGTTCTGAATGCGATGTGTGGAATAATTAGAAGTTATTTAGTGGGGACAAGACTCACTGGGTATGTAAGGCAGATTGTGGTGTGGGCACTGGTGGCCGATGTGTGGCAGTGCCAGGCAGGGTCCCTGGGCAGCTGGGGCACCCAGACCCTCACTGTGAGCTGACCTTTCCTGAAACCCAACCCCAAAAGTCCATGTTTTCAGCTTTCCTGGAAAATACCACTATAGCAGCACCAACCTACCAACCAGCTGTCACCAATGTTGCAGCAAACTCTTATCTTGTCTCCCTCTAGGGACATCCCCAAACCCCAAAGTCTTCTAATGGCAGAAGCTGGTGGAGATGATGTGCCACATGTCTTCCATCACATTGCAACATGGGGAGCTGCTGTTTGGCAGCTGATCTTGGGTCTGTGGGCTGAAAAGTAGGGTAGAAAGCTGTCAGTGAGGTCTCATGGCAAGGCAGGGCCTGGGATGAACCAAACCTACATGCAGGAGATGCAAAGAAGAGGTTGTATGTTGTGTAGTCATCCTCTGGGTTTGAATGTTCAAGTTGCACCACAAAACCAGACACTTCTAGATATGTTCTGGAGAGTGTGATACTTCATATTGTCTGGTTAGAGCAGGATGAGAGATGAAGCAAGCGAGATTTCATCGCTAACCAAATATATACAGACTTGTCTCTTTTGCTATATGCATGTAATTTCAATTGGTATTAATAAAGTATTAGGTGAATTCAGTGGAAGGGAGCTGACCTTTATTGCTCTTTGTTGGAAAACTTTGAAAAATTCATTATAGGCCATCACTGGAAGTGTCACTCTAACCTTCATCTCACTCTGCTTCTCCTGTTCCCATCTCGTCTCGGCTTGTGCTTCATGTGCAGAGGCACAGCGCAGCTGGTGCGGGCAGCTCCTTCTGGCCCTGCTGAATCAGGCCAGCCACCCCACATTCATAAGATTGGTTTTTAGCTAAGCCAGTCTGAAAAACAGAATCTTACTTTTTATTTGAGTTTTAGGCATGTTTTTACCACTTTACAGCTTTTATTCATAGGAATAAAGTGCTTTTTAAAAAAAATAAAAATAAAGTGCTTTTTTTTGCCTTTTTTTTTTTTTTTTTCCCCTCTTGTTCCACTTCTGCAGCTGAATTTGTACATTAACTTGGCTCCAAGAACTGGGGCTTTCACTTCACCTGCAACAAAAATCACAACATAAAGAATTGGCATCACTTAAAACTTGCCATCGCTGCTGAGGTGAAGACATCTGCTCCTTGCGCTGATATGTTAGTATGAATAATTTCCTTTCAAAAATAATTTTGTTAATGGGTTCAGGAATGGGTTTAATGTTTGGAACCTGTATTTAAGGACAGTGGTTATGTCACTGTACAATATACCCTTGATATGCAAATAACCCCAAACATATTTTTAAAAAAATGAAGAAAATATCCTTTGAAGGGTGAAGGTTGCTGCTTATCTAGAAATTAGGAACATTGGTCAGTGTGAGCCACGTGAATCTGCGTGTTGAAATGCAGGAGGAAATACTATTTTAGTGCATTAAAATCGTCACAGATAGAGTGAATAGGACCCTCACAGAAAAGGAGGACTATGTCCTACCTAATTCCCTCCTTGGGTTGTAGGGCGATTGTAATCCTATAAAACCTAACTCGGAGAGAGATTTAGGCTGGTGCCGACAATTCTGCTCCCCCTGTGAAAGGGGAGACATGGCTGAGGTTGTAAAGGTGCTGTGGGGGCAGCTCTGTTTTGGGACATGAATTATGGAGAAAGCTGGAGACACCCAAGTCTGGTTAATCTAACAAAAAGGAGAGTAAAAGGGTAATCTCTGAGAGATACAGTGTCCTAAAAGGGAAGGAATTAATGCGGATGAGATGTCAAAGACAGTTAATAATTTAGAAGCCGTAGGTAATGGGCTGACTACTTTCTAGGGATAGATCGGGAAGATATGGGAGCAGCCTGGGGTTGTGAAGGACTTCGGCTCATTTGTTGGTGTTGCTTTGCTTTCTCATTTCGTCAGA
Organism: Anas platyrhynchos; assembly: GCF_047663525.1. NCBI lineage: Eukaryota > Metazoa > Chordata > Aves > Anseriformes > Anatidae > Anas > Anas platyrhynchos. Next base: position 1,702,141 of record NC_092595.1, on the reverse strand, counting down.
GACGTGAGTTAGCAGTGGGTGTTTTGGGAGGGGTCCCTTCCAACCTCGGCCGTTCTGGGGTTCTGCATGAGGAGATGCCAAATCCTGGTGCCCCCATGCGCATGCCTCGTGGTGCCTGGTGTTCTCCCCACCATTTCCATCGATGCACAAGGCACAGCAGCTGCACTCTCTGTGCCCACTCCAGCGCGGTCCCTAAGGCTTGGGGGTTTTGTTTTTAATTTACTTTTTAAACACCGTTTTCTAAGCGCTGACCCCCATTAAAAGCATTTCCTGGTGCTCATTTGCATTTAAAGAAGAGAAGTTCAAGCTCTTAAAACTCCAAATTCTGCAGGAAATGAGGGCTGATGAACCAATATTTACACTGGATTCATTTTGGTGACTAAATGGCATTTTAGCTCTAGTTATAATGAGCGGGTACTGCGCATGCCGCCTTGCTGGTTTGGGCTTGCTCTAATGATCTGGAGGTGTGGCTACGCTTTAATGATATTCTTTAATAATTTATCAATAGAGTTTGTAAGTGCTAATTTGCACTTTTAGGTGCATATTCTCCTTTTGAAGCCGTTGTACAACCCCCCATTAATGTTAATGGGAATTGTGCTCACATTAAAAGGAGATTATACCCCGTAGGTGTTTAACATCTGACTTATCTAGGTCTGAAATTGCATTGCTGAATGTCATTTCTTTCATTCACCAAGATGGCTTTTTGTTGCTCTGTCACCACGTGAGCGTGACGGCAAAGAATGCCCAAGAAAGGAGAAAAATGGGGACGTGGTGAGTCGGTGCACCAGCCCTGGCTCCAGCCCGAGCTCAGCGCGAGGCTGGATGCTCTCAGTGCTTGGGGGGCACAAAGGGATGTGGGAGCTGCTGGAGCTGGTGCCCAGCGTGCAGAGGGACAGCCACAACCAGCATGCAGGTTTTTCCCCTGGAGGAGTGCTTAAGAGCTGCTTTTGGGGCAGTTGTTGTGATAGCGTCAGAGGCAAACGCTTCTGAGCTGAGGTCTCATTAACAGAAAGGAGGTGGAGGCCCGCGTGTGTCTCCTTGCTCCCCAAACCACTCAAGTTCAAATTGAAATCCTCTTTACTTCACTGAAGTTAATTGGGTTAAACTGCACATTTAAAGATCAGTTTTCACCCCTTAGCACTTTATTAAGCCCACACTTATGAATATCCAGGATTTGGGAAGACAAACAGAATGGGAAAATTTTATCTGGGTGCAAGCAGTGAGTCTGACTTCTGATGGATCCCAGGCCATACGGGAGGGGTTAAGAGGCACTAAAACCCATTTTCCCCAGAAATACGTAGTCACAGCTGGCCCTGCACTCAGCATCAGTTCAAGCCCATGGAGTGTCATCCTTCAGGACTTGAACGTGGCTCAGTGTGGGTAAAGATGACAAGCAGAGATACAGAGAACTTCACTGAAGTTTTCTGATCATGAGAAAATGTCCTGGAAAAGGCCAGTGATTCCCTGGCACTGCATGCCCTCAGACTTGCTGAGATGGGGGGGTTAAAAAAATTTAATTGCCAAAATACAATGCTGTTGGTTAGGAGCATCCACAGGACAGGAGAGCACGGCAAGTGCAAGAGTCCTCTGGCTGGAAAAAGCAGGTGGAAAGTCTGACTTTTTATTCTGGATCTGGGACAACGAGGACTGCAGCACCTCTATCAGATGCTGGAAACGGTGTGATTAATCATGAGAAGTGCACATTTCATGGGCCAGAACGTGGCTGGCAATGCCTGCGTGGTCAGGAGAGGTGATGCAGAAAGATGCAGCTCGCTGCTTCTTGGGGGTCTTGTGGCTTGAGGTCATCAGTGTCCACCTTCATTTGTGTTGAGATTTCAGAAGGAAAATCTGGGCAAATGGATCTTCCAGCTGCCAGAGATGTGTCAGACGGGGAGGAAGACCCATCAGCATGGGGACTGCTCAGACATCAGGCTTGTGGGTCCTGCTGCACCCCAGTGCCCAGGTCCCTGCTCGCCAGCCCCAGCTGGATGCAGACCCCAGGGGGATGCCGGAGCCCTGGGTGCACACCGAGGTCCAGGGGAGGGCACCGCTGGGCTGCTTGGTTTGGGGAAAGTCCCGACCCCAGAGCACTCAGCCTCCCAAATCTCGCATTGCGTTACAGCACAGTGCCGGGATGTGTTAGAGGTAGCTGGCTGCTGAGCAGACCTTGCGATGGAGCGGGATGATTTTATATAACCCAGGTGTTTGGTATTCATCTGCATAACTTTCTGTGCTCGCCTGTGCACTGGCTGAAAAATATAATGAATGCCTTACATGTTAATCATGAGAGAGACAGAGCCGTCGGAGTGTGCTAGGTGATGAATTATGCATTTGCCCCACCTGGGAGTTAATATTTACCATATCTTGCTGAAATCCATTACGGAGAACAAACATTGTATTTATACGACAAGCTGCAAAGCCGTCCGCTCGCTGTGCTGCGAGCCGGCAGAAGGCAGGACGGGCTCGCTGGAAAACCAGAGGGCAGGGGCTCCCCATCGCCACCCCGCAGTGGGGACCAGACCCTCCTGCAGCCCCCAGCACACCCACACTTCTCTGTGTGCAGGGAGACGCCTGTTGGGAGGCTCTGGAGCCTGTAGGAGCACTTAAACAAACCTCTCCCTCTTTTCTTCCTATTTAAATGAATAAGAAAACAGAAAGAGGTGTCCTTTCCTTGATAACGTTTGTAAAGCAAACGCATTATTTTCTGCTAAGGGCAAGCTCCTGCAGCCCTCGGCATCCCCTCCTGCCCCCTGGGCTGCCCATCCTCACCCTTGGTGCTGCGCCCACGCGGGTTTCATCCCCTTTGGCATGAGTGCTTTGAAATCAAAATATTCATAAGGCAAACCCGCTAAGGAAAGTGGATGCAACTTCATGTCTGAGTCTTTAGGACTCCTGACGCTGCTATTTATCAATTTTTGCATGCATGCAAGTATAGCATCAGTGGGTAAAGGGGATGTGATGGCCTTTAATGGGGTCACCCCTGAGACAACAACTGCCCCGAGGGCTTGAGGAGAAGGAGGTGGTGCCCAGGCCCCGCACGGCAGCCCTAAATGGGGACATGTGCAAGGACACCACTGCTCTCCAACCCTTTATTTTCACACCTTCATTGCTCTGTGGGCCACGGAGCTTGTCTGCACCCTGAAAATATTTACAAAAAAGTGTCCGCAGTGGAAAAAACTTTGGCAACAAACAGCCCCAAAGCACCCAACAGCACCTCAGACTGCTGCCGTTTGGCAAAGGGAGCTGAAATCTCACGGGGATGCAGTGTGCATGTGTGGTGCCTGGCACAACAGCCGATGCCTTTTTCCTATAGACACAGACACCAATTTTCTGCCGGCACAGGCTGAAGCCCTGCAGTGTGGGACCTGCACCCCAGGGCCCACGGGACGGCACGGAGCTGCTCAGCGGCACGGCGCAGGCGGTGCACGTGGATTTAATTCAGTCCCGATTGATCCCGTAATTACAAAATTTGTTTAAAGCTGTTATATTATCTTCTTATTTGACACAATATGGCACAATTTTGTTATAGTATTGAAAACCAAATAAGACAACGGCAGTTGGTAGCATTTCAAAGCAACATTCCCTTTAAGATGAAATCAATCCTGTTTCAAGTTTATTCCCTTGCTTTATGATCGAGGCTCTAGGGGTGTATTTTGCTGAAAAATGTCTTTTTGATTTTTCAGAAATTCTTTAGATTAATATGCAGCTGTCATTGCAAGGCAAATCCAGCCCCGCTTTCATGTGCCTCCTCTCTCCCCAGGCTGCGCCGGGGCTGCCTCTGCCGGGGAGCAGCCGGGGCGGCTCCGTGCGAGCCAGGATGGGGCTCTGCCACCCCAAAACCCTCCGTGGCCAGCTCAGCCTCACTTGGCCCTCGCCACCATTTTTAAAGCAGGCATAAAATGTGCCTCAACATATATACCCGGCAGTATAAAGAGAGTTTGGCTCTTTTGTACCTTCCTCCGAGTGCCTTTTGAGAAGTTGTTTGGCTTGCAGATCATGTCGAGTAAACTTTCCAGGGGGATATTTTCGAGTAAATAGGCGCTGAAGGCCGTAAGCGAGGTTTAAGTATTTATATAAATATTTCAGCACTTCTGCCTTCCTCGGTGTCAATCAGCGCGGGGCTGAGGGGCTGCGGCACGGCAGGGACCAGACCCGGGGGCTGCACCCGATGGGGGTTGGACTGGGTGGGCTCCGGGGGTCCCTCCCAGCCCCTGTGCTTCTGTGCTTCTGGCCTCTCGCAGGCCTTGTCCAGCTGCTGCTGCCCTGCCTGCTCAGTGAGCGGCTGCCCAGCGGTGCCATGCCAGCTCCTGGTACTTAATTACTAATTAACGAGGTCATCAGGCAGAGGAGGCACCGAGCACCCCTTGCACCCATGCTCAGGGGCTGCACAGGGCAGTGGCAGCTCCTGGGAGGAGAGCAGAGAGAGGGGCCAAGCATCCCTGCGAGGGTTTCCGTGTGACTTCCCCAGAAATTCATAAAACCTATCACTCTGAAGACCTTTGCATATTTTATTTTCTTATCTAAATGGAGTCCTGCAAACCTGGCATTTCTCTTGTTTCAAAGAATGAAAAACGCTGTTAGGGAATAATACATTAAGAGCTGGAATGCTGCAAGCAGTTGTTTTACTAAGGCTGCTTCTGTGCTGGTTGAATAATTCTGTTGATTCCTCCACTTTAACATAAAATTTGTATTTGAGCTGCTTTCTCAGAAGCTTTCTGACGCAGCTGGAGATATCTGATGAGTCAAAATAAGAATATATGAATGCAGAGAACACAGCAGCTGGAGTTTCATGTGCTGAAGTGCTCATCTCTCCCAAAAATTTGGCTCTTTGTTTCTTTGTTCTCTGTTTGTTTTCCCTTTTTCCATATTTCTTTCATATTTCCATTTTCCTTCGGGGCAACTGGAAAGAGATGAGCTGGGACAGGGTTTTTATCATGTGTCGGGCGTCCAAGTTTAGTGCGGATGGGAAGCGCAGAACCATTTGGCTGTTTCTGAAAACAAACATCAGCAGCCTGCATAACAAAGTGCCGAGGCGTTTTGTAAAAAATGCTATCAACAAAATATCTGGACAAGCCTGAGCCCCCAGGCTCAGAAATATCCCTCCTCGTGCTGCAAACCCTGCAGCAGGCGGGGATGGGGGCTGCACGCCTGCCCCGGGTACCTTTGGTGTCCTGCAGGGACACCCGTGGAGCTGCTGGGGACGGGACGCATCCAGGAGCCCAGAGCTCCAGAGCTCTTTCGTCTCCGGGACAATGCTACAGAAAATTTCTCAGCAGAAGGTGCTGCGATGGCGTGGGGATGTGTAGGTTCACAGCCTGTGTCATTGCTCAGCTGCTCGCCAGCGCTCTGAGCCTTTCGGAGGGCGATGTTTCTGCGAGGAGCTGGAGCCTCTCCAAAGGAATTTCCCAAACTCCTCCCCTCCGTGTGTTTTATTAACTGTGGTTATTATTTGAAATGATTTATGGGGAATTTTGGCTGCTGCTCCTCTCTCGGTAACCCTTTCTCAAGATTTGATAATTATCCCCAAGCAAACCCTCAGTTTTGGCCATAATTTGTGCTGTGAAGTGCAGCAGACAGATGGGGCAGGGTGCTGCAGCCCTAACAAGCCTGGTTTGCTTTCCAGTAGCTCATTTGGGGGATGTGTATCAGTGGGGACCTGACACTAATCCTGGGCACTTCCATCGGCATCAGCACTGCTTTTATTTGCCATTTTGGGCTTGGGAGTGTGGGTGATTTCCACACATTTCGGATGAAGGGTAGTCGCGTGCATCTCGTGCTCGCAGCATCTCACACTGCTCGAGATTGTGCATCTGTCATGCAAGTTATTAAACCGCTGTGGATTACATCGCATTGCTGCTTAACGGGGAGATGTGTTACAGGGCCCGGGAATGGCTTGCCTGTTCCAGCACAGGACATTGTTTTCCCATATTTCTCTAGAAAGATCGTGCATTACAATCACTGCATAGAGCATTCCATGTAAAACGATCCCCATATATTTCGTACAATAGGTACTGTGTCATTTAATTAATTTAGCCTAAAGAGGAATGATCAGCATTCCCTAACAACTTTTCCTCCGGGACCGTGCATGAAAAACCCTCATTCTGTACAGCAGCCAGTGCAGGGAGGGGCTGCTGGAGATAAGGTTTGAGCAGAGGGGAAACGTGCCCCTACTCCCATATTTTCCCCCCAAATATTTAATGAATTCACAGAAATGACCTGAAGCAGCTGGTGGCAGTGCAACCCACAGCCCCATGCACAGAACCGGCCACAGGAGCAATGCCAGGGCAGAGGCAGTCGGGGAGAGGAGCGTGCACCACGGCCGATATTTGGGGCTTGGTGCCGGAGGATGGAGAGAGGAGAAGGCCAGCCCGAGGCACCACCGTCGCTGCTGGCTGTTCCTCACACTCCCACTTCTTTATTTTATTTCCTTCAAGGAGGTGTTACGGGGAAGTGTTGTGACTGGGGATGTTTGTGGTGTGTGCAGCCACACGCCGGTGACCGCCCGGAGCCGTAGCGCTGCGCGTTAGCATTCCTGTCCCCGCAGAACCCATTTTTATATTATGGAAATTTCTGCAGACCTTAGGCCATGAGTATTGAACAGTGCTCACCTCTCGCAGCTTCTCATTGACCCACGGTACAATACAGGCTTCTTTGAACATAAAAGCATCATTGACAACTGCTCTATTACGCCAGGAGATTGTTTACCCATGTGATGGAGGAGGCTTTAAACTTGCCGCTAATTAGCGGCGTGCGTCTGAGGACAGCCTTCAGTGCCGGAGCTACCACCGGGTTTGTTCATCGTGCCCGTTGCAGGTGAACCCTCACCCAGGTGTTTGCTGGTTTTGGCCAGCTCTGGGGCTGTTCTTGTTCTCCTTTCTGTTTTTTCCCATCCCTGCCCCGAGCAAGGGGCTGGGGCAGCTGGGAAGCTCCGTGCTTGGCAGGCACCGAGCCCGCGGTGCAAACCTTTGCCATATTTCATACCTCACCCTTCTTTTTTCCCCACAAATTTATAGCTCCCTGCATTTACTGTAAGCGCTATTTTCAGCATACATTAAGCGGGTTATTTTAATCACGAGTAGCAGAGCTTCTCCCCCCAAAACAATTTTTCTTCTCGGGAGAGCTAATGCGCACTGGAGGCACAGGTTAGCCCCGCGATGCTCCTCGGTGAATTAGCTGTGGAGAAGACTTTCACTGCAGCCTTCAGCAGTCGGAGTATTTAAATATAACCACACAGCTTTCATTTGATATAATAAAAGATTCTCATCTGTATTGCTGGGTTCGATATAAGTGGTTTGCCTCTCAGATGTATTATAGTTCATTTCATATTTAGTGATACGGTAATAGCTCAAATCGTGCACTGAGGTCAAGGACAGGCATTGATCTGTTTAAACAAACACCGCTATTAATTAGAGGTGGGGTTGCTCTGAAATACCCAGCCAGTTTGTGTCCCGTCAAACACCCCAAAGCCCCGGTGCTGTCAGGTTTTGTCCCGGTGGCTGTGCTGAAGAGGAGCCGACCGCCTCGGGGCAGCCCCAGGGACAACCCCAGGATGACACCTTCTGGGTGTCGGAGCCTTCGCCCCATTATCGGAGCCTTTGCTCCAGTACCTGTCGATCCTCTTCCCACGTCTTTTTCTTCTTTCCTTTCTGGAGTTGCTGCCTAGCCAATTCTTTCAAAGAGAGGAAGTTTTTACAAAGTCTCATGAGCCATGTCCCATGCCTATAACGGTTTTATTATTCGGGCAATACGGCCAAAGCTCTCACTTGTCCCCTCTCCAAGACTTCAAACACAAAAAAACCAACTCTCCTCCACCCTCACTCACACACACACACACATTTACATCCCAGCTTTCACCAGGTCATCTTCATGGGAACCACTGAACCAGAAACCCGTGAGTTTATACAAGTGCTGCTAAGCTGTCGAGAAAAGCCTTTCTGTATCACAGCAGTGGTTTTATTAAAACCTTTCAACCAAAACAAGAGAGCTTCGACGTATCGAGGAGAAGACAGTCACAGAGAAGAGGCGATGGAAAGCCCCATGGTGTTGGTCCCAGCGGCTGCAGAGGCGAGAGGCACAGCGGGTGCGTGCCTTGGGGCAGAGGCTCCTGCAAGGTTGCAGAGGCTGCTCACGGCCTCTCTTGCTCTGCTGCATACCCAGAGTTGGTCGGGAACAACTATTTTTGCCCAAAACCCACTTGTGGGTGCCTTCCTGCCTGCCAGGGCACAGGATACGGCCCCCAGGGGCTGGGGCTGCTCGCGGGGAGGGAGCGCAGCAGAGCCGGCGTTCAGAGGCTGAGCGTAGCCCCGAGTGAAAAACCTGCCACAAACACAAAGAGCAGGCAGGATAAACAAATCCCGCTATTGCGAAGTTGCGGGGCTATCCATCACTGTCAGCGCTCTCCTGACGGTACCAGCCGTCATCGCAATTCAGAGCACCGGCAGCCAGAGCTGTCCCTGTATCTTAAGGGTATCCTTTGCAGAAGACATCAATAACAGGGGAAAAAAAAAAAGAGAGAGAGAGAGAGAGAGAGAAACGCTCCTTTTCAAGGGTCTCATCGCACTGAAAACTTGCTTGGATTTGTGACAGCACTTTTACATAAAAATAAAAGAATTCACAGTTTCCCCGTGATGTGGTACCAAAAATCACATTAGCAGATAGTTGAGCAAGAAGATCAGCATTTAATACGTCCTCATCATACACCCATTTTTTAACTATGAAATGAAATACTGAATTTCAGGGGTTTAACATAAAACCCGTCTCTGGAGCTGTGCTTGGGGCACCTCCGTGTGGTGGGGTAGCCGCAGGGACCGGCTGCATTCGCTGCCCATCGGGCTCCAAAACACGGCCGAGGTCATTTATCTGGTGCAGGTGGGAAGACTGAACTGATCTGACCTGATCCATGGTGGCATGGGGAAGATTCAGAGGGAAGAGATGCTCTAAAGCTTAATGCATCTGGAATATAGATGGGAATCTATTCCGAGCTAAATGCTGTGTGTGCAGCAGTTGGCGTTGGCACCAAAGACCTGGGGTCCCCTTCCAAGCCCCTCTCACCCAAAGCAGCTCTCCAGTAGCCCGGACACGGGGCACAGCCGTAGCTTTTGGGGTTGTTTTGGGGGTCCTGGCATGCTCTGTAGCAGCAGCAGCTCAAAACCTGAGCATCTCATTGCAAACCTTTTGCAGATGTGGGGCTGCTGGCACAAGCCCTGGCTCCTGCCCCGCCGCCAGCCAGCTCAGCTGCCCCCAGTCACACTTTGCAGGAGTTATTGCAGTTTTATAGGCAGACCTGGGCAAAAGAAGGTGGCTTCCTGAGGCTTTGCCCCATTGAATCCCTCCAGCCCCCAACGCTGCTGCTCCCCCTGGTCCCCGCGGCCCCACCAGGAGAAGCGCGGAGGAAATGATCAGTCAGGGGAGAGGGAGAAGCATCCACATCTGTGCGGGGAGAGAAGGCAATAAATAACAAATGAGATTTGATTATATAACATAATATTACTTTCAATGTAAAAATGAATTACGCTGCACGCGGTAATAAATCATAACTTTACAATCCACCAGCACGGAGCCAGTTCTGAGCCACAACATCTGGAGCTCAGCCTGAGCTTCCCAGCTTTTGGGGACACCTTGACCCGAGCCTCATCTCCGGCAGACCAGATGAAGAACCTGAGCCTGATTATCACGGAAGGACCTACGTGGGGATGGAGGCACCGTCAGTCCGTGGCACGATGCAAAGCTTGCAAGGAAGCCAGATGGATTAGGAACTTTTTTTTTTTTAAAGCTACAGCAAAACAAAGCTGTAAGGTTGGCTGTCTGAACAGGTTGCCTGCTGTGCGATGGTGGCAGGAGATACACCTGGAGCCACGGCCAGGTCAGCTCTCACTAAACCTTGCACAGTTCTTGGTTTAAAACTTGGTTTAAAATGCACAACCTGCATTTTGGCTGCAGCAAGCAAGAAGAGCCCTGCTCGTCCCACGCTAAGCAGCATCCCCGGTCGCTTTATGGGAAGAAGCAGAGAGATGCTGGAAGGCCAGGGGAAGAAATACTCGCTTTATTGCTAAGCTTGGCACATCTGTATCTCAGTGAATTGGCTTAACTACAGCTCACAGTCCTCATTTTAAAATATGGGCATTTCTCTGCTGGAGATGCTGTCCTCTAATATTTCCTTGGGCTGAAAGCTGCGAGGGTCAATACATCAGCACTGAAGTCTGCTGAGTGTCTGGAAATAAGGCGGTATCATTTCCAAAAGTAAGTGACCACCAGGCTGCCGTTAGCTCTGACATTGCAGAGGAGGAGATGGCTTTTTGCAACGTTGATTTACTGACAATTGTTGGAAAAGAAGCAAGCAAGAAATGAAAACCCAATATTTCCATTACCGTTTGCTTAATAAAAAAATATTGTAGGAAAGTCAGGCATCATAAAACGCCCATCTCCTCTCTGCGTTTCCAGGATCGCACAATACCTTGAGCCAGGGCAGCGATCAATTAAAGCCCGGAGCGAGCCCGGGGGCTGCTCTCCCCCCAGCAGCACCCCCTGGCCCATTCCAGCTGGGGCTGGGGCATGGCACCGACCGATGGTAGCCCCACGACAGCTCTGGAGCATGCTGTGGCACGGTTCTTCCAAGAAACCATCTTGCACACTGAGCAGTTTCTCCTCCAAGGGGCCCAAGATCATCCTCATCATTTTGCTCCCTTGCACAAAATCTCTGCTGGTGCAGTGGGAGCGGCGCTGCTGGGACATCGGAGCCCGCCGGCTCCCTTATTCCTCAGCCAGTAGCTTAATCTATTCTAATGATCATCAGTCCCGATGTGTAGTATAATCACCTTGTCTGATACAATTGCTGGAATCTGAAAGTCAGCTAGATTTTAACGGTTTATCATTAGGAGCATTATTTAGCTGGATTAAGCTGGTCTTAATTCCTCTGCAGCCATCATCTCAAAGCTGCTGGGAGCCCATTAGGGCAACCCCTTGCCCCGCTATGAATCAGTGCCCTGGCTGCACGCTGGATGTTTTTATATTGCATTTAGCAAGCAGTGACACGGATGGACACTGAAGTACCACAGGCAATTCATACTCATGAACTGTCCCTGCCTCCATTCCTAGAGCCTTAGCAAGTGCAGCGGCAGTGGATGGATGTTCCTCTCCAGGTAGCACAGCAGACCCAGTTTGAAGACCTGGCTGGAAATGCTCATGAACTGGAGGCTGGAGAAGCCAGAGCAGCCCTTCCTGCAGGGTCCTGGGGCTGCAGGATGCCAGGGCACATCCCAGCACCCAGCACAAGGGCTCAGGCTCCAGAAAGAGCCACAGAGAGCAGCGAAATAAAGCAGGGACCTTGTACAGCTCTTGTCTGAGTGCTGACATGAGACGGAGACAGGCTCTGCTTTTTGTACCTGCAAAGAAGGTTGTTTTTCTTCTGTGTTCTTGTGTTTCTGGTGCAGCTGCAACCAAGCCCCTGCAAGGCATCGTACTAAGACCTCCAGGGACCATTTGCTGCTGCCACGAGATGCTGCAGAGCTTAAGAGCTGGTGAGGCAGAAGAGGAGGCAAGGAGATTGTGGAACAGCCAAACCATGTTTCCTTTACACTAATACAACATTTTTTTAATCAGCAGGAATACAAATGGGCATTTAGAAAAAATGCTGGCAAACTTACTTTTTCAAGAGCTAGTCAAAAGTGGTGAATTAAGCACATTTTTATCTAAACAAGCAATCAAGATCAGCGTGTAACGACCAGGAATAACTCTTCTGTGGACTGAAGAACCGTATTAGGTAAATTATTTGATTAATTTGTATAAAAATAAAGGACGAGGCATTTTAGATGTTTCCTTTAGTTAATGAGATTTCCATGATAGTTAAAAAATATCATTAGAAAACAATGCCATTAATCCTGGATTACACGCAACACAGTCAGAAGACTTAGTGGCATCAAGCAGGAAGATTAAGACACTTTGCTCTTCAACAAAATAGCAGTGGTAGAGGCTACGCACCGTGTTCTCCTGCCTGAGGTTAACAAAGAGGGAATCAGGAGCTGTCTTTTCGTCCCTAACTTGGTGCATTGGCACAGCTCAAACTTCTCCTTTTGACGTGGCAGAGCCTGCTTCTGAGAAAAAACAAATAGGGGCTGAGCAACGTGACGACAAAGAAACCTGGCATCAGGAAACAGCAATGAGAATTGTGTGATGTCAGGTTACCCGAGCAGGCACTGCTCATGTAAGCTGCTGCTGGAACAGAAGCTGCAATTAGCTCACATTTTCAGGTCCAACAGCAGGGACAACTATCCCCTGCCCCTCCAAATCACTCAACAGCAAATTCGTTGTTTTTTTTTCCCCCTCAAATATCCAGTTAACCCATATATGAAATATATGATAAATGAAGTATCAATAAATAAACTATCGTTGCTTTGCATTCAGAAAGTTATTTTCCCCTGAAATTCTTAAGTTAAATGCCAGTAACTTTATACACCCCCTATTCAGCTGTTTTAACAAACAGCAGTATGAAACAGGGATAAAAAGGCAACCCAAAATAGGATTACTTATAGCAATAAAAAGGGAAATAATCTTTGAAGAAATAATGCAAGACCGAATTCTAACTGCATTAAAAAGTAACAAGTCATGGTTCCAATCAGCAGCCAGGCAAGCGCCTGATAATCTCGTGTGTACAGCATATAAATCTGCAAGTGAGACAAATTGCATTTTAATTTATGTACTGAAAAGGTTAACTTCTAATACCCTCTGCTAGCTTAAGAAACCAGGAAAAGCATGTTCACTCAGAGTACACAATAAAGGCACCCTGCACGTGGGGAGCTCACCAGGAGCCCAGCCGTGCAGGGCTGTAACACATCTCAGGAGCGCACAGCTTTCCACGATACTGTTTGGAAATGAATTCGTAAAAGGGATTTGGCAAGATCACAGAATTTGGTCACTCATATATGTAAGTGACTATTGGGACACCGGGTGAGATCCGTTCACATTTCCCTATCCAACAGCAGGGATGATATCACCCCCCAAAACACCCAAGCCCTATTTTGCGGGGGGTTATTTTATTGTTGTTGTTTTAATCTGGAGTGCAGGACGTTCTAGAACATCCAGAGAGAAAAATGCTTCACTTTTAGCGTGCACTTTTGGCAGAGATTTAGATATGATCAATTGCACGCAGTTTATTTTTGTTATTATTAATCTCTTCTGATGTCCCTTCAACAAAGTTATCTGAAATCAGAGGGGATGAGTTCCATGATAAGCCCACAAATGCACTGACTCATACCAACTTAAAAAAAACAGCCCTTTTGTTCGCAAAGTTATTTATTGAAGTGAATCATTATACACATACATAATGAAATATTCACTGGAATTTTATTCTGAGATCTTATTAAAGTTTTCTTCAAACAGAACAGTTTTGAATAAAAATACCTAACACACCATAGACAAGGTACAATCTTGGCATTCCCCCCTCCGGTACTTACCTAGACCAGCAGCTTGGTGAGAAATGCAAGTCATAAAAAAACCCCTTCCATGCAGTGTATGATGGCACACAGTAAATATATCCCATGGAACACACAGGTATTGATGAATAAATGTTTTAATTAACTGAACAATATAAAGCACAATAATACTTTACAACGAGCTGTACATGAGGATCCCCCCAGCTTACAAGAGTGATGTAAAAGCGCAACAATGGATCCTGCATTTTTTTTTTAAACAGCCTTATCTAGATGTAGATTTTCATCTAAAAATAAGTCACCTCGTGATATGAATTGTATCACGACATCAAATAAATACTTCTAAAGCAGTCACTGCTGTGATTCCCTATCATGATAGGGAGAAACAGCCTAAAATGTAGGGGAGGGGAAAAAATGAGGAGAAAAGACTTGATATCATACTGAAATACAGTATTAAATGTTTATTTTCATATCCTTTTCAAATAAGTAATGACAAATCAATGACAAAATAAATAAAGTAACAAATGTGGTCCCTCAGCACATCCAATCTCAACTGTTTGTTGAAGTCAGCCAAGAGCAAAGTGCACGGGAGGCAGGAGCCGACCCCGACCCCGCACTAGGCAGTCTCCTCGCCCAGGAGCAGCGGTTCCACTTCCAGCGCCACCACGCTGGGCTGCCCTTCCTCGTGCTGACGATACAGAAGGAACTGCACAGTCACCTGTTATTTTGGGGTAAGGAAGTAATTAACTGGGACACGGAGGCAGCACTTGCAGTGCTGGCTTTCAGTGAACGGCAGAAAGCCGCACAGAATAAAAGCAGCCACCCATTTAGCTCTGGCTCGGGCTCTGAGCACCACAGTCCACAGAGGAAAACTTAAAACTTGTTTAATCTAATTCACACACTGAGGGGTATTATCCATTTTATTCAATCCTAACTGTGGAATTCTCTACATTATCATACAAGCTCTTCCAAACCTTACTTAATACTCATTTTCAGTATTTTTTTATGACAAGATGTTTAATCGCTTTATTTGCAATACTAAAAAAGAGAAGATACAGGAAAAAAATAACTTAAAACCTAGGCTTTATGGCTCAAATACAAACAAGAATATCCTTTGCTATCTCTTGCCTGCAAGGGTTGTAAGCATGAAATTCATCAGACACACAAGAGGAGCATCGTTCACCTGGGGAGCCCACGTGGGGCTGCTGGTAAGGAGGGGAGTTGGTAAAAACTTCTTCGAGGTGGATCAACTGGGCCTGATCAGGAAACAAAATTCTGATTTCCTGCAAAATTCTCCCTCATTTGGTACTGGAAGGCAATGACAGGCCAACAGCTCTGTGACTCACTATTTAATACTGTTTTCAACACAGAATTGTGCAATTAGACATAACTGCTTATTTCTATTGTAAACTAGACCACTGGAAATACTGCTAATCTAAAAAGAATTAGCAAGTATGTACTTGTCCTTTTTCTTGATGATTCCAGCTCTCAAACAAAATTACTGACTTTGAGCATATTTAGCTTTTAAAAAAATGGGGATGTGCACTTAGAAAGGATAAGAGGTGCCTTACTCCTCAGAACTTCTGATTGTTGAGTTTTATACTTGGAAGCAGGCTTAAAAGTACAGGGTGTGGAAACAAGAAGCCATCCGTACACCTGGGTACCCCTCTGCAAAGGGCAGTGGATGCTCATCTACGTTCAGCTTTGAGACTTGTTACCACTACTACTACACGTAAAACCCCACTTTAAACTGAAACTGCATTTCTCTGGGAGGAAATCTGGCATATAAAATTTTGCCAGGAACGCTTCAGCCCACTTAAAATAACTTGGCTGGTAGACAACGTTTTGAGAAGTCTGAGGCTAATGTACATGCTTATTTATAAAAATAAGAATTAAAAATAAAAAGCTTTCTGGGAGGCCTGGATAGAAGCAGAGGAAATTCTCTACAAATTTCTTAGGCAGCACCCCAAGAGTTGTCCCACGTTCCCAAAGCTCTCCTGCATCCCACCTCTAAGGCCTCCCAGCTGAAGACTAGACAGGATTTCCTTCAGAGACAGCAGATCAGCACTCATTTCAAGTCCTTCTGCAGTATTATGCAGGAAACTTTAAGAAGAAAGTTTAGCAAATTAGTGTTACAGCATATGTAGCTACCGCTTAAATTTCCTGCCTGTTTCTTTTTTCAAATAGGCCTTGTTGGACTTGCAGCCAAACACCTCCCCAGGCCTTAAAAGCTGCACTGGTAGAAAATGCTGCTGTGGGTTGGGGATCAAACCAGCTGAAATCACACCGTGGGCTGGGGACGGGACTGTGCTGCATTACCACTTAGCCACCAAGCTGGCAGCAGCAACAGAGCTCTTAATTTCTGTAACTTACCATCCTTCTGTGGAATTCACTGAAAAGTATTTCCAGAATGTTGGTGTGTTGATTTTTTTCTTTCTTTTTTTTAAGCGTATGTGCTCATCTGGTTGTATTTTTAAAATAAATGCTAGACTGCCAAGACTACTTAATATAGAAACACGCTTGCTGCTCAAGTCTGTGACTTTCTGGGGGAAACTCCAAGGCCTCTGTACGCAGAGAGCCCAGAGTGGAGGTGAGAACCAAGCTGAGTATTCAACACTGGTGTTTATGACAGCCAGTGAACACGTTCATCAAATCTGTTCCATTAAACCTATAAAGAATTTAATGACAAATCAAATAATGCAGGACTTTTGAGACAATTGCAGGTAGTTACAGGAGCACAGAAAAGTTTGGCTGGGAAAGTCTTGCTGCCTTGTCAGGTCAGACTTACATTCTCTGCACCGTGTAATTAAATTACAAAGCATGATGTTTTGTAGAAGTATATAATGGATTCCAAGTGGCTGCCCTGCAACTCACAAAAGGTGCAAGATAAAGAGTCCGTGTACAGCAGCTTGGCTCTTGCTGAATATCCTTTGGCTATTTAGTTATAACCTGGCTACACTTAATGAAAAGAAGTACCTGCAGAGGATTTGAACATCCCTCTCTGACAATAGGGTGATGTCAAACAAACAAACAAACAAAAAAGGCAAAAATCTTAGTAAAGGGCCTTACCTGAATCTAAATACAAAGCAGAGTTGTTTGCTTTTGCTGGGGGCAAGGAGGGGAAAGAAGCCAGGGTGAAAGAGGACACAGAGAAAAGGACAAAGTTTTCCAGGAAAGTTGTGCTAAAGTCAGTCTCTCAGACTTTTAGCAGCAGCCAACACTACGTTTGCAAGGGCAGAAGTGGCCAAAACCTCATTATTTTAATACTACATATTTTAAATCCTCGTGTACAAGCAAGCCATTAAATAATCACACACATAGAGCTCTAGTGAGGAGCACTGTGGAACCCTAAGATAGGCAAATACGGACTTAAGCATCTCTCCCAGATAAGGCACCCCACCCGGCACGTTTAAACCTTGTCTTTCACAGGCTCTTAGAATCAGAGTGGTTTGGGTCAAAAGGGACATTAAAGACCATTTAATCCCAAACCCTCTGCCCTATAGGCAGCGGCACTTTTCCCTAAAAACCCTTGGGAACCTCCAACCACCTTCCTCTGCAAAGCAGCAGTTGGAAGGAAACAATTACTGGAAGAGACAATCACGTCCAATTTATAATGAAAATGTGCAAAGTTATGAAACTCCTTAAAATGAAAAAGAGGACAACGCATACTTTAGAAACAACTGCACACTTCCATTATTTATCACAATAACTAGCTTATTGTGTGCTCAAATAACTAGCTTTAGACACCGAGGAAACAAGATGACCATGTTATCCCGTTAAAGCAAGCTGAAATGGGTCCGGTGTAATCCTGCACTACCTAACACTGGAGCTGCAGTTCCAGCTACGATCGGGAGTCCATTTGGTTCTAAAAATAGTCAACGCCAGCCACGGCAGGCGGAAGCACAAGAAAGAAAACTGCAGCAGACACAGAGTAAGTGAACCCTTAATCCTTCCTTGGACCTTGAGGAATGAGGGCTTATCTTCCACCTAATGAAACTCTGCACACTCTGAGGAATAAACCACGCTGGAATTAGACAATTTCTACAACTACTTCTCAAACCACAGACTGCTGCACAAATGCTTAATTACGAGACACCTCTCTTGTAGAAATTACAACGTTTTCATTTAAGTCCTCTGTTTTTCAAAACCTGAGTGGTCCTGTTCTGGTCTAGGTCTAACATGACATATCGGTTTGTTAGAATTTTGATTTTTCTTGCTTGGCAAGAGACAGTAATGAAGCTCTCTTTAAAAAAAAAATAGCGTTTACTTCCATACCTTCAGGGCTTCTCAAAGCTGGAGGTCTGCTTTTGTTTTCTCTTGATTACAAATACTTCATACATTTTCAACTAACACTATATACTTGACTAGATTTCTATAAGCTCCCCAACCTGATTTGGGAGCATCTGCTTCCAATATAATTTGAACTGGAAGACTATTAGCAAGATTGGATTCAGACTCCAATCAAGAGGGAGCAGAGAAATGAATGTCATGTGCACACTGGCACTGCAATTCTGGGGCTGGGCTCGCAGAGGGGAGAGGTTTGTGGCCAACGTAGAAGTTTTTGAGTACATCACAGAGAGACATCTGCTAATATGCACATAATGTACTGTAAGGGTCATCAAGATCAAATTCTAGGGTTTTTTTTTGGTAAATAAATACTGGCAGTTTTATGTTTCCAGCTGTGGAGAGGAAAAGAAAGTCACTACTTCATTTGTGGAACAAAAGGCCTGAGCACTCACACCAGCCACATGGGCTAGCAACCCTGAAGCCCTGCAGTCTGCTCAGGCAAAAGAAACTACATTGTCTCAAAAGATAAAAATTAAATTTAAAAATGCAAGAAGCACGGACACTATTCTGAGGGACAGTACCATTTAACAGCCCATCCAAGGCGAGGGTCAGCTGTCCTATCATCAGGCTAATTGGAGGGGCTTATGAAATTACTTTAATTAGAAAGACAAGACTGGTGCCTGGGAATCACAACTTCTTCGACTGTTCCAGGTAAATCTGGTAAAGAACTTTCTTCTAATATGGAACAGATTAATGCTTTTTTAGCATGCTCTTGAAATCCCTCTCTACTCTATTCCATTTCATACTTGGAGTTAATGGAGCTAAGTACCAAGATGTTTTAAGAAACAAAACTAAAATTCTTACTCCAGGAAAGATCTGAAAATCTCCAGTTTATGCTATTTTAAATGAAACTGCAAGCAAAAGTGTCCAGGCAGGTGGCTATAAACACACAATGAACAGAAGAACAGCAAATACCACATTATCATTCACTAGACTTTTAAAGAAAAAAGTAAAATATTTATGGTAATATTGTACTTTTAATTTCTTGATCACAGAATGCTAATGCTCAATCTAGAAACAGCATGACTAGCAATAACTAAAACACTGCAAACATCTTACTTATGTCCCCTGAATTAAGAATAAAAAAAATTAGTGTTTAAGTTTACTCAGGGCTTCAAGAAACAGACATACTAACCTATGTAACTGTGTAGTAGTAGGGCAGCTCTTAGCACGACTCAGTGAGCGTAGCTGATGGTTTGCAGAGGCACTCAGTGTTTCAATGCATCTGATTTTGCCCCAAATTATACAGTTAAGGGTAGCTGCAGCATTTTCTTTTTACATGCTATTTTCTTGAAACAAAGTTGGCCAAAATCTCACAGCCTGTCTCTCAAGTGAATGCACTCTTCCAATAGCATTTGCGAGTCAGCCAAATTCTCAAAGCTATAATTCTATATTTTCATTTAAAAACAAGCAGTTTTGGAGGTGTTTTTTGTTTTTACATTTATCAGACATCACACAGAACAGCACACTGCAAAATTCCACTTCCCAACTTTTAGTATACTATATATTGACTACAACATAGAAATTAACCTGTGCAATGTAGCTTCAATGTAGTTATTTTCTATAATGTTATAGAAACGTTGTTACAGAAAACATATCAATTATTGTTCTGAAAGAAGATTTTTTTTAATTAGTTTTAAATTCCACTTAATTTCTGATCTACTTATTAACAAGCCCATCCTGAAAAACTCCAGCTGTAACAGCAAAAGGATACAAAAATGTCTAGAAACAAAACTCCAAAGCTCCCAATGAGCCACGGAAGATGGTGTAAAAAGTAGAGAGCTTGGAAGGATGTGGTAGCAGGCATCTTTAAAACAAGGCTCAGTCCATACGTACAGTTTCCCAGCATGGCTAATGCAAACAGCAGGTAAGAGGTGCCTTCTGTTGATCTTCTCCGAAACTAAATACAAAGAATTTTTACAGAAAAAAAATGTTAAAACATTCACCGCAGTAGATTACATGTTGTAGTATTTTGGCTGGGATGGAAAAGGTAAGGGGGGAACAGGAATAAGCTTGGAAATGAATTAACCATTTACACACTCTGCTAGAATACCTGTATGCATTTGATTATGTACAACCCTGCGCAGTTTTTCCTCCCACAGACTCTTCACTATTGGTATATTAAAAAGTCAGTAATAGCATCTTCATGGAAAATAGCCTAAAGCTTTAAACTAATTTTCCTCTAATTTTAAATTTTGATCATGTAGTTGTTTACTTAAGGTAGAATAGTTTGGAGAAAGAAGAGGGGAGATACCACTTGCTCATGCAACCAATCATACAAAGCATGCTTCTGCTCATGCATCTGATTGAACTGTGTTAAAAAAAAAAAACAAAAAAAAACTTTCCTCTTTCTGGCAAATCAGTCCTCTTCTATCAATTAAAGACCATCATTTTTCTAATATTCTCACCACCCTCTTCCCTTTTGAATGGAAAAATAAAGCCCTTCTTTTTCTTTACAGAGTCACAAAAGCCCTGCAGGCTTTTGATGTTGATGGCTCACTGCTAGGAAGAATCCAAAATGTCAAGCAACAGAGAGTATTTTGTAAACTATACAAGTATACTTAGCCAAAAAACTACTTACATTTTTATAAAGCTGAGGAAATCTACTTCCCAAGTAAAACACACAAGATATATAGCCACAAATGAAGCCTGACATTTCAATCATATCAAGGGAAGTCTGAAAAATAAAGGTACATATGTTTTGGCAATAATGTTTTCAAGCATTTCAGAGGCTTAGAGAGGCCACAGGCTATCATTCTGGACAGAACTCCCTTCAAAGCGGTTCAGGACAGCTCTTCAAATGACCAAAAAGGGCTAGAAAAGGTTTAATCTTTATCTCACAACAATGCACAGTGCTGCGTCATAGCCATGACTAAGATCAAAACCAGTGCCAGGCTTTAGGCTGTAACACTAATGCCAATCCAATCCTTCTGCTCAAGATGCTTGGACACAATAATTCAAGCCAAAACTAAAAACTGTAGCTAGGGCTACTAAGGAAAAAAAAAATCATCCTGTCTGGAAAAAGCAAAATACTCATTTTTCAGTTTAAGAGAATTGTTAGTTTTCTCACCCTAGCTGTATTTTGAAAATAAGCTGCCTCCCTGCTGAGCAATGTTGCTGGATTACAATTATTTTACTGGCATTAGTACGAAGGCTGCAAAATTGCTAGAATAGCCTGTGAACTTTCCTGGTGAAGTGACAGCAGCAGCAGCAGGCACAATTGTAATTTTCCACTTTTATTGATTTCACTTTTCACTGCATAGTCTCTACATGGATGTCCATGTTATCTAACACAGGCAGAAAGACAACACGTGTACATGTTGTTTCACAAAGCAGCACATCCTAATAACCCATGGGACAGAATAAGCCCAAAACAGAGGAAGCTGCTAAAAGAAGCTCTTTTGTAACTTCTTTATTTTGGGATGTATGGTACATACTTAAAACGTCCAAATAGCGCCACATTTATGATTTCTAAGGCATTGTTAAAAACAGCATCCAAATTTCTTTAAACCTCAGAGCACATAATCCTTTCAAGACACTTACACTGTTTTTTTTTGCTTGTTTGTTTTGGAATGGAAGCAGGTTAAGAACTTACATTACTTCTTTCCAGTACTGAACTCTGGTCTTGGTTTCTTACTAGCAGCTGGCAGAGCAGAACGATGCACAGGGCTATACACACCAAGATCCAGGTTACACAGAAATTCTTCAGGTTTTTGCTGCCTAGAATGACATAGAAACAAATTAGCTGAAAAAGAAAAGGTAACTTTAAATTAACAGCAGATGTTATCTGCAACATAAAAATGCAAATCTAAAGGTACAATTCCAAGTTATCTTCTTCTCAGCAACAATTCGAGGCTAAGGAGTCCTCCTCTTCTCCCGGGCCATGTTTCCAGCCCTGCTCACTGTGCACTGTGTCTTAATGCACCACCTGAGGGCAGCAGTGCAGGAGCAGGAGGGAGCTCCTCACACAGGCATTGCTACTGAGACAATTTTCACACTCAGTTCATCTCTTAGATAGTTTCATTTCCTAGTGATTTACTTTTATGTAACAGCTGATAAACAGAAAGCAGCTAAGAATAGAATACAACAGTTTCTTTCAATACATTGCAATTTAAAAACACGAAAGCAACAATATTTGAAATTTAGATTACTTATTTATCTGAAAGATATTTTTGAATTCAAGTCTTCTGCTGGACCAGTGTCTATGTCCATGGTTAGCTAGATATGAAACCTTATCTTTACATGCAGAGGCTCACATATACAAAGATAAAGACTCCATCTAATAAGTTTCCATAAATATCTACGGGACAACCTGAAAATGATAAACAATCCTACTGATCTCTCGAGCTATGCTATCTTCTGTATTTAAAAGGTAGTGGTAAGCTCCTACAGTCACTGTTACCTGCGGAACAAATTTCTGTATAGCATCAGAAGGCCTGCCCTAAAGACCTGCAACCTATACAACAGGCACAGGAAGCAATACTGCTGTTTCAGAGGCTTGAAGATGCAAAATTGACCAACCTGCCTGCAGTAACAGCTCTAGAACTGGCTATTGAAAAGCTTTTATTCCTTTATTCCCCAAACCATTTCTTCCTCTCCAGCTATGCACAGAATTGAGCTGAAGCAGGCATGGACAGTTATAATGCACAAGAGCCTGCATTTGTTTTCAACAGCAGGCAGCAGGAAGGAAATATCTTCAGCACTGACCTATCTCCAGGCTTATTATCAGTTCCATATTGAATGAATCTGCTTTATCCCTATTTAGTTTGCTGGGCAGGCGTCTGTTTTGCTTCAGCTTTTTGTTACCTCCACTGCACCGTGGGTTTTAGGTTTTGTGTTTTTTTAGGTTGATGAAATAATGCTTTTAATTTGATACACAGTGAACATAGCTTTCTGTCTTCCATTGCTCTCAGAACAGTAGTACGTTTGGTAGGCTGAATGCTACAACTACTGTCAGGATTTTATGAAGCAACTCAAGCAATTTCATTCCCATTAATACTTCTTAATTGTGGGTATTGAAACAGAACGCATGAAGACGTCAAGGTATTTTATGCTATAAGCAAATAAAGTCCTGTTTTAATCAACATGAAGGAAATTGAGCCACAGAAAGCAATAATAAAAGCTTACTCTCAACTTACACATACAGTTAGATGGCTGAAAGTAGATAATAAAACCATGGAGCAAGTTAAAATATGGAACCAGATTCCACAAAACTATATTTTTATGTCTATATAAACTGAAAGCACTATATAGGAGATAGGTACAGGTATTTTGTGGGTAAAAGGAGGGCAGAAAGGCAGAGCAGAGAAAGAACAGGACTTTCACAAGACTGAGAAAACTGGAAGAAATACACCTAACAACTCCAGTTGGAATTTGTGCACCCTATTTTTAGGTAGCTTTTCTTTAAATGCTATAGGAAACATCACAGTGAAGAATGTGCTACTTAACGGATAATATTAAGTGCTTAAAAATCTTACATTTCGTCATCTTCTGATTCTTGAGCTTATAGTATACATATTGTGAAATCATGATTATATCCATATTAACATAAGAGATGGCAGTGATGGTCTGAAAGAGAAAAATACATTTGCATGTTCAGTACACAAAAAGTTAAAAATGTTCCCATCTTAACTGTGCTTCATAATAATAATGTGAACAACAACTACCACGTTAGACAGCAGCAGATGAATGCGATGTAAAGCTTGTGCAATGGTGACATGCTGACACCATCACAACAGTTTGTCATTTTCCACGATGTATGGCACAAATTCCTGCCTGGGCAGACTGAAAAATCCTTTCCTGCCCAGAAGCTTAAGCCCACTCTACCCAGCTGCCCAGCACTTTGGAATCTATCAGTCTTGCTTAGTGCCTCCTGCCTCAAGAAGACAGAGCTGACATTCTCTCTTCTCCCTTTTACAATGGGGGAGATGAAACTGTTAGACAACATTAAGTTGTAAACTAGATGACAACTCTATCCACTCTTGGGTCCATCTCCAGCTTGGGAAAACTTCCGTGACTGACAGATACATCTTTCTTTCATTACGAATTGAAAATAGAAACAGCAGACAACAAAGTTCCAGACACAATTAACAGATCACTAACAACTAAGGCTGGAACTGTATTTTCAAATTTTAACAGATTAACAAGAAAGGTCTAATTCAAAGAAGCTGTTAAAAGACAATTCTCAAAATATATATCATATATATGTGCAATATTAAGTTATCCTAGAGGTTAAAAAGACAGTCAAAAAGTATATAACAAAAAACAGAAGTATCAACAGATTACCTGAATTGGTAGTTGATTTGTTAAATAGCAGCCTATAAAATTTGTAAGATCTCCAGCTATCCAACACAGCAGAAAGCCCAGAGACAGCGCTTGATCCACTTTTCCATTCTGACAGGCAACGTAAATTTGACTGGCACAAATTCCAGAAGTAATTATAAAATATTGTAAGCCAAAAACGTTTGACAAGCTTGAAAATACATTTTTCAAAATCTGAATAAAGAAAAATTAAAACTCTTAACTACAAGAGACCCATCACAGCAATACCCCACTTACAGTCTGAATGAGAATTCAGATTCACTACAGCTCACCATTTCTTACTCTAATATAACAGAAGCTGAAATCACAACCCCATTACAGCTTGCGTTGAGTTTGTTTTTTTAAATGTGTGTGTCCTGCACTGAAGTATTATTTTCTGGACACCAGAACTATGCCAGCATCATTTCATATTCCTCTGCTGTTAAGTACTAGCCTTTAAGATACTGAAAGAAGAAAAACACTTAACATAGAAGTGCTAAGAATGAACAAAGCTCCTGTAAGAGCGGACAGCTACACTCACGCTTCCAAATTGGAGAGCTGTTACTCAGATTCATAACAGGGGCTATGAAGCAATCCCAAATTTAAGTCCATTAGACATGTCTTGATGAATTCCATACCCACTAACACAACACTTTTAATGTAAAGTTCCTTTTCAACTAATATTTCTGAAGCTCAACAGCTTGCTAAGAGTGTTCTTATTTTGCTTGATTTCCATCACATTTTTATTAGTTCAGTAAATTATATTTCCCTTATAGGGACAGACTTTGGAGTCAATCCCATTTTGTTTCAGGCATTCTCATCTACTAGCAGCATTTCTGCTTTTCTTTTGCCATCTCCTACCTACGTTTGAAACCTGAACCCAGCACCAGTCCACCAAACAGCAACTGATTTAGCACCACCAAAGTGCTAACTCATGTGCTGTTTCTGACCTTTTCTGAGTCCAAACTTCATTGGCAGGAGCCAGCACAAGAGTACTGGTGACATGGCATGTGGTTTAAATAAACACCCAGCCAGTTTTTGCAGCAAGTGTGCTGCGTGTGCACACATCTCAGGGTGGAGAAGATAAGAGAGAAGAGGTGATTTATTCTCATTTGCTCTAAGTGGCAGAGATTAGTGTCAAGTCAGTACAACAGAACAGTACATCAAGCTCATTTGTCAACCACCAAATATTGTTCTAAACACGAACAACATGCTTCTCTGGCATATTATATCTGTATTATGCAGATAGAGAAACATATCCAAGATAAACTAAAAAAAGGCAGCTTGTGAAAAAGGCTTCAGGCAAGATTACTCATGTCTCAATCTGAGGACTGCCTAAGACTTTAAACTTACGGTAGTGCAGCAAACAGAAAACAGACAATGGAAATCAGTCCTATGACAACGCTACAGTACTCCCACGCATTCTCAACACATTCTTCCAGAAGATGCCAAATCCATGGTGTTCCATTTATACACAGTCTCCTAGTCTCTATTGGGGAGATATTGAAAGCATGTGTATACAGCTGGGAAGCCATCATTTCTGGACTGAGATTCAATTTCAGAAGTTTATTTCTGCCTCCATTTTTACCCCATGCAAATCCGCAAATCCGTTTACCAATGCCGAATATCTGCTGTGAAAAGACCTCTGCATCCAGACGGATGCTTGATACCGCAGTTATTTCCAATCTCATAAATGAACCTGCCAAATTCAAAGAAATAAATATAGCCAGTGTGAATAAGACATTAACCATAAGATGCTTGATCATGTTTATTGCTTACAGAAAAGAAGTTAAGACTTCCAAGAAATAGAAATACTTTGGAGCCCATCGCATTCATTAACCCTTGCAACACTCCAGATGTTTATCACTGTAGCATTTTAGCCTGAGCCTGTGTTAGACAGAGAGGTGCCAGAAATCTGCTACAGGGTAAAGTAAACACAGCCATTTATTCACACTTAACACCAAAACTCTGATTTTCACATTCAGCATTACTGCAATGAAGCAACAGTGCCTTCTTTAACAGTATCCATCCTGCAAGCTCTATTTACACTTCAGGAGCATAAATTTAGTAATCATTTCTGTGCAATTAATTCCCAGCTAATATTATGAAAGAAGTTATTTCTTACACAGATTGCAGACAAGCTCTAAGGTCTACTTGAATATATGTAGCACAATCAGCCTAATTAGTGATTCAATACAGTGTCAGACAGTTTGTATTATTTAATACTTCAGAGGAAAGAGGGAAAGCATGAGAAATCTCGTAAGGTAGATGTAGGGTATTTCCACTCCCAAACCACACAGAATGAAGCACATGAAGTAAAACATAGCTTAAGTTTTGAAGCACAAGATCTTTTTGACCTTAAAAAATATCTTGTCATAGCTAATTATAATGATTCTGGATATTTATTGTTCTTCCTATTGAAATATTCATACTATTGGACATCATATTTTTTTTTTCCTAAAAGGCTAACCACTATAAAATTGAAGATTATTTTTTTAAAGCAAAAATACGGAATTATCTGTGACTATTCCTTGAGATTTACTGCTGACAAAAAAAAAAAAAGCTGCTTTCCCATTCACTGTGATGATACTTAGGTTCTCTAAGGGTTAATAATTTCCCATGCAGAGGAGTCTCAAATCTAT
Organism: Anas platyrhynchos; assembly: GCF_047663525.1. Lineage (NCBI taxonomy): Eukaryota > Metazoa > Chordata > Aves > Anseriformes > Anatidae > Anas > Anas platyrhynchos. The sequence continues at coordinate 1,675,428 of NC_092595.1, read as the reverse complement.
GAAAAAAAGCCACAGCATATTTTAAGAAATTATTTTTAAAAATATCTATGTATTGTATTAATAGGTTTGCCTGTTTAGTACTTAAAGACAGATGTCAAATCAGTGACAAGACAGCGAGAATTTTTAAGACCATTTGGGAACAACTCAGAAGCACAGCAAGTTCAGAAACCAGGAAGAAGTAACCCTGAGGCATGAGGGCATCCTCCTGTAAGTGACTACCTATCTTGAGGACAAGAGTCCCCAAAGGCCTCATGTTTGTGGCAGGGATTTTGATGTTCGTAATACCCTGTGCCTGGGATGGGACAGGGCTTGGAAGGGCTCAACTTTCTACCCTTCCTACAACACGTGTTGGAGCCACTCTCATTATGCAAACTACATTCAAGCCTTAATGAAGGTTCACAGTATTTGTTTTCATAGAGCATCATTCACTGTGATGTTAGGACTCACTTTGCTAATCATCAGGAAATCTTTTTTCTTTCCAGACTTCAAGTATCTGCGGTGCTGAAACAAGTTTTCTGCGGAAACTGGCTGCCTCTCAAGAGAGCTGTCATCATGGGACCTAAACCACACAAACAATAAAAAAGAACATGTTTTCATACGCTGAGAATTCATCTTTGTCTATTAGATATATTTAGCTTATACTGGAGAAGTTATTAGACTTTGTAGTCATCTTTGAAAATATTTTTTTAAAGTTAAAAAATATATCTATGAGTAATGTTTAAACTAAGCTGCCCGTTCTGGTACTCTGCAGCTGAACAGGGTCTCACCATCCACTAAAAAGGAGAAACAAAGTACACATGCTACTTTAGGCCACAAACTTTCAACTATCTATAAACACTGTAACAATAAACACGCAAATCTTATTAGCTTTCAGAAAACACTGCACCTCAACTTCATCCCAAAATGCCCTTTTTGATATATGCAAAATATTAGACATTTTAAACCAAAGTTGACTATGGTATTTAAAACTCTGCCTGAACGTCATGACTGCAGTTTGACTCATGCATTAAGAGTTCTCTTAAAAAAAATAATCACAGACTACAGGGTGAAAAGTCTAAATGAGGCAATTCAGACTCAACCACCTGATCTCAGGCTATACCCTGCTCCAAAACCCCGCAGCTGCTACAGAAACCCAAACAGTTTAAGAAGTGGTGGGAGTCAGGCCACTTACGCTCCCCAGATGACTGCAGCCTTGTGCGCTGGCCTCCTGCCACGCGCTGCACTTAACACATTTAAAGCACGTGGATATTCTCGGGTTGCTGTTCCTTAACGTTTATACAGCAGGGTAACTTCTGTGCTGCCGGCCCTTGAGACTATGCTTTTAGTCTTAAAATAACTGTGTGCTTTTTTTGTTTTATAATCCCCAGCAAGATACCGTGCCCCTATACCAAAAGCAATTTGACTCGTGGGTAGAACAACTGGATGCTTTTAACTAAACATATCTGCCACAAAACCCTTCTTACTTCTCTTCTGTTGCATGAAATGCTTTGCACCTGAAAAGAGGATGAGATTGTCGTCACATTTCTTTTCTTCCTGTAATATTAGAATTGATGTGGAAATAAAAGGTGAGTTATGTCCCTATAGAAATTTCACACCTACAGACTCATTCTGATTACTGCCCAAACAGTATTTTCTAGCATTTGAAAAAGTTGCAGTAGAGCTATTATTTATTATTTTCAATGAAGTGTTAGCCTGGAAGCTTGACATCACATCTTTCTGAAAGGGCTTAGTGTTTGCCTAGCTGGAAGTAAAACCACTGTGGTTTCGGATATTTAGTTATAAGGAATCAGTAGCTTGAGACTTTGCTTTGGACAACTTTCTTACTTTAATCCCCTACTACGGAATAGAGATGCCCGAACAGAAATAAATAGTATTTTAAGAGTGAAGTCCTCTATGTTAAGAACAGCTCCACGGTGCGGAGGCAAAGCACGCTTCTCCTGTAAGTCTGGTAACAGCCTGAAACCCAAAGGGATGCTCAGTTGTACAGTGTTTGTAATTTATTACTGGGGGTAAAAGAGAAAATTAAAAAAAAAAAAAGAGTTAAGGAGTAACTCGGAGCTTCTTCACACGCTCCCAGCATGAACCCGTTCACCCTACCCCTGGCTCTTCCCTGAGAGCATCGTCCCCCAGCTGTGAACGCTGCCTCCTCAGCGCTGCTGATAAAGCACGGCCACATCGAGCCTACAAACCGCGTCCCGTTCCCCCAGAAAGCCCCCAGCTTATCAAAACGAGCAGAAAAACGAGAGATAAAGAAGCGCCGTCCCAAAGAAGCGCCCAGCCCCACACCGCCAGCCCCGGGTGCCGGCGCCCCCCACCCCGCGTAATGGCGGCCCCGCGGGGCGGCCGGGGCCGGGGCCATGAGGGAGGCGCTGCAAGGACGCGATGGGGGCGGACACCGACCTGGCCACGGCGGCTGCTGCTCCGCGGATCCAGCTCGGGCTCGGCCGGCCCAGCACCGAGGGTCCCGGCAGGCAGCGGAGGGAGGCAGGGAGGCGGCCGGGCGGCCCTGGCGGGGTGACGGGAGGGGAGGCAGGCGGCCCGCCCGCCCCGCACCGCCCCTCGCCGCCATCGGCAGCCGCGGGGCCCGGGCGCCCTCTGCGGGCGGCTGCCGGGGCTGCGGAGCTGCCTGAGGGGGGCAAAACTGCAAACCTCAGGGGGATTGGGGAAAATTGGGAGTTTTTGAAGGCCCGGGTGGTTGTTGTGAGGGTGCACCGCTCTCTTACACAGCACCACGGCTTTCAGGTCTGCCTCCGTGTTGTTGACCAGGGCAGTCGCTGTGAGGGCAAAGCAGAAATCTGTCGGGTGGTCCAAGCAGTCCATAATTCCATATTGCTCCATAATTCTATATTGCTCCATAATTTCATACTGCTCCATGGCTTGCCTTCAGCTGGAGCAGAGGTTCATCCACGAGGGTGCCCCCCCGACTCTTGACAAGCACAAGCTGAGGTGCCTGGAAGCAGAAGTTAAATCTTGGCAAGATTCACTTCACGTGTAAATGCTCTACGTGCACCTTGGTTTTCTGGAGGCTCCTCTTTCCCCCAGAGGCTCCAAAGTACAGACCCAGGCTGTCCCCGCAGAGCCAGCCATCTCCAAGGAGCTCCTGTGTGGGCTCCAGTCAGTTTTTGGGTCTCCCTCTGAAAACTGAGAAATCGGCGTCTCATCCCCAGTGCCTAAAAACCAGGTTCAGCCCAGAATGAAGAGCAACAAACGTTCATTTACTGCAGGGCTGAGCCCAAATTGCCCTTTGCAGGCCTGGCCTCGGTCTGGGATGCAGCCACAAGCTTTCTGCTGCCTCCAAACCTGCCCTTTTCACTGCTGAGTTAGTGCCCCTTGGACCTGCCGGCGGCTCTCAGGCGCTGCCTTTTAGTTTAATTGGTAATGGCAGGTAGTGATCCAAGAGACAAAGGAGCCTAATGAACAATCCTGGGATCTTCACAGGACGTGCACTTTTAAGCATGAATATTTTAAAATATTTTGATAGGAAGGAATATTGTATAATTTACTGAATTTTTAATAGAATTTTGCTTTTATTCTCATATAGGCTCATCATTTCTGTAGTTACTGCAGCCTAGCTAATTAACACAGGGTTGGGAGACTGATTAAAGGAAGGGTTTGGGTATCTGTATTGTTCTGGTTTAATTGCTGCTCAGGCGATGATTCAGTGTTGTGTTTGGCAGCTGAGCAGCAGTTGTCTGGCACTGTGAAATTCCCCGCTTATGTCCACGAGGCTCATCTGTTGCTGACTGGCAAAGGCATGCAGATTTATATACTTTTATAATGTTAATTGTACGGGAAAATGAGAAAACTAGCAATTTAGGTGTGGAAGAGCACTGTAGTGATACCTCTAAAATGCTTCTAGAGGCTAGAAAATGTTTCCAGAAAGAGAGCGTGAAATTCATAGGTTTATCCAGGCCAGTTGCTGCTTCTGTTTCTAGAACGTGTGTATCTTGTATGTCATGAGCTGCATCTCATGACACCCACTTTAAAAAGTGAATAAAGAGAGGGTAATGTGCTGAAAGACAGCCAATTATTTCATAAATGTAAACTACACTAAAAAGTGATGTACGGCATTATATATTTATGGACACAATTTTGTTCTACGGTCACATAACAAAATGAATAATACATTAGTCCAAGAACTTGTCATTAAGTGAACTTCTTTGTTGCCTTGCCATTAAAATAAAGTCCTTGGTCTGTGTATATGCATGACATTAACCCTTTTCTGGGAGTACAGTGTAATGTGAGTGAAGGTACTATGAGATTGTAAATTTGAAGTTGATTTTATAATTTTTAAGGTGAAAGGATTCTAATAAGATTCATCTAAGATTTGAAGACATTCAGGATGGTTCTACAGCTCTGTTAGTGAGATGTGATAAATTGAATCGGTACTGAATATTATTTAGACAATAAAATGCTGTTCTTTTTGACAGTCTCTGTTTTCTGAACATTTTTATAGTAACCAATTGGAAAGAGAGAGATCCTTTGCAAGAAATAATGAGAAGGTGGAATCAGGGAAGACTTATTTAAACATTAGAAAACTTCCAGGTAAGACTAAAAATTCTGCTTGATCACATTTAACTCTAGTATATCAAGCTATTGTGTATTTTAAGTCAAATTAAGTATTTTTTTTTTCCAATAAGACAGAGGAACATCTCTTTACGGTCTGATGAGGAAGACTAAAGGGGTAAACAGTCTTGGCGATTAGGAGAAAATTACCTTTATGTTTAAACGTGGTTGGACTGGATATGGGAATTTCAGGCCCCAGCTTAAATTCTTGTCTTGCCCCATGAGCCCAGCTGAGGGGCAGGGGTGGAGAAAACCCATATACAGTTTGGTAGTGTAGCTGTCATAATGTTGAGCCTCCCAGGTATTCTGCAGAATCCTCCATATAGATGTATATGATGAGTTTGCACCTTTCAAAAGTAAGATTAAACTTAGCTGAAATACCATTTATCTCAGGATGTGTTAATCTGATTTTTTTTTTTCCTATTTTCTTCTTTTTCCCCATAACATGGTTGACAGAAAAATTGGATCAGTTTACTACCGAGTTGGACGTGAAAGGTGAACACTGAATTTTCTATTACTTCATTTTAATGCAATGTGTACACCTCACTATTTGATAAATTCAGACCTTCTGGGGAAAAACTGAGAATCATATTTTGGACACAAAGGATCAGATGTTGACTTACATTGCAGAGACTATTGGTTTAATTTTCTAGTTTGAGGGGAAAAAATTGTTTCTCTGCAATATTTTGAAGTTTCAGGGAGTTGTTTTCATACTGGAACCCCTGTTGTTAGCTGTGTGCCACATCTGTGGGTAGGAGGTTCTTGGGCGAGTGGGGATGCTTAAAGAAAAGGACAACACGTATAGCAGTATAGAGGGAAAAAACAAAAAATAAAAAATAAAAAAACCTGAGGAATTTTTTGAGGTCATGAAAGCTTTGTGAAGCAAGTTTTGCTTAGGTCCTACCCTAAGGTTAAATTAACTTAACAGGACATGGAAAAGCACTGAGCAAAACATGAGGAATTGCCAAATGAGACAGATAATGGTGGAGAAGCTGACAGTGGTTACGTATATGAGGGAGGTGCTGCCAAGCTACAGCACAGTGATGAGTCAATAGCATGATGCTGTGGAGAAAAGCAGCTGTAGCTCTGAAATGTGCTCATTGGGAGATGGCTGCAAAACATGGGAGGCTGTAATCCTGTAATTACACTTGAAAAGGCCTGGGGTAGGCTGTGGTGTTCTGTTTTCAGTGCATCTCTTCCAGAAAAGAGAGACCAGAGATACAAGGGTGGGGTAGAAATTGACAAGAGGATGTGAAAGAGGCGAGAAACTGAATGAGATGTTTGCTCCACAAGAGGCATTTGAGAGAGCAATGAATCATTGAGAAAGTGAGGCCCTGTAACAAAACAGCGATCTGTTATTGACTGTTCCTAATGAAATTGGGAGAAGTGCTTGGCTACTGGGTAAATTCTTAATTGGGAAGTGTTGAAACATTTACCTCTGGGAAGCAGTAACAGCAGAAAAACATCAGGTGTGTCTATACCTGACAACTCTTGCCTCAGCACAAGGATGTAGGTTAGATCACATCTTGAGGATTTTCCAATCCTACGTTTCTATGGTTCCACACTCACTTTATACAGAGACTTTCTTCTGCAAACGTAGCAAACAAAATTAGGTCTAGGAAAGCAGTTTTCCTAGGCATACATACTACTGCTGATATTAATTCATTTAAATAATTTCTCCCATGTGGTGTTGTCTATTTATTTATTTTTTTTCCTGTTGCCTGGTTTCCTTAAGCCATGAAATAAGTGCTGCTGCTCAGCTCTGCCATTGTTGACTTTAGAGTTCCTGGTGGAAGCACTGTTCCTTATGTTTGTATCTTTCAAAGCATTGTGCTCATCTGTGAGCTATAGAATTAATGATGGTAAGCTTTTGAAGTATTATATCCTGAACAGATGTTTCAGTAGTTTTTAAATACTGACTCTTACTTTGGCATCTCTCCATAGCCAAGAGGAGAACCTGTTCACAGGAAAGGCATGAGCTCATTGTACCACTGTGCGCTGCGTTTCTTTCTCAAAAGGTAGCAGAAATGCTTGTATTAATTTTAAATGCGGAGCTATGGAACGGATTATCTGGTATCATTAGTAGCTTCAGAGGATAGGTGTTTAATATTAATAATCACTGTTAGCCTATAGCTTAATTAGGGTGAGAAGCGTCTGGATGCTGTGCAGCACCGGTCTTGGTTCTAGATGCTGTTCCTGTCTGCAGCAGGCACGTCCTGGCTGCTGAGCTTTTGTCTCCAGGCAGCTGAGAACAGCATGTCCTCACTGCTGCTTATCGATACTGCTTCTCCTCCCTGGTTCTGGGACTCTTTAAAAGGTTTCTGGCTCTTAACCAGAAATGAAGAGCGTGAGTGCCTATTGAAACAGTCCCTTGCAGTCAGGCAGTTTTTTCTTCTGTGTGGGAGTAGCTGCCTTTGCTCTCCTAAGGTAAGTTTTCTTGACTTCTGCTCTCAGGGACAGAATACAAGGGTTACTTGGGCTGTCAGCAGCAGTTTAATTCATTTGCCTGACTACCCTTAAAAAGACTTTGCTTAAGCCAAGTGCAGATTTCTGCCCATTCAGGGTTGAAAGGGTAGGAAAGTAGGAAAAACATACAGAAATTTAGCAGTGAAAAATACAACGGAATTGTTGAAGTGCTCCTCAACTTGCAGAGCTTGTAACTGCGGAGGTGCAAATCCACACTCAATATGCTGCTTGGTACAGTATATAAACACTCTGCAGTGGGGTTATGCAGCTCAATTACCACAGTTCATAAACTATGCAGCTCAATTAAGAAGGCCCTTTATGTGGGAAACAATGTGAATGGAAATAGATGCCTGAAGTAAAAAATGCAGCTCAGTTGGAAAATGATTCAGGTAGGTAATGAAAATATGCCATCTGATATGCAAAATGTGAATGTGAGAGGGTGTGTGTGTGCGTGTGAGTGTGTAAAAATAAGTTGGGTGTGTCTACAGTTTGTCCATCACAGCAAGGAAGGATGCTGAGCAGCTGAAGAACCGTCAGGTGGGCCTGAAGTGACATTTGTTTGTTGCCTATGAGTGTTTTGGAACTTCCTCCAAAACAGCACTGGCTATCAAGAAATAAGTATTCAAACTTTTCTGTTTCTGATATAGTTTATCAATGAGATGGCACTTGGATGCACAGCAGATGTTGTCTTTTGTGATGCAGATGAGCCTTTTGGAGCAGTGCAGCTGATAATGAGCTCTGTGTATTGTTACAAGATAGGGCTGCCAGGCAATAGCCACCTACGAACCCAACTAACGAACAGCTACAGTGCTGAGGCAGAGTCTGGTTCCTCTGAGACAACGGGTCAAATCCTATGGTTTTTAGTCTTCATTCAGGGAAAACCTATTTTAATTTCAACAGCAGCTTTGACTTTGGAACCACAGGGTTTGGCCTTTAGAAATAAACAGCTATTCTAAAAGTGTCAAACCAGATTGCTTTGTCAGTAATTGGAGTATAAACAATCCTTACTGTACAAATAATAAGTAGAATAGTTTAAAAAAATAGTGTTAATATCGAATTTGATGGAAATATTAGGTTGATAACTAACAGTTTGTTTGGCAGGAGAGTTTACTATCCTAAATACTCCAGTGTAGGAAATTATGCAAGTACATGAATTATTGGACTGCTGCCAGTCAAGTGCATGGCCCAGAAATACTTCTTGTAAACTGGTCCATATAGAAACCAAAGATTACTTCATAAATGTCTGTGTCATTATTCACTTCTTTATCTGGGGCAGCAAATAGGCATAAGGAAACTTGTGGAAATACCTACTGGGAGAACAAAAGTTGAAAACAGAACTTCTGAGAGTTGCTCAGTTGACTTCAGTGAGCTTTGGAGAGGTTCCTCAGAGGAATGGACACACCAGAATATGTTATCTGAAAGAAAAAAAAAAAAAAATCAAATTATATTTATCTCATTTTGGTAGAGGAAGCATTGAATCTGTTTCTAAAATTATTGGACAAAATTGCTAATATCTGTGTAAAAGGTGCAGCTGTGAACTAGTTAACTATGTGGCAAAGAATTTACTTACAAAGGAAATGTTTCCACGTTCCTCAAGGTATTTGTGTCCTCGCTGATTCCATCAGAATCAGAGGAATTTTGCCAGGTTTTAAAAATCTGAGTGGATTAAGCGAACAGTCACCAATGTCTTGCCTAGCAAGATTTTGAGGCATCAGTGCACAGACTTAAAGGACAGCAGTAGGCACTGCGCCATCTGGGCTAAATCTGCCTAATGCTACCAGGGGTGGCTGACCACCAGGCCCTACAACACAGAGCTAAACTTTGTTATCTGAGCTTGCTGATCATCTGAACACAGACTTTAGACTAATAATTGCCTGATTTTGAATTTAATGTAAACTATTTGGAGGCATGATCCATAACTTCTGTACTATTCTCATTGGTTTCTGTGGCAGATTTTGGGCATACAACAGATTTCTGGCATCTAGATGTATGCAGGGACATAAACCTGATTTTTTTTTTCCTATTAGCTTTTTACATTAGTAGGTTGTGGGTGTTTGTGGATTTTTATGAACACTCTAAATTAAAGAGGCTTCAGCTTGACTGTGAAATTAATAGAGCTATCAAAAAGCCCACTGTCATTCTACAACAATTGTTAATTATTTACAAGCAAACTTCTGCAAGAACAGTATTGTAGCTGTCAGCATTGTTGTTATTAAAATTAAACTGCTTTGTCTGAGTAGAAGATAACACGACTCATTTAGGCTAAATGCAATGAATACAGAATATTCTGTTTCTCTCCACCAATTAGTCAGAGAGAACAATAGCATCTTTCTTTCCTAACTAGATGTTTATTTAAACAAGTCTAACAAAATACATTATTTTCAGGACTTTAAGAAGGGCACAAATTCATTGCAGCTATTATGAAGGTTAAAACCAAGTTTTTTCTAGGGTGGGAAGCCTCTTCATAAAGCCAATTCTCCTCTTCCAGATAGTGAAATACAGACGTAAGTCTTTTTGCCTTATTGCAATACATTGTTTGTTGTGGGCATTATATGCTTCAGAGTCATGAGTTGCACAAGTGCTATTTATTGTCTTTAATTTCATTTGTCTTTCCAAGCATATCCTGGTCCAGTGGTATTCGGTGTTCTTTGTGTAGCTGATTACATTTTTTATAAACAGTAAGAGGGAAGCTGAAGAACATTCAAGAGGACTGCAGCGGGTGGCTTGACTCAGGCTTCCCATGACATTCTTTAATGTCCAATCCTGCATTAACTAACATTTCATTGTCTTAGTGACATCAGTGGTGTATAACAATGAATCCATCAACGAAAAAACAAACTAATTAAGCTATGAATATGTCAGGGTTGTAAAGGGTGATGCTAGCATGACAAAGCCCTGCAGCGAGTGTACAGCTTGGAAAAAGATTGGAAGGGACTGAAGCCCTAGCCAGGAAAGTGCCATGTTGCTGTGTCTTTCTTCAAGGTAATGCCATCAGTCTTCTTTTCTAAGCTTGTTTGGGTCTCTTGCGCCTGATCTTTGCTTTGCCTTACACTCCTTAGTCAGCTGTCTCTGTTGGTTTTCTCCCTGACTATACAGATGATTCTGGGAGCAGAGAACATTGACTGCAGGGTAAGATATATTCTGTGCAGGACCCCCTGCTGCTGTCCACCTCATGGTATTAAGGGAATGGGTTGTCTGAGAAGGCAGTCAACGTTCATCTTCTCCTTTTTTGTGTAGCTATCAGAAGAGCTTTTCCACGTAAATCTTCTCAGGATTGTGATTAGCTCTGACTGGAGCTGTGTTTGAGTAAGCACAAAACCAGCTTGTGGTTCTGCTTTTCCTTCTGTATAAAAAATTGAAAAGATTGTCAGACACCGAGGGGAAATGTTATTTCTGTTGCTTGCAGTGAGTGAAGGAATCAACCTGTTAATTCCCACTGTGCAGTAACCTAAATCAGATGCAGAAGTAGAATCCAAGATCCTCTTTATGCTCTCCTAAGACAATAGTTAGACCATGCTGCTTTTTAAAATGCTTTCTAACATCTCATGTTTAGAAAACAATTTTTAGAGTGAAGGTTTGTGTTCTGCTAACAACCTGTAAGTCTTGCTTAGCCTCACAGAGGAAGGAGGGAAGCAAACTGTGTGTTTCAATGCATGCTAAGTTAAAAGGAAGATACAGTGAACACAATCATAAAAAAAAAAAGTCTCTTAGCTTCATTAAAGTATGTGTTCACCCACTGTTAATTCTGTATTTGGTTGTAGAGGCCATGCTGCAATGATCTGGAGCCACAAAGCTATTCTGAGTGCTTACTGTTAAAATCAAGGACTCGTAACTTAATTGTATACTCTGTGGAGCAGATTTTTTTAAACCAGAACTTATGAACCCTTACTGTGTTGCAAAAAGGCAAAAGACTTAACAAAAATGGTACAAACGTGCCTCCTCATTATCTTTGGGCAAACAGTTTTTCTTTTCTTCTGGATAAGGAGCTGGCTGAGAGTGCTCGACGTTCCCCCTTGCTGTTCTGCGAGGCGGCCAAAGCCATATCCAAATAACCATTATTAGAAAAATGCCAGTGCTGGGACACTCACAGTGTGGGTTTGCTCCTATGCTCAGCAAGGAGAGGAAAATATAGCCCAATATAAATTCTGTCAAGCTCCCCGTGGGCCTGTGTGTAGGGTAGGGTTTAGTTACGGTTAATGCTTTGGAAATGTGGAATTTACTTATCAAAGGAAAGCTAAAGGGAGAAGTATACAGACATGCTTAATGTGGAAGGCAAGCACGTTCAGCTGGCATGAGAAATCTGCCAGGCAGATTTAGAAATGATTTCTCCACTGCAGCTGCCAAGCTTTGGAGGTGTTGAGGTAGGTCCTGAGCACAGGTTTCAGCCGGGTGGCAGCACTTTGTGAGGGCTGCCTGAAATTCTGTGGGTTGGCGAGACAGGACAGGGGTCACCTGAAAGGATGCACGTCCTGCCTGGCATCCTGCGCCTTCCCCAATTTTCCTTGGGCTGGTGTTCCTCCAAAGACACAGAGTCCAGCCTTCTCGCCGCCTTCTGACAAGAGGCCCCGTATTATATTATATTAACTGCTGCAATTTCCTCGTTGCTCTTAAGCAAGTTATTAATTAACTGAATGTAACCACTGGCTGTTGATAAATCCTTTTAACTAATTCAAATTCCATATCGAGCTCGGAGCATTTCCACTCCAGCTGCTGCCGACTTTAAGCTTTGGGAAGAATTAGTTCTGAGCTGTTTTTGAGTTCTGGAGTTGGGGAAAATGGAGAGAAGATATTTGTTTGCTTGATTCCACATGACAACTCCAGGGTAACTGAATAGACTGTACGGTTGGTTTGACAAGGCTGTGCACCGAGCCAGCAGCCTCACATACCAGAGACAGGGGGATGGAAGGGGAACTGACAGTTGTAATGGATTTTATCAGAATTTCTCTAAAGACCAACAATTTGCCTTCAATTATTAATGTTTTTCAGAGGTTTCTCTCCTGAGAGGTATGAATAACTAACTTAAATAAATATGCATTCATGTAACACTTTCAATAATGAATAAATTACTGCATGGAAAGAAGTTGAGTAGCACATCCAAATATTAAATAATGGAAGAGGTTTTTGAGAGCGTATAAAATGTTGTCTTTAATACTGGTTAAGTGACTGTTTTTTTTTTTCTGTGAACGCAGGAACTGTGGCTGTTACATGTATAAATGCATTACAATAATGTTTGTTAAAAACCTGTTGTAAATTAGCTCGTAGTTGACTAGAGAGAAAAAGCAGTGCCTGTGCATCAGGGTGTGTTACAGCACGGGCGTTAATCCTGCAGTGTTCTTGATTCATCCTGGGGCTCAAATGCATTTTGCTTTCCTCCCCGCTCTCTGAAGGTGCTCTGCACCCCGTGCTGTGGGATTATTGCCTTACGTTAGGGGAACTTGGAAAATACGGACTAGAGAAGGTGTTTGTACTAAAATCTGTACTGAAGAGAGGCTGGAGTGGATTGCCACATACCTGGGAGGAACCTTAGGATATTCAGGGATTGTTTGGTGACTGACGGTTCAGGAGGCATTGAGGGACAGGGACTTGATTTATTATTACTTTTTAATCTCTCTAGTCCCATTTTTACTTCCAGAGTGAAATTCTCGAAGACTTTATCCTGCTGTCATCTCCTGACGGTCTGTTCTGTTTAGTCTCTCGTGCTCTTTAGAGAGAAATGCACGTTTTAACACGTTTTAACACTGAGTAAAACTTTCTAACACGTCCTTTTCCTGTAATGTCACTATAGCGTTGAAAACCCGTCATGTATATGGATCCTCATTAAGAAATACTTGAAAATGGTGAACTTCTGACAGCATCACCATGACAATAAGTGCATTGGTATTTGTTACATGAAGCAATTTCGGATACGTAAGCAATGTTATTCTAGCATAATATTTTAACAAAGCTACTTACAAATTGACTTCTTGCACATCTGTCTTACTAATTTTTAAAAATGTTTTTTTGCTGTGTTACTTATGGCATTAGCGTGTTCTGAAACAACAGCCAAATGTAAGCCTTTGAGTTTAATATTTATATACTGAAAATTGTAGAAAACTCTCTTAATAGTACACAGGTTATCAAGCAGATATGTTAAATGATTATTTTTTTTTTTTTGGTCAAGTTACAAACCTTTCACAAGAGGCACACCTAACAGGTTTACAGGTACATTCTTTCCACTCCCTATCAGCTTTGTTCTGCATGGATTTTTTGCAGCCCAAATTGCAACAGATCTGTGAGATCTGGCTCACTTAAAGCATCATCTGAGCTGTAAAACCTACCAATTAAGCCAGCTAATCACAGGGGAGAATATTTACGTGGTGGTTTGCATGTCAAGGAGGAGTGCTGACCTTAAATTGGGAAAAGAGCTCCCTAAAAGCCCTGCAACCTGTTAGAAGAGATGGATCTTAAGAGGCTGTACGTTTCCTCTGATTGTTTTACAGTTGCTTCCAGTAAGAATACAATTTATTTTTGTATAAGGACCGGGCATTAGTCAGTTTGCAGCTCCCAGGACTGCAGCAAGGTGTTTTGTTAGCCCCCCCCCCCAAAAAAAATAATAAATCCTAATTAGTAGACTTAATGTTTCATTGTTTGATCATGTGGTCCAGCTCAGCATCCATGGGATCTCTAGACGACATGAAGTGTGGAAACCTGTCATGACAGAAAAAAAACAGAGGCTTGTAGCAAACAATGGTTGTTTTGTGGGAAGAGTTTAAATATATGCAGCTGATCCCATGGGAACTGCTGTAGTCTATTCACCCTGTGTGAAAATGATGCTCTTTCAAAATAATCTTTAATCCTTTTCTTTCACTGAAAAATGTGAGAACTTTATTTAAAAGTTTCGAAAGAGCGCTCTATTTTAGTAAGTAAATGTGTTTCAAATACAAAAATAAATCAAATTATTATTGTAACACGGAGGGGGGGCGGTTGTCCAAAATATCTTGCAATATTCTCTCCATAAATTACGTTTGTGAATGTTCTTGGGAAAGTTTCAGGCCCAAAATAATCAGGAAATGTATCCGTGCTTTCTTTTTTTCCTGCATGGATGCATGTGGGGAAGGAAGTATCCAACAGTCTTGGAGACATTAGGAACTGTTGTGACTGGGACATCCTTTTCCTAATTCCACAGAACAGATTTTTCCTGTGAGGTGGGGGTGAAGGATTTCAAGAGAAGGGAATCCTGCTGTATACACAGAGTGAAAGTTTACTTTGAAGGTGATTGTAATCTTCCTCCTATTCATAGAAAAGTAAAATAAAACTAAATGTGCAGTTATTGGAAATATTTGTCCCCACCCCCAGAGAGAATGGGAATCCAAACCTCTCTTTGTTCAATCCTTGCCTGTGTGAATAACATCAAACTCCCACAGGGGTTTGTAGAGCTGCTGTCCTATTTGTTTTCCTGTGGTTTTTTGTTTTTAATAGGACCATGTCCTAAATATTAAACCCAGTTCAGTGAAATACACAGTCTTCCTCCTGGTGGTATCATGCAGTATATGTTTTATAGTCTGCACACCCAGTGCTGAAAAGGCAGAGTTACTAACACAGTTGTGCTTTTGCTTTCCTATAGCATCTTTCATCCAAGGCATCCAAAGCACTTCATACAATCCAGTGTATTAAGCATGGCAACATGTCTGTGAGGTAAGGAAATTTATGTATTTATTTATTTATTCCTTTTTCTTGATAGAATAGTCAAAGTATTGGGCTGGGATTGCATGGGATTGCCATGGTACAGCAAGACCTCTGGCCTCCCAGTCCTTTAACACGACTCTCTTCACTTAAGGAGAATTCTCTCTTGTGTAATTTGCTTGACAATTACATCTAAAATAATTTTTGCACTGGGTGTTCAGTTTATACTGAAAAGGAAATTTGCCTTTTCTTTATCAAAGAGTTCTGGCTCTTAGGGCTGCTTGATCCATCAGTAAAAAATCAGAAACATCAGCTGGCAAGGCTCTAGTTTGAAGCTGTGCTGTGGTGTTTGAGGAGAACCATGCTCAGTGCCTGTGGCAAAATGGGTGTCATGGAAGAGAATGGGGTTTGGGAAGTGCTGAATGGATTAAGAATTTGGAGCCCTCGCTGTGCACTACCTTAGGAGTAGAGCCTGTCCTTGGTGGGGCTCCAGCAAGGTTCGTGCTCACAGCCTCAGAGTCAGAGGCTTTGAGAGTTTATCCCTCATGGCTGTGGGGTATGGATTTTACTGCAGAGATGAGTTAGCTCAGGACTCAGTAATGTTTAACTTTGTTCTGAAATGCAGTGTGATGTAAATTCCCTTCTAATTTGCTTGAGCAGTGCAGTAAGAGGTTAGGTGCCTCTTGCTTTCTAGTGAGAAAACTGGAAGATGCTGTAAGGTTCACTTAACGTTAACTGCAGGTAGCCTGTGTTTCCAAAAATTTCTTAAGTATAGTGAAGGGTTTTTCATATTTATGTTGTTTAGTGTACAGCTAGATTAACAACATTGCACAGTTCTTCAAAGGTTGCCCTTTTTCTTTTTTCTTTTAGTGGGATAGCACCATCTGGTAAAACTGAGCAACCATACTTTCATCCCAAGTCCTTTGCGAGTTATGGAAATGACTCTAACTTCTTGCAGCCTTTGCCCCACTAAAAATTCAACATATCTTATTCCTTTCCCTTCCTCTCTGATTCCAAAAATACTTTTTTTTTTTTTTTTTTGTCCTTCTAATGTCTTTCTGCAGAATCTGAGTTCCTGATAAAACTATGACTCTTTTTTTAGCTGAGTTCAATTGGCTCTTGGATGCCTTTAGGTCTGACCGCCCTTTTACGTGAATTTTTTATTGTTAATCTTCTTTCATTGGGGGAATTATTTTGCAAACAGACCAATTCAATTGCTTCAAGCTCTGAAACCTGTCAGGCTAGCTTTTGTTCTGATTGCTTCTGATAAGGAGCTTTGGTAAGAATGTTGTGCCTCCAGCAAGTTAAGAGACTCACCTTGGAGGGGAGCTGCTTCAAGGTCCCAGGGAACACGTGGCTCTTTAAGTTTGTCATGAAAAAGGAATCTAGGTGTAGCAAAAAAAAACAGAATAAAAAATTTGAATTAAATGTGGGAGAGCACCATGAACCTGTGGAAATGGGCTGTGGTATAAGCTGTCTCTTTTTATGCATAATGAAGGTGTAGATCCCAGCTGTTTGCCCCCATGGACACAGCACTGACAGGGAGGGAGAAACTTTGGCAAGTCCTTTTGCCTGTTTTCCATTAACTGTGTACGTGGGGCACAAATGTAAGTCTGATCCGTCTCAGATGCTGATCAGACAGTGATGTCTGTCCTGTTGAACAAGAAGATTCTGATGATGTGGAATTGAGCTGATGAGGCATCTCAGGAACCACACTCTGAAGCAATTTAATTGTCCAACCAGGTTCTGTTTTTTAAGAATAAATGACATTTATTATGTTTTATCTTTTCTTCAGTGGCAGCTACCTACAAGCAGTAAACTAAAATCTTGTAGTGAGTAAGGAGATGCTCAAAGAACAATTTTCTCCGTGTAAGACCTATGCAAGAAGAGTCTTTTGGGCACTTGTACATAATTTAAGTATTAAGATGACAATACAATTCCATTTCAAAGAGCTTATGGTTAAGTAAATGTTTTTCAATATTGTCTTTATTGTCTATAAACCACGTACAAATGGAACCATTCCATCAGAGAGAACAGGACCTTTCTGAGAAACTCTTCTGCAGAAGCTCATTGAGTAGAAGGAATCTCATTTGCAAAAGGCCAAGAAAAGGTAGCTGTGTTTCAGGGCATCTGATCAAAGGCAGGACTCAAATGGATCTTCATACCTGAAGCATTTTTCTGAATTCTCTGTCCAGATTTTGTTGTGCTACTTCTAAAAGTAATGTTGAAAGCCAAAAAACTTCAGACCCTCTTTTGTATTCATGTGAAGTGTTACAGAATGATAGCATTTATTCCTTTGGACAGAAAAATCTCCTCTATTGCAAGAACAAGAACAAGTGAACAAAACAGTGTGAGCTTACTGAGTTTTTCTTTTTACCCTTCTTCCCAGGAAAGGATAGCTTTCCACTAACACAGAGACTTCTGTTTTCTCTATTAAAAACAACCGCAGTCAAGTGGAATAGGCTTTGTATTTTGTCCTAGAAACAGAGCGTTTCATTCAAAGATAAGGCCTCTCTGCGTTTAGGTTCATTTAGTCACCTGACGGAGAGATTGGTAACTTTTAGGCTGCTTTAGTCTGCATTCCTGAAATGCTTTACTCCTGGCACTGCAATTAACAGCTTCGGGTTCACTGCTTACCACCAGATTCCCCAGCTTTCCACTCGTGCCCTTGGATGTTGCCTGTGGGAGCTGGAGAGCAGAGTAAACAGGCTTTGTTTCAAAGAGCACAAACTTTACACCCGTAAACATCATTGGGGATGTCACTGGGAAATCGTGAACAGGTAAAAAAAAAAAAGAAAAATCAGTTTGTCTACGGCTTTCTGAAGTTTTATTTGTAAATTTGAGAATTGCTGAATTGCTGTGTAGGAGTACGATGGGCCTGGTCTCCTCTGTTGGAGACAGAGCAGCATCACTTTACTTGGTGACTGCTGGTTTAGGGCTTCGAGCTTGTCAGGAGAATTGAGCCCCTTGGGCCTTGGGGTTTAGCATTTCATTAGCTTTTTTTCTGCTTTTGTCTTGCTGCAAATAAAAAAAACCCACCGTGTAATGATATTGATAGATTTTTTTAATTATCTATTAAATTAACTATTTAAATAATTTTAAATATTTAAATAGTTTAAATTATAAAACAGGCTTATGGGAGATCAAAGTCAGGGTTTTGTCTGTTCTGTTAAAATAGAGATTGTTTCAATGAACTATTTCTGGAAAGTTCTCAGTGTTTTGCATTGGTTTTGCCCTTACTTGATGTTTTGCATTTTTTTTCTGAAAAATAGTGTAAAATAGAGCACGGGAATTAAGGATACTCTATATATTTCAGTTAATAATTACATGATGAACTATGTTCATCAGCTCAGGAGAGGAGTTTGCCCGTGAATGCACCACGTGGGCAATCTGGAAGCGCGCTTGGTAGATCTCTTGCTATCCTCCAAATCAGTAAATATTTTTTATGATATGAATAAGTGAAGACAGAGGGAATTTTTTCCCCTGTGACGTAATGTTTGTGTTCTCAGGTTTCAGGCTGGGTAGGTGCATAGCCAGGGCTGCCTGCAGCCCGCGGTGCCAGCTGCTGTGCTCCTGCTGCAGCACCTGAGCTCTCGGCACGGCGTTGGGGCACGTGTGGCTGTGCACGCCTTCAGCTGACCCAAACCTGCATGAAAGCGAGGTGGTGCTTGATTCCCACACTTGTCATGCTCATCCAGCTCCTTCGTCACACTGTCCAGGTTATGAATTGCCTACTTGCCATAAGATTCCCTTTTCTTCTGTATTTTACTTCTGCTAATAAATGTCAAATCTCAGACTTTGTTACCGCTCTACGTAATATAGAGAAATTTTTCTCATTGGAAACACAGACCATGCTATTTCTGCAGTATGCATAGAAGCTCTATGAAGCTTGAATCCAGCTCTACCAACTGCTTTTCCAGTGCATAACACTTGAAACCAACTCAAATCCGTGCATTAAATGAGGACCATATCTAGCAGGTGTCTAATGTCATACCTTTAAGTTGACCACCTTTGACTCACAGTCGTGTTTCTTGCGCTCTGCAAAGCCAGCCATGAGTGGCAAAGCTGAAACTTTCTTGTTCAACTTCAACCTACAGTTCATGGTAGGTGTTTAAGGACACCCCTAGATCAGGAATTCTGCATACTGCTTACATGCACCATTTAAAACTCTTTGCTAAACTGGTTGATAGTGAATGCATTTGCTAATTTTTCCTTCTTTTTTTTTATTTTTTATTTTTTATTTTCCTTTTAGGTTCTGGCCAAAGAAGTCTTGAAATGTGCCACAGATTTATTCTTCATATTACAGTGATGGCCAGTCTGCAGGGTTGTTCCCATTCTGTCCTCATCTAACTCCTTCGTGCATATGCTGCATGCGGAGGCCTGGCTGAGTGGCAGCAAACACAGCCATGCATCATCTCTTCGGGCTGGTTTTGGCACAGAAGGACCTTTCACGTGCGGGGGATCTCTTCTCCTTAGATGATGCTGAAATTGAAGGAAGCCTCTCAGAAGCTCTTGAACAGATAAGAATAATTAGTTCATCTCCTGTAAGTGAAACAGTATCCTCTAATAATTTTTCATGTGATTAAATATATCATAGAAACAAAGCATTAAAAGTGGTGACATACACAATTCAAGGTTTTAAACTAAAGAACGCCATACAAAATATAAGATAAGTGTCCTCCTTTTGCTCCTGCATTTATTCATGGACAGCTCCAGGCTTGGGGCTTGTTGCAGTGAGCTGGTTACACAAACACTGCTGGCTCCTTTGAGGTGAAGTGTGTGTGGCTACAAAATGCTCAGTGAGCTTCTGAAAGGAGGCAGGATGATGCTGCCAGCACCAGAGTCCAGCCCCATGTCTCCTCAGACTACCTTTGTCACCTCTTTGTCCCCGTGTTTTGCCTTTAACTTGCCTGGTTACAGAGCAAGTTGTGCACAGTTTAATGATCAGCTCGTCCATTCCTTAATTATGTTTCACAGCAGACTTGAGCCGGAGCCTCAGAACCCCTCAAATGCATTTCTGGCTGGAGTGTGTGCCAGAAGGGAAGGGCAAGCTCTTAGGAGCTCTAGGATACTCAAGTAGCAACACAAATACCTGTTCCAACAGCTGTGCTTTCCTGGCGTGTTACTTCATGTGATTTCTAAAATCAGTTTTGGCAATGTGCAAACCTTACAAGACCCGACTCCATGATTCTCCCCAGCAGCCTTTTATGTTATCGCACAGTGCTGCTGCTTCATTGCCACGTGGCTTGTGTGTCAGTAATTACGGGGGATTACAGGGCTTTGCAATAAAGCCTGTTTAATTAATTTTTATTCGTGTTATGTTAATACTAATTGAAACTAACCGTGCTTACATCAGGGACCTGACATGATGGGAAATATTTGGGACCCTGCATTTGGCTGTATGTAGGTAACAATTTCAGTGTGAGTTTTGGGAGAAGAAGCCCACACGAGTGTTTATAAGGCATGCAGCTGCAGTCTGTGGTCAAGAAGGCCATGCTTTGAGACAGTCTGCTAAAAATCGTGTGATAACATAACCTGTATCTTAACAGTAATGAGAATTCAGACTAGGAACAGCGAGCGTATCATCTATGATGTGGCTGATTTGTTTTTACTCATGCTAAACACTAATTCTGAAGGTGGAAGTGAGCAAACAATAGGCAGCTACAAAAACCTCAAGCCTTCTGGTTAGTTTTATGGGGTCTGATAAAGGACGTGCATTCACTGGCTGATGTCTTTATTTGATCCAGGACTACCAAACCAACGACAACGACCAGGCTGTGGTGGAAATCTGCATCACTCGTATCACCACTGCCATCAGGGAGACCGAGTCCATCGAGAAGCACGGGAAAGCCCTCGTGGCTCTCTGGGAGTCGTGCCTGGAGCACAACCTGAAGCCTTCCGGAAAAGATGAGGACACGCCACACGCCAAAATAGCATCTGATATCATGAGCTGTATCTTGCAGGTAAGAATGAGCTGGAAAAAGCAAGGGACTGTCCTGCATTCCTCAGCTATCCAGCTTTATCTCTGAAAAAGCTGTTGTGCCTCATGTTTTCTAAGGGTGCATGAGAGTAGTTGCATTTGTTTAAAACCAAGAATATGACCCCAAATGTTAATGTACATTATCGCATATATGTGGTAATATTCTGACGAATCAAACGTTTTGGCAGATTACTTATCTTTAGAAATATTGTGACTATTTAGTGCCAGATTTTGTTATCTTAATGCTTGTCAATTCCAAGTATTTGCATTAATGTAAGAAAGTGGGAGACACAGGGCTACCATTTTCTGTGGTTACAGAAAGTTTCATTGGAAAGCACTTAAATTGGGAAAGAGGTTATTCTTTGGAACTGTTCTGGAAGGCAGAAAAATACTGAAGACATTTTAATAACATGGCATTTAGGTCACTGGATATCCTGTCAGCAAGGAGACTCTCCCTCTAAATTTGGATTGCAAAAGCTGAGTCCAGATACAATGCAGAAAAATGCCTTCTGACCTAAAACCTGATTGCTACTGCTCTAAGCAGAGGACTAGAAAGAGGTTATGCCCTGGTCAAGAGTGTTGAAATAATTTCTTAGAATATTTTACTAAATGCTGGAGGCAGCAACAATAATATGGAAAAAGTATTTAGGTCCCAAAAATGTTTGCTCGAAGAACAGCTGAAAATAGGTCCTGTTTGAACCCTGTTCAAGGGTAACAAGACTAAAAATAAGACCTCAAAGTATACAGCAGCCTTTTAGGGTAGGAGTAGGCTGCTCCAAGGCTTTCTAAGAAGGTAATCTGAGGGTGAAAAGCCATTTTTAAATCTTTAGATGGGGAGGAGGAAAAAAATCCTCCTAAGACCCAAGCTGATTTAATATGGGATTTATATATATATATATATATATATATATATAACTATATTATAAAATTAAAATATATTATATTAAATATAATATATAAATATATATATATATACAGAGACTCTTCTATGGGTACAATGTATGGGTCAGGCACAGCAGTTGTTTCTCCAAATGCCATGAGTGTGTTTTTGTGTGGACTGCTTTGGGGTGGTGTTTGCAGCATGTCTGCTGTCTCATAATTCCTTTCTGTACCTCTTAAAATCAGATGTGGATTTTCTAGTGCTTTCACTGTAAGAATTGCAGTGGTACTGGCACAAGTACGTCACTGTCCCATGAAAGCTGCTGCTTAGCCCCTTGTAGGATTGCTCAATAAACTTCCTGAGATTCCTCATCTAGTTTTGCTGAAGGTATTGAAAATCCAAAAGAAACCAGAAGTTTCAGGAAAAAAAAAAGTGGAATTAAAAATGAATTTTCTTCAATTAAATTTTAGTTTACAATGATTTGTGGTCAGTTGTTTATTCTCAGTCCATCACTCTGACGACACACAAAGAAGCATTACAACAAAATATTAAAAAAAAGGATGAAACTTCCTTGCCTGAAGCCAGCTTGTTGCCGATATTGGTTTGGGAAGAGAAGGAGTTTACTTTAGCCAAACATGAGGTCAAGTCTGTGGATGAGATTTAGCTGGATTTCTTCTGTGCTGCGCTGGCAGCTGGGAGCTGCGATTCGTAAGCTGCAGGAGCAGGGCCTGGTAAAGCATCCTTTGAAGGTCAGTGGTGTGCTGGGGGGGTCACATTGTGTCTGCCCTGCTCTGTGAACGGCTGGCTTTGCCAAGGGCCGTGCCCCCGATACGCAGGGCGTTCCCGGGGGTGTTGCTCGCTTCCCTTTCTGTCTCGAGTCCCTGGGGGTGAGGCAGGGACTGGATTTGGATGCTGGCAGCAGCACCACTTCAACTTTCCAGACCAAAGGCTGTAGACTGTAAAATCATATCGTACTTGATAGGAATGCCACAGTGCTCCACGGCTCGTCCAAGCCTTCAGTCTGCGCTGTTGGCAACTGCGTGCCGAAATCAAGCGAGCTCTTATCCAAATGTTTTCGGGATTGCACTGTGTTACAGATTGCTTTGGGAGAGGAGTTCACTGAAATGGGAATTATAAAAACACGTAAAAGCAGCTCTGAAACAGAGCTGCTTTGAGCAAGTTTCTTCGCATAAAAGAAGAATGAAAGGCATAAACTGGGTTTTTATGCAATATGCGAGGGTTAGTTGAAGTAGTAATGAATATCTGACAGCTGGGTTGAATCTCACAGCGTGTTTCTGTTGATATTAGCAGCAGGGAGGTCCCCTAGGTTTGCAAACAGCACTATATCATATTATTGAAATCTGGTTTTCATTGTCACCTACACATAAGTGTGCTGTCATGCCCTGATATTATTTATAAAGGTGCAAATGGAACCTTTCTCCTTCCATCTGAATTAAAACCGTTTCTTAACTATTTCACCTTTATCATAGGTCAAAAAAAAATAAAAATCCTATTCTTTGAATTTTCTTAGATCTTTTTAATACTAGTCAGAGGGCCAAGTCTTATCTTCCCCTTCTTTCTCCATGGAGCCCTGGAGTATAAAATGGAGGCAGAATTTGGCTCCCACTCAGTAGTGCCTCTCCTCCAAACGTAAGGAGGCATTATGTTGATTTAAATGTGCTGCTGCCTGAAGGTCTATTCACTTTAAGGGCTTTTGGGAAAATGCAGTATTTGGTCATGTGGCAGTTGCCCCAGTGAGCTGTGGCAGTGCCTAGGTGTTGCTGCAGCCCTCAGGGGCTGGTGCAAAGGGGCCATCCCAGAGCTGCAGCAGCACTCACTGCTTGGCAGGTCTCTGTTGCAGGCATGAGTCCTCACAGCCGGTTAACTTGGCTTTTTTGCATTGGTTGAGCAGCAAACTGCAGCCTTAATTAGGGTCAGCCCTGCTCTCCGTGAGGCTAATGGCCAAGGCAGTTACTACTCACAGAGGCAGAGCTGGCCTAGCAGGCAACGTAACTGGGTATATGGAACAATAGATTTGTGTTTTTTTCCTGTGTTTAAATTTATTTTTTTCAGTGTTGCTCCAGAATGAGCATGTGTTAAGTCTGGCCTGCCTTCCCTTGCACTACTTTGTTGCTTTCAGGAACATCTGGGTCCCAGTGGTTGCCTGTGATTTCAGATGCTAATTAAATCTAATCATATTGCAGGACTATTTTCAAAAACAACGACATACTCTGGTTTCAAAGAGATATTCAAAACTGAGTGAAGATGAGAGAAAAGCACTGATTAAGGAGGTTTCAGAGAGAATGTAGAGCCTCAATTGCACGTAAACAAATATGTCCTGCTCGTTTCAAGAGCAGTGAGGTAACTTACCTCGGGAACATAACAGGTAATAGATGTTTATAATCTGTGCACGCAATTTTGCACACACAAATAGTTGCAGAAAATCCTTACCCGAATCTCAAAACCTAAGGATGTGTGCAGGTAACCCTAAGATCACTGAAGCTCGATGCCATTTTGAGGACAGAAATCAGCTGTCTAGTCCCAAGTGTAGGAAAAAAATCATTTGACCCTGGTGCTCATAGGAATTGACTGGAATTTAAGAAAGGAAATCTTAATTATCAGAGGAAAATTGTTGGTTACCCTGTGAACAAGCCTTCCAGAACACGTCCTCACGTGTACTCTTTTCCTCGTTTGACAGGTGTGCCTTTGATTTCAGAGTTAATTACATCTACCCCCTGTCCTTCAAAAAGGGCTTCTTTGTTTTCACTTACTTGGAGCTGCAATTTGAAAAGAGCTCTCAATATTCCGTGAATTGTGCTGGAAGGTTTTGAGTTACAGCTTTGGGCTGTCATCACACATGGCTGCCATATTCATGCCTTGCTGTAAATTCCGAGGAACACAACTAAACAAACGAGGAACTCGGACAGAAACATCATAGTTATGCCAAATACAAGGGAGACCCTGTGCTGCAGAACCGTGTGGTTCTAGGGTTTTCTTCCTCATGTTTGTGCTGTGCTCTGATGCCGTTTCTGGCCTCTGGGGAGGGTAGGTGTTGCAGGGCAGGGGCAGCAGGGCACTGGAAGATGCAGGGCAGGGGAAGGAAGCAAACCTCACAGCAGCAGCAGCAGCAAAATGCTGCCTGGATGCTGTGCCCGCAGGTAGGGCTGCCCTGCTGGGGCGAAAGGCAGCGATGGATCTGCTAGGGTGGTGAGCAATATTTACTGGTCAACAGCAGGAGTGATGCTCTGAAGTATTTCCTGTGCTTTGGGGTGAAAATTACCTATTCTGTCTGGATAATGGATGCGGCTTCTGCTGTGTTCTCTGGTGGCACAAAACAGAATGTTAGATAGTTAGTAATAGTTAGAAATGTTACAGCGGTTAACGTTTAAGTAGTGCACTCAGTGTTGTGTTTTCTCCTCCTCTTGCAAAATACAAAAATGGATGTATTGTCATCATCTCCTGCTGCAGCAGTTTTAAGTTTCCTTATGCGCTCTTTCTTTGAAGTCTGTTTTCAGTGGAGTTACCAAAACATAACCTTTTTTGACCTGTTTTTTTCTTCCTCCAATTCTGATCAGCAGGAGACTTCATTTTAATAATTTTTTTCAGCTGCTTATTTTTCAGTGTTTCTTCATGTTGTTCCAGAACTACAATCGACCTCCAGTAATGGCCTTGGCTGTCCCAGTGGCGGTGAAATTTCTCCAGAGGGGCAATAAGGAGCTGTGCAGAAACATGTCGAGTTACCTATCCTTGGCCGCAATAGCCAAAGCGGACCTGCTGGCTGATCACACAGATGCCATTGTCAAAAGTGTCCTTCAAGGTATGAACACACTGAGATTCTGGGTTTAGTCCTGCAGTGTGCCCATAATTATTAATTAGTCTATAGTAGGTGTATATACAAACATACAAATAAACGTTTTATGCATAAAAACACTTACGAGACATGTATGTATAAAACATGCACGCAAGCATTCATAAGCATTTGATGAAATATATCAGATGCAATCTAAAATAACAGAGTGCATCAAGGAACACCTTCTAAGACTATGTGAATTTAATGAACCTTGTTGACTGTGGAAGATTCATTGCAGATTGGATGACCCGTGGGGCAGGAAATATATCTGTAGTTGTTATTGCACTGTACTAATGGACTTCAAATAATAAGCTGTGCTAGGAGACACTAGTTACGGGGCTCTTATCCTTTCTATTAGTGTCATTGGCAATCCTCCAAAATATAAATGAGGATGAAATGAATCCCGTTCTGTGGCAAAGTAGGCAGATGTAAGATATAAAAGCTTTATGGTGATGCTTTAGTCTTGCCTACATCAGTAGTTTTAGACAGTTTTGTTGCTAAACTCCGTAAATTTTGTGGTTTAAAAAGAAACCAAAAATATTCATACCTCTGCAAAAGTAAGTCCGTTTTGTCTGAGGTAGTAAAGTTCACAGTATTCGTTGCAATATAGTGCTACTGCAGCAGTAAAGTCACTGTTTTCTCAAGCACAGGTAATAGCAATGAGTACCAATAGCTGTCTAATTATGCCGTGAACGTTATGAAAATATTAAGCCCTTGAACTAAATTTGTGCATTATTTTAAAAATAAAAAATGGTGCTAGTTATTTTTTGGTATTATGTGGAGGGATACCCTGAGCTAGAAGGTAACTTGGCCCTTAAAACACTATACTAAGAGTTTGCTTATTTCTGTCTAACTTGTTTAAGGATAAATGTGATAAATGATAAAAAGAGAGAAGTATGTATGAGCTGTGTGATCATACTAAGACAGTAGATTATACTAATAGAGTAGTCCGAGAATAGGATTTTTTTAACAACTTACAAAGCCACGTGGATAATTCATTTAAGACTTGAGACATGGGTATGTATGTGCTTGCTGTATGTTGCTGGGGAAGCAGGGCGCTATGAACAGCAAGATGAAGTGACACAAGTTTTGGGGCACACTCATAAGTTTAGGAAAAGAGTGACAAACGCCCACAACTGAAGGATTTGACTGTGCCTGCTGGTTTTCATGCATTTATATTATTCCACCAGCAGATGTTGCTGTGGACATCAGAGATGGAAATTGCAGATTGGAGGAGAGTGCTCTGCATAGGCACAGTGCTCTGCTCCGCATACCGGCTGCACGGCACCGTACACAGTTTGTGGTTCAGGCATAAAAAGGTTGGCTAAGAACCACGGGTAGAAGCTGTTTGAGAAGGGAAGCAAGAGGGTGTTAAAGATGGCTTAACAAAGCAGTGCAGAGACAAAGGGCCTTGTTCTGGTGCTGCACAGACTGGGCGCAGCCTAGTGGCACCAGCGAGACTGATAGCAGGCTTTGGTCTGCTGCCTGCGAGTGTTTGAGAGCTGACTGGGTTTTTGGCTACTTGGGGCAACTGCTTGGCTGCACAATCAGTTTCTTATCGTCCTAGTTAAGAGAGCTCTTTAGAGTGAGCGTGTAACTACTCTGTTCTGTTCAGTGTGAACTCAGCCTCTAAGCACGTGTGTGTCTGTGCCGTGCGCGTGATGCTGACAGGCCGCGTGCTGGCACCTTCCATCAGGATAAGGGACCAGGCAGCCTTATTCCTGCTTCCAGGGGACGGCAGCAGAACCAGCGTATGGTTATCTGAGGGTCCCACTGCTGCTCTGTCTTCTGGGGGAGCTGGGGCAGCGTGCACGTGCTGCTGTGCTGGGCAGAGGCTGGCTACAGAGCAGGTCTAAACTCAGCACCACATGCCAGGTTATGGGACTCACTCTTTGAGTTTGTTCTCAGTGCAGGAGCAGGATCGCAGTGGCTCTTCTGTATTTGGAGACCAAACTCCCCCCAGATACCTCTTACTCCGTGTCTTTGAAACAGGCCAAGGAACTGTTAACAAAGAAAAATGTAGTTCAGCGCCGAAGGGAAGAGAAGCATGGTGGTGGAGGTGCCTCGTACCGGGCGGGAGGGGACTGGCCGTGGGAAAGCTCTGCTTGCTTGTGGAGGTTAGAAAGGGAAAGAAAAGCGGTTGGAAAGAGGAGGGTGTTCCAGCTGAGCCGATGAGAAGGCGAGGACTGGCTTTGCGTTTGGGAATCTGCCAGACCAGTGCGGAGATAGCAAAAGGATACTTGCAAGACAAAGCATTTCAGGTATGAGGAACAGTAAAGAAAAGCAGCCAGGAATGACTTTCGGTAATCTTTTTGAGGATTTCGCTTGTTCTGCTATATTTCACGGACATTTGTTTTCATTTAATGGATGGCAGTGTATGGAAAGAGGATTTGAGAGTATTTTTGCGCTTGCACAATGTTGGGAAGTAGAGTGCTTTTCTTAACTCTGAAGATGTGTTTTCTGGCTGACATCAGATGAACAGAGGTAACCTTTCGTTGTTCTGTACTTCAGGTTATTTGCAGTTATTATTTAGTAAGGGCTTTTTACATTTTTATTGCAAGTGGTAGGAGAAATTCCAGCCTTCTGAGAAGTTAGTTTTGCCTTAAATACACAGCGTTGCCAAAATGTTGAAGCAGATTGTGTAACTTCAGCTTCAATGCGCTACCTTGAATGTCAAACCCTTGAATGGCGTAGTCAAGTGGAAATTACCTTGTCATAGCTTTTTTCTTACTACTTCTGGTGTTGCGGAAGGAAGGATTTGGTAGCTGCGTTGTGTTTGGGAATGAACATAGCAGCAACTTTTCAGAGCGTGTCTGTAAGACATCTGTAGAGTGAGAAAGAAATGTGAGTAGAGCAGAAAGGTGTGCTGTTTCCAGTGGAAGCGAGAATTGCTTTGAATAAGACATTTGCCAAAATAACTTGTTCAGAGGCTTCAGCAAACAGTGAGGAATCCCCTCAGGTTGCTGTGCATTTATCAGTGTCAGCGTCCCTCCTGTACGAGCAGCCCTGGCCACGATGGAGAGCTGCTGGAGCAGCAGATCCCTCCACGTGCCAGTGTCCACGGGGGGCTTGTTACCATGACAGACCAGTAAAGCTGTCTTGGCCAAGTGCTTGGAGGTCATTCCTCTGAGGGGAAGGTCTCTCCATTTGTGTGAGATGTTAATATTTGTGTTTCTCTCTATTAGCAACTAAAACGGAGTGGTTACCAACATGGAAAAAATCCCATTTTCTATTTATTTCAAGAGATTCTCTATTTATTTCAAGAGTTCCAGTTGATGGAATGCCATGGAAAATCTTAGTTTAGTAAAGTATCTTTATTTACAGAACAACTTTACAAAAATAATTTCAATAAAATTATTACAAAGTCAATTTACAGTATAATACAGCTGCGTTTTCTCAAAATGTAACATCGGATTATGATGGTGAATATTACTTTTATACGTTAGGTCAATCCGTGGCATTAAATAAAGCTTTAAACAAGAAGCTAGTTTTATTGTAGTCTACAAATTACTAACAACACTTAATAAACAACACGCTTCTTGGCTTTTGTGGTTCCTCTGCACAATTGACATGAGCACTCTGCAAACCAACGACTGGAGAAGCCTGGAAGATGTGTGGCTTTGCATCTGTTCTGCGGAGACGTGCAGGAGCTTAGCAGGAACTGCAGGAGTCCGGTTCTGCTCAGGCCACAGTGGCACTCATTTTTATACGTAAGCTAGAGAGACAGCGGTCGTCTGACCTCATGAATAGCTTTTCCAATGTCAAGCCTTGATGTATTATTTTCAGTGTTTTGCCAAAACAGCAGGCAGAGATCAAATCCCATCTCCACAGTACCTCATTCTGTAAACTTGCAGTGCTAATCTTCCTTGGGAGGTTGGGAGGTGCAGGCTCTTTCAGCTCTGTGTATTGTATGCATTGGCATTCTGCTCTTAATGGAATACGTTCTCTGCTTCAGAAACTGCTTTACAAGAGTTTAAGAAACATACTGAGCTCCCCCGTATGGCAGCACTTCTGTGACTCCCCACCCGATGATGTTGCCCCTGATACTGCACGCATCTTCCCCACTCTGCGCTGCTATCTCTTCGGTGCTGAGCACTCTGTCCCACAGGTTAAAGCCTGTTAATTTTCCTGAGAAGGCTAAAGCTTCATCAAATCCACCTCCAACACAGCAGCCATTCTTCTCCTGACCGATCTGCAGAATTCCTCCGTCTGGAACAGTGTGAGCGTCAGCAACGCCCGCGGCAGTGCCCGCGAGCTCTCCGTTCACCCACAGGGACACAGTCCCGTTGTCTGAGCTCCAGGCGCCACAGAGATGGATCCACTTCCCAGGAACAATTACATTTTTGACCACTAACTTGTGCTGGTCACTACCTACAGCAAGCACTGCAGACTCACGGCTGAGATAAAGCTGAATTTCATACGGATTTTTCTTGGTTCCGTAGGAGAAGACAATAGTTTTGTCCAAAACCTCAGTCACTTTGATCCAGATGCAAGCAGTGAAGGAGCGGAGGGTCATCTCAGCGGTTGGATGAACGCTCCCAAAGATCTTTTTTGAACGCATTGGGAATAGAATTGCTGTTTCGCAGCCTGAAAAAGTAAATTAGAAAGATTATGTAAGTAAAGGTTTGTATGGGCACGGTTAGGACCCTTGGCGTATGCTCACCCCTGAACTTTTCAGAGGGAGCTGTGGGTTTTGCTCATCCTGTGGGATGTAGGGACCCGCTTACGGGGTGCTTTGAGGAAGGTAGCAGCTCTGATGAATGAATTTGCTTAGCCCTTGGTATGGCAATGAGCCATATTGAGGGGCTAATCGTGCTGCTTTAACAAGACCCAACCTTCCCTTCTCTGTAAAAGCACGTTGCTGGCCTGTAGCACACAAAATATCATTTAGTTTTAACACAACCTGCCTGTCCTGGCCATGTTACGGTAAAGGGATGGGTTTGCCAATCTACCAGCCTGGAAGTTTTACGTCCTGTGACTTTCCTGGGATAGCAGTGTGAAATGCTGCCGGGGCTGGTGGCACAGAGCCACCGGAGAGCTGCGTCACCAGCAGCTGCAGCGTGTCCTGCTGGGCTGGATACCTGATGACGGCCTTCCGAGTACCAGCAGGGCTCGGTATGTCCGTCCTGTGCAACGCAATACGCTGGAACAGTGCCCACCAGGAGCTGAGCATGGCCCTGGGGAAGCCCTGTCACTGCAGCCCTGCATCCAAACTGGGGCACCTCAGGCCCAGGGGACGAACGGATGCGCTGACGCGTTGCCTGTCGGATTTCTGATGGTGTTTCAGTGCCTATATTTAGGCTCACTTCAGAAGGCAAGGCTTGATCTCGTATGTCCTGTTGCTGGCTCAGGAAATGTCATCAGTTATCGGGGCTGTGATGTGACCCCAGGAGCCCTGCCAGCTCGCTGCGCTCGGAGCAGCACGGGCTGTTTGTTGGTGTTGCTGCCCCATAACAGCACCAGTTAAAAATGTGCCTTCCTGAGCCAGCCTGAACCCAGGGCTGCACAACTAGCACCTGGGGGGATTCATGCCGGATTAACTACAAATAGGATCTTGCACTAAGTAAGTTACTTGAGAGCAGTCTCAGATCCCGGCTGGTTCCCCTGTCCCTTGCCAACGCGTGCCTCTGTCCCCGCGATTTCCTGCAACTGGTCTCAGGCAGCATCCTCCAGCAGCCCAGTGGGACGGGCAGCTGGAAAGCACGAGCAGGGAGTGTCGGCAGAAGCATGCTGAGATGTATTTTTGAAATTTTTATCAATACCTTTTCTGACCCTCTCTTTAGAGCTGTTGGTAACTCATGCACTGGTTCGGTGTTTCTCATGTTCCCACTAGTTAGTATTTTTAAAGCAGTTCCCCTCCCCTCTCCAATTTATCAATACGTTGCAATAGAAACTAGGTTATTAAAGCTATTAACAGGAATTCGTGGCAATTAGAGAAGTATCTGACGATTACTAAACACAAGACATTCTTGGCATTCTAACGTGCTGTTCCCTGGTCCTTAGGTACAACTCAGTACTCCAAGCCAGAGGGGGAAAAGCAGCCCCCTTCTATAATTAAGCTGCTTCGTTTCCTGTTTAAACAAGCTAGAGGATCTAAAACGTCTAAAATGTGTGTGGAAACTTCAGCTTCAGTGCATGAAGGACTCTTTGTGTCCTTCTGGATAGTGCTGCTGTGTTATTTCATAGACTGCTTCCTTTAAACTTTGGGCGGATTTTACATTTCTTCGTGGGTTTTTTTTTGAGAGAGTTGAGGGGCAGCAAGCAACTGTTGGGGATGCTCCTTAAAATGCTACTTGTGAATGCTATTGTGAAATGGCTTTTAATGAGCAAGCTTTCTGGCTTTATTGTCAAGGAGTAAACAAAATTAAAAACAGCCTCGCTGAAGAACAAAAAGTGTGATTTGAAAATCCCTCAAGAGTGTCTGGCAGTAATTCAAGATGGGAGAAATTAAAGTCAGTTGCTAAAAATTCCCTTGAAAAAAAAAAATATCCAGGGAGGGAGACCCTGGAAGTACTTAAAATGTGTCTTTTAAATTAAGAAAGGAAAAAAAAATACAAAACGCTCTCTATAAAATCATGCAGGAACTAGTGGAAGTACTTTGAATTTCCAGTGCTGAGTCTGGGATCTTTAAAGCTGAGCGAGTTTTTTTTACTCTCACCCAGCGCACAGTAACTGACTGCAAGGCTGGCGGTGTTACAGGGAGATAAAGGGTGAGCTCATGCTTTTTGGAAGGCGAGATTCGTGTGTTGGGGGAGGGCGGGGAGGAGGAATATGCTGTAAGAGCTACTACCAGGACGTGCAGATTACCAAAATATTACAGTAAAGAAGTAAAAGCAAGTTACTTACAAAGCTGAATTAATGTTCTCCGATAAAGGATAGATTTGTTGGATTGCAAAATGCTTTGTTATAAAGCATTGCTATGTTGTGTTTGCAGCGTAATAGGCTCGTGTAAATTGGTGGTGGTTTTTGCAGCTGCCAGAAGCACACTTTGCTCACACCCTTTGCTCACACCCTTTGCTCACACCCTTTGCTCACCTGTGTAAGAGCTCACACTGGTGGCATTGCTCGGGGCTCCCTGCCAAGGCTGGTGAACCACCCAGCTCCCTATTCACACGTGTGGGATTCTGTGAGTGTAGGTTGCTTTGTGTTTTGGGTTCTCTATGCTACCATAATACTTTTGTTTGGAAAATGTGATCATTAAAGACATGCCAGCATTTAGAAAACGTGCAGCACCAGTTATCGAGTAGTTACATCCAACGTGGTTGTGCTGTGCATGCAGCAACTTTGCACCCACACCCTTTAGGTAAGGGTTTGCTCTGCTGTACCCAAGGTGCTCGAGCTGCTTCTGCTGGGTGACACGTTACAGTGCACAGAAAAACTGCAATGAGTTTTGAGATACGAACTCATCTTTCTATGGCTACCCCACTTGCACACCAATACCAACGTTTTAGAAAGAAAAACTCAGTGTGTCAGTCGTGCTGTGTTACCTGCAGGCTCTCGTGCTTGGGGAAGGCATTCAGTGCTGCCAGCTGGGTGCAGTGAACGTGCCCTCCCTGCTGCAGGAAGCCTGCGTGGCTGGGGCTGGTTGTCCCCAGCAGCACGTCCTCTGCCCTGGCTCTGCTCTTGGGCATCAGGGTTGGCGAGGAGGAGGCAGCGCTTAGCGCAGGAGGAAGGAGGAGTTGGGTACATGCAGCAGGACAGGAGCATTAGTGACTAGCGAGGATATGTGGGAGTTACCAGCTGGGAAGGTAAAAGGTAAGAGAATATATTCTGTGTATTTAAAATATGTTTGCTCTACGGCAGCTGCTTTGATCTAGGAGAGCCTCCAGGAGGTGGGATCCTAGCTGGGTGGCTGCTTTGCCCTGTGCAAGGACTTTGATTAAACCCTGCTTTGATCCCTCCTTTGAAAAGCTCAACGCCTCTTTTTTTCAAGAGCCCTTACTGGGTTTCCTCCCTCTATCTGCAGACTGCCCAGAGCTTCTGGGCTACCCATAAGATTGCTTTGGGGTCCTGTGTGGAGGTCAGTGTTTATAGCATGTCCGCGTTGACAGCCCAACCAAAGAGCTCGCCAGGAAAGAATAACGTGTGTGGACTTACCCGCTGGCAGCAAGTGCCGAGCTGCCCATTTCTGCGATGCCTTCAGTTCGGCTCTCATCTGCTGTAGCTCTTTCCACAGAGAGGTCAAAATGAGGTTGTCTTCTCTGGTGGGACTGAGTTTGTCCTGCTGAAAAGCTGTTTCTTGCGCCTCCGCCTCAGACCTTCTCAGGCAAGCGCTCTCCAGGCGGCTGAGCCTGTTGGACACGTTGTGGCTCAGGAGCAGAACGTGCTCAAGGACCTTTCCTTGCTGGGACTCGTGAAGCCCCTTGGCTTCTTCACCGTGGTCACTGCTCCTCACAAGCGCCTGCTCTACCTGGGAGATGACGTGGGACGTGACTTTCTCGACCGCAGCGCTGAAGGTGCCAGCGAGGCTGGCAGCGAGCTGGCTCAGCTCTGCTCTGAGCGTCTGCAGGTCCACCTTCAGGATGTCGTCCATGGTCTGCAGCATCATGTTCTCCTTCATCTGCGAGTTCTCGAGCATGATGAAGAGCTTGTCCCACTCGGTGTGCTCTCGCTGGCAGTCACACGAAGCTGGAATGCAAGATGCAGATGCACTTAGGGTTTTAAACAGAAGGGGTATTTAACAAAACCTGGCTCTGTACGGGGCTTTATGAGCTCCAGTCTGCCAGTTCATTTCCTTCTGGATCAAAATGGGAAGGTAAAGCAGTGTGTATCAGAGCAGTTCTGAAACTGTCAACCCCACTCTTCTGCAGGAAAACGGGAACAATAGTGTGAAGCAAACTTCCAAGGCACGCTAACCAAGCACTGTAGCGCTTGCTGTTCGCAATAATCTACTGGTATGAGCACACGCTTCTTCCTCTTACAATGAATAAATTTTTGTAACAATTGGTACAAGAGCAAGCAACAAAGAATGCAATACTGCACTTAAGAGAAATTTAGTTTAAATCTACTTAATCTACTTACTTTCCTCAGTCCCAAGAACCGGACCTTCGATTTCGTTATCCAGATTCACATACATGAGATCATAGTCGTCATCTTCATCCAGGACAGAGACAGAAGCCCTGAAAACACAGAACAGCGTGAGCAGAGAAAGCACTCCTTGAGGCAGCATTCTCCAGCTGCTTCCTGAAAATAGCTGAGCTGTCTGGAGCTAAAGTCCAAGTCAGACTTCAGCGGAGACGAGACTGCGAGTGAGCCGCGGCGAGCCCCTAATAAATGCTCCGAGTGTCTCAGCCTGAATGAATGAGCGATGCTAGTGCCAGTGTTGTAATAAGAGCACTTCTGGTTGTTGGTTTTGGCGGCGAGGCGAAGGGGGCGTGCAGCTTGCTCAATCTCAGCCTTCCAGGTTTGCGCTGGGGGGAGAAGGGCTGCCTCATGGAGGGGAAGGAACGGGGAAAGCTGCTCTTGCGAGCTGCCGCTTCCCCTCCGAGAGCAGGCTGCCGGAACGTGCAGCGAAGCGAGGCTGAGAGCGGGGGATGAAATCACTCAGATTGCTGCCTAAAAGCCCAGGCTGCATCGCTCGTGCCATTGTGTGTCCTTTGTGGGAAGGAAAATGTTCTCTGCAAACTCATTTGGCGGCTGGTGTGTGCCAGGGCTCTGGAGGGGACTGGTCGAGAAATAAATAGGTCTGCAACTGGTTTAGATGCACACGTACGGTTTCACCTAGATCTTGTAGCACTTTTTTAAAATATTTTTTTATTTAAAAGCTTCTATTATACTGGTAGTTTGCTGCCTTAAACAACAAAGGAGAACTTGTGAAAAAAAACTAAAGGCAGCTTGCTGGGGTTTTGCTTTTCTAGTCCTAATTACCAGTAACAGCTTTGTAACTGGTGATCAGGCATTGCTGCTAGGATCTTGTTTCAGGAGCCCGTAGGTTAGCAGCTGCAGGATGAGAGCTGTTGCTCTTCACTTGGAAACAACAAAACAAGGGGCTCGTGGGTTAGATGTTAATCCAGTGACAAGCGGTGGTGGTGGTGGTGGTGACTCACTTAAGCTCTGGAAAGTTTATCAGCTTAACAGGCCCTTGATTATTTCAGAATTGAGAGTAAGGGTAGCATACTGATGGCAGAAGTTACAAATATTTAGGAAACTGGGGGGAAAAACCCCAGATAACCACACTCAGCGTGCAGTCTGTTCCCTTTCTGCTTGGGACCCCCAGGCCCAGCCCCTCAGCGCTGCACACAGCGGTGGCAGGGAGGGCTCCACTCTCCCCTGCACAGCTTCCTCGCCCTGCTCCATCACCGGGGCTTCTGTTCAGGGGCAGGAGACACAGGGAGGTAGCACGGAGCTGTGCATGGCCTCAGCACACGTCTGGTACCGGCACTGCTGAGCATGATGCCGAGCTCCCCATGCTGCTGGCTGTGTTTTGCTGCTTTTCCTCTGCAGCACACGTCTGGCTGTTCCGCAGTGTGACAGTAGCTCTGTCCTGCAAAGGTTTGGCAAAGGAGAGGTGAACACTTGCAGAGTTCTCTGCCCAGCTTGGGACACCCAGGGAAAGCACTGCTCTTGGGGCACGCACTTTTCCCAGAGTATTCCTGGAGTGAAGACCAGAACAGGGCTGTACATCCACACAGCACCACCAGCCTCATTTCCACAGCGCTTCTGGGATCAGCCGTGGATGGGGCAGAGCTGGGACAGAGCACGTGGACACCTTTGCCACTCCTTGTGCACGCAGGGGATCGGCCAACGTGTGTGCAGCGTGGTCGTGGCATTGTGGCTGCTGCTGCTGGCCGTGCCTCTGCCCTGCCTGACTCGCGGCCAGCCCGGCTCAGCCATGGGATGTCCCCAACTGTACGTAGGCTTCTGCCTGAGTTGCATAATTCCCAGTGTGTGGTCTGCTTGGAACGGCTGAACAAGTCTAATCTGGAAAGCATTGGGGATAAGGGTGGTAAGGAAGGAAGAGGGAGAGAAGGTAATTAAGGAGCTGAGGATAATGTTTTTCCATCCTCGGACGGCAAATGTGCTTTTCAGGCTCTTGGTTTAGGCGGAGAGAGATGAAGCAGGATGGAGCAAAGTGAATTAGTTGGGAGTGGGCAGAGCATGGCCACAGCCAGGCTCTGAGAATGCAAAAGGTTGGTGAGCTGCACGAGGGGAAATTGCTTAGAAACTGGGAAGGCACGGCAAATGGTGCTCAGAGCTGGCTGGCAACATGCAAACAGGAGAAAGTAGTGAATTGGGGCATGCTTTATGACCCTTTCTATGTTATATGAAGAACAGACACAAACTGTGGTGCCTGCTTGGATGGTTTACAGGTTGGTGTACGGGGGTTGTTCAATTAAAAAGGAATCTGTGTCAGTGAGGTCACTTAAACATCGCTCCAAAGTGATGGGCTAGCTTCTAATTTGCCCCTTTTTTTTTTAATTTATCCTGGTTAGTGAATATAAAGGCAGTAATGTTTGCTGCATGGTGACTGGATGAGCTGCCCAAATTTACTTCTGTACAAAGTATTTCTGTTCAAAGTATTTCATAACTGCAGTCCATCATGTCATGGCAAATTACACCGCCTCCTCTAATGCGTCCGATGCTTAAAATGGTGGTTTTCTGATGGTGAATAATTGGTCCTACCTTCCAGATATCTTCCTGCCTGTGATATTCTGGCTTAGGCAATGGCGAATCTCAGGCTAGCTGCTGTCTTTCCTCATGTAGAGCTGCTACTTTTTGGTTTTTTCTGTTGAATCATTTCCCTCCACAATTTACAACCAAGAATTTTGCCTGTCCGGGAACAAGGAAATTTCATCTTTTACCACTGCTGAAAATTTGACTGGAGCTTAAGGGGTCTGTTCCGCATGGGCAGGAAGCTTCCAGTGGAAACTAAACATGCACAAGTACAAAGCAAGGGCTTAACTCAGGAAGCACAAAATTATCCAGAGAACAAGAAATTTTTCAGTACATTTGGTTACAAGATTGTTCAATTTCAAACTCAGATGGGAGTCTAGAAAACTTCAAGTAAATCGATCTCAACATTTTAGTTTTAGCAATGGGCAAATCGGTGCTTTTATGGCTGTGTTTAACTGCACTCCTCACAACCACTGCCTTCCCTGGTGCTCAGCTGCCGCTGCCATCCTGGTTAGTTTAAAAATTACGAAATAAAATTTATCAGCTGCTTGTGCAGGTCAAAGGCAGTTTCAAAAGAACCTCTGTGACTTAGGAGCATGAGTCCCCTGGTAAGTTAGTGGCTCTTGTGCCCCTCAATTCTTTTCCAGACTGGTAGCATCAGGAGGAGATGTGCACAAAGGTGTGGATAGAAAGAGGCCAGAGCTGAGCTGTTTGCTGATCTGTGTGGGGTAATCCATCAGCAAATATCCTTCGTCTGCAACTGGCCTTTGTGCTTTGTTTGTTGAACAGAACAAGACAAATTCTTCATATCCACGGGAATTGAGGTGGGGTCTGAACCTCGTTGTTAGCCCTGCCTTCGGGAAGAAGCCAACAACTCTTCAAGCAGAATAAATGCTTCAGGGGAGGATGCAGAAGTGAGGCTGGATAAACAGTGTGGAGGCACTCCTCCAAAGCATAAGGACCCCTTAAGGATCGTTACAGGCTGCTTTGCCTAAAAGTTTCGAGTCTGCAATGAGTTTCATTTTAGTTACTTGCCTCAGGGGCGATGTTGTAAGACCTAACAGTGTTGTGGGCTGCTCTTTCTGTATCTGGCAGGAGCACGATGCGATCAAGGCTGACCCGTGTATCCTCTTTCTACCATCCGTGAACTGACCTGCTTATCTTCCAAAATTATAAGGCTTGGATTTAAGTGGGAGAAAAAGCAGCAGGCCAGAGTGCTAGTTCCTCTTGGAAACCAAATCCGAAGAGACCTTAAGGACTTTCAAGGGTTTACAAAAAGAAGCCATACTGCACTGCAATAGGCAGATGTTTTCCATATGTTGTTCAAGTGAAACTTAAATATATTGAGGCAGGCATGTACAGCGATGTGAAGTTATATATTTTGGTATGAGCCTGGGCTTCAAATTGAATTATGCACAGACATCTTAAGAAAATGTGTGAGAGAGGGTTTTGCATATCTGTGTCTGTCTGCAGTTGACTCTCTCTGGCTTCTTTCTATTCCTGGAAATGGCATCCTTAACTATTTATGTTCAAATTTACTGTCATGCACATTTAGTTCCCTTAATAGCTAACTATTCTTTCCATATGCTGGTTACTTAATTTGAAAGCCTTAATCTCAACAAAGGAGAAATAGAGCTTTTATGTGCTTTCTAGCTTTTTTTAATTATTAATTTAAATCACACTTAGGCTGTGGAGCCCTAGACCAGTTTATCATCCAAATCTGAAAGCTCGTTAAGTGGCCTTCTCATGGTATTGTGCTTGAGAATGAAAATTATAATAGATAGGAAATCCTTTTTTTTACATGTACATTGTTATACCTGCAATAATTCATTCTATTCAGATAATTTATTGGGCTTCTTGGCACGGTACATGATTTCCTGCAGTGAATTTTACACCTCCCTGGTTCTGTGCTTATGATTCTTAAAAACTGATGTCTCCGGGTGTGTGCTGATTTTCTAGGGTGCTCCCTGCCTGTGGGGCACTGCCATACACTGAGTCACCGGCCTCTCCTTTGCTCTGTTCTCAGGGAACTCGATGCTGCTCCGTGTCCTGCCTTCCCTGTACGAGAAGCAGCCGCAGCCGATAAACCTCCATCTGAGGGAGCTGGTGGCCCTGCTGGCCCAGCTGCACCAAGCCGAACAGCACCACCTCCTCAGGCTCCTCCAGGTCGTGGCGAGGAAGAAAGAACTTGGGGTAAAACCGTATTTGGAATATCTCACTGCTAAACATTGCACCCCCTTTTGGGGGAGGTTATTTGGTTCAGATGGCTTGGCAAAGTCTGTCTGCTAGCTGCTCTCAGAACAGGAAGAGTCCCGTAACATGCATGGCAGTGCGTTCCTATGATTTTCCTATGAATTTCCCTGTGAATTTTTTAATTCCATTTCAAATTCTCCATCTGATCATAAAGAGGACGTAACAGTGACTCCGTTGGACCAAAAAGGTTGTGTTAAACCA
The DNA here is from genome assembly GCF_047663525.1 of Anas platyrhynchos. Taxonomy (NCBI): domain Eukaryota; kingdom Metazoa; phylum Chordata; class Aves; order Anseriformes; family Anatidae; genus Anas; species Anas platyrhynchos. Next base: position 1,635,957 of record NC_092595.1, on the reverse strand, counting down.
GAACTGTTTTCTACTTCTTTGGCTCTTCCTCTATGAGCTGAGCATTAATTCCCATAACGACATTTCTGTTGGAATAAGTGAACTGTGTTAAGTAATATATCAAGGAAAACTAAAAATGAGTTAGGAAATGATTAAGAGTGAACTAGAGATTAACTGAGGCAAAGCATCCCGTGCTTCGAAAATTCTAGGACAGCGCCCAGCACATTCATACAAGACACAAAACTACCTGCTTTGTAAATTGATGGAATCTATAAAATCTTTGGAAAAGAGGAATCAGCAATAGTTAATATCTTCCTCCAGATAGCCAAGGAAACTTCATCATAATACCTTGTAACAGATGAAATAGGGATGCTCTTGCAAGTAGGAGAGTCGTCAGTGCACTGCTGGCCATGCTGAGGCTCCATGCTGGAGCTGACACATCTGAGGTTGCTTTGTGCAACTGGCAGGTGCTTGCTGTAAGTGTGTGGAGATGCTGCGCTGGTAAAAAGTAGGTGTATAAGCCAAAAAATGCCTGAGTGAGCACTTGGAGCATCCTCCCAAACCCTGGGAAGTTGGTGGAAAGCCTCCCTTTGGCTTCAGCAGGTGTGGGACCAGTCTGTCATAATAGCATGCAAATCATTAGTCGTGAGCCTTAATAGCTTTAAGGTATTTCATGTTTGTGCAGTGCTCTGCATCTGTGCCACACACTCCGTAAATCCAAAGAGGTGTCATTTACCACTGTTAACAATTTATTCGGTCATGTACCTGCAATATTTTGGCAGAGCCATTGGTAACAACTTGCTAAAACTGATCGTCCACTTGAGAAAAAAAAATCACTTTATGCCCTCATTCTGTGCTGTAATGTGTTTTCCATGCACGCAGCCGTTTCAGTCAGAAGTGTGTTAGTATACACGTAGACGTGCATTAGTATGCATGTAAAATAATAACTCAGTTGGTGGTTGATCACACTCCATCCTGTTTGTAAGGTGCTCTGAAGGACTGGACCCTCAACCTCTTGAAAAATGTGTTGTAAGAAATGACAACTTGCCTGCAGCACTTCTCTGCAGCTAGGATCTTGCCCCTTATTTTTAGTTTTGGACCAGCTATTAACCTTGTCAAGTTATTTGGTTGCTGGGGGAACTCAAAACTTTCTGCTAGCGCTTTAATTTACTGTATCACTGGGGAAGACTGAGAAGACCTATGTTGTTTTAATCCATGAAGTATAGAACTGGCCCAGAGCAAAGGAAATATTTGGTGAGGGTTTTTTTTTTCCGTTTTTTTTTAAACAATTGAGTATTTCCTTACTTAAATATGCATAACTGCAATATTTCAAGGCTACAGCATACCCTTGTTCCATATGTTGAGCTGAACTCCTGTTGACCTCAGCAATAGCTTTGTGCAAAGGTCAACAAAGGTGGAAAACTATTGTGCTAAATCAAAGTCTGGCGTTTCAGTTCTATCCCTCCAATGCACAACGCCTCTTTTGGTTATATGTATTCACAATTCGCAAATATATTCACAATCTTTGTCATTTTTATTTCAAATAGGTGCTGAAGGAGTGTATTCCGTGCCTACTGGGACACTTACGAGACCCTAGCCATAGCGATGTTATTCTGAACATACTTGTAGAAATAGCTGGCTATGACCCGGCAGCCTTAGCTGCTTTTCTTCCGAAGCTGAAAGAAATTGGTGAGAGTTTTCCAAGTTTGATTGGGCAAACGGCAAAGATCTTTGGAGCTGTTGGACATATTGATGAGGTAAGCTTGAAAACAGAAGTTGGTTGGTTCAGGGGATGGCTCTGTGTGTGTGTGTTTATGTGTGTGTGCTCGTTTGTTTCTCTTGTTAAAGGTTGTACAAAGTAATATGCATAAGTATTCCAAACTAGGTATTGCAAACCCTGGGTATGATACCGGATTTCAGATGCATATAGTCTTCAGGAACATTGCAATCATGCAGTGAAATATGAACTCCCCGATATATGCTGTAATCCAGCTATTTTGCATTTGTAGGGAAATATGAACTCCCTAGTCCAGTGTAATCCAACTCTTTTGCATGTGTAACCATGGTTAACTGAATACTTCTGACAAGTGTCTTTATAAGGAAAGTGCCCGGCAGTGATGCTGGACTCAAGCCTCATCACAGGAACATTTTCACGGTTAACTCGGTTTGGGACCTGACCCAGTGGGAACATTGTTCTTTAAAAGGATTTAAAGCCACAAACTCCTAAAATTGTTTCATTGGTTTCATCACAGAGTAGCAAACCTGCACGGAGTTTTTTTTTCTACCATAAAGTCTGGATGTGGAAGCCATGCTCACCTGCTCCGGGTGCTACGAACAGGCTCAGCGTGCTACAGACACCGCCGAGCAGCTCTCAGGTCCCAGCCCCTCGCCCTCCCCAAAACCCCAGCTCCCCATGGCCCCAGCAGTGAGGGGTGCTGCTTACCCTTGTCCCACTGGGACTGAGAAATGCCGTAGACCCCACTGCCATCCCCAGCTCCTAAAAATGCAGCCTGAGGGAGGGAGGCAACCACTGTGAAGCCTGCAAACTACCTGACTGCTCAAGACTTTGGGTGTCCTGAGGACACCAAGCTAGCTAGAGTCATTTATGATATACCATGAATTTTAATATGACTTTTGTTTTCATTCCTGGTTATAAGTTGATGTGTCTTTTGCCACTAATAATAAACATTTTCCCTCTGCCTCAAATCACGGTTCTGTGAAGGTAAAAATAATGGTCTGCTGAATTCATGGAGCTTCTGCTAAATAATTCAAAGTTTCGTGGCTGTGGTAAAACTTGATTATATAGCCAAAAAATGAACAGTATGTCATAAACCTGTTTGCTGAAGTTTGGTACTGATGCTGCCATACAGTAACTTGGGTTTTATTTTGGCAGAGGTGAATCCTTGTAGTTTCCCTGTCCTTTCAGTGATCCTTGCACCAAATCAACTGGTGTTTGTCTCCATAAAGGCTGGAGAAGTTGGTCCTGTGTATATGGATTGGGCTCAGGGGACTATCTTAAAGGTTTTAAAGCCTCCCCAGGAGGTGGGGTCCTGCCTGGGGGCACAAGGGCTCACAGGCAGGGGATGGAGCTGCTGGGGACACGTGGCACACCGCAGGGCAGTGTTGTGCTGTTCTGCACAGACTCTCTCATGTTTTGTGTGGTTGCAGCTTCCAGCATGAATGAAATTGGTTGTTCTCTCCTTGTTTACGTGTATCACCCCAGTAAAATTTACCTTGCTGAGAACTGCAGCAGGCAGTGTTTATTTCTGCGCGCACTACTGCAGAGTTAAGGACTCCTAAAAGCTTTACAGCTCACAACTGGTCCACCCTTGAAGGAGCACAGCTGGGATTAGGACTCGAGGATTTAATTCTGGGGCTGTGTTTTAGCATGATGAACCAGCTCTTCCATGCAAATATCTGAGGCAGCCTTTCTGCTGTGTTCCCCTTCTTAAAAGAGACAGAATTTATTTTGCATTTGTTTACTTATTCATTGATTTATACCAAGAACAAGCAAGCAGCCACCTGGACGTGTTGTGCTTTGTGTATTATTGGAAATGACAGACTACTGTAAAGTTTACAAAGAAACAATTTGCAGAACACTTTCTTCTTATATTTTTTTAATCCCCGGGTTTCTGCAAATACATGTAACGTCCAACTTTCACATGCACAGCCTGGGCCAAACCAGCACAGAATAATTAATCTCCAGTCTTGTAAGTGTCAGGTAACCTCCGTGCTGCCCCATGCCGTACGCCTGCTGTGTCCGAGGGGCTGCAGCTGCTGACAGCCACGTGCCCTGCTCCAGCCCAGCTCCACACCATGAGTGGTGCTTGCTTGGAGAGGTGGGCACGCGCTTGGCTTGGTTGTGTGGCTCTGCTTTAGCAGGACCCAGGAGACCTTTGACCAAAAACCATTTACAAAAGCGACATGCAAAGGGTGGCAGAGGTGAACTCTGCAGTGTGACAGCTGGCTCCTCTGCTCTCCTGGGTTTGCTTTCTAAAAAGATGTCCAAATGTTTTTTTTGTATGGTTTTTGCATCCTCTGACATGGGACATGGTCTTCTTCCCTGCATCACCTGCTTGGGTTCACCTGATGGCTTCACTTTTCCTTCAGCATTGCAGCTCGGGGTCTTTCTCACACCTTCTCCTTGCGGCTTTTGTCTTTTTATCCTATTTTTTAAATTTATTTTTTATATTTTAGGGAACTTGAGTGCTTTGTGTCGCACAATTTTCTGGGGGTATGAGGAGCTGTTTGGAGGGCCGTTCACTGGTCCAGGCCCATTGCCTGGGTTTGCAGGAGACCAGGCAGTGACCGAAGGGTCCCTGCCCCTCTCGCCAGTTCAGTAACACACAGATCTCATTTTCCCCATAAAGCTTTCTTTTCTTGCTTTACTCTGGCTGTTCCTTTGGCAGATTTTTGTCCCCACCCTACCATCAGCGAAGGGACGGGTGCTGGCTGTGGGTGCTCCCGTGCAGATTGGGCACCTCAAAAGAGGGGAGGAGAGAAGCCTTTGTGAGCACCCCATGAACTTCACTGATGTGTAAGGCAGCGCTCGCTGCAGCGTGGACACCCAGATAAAATAGCAGAAACACATCTGGCATCATAAAAGCCGGGCTGATCGTAAAGGTCCAGCAGATAAAAATGAGTCTACCCGAAATAAATTGTTCAAGCACCACTGATCTAAGAGGAGCTGCTGGGTTACAAGCGTTCCTGCAGCCGGCTAATTTATGTGGGCCAGGCAGAAGCGTGTGAGCAGCACAGCGGGCCCCGCACCCCTGGGCGTGCTGATGGGGTCCCTTATCTCATCCCTTATCTCGGCCGTGCCTTCCTCAACACGTCTGCGGCTGCTTCCTGCGCCGGGGCTGTGCTGCAGATGCACCGCGAGCTGCTGCCTGCAGACGGGACCCTGCACCAGCCACCCCTTGCTGGACGAGCAAAGCAAGTGGGAAACAAAATGATAACGGCGTGTTGGAACTTTATCTGTTGGTGTTTTATTTCACGGGGCGGTTTACTGGGTGAAAAGAGGTGGCAAGGGCTGAGGGCTGGCCCTTCGTAATGCAGATTGCAAACGTGAGCAGAAAATGTCTTCTGCTGGCTTCTGGAAGCGAGCTCTCGTGCTTTTCCTGAGCTGCTCTCTCCCCCTTGGCAGCTCAGGCAGACCCCTGGAGAGATGAGAGGTTTGGCTGGGAACGGCTCCCTTTATTTTAGAGGTCCCCTTGTTTATGCACGCCGCTTCCCCTGATGTCAGGGGGAGTCTCACGGGTGAAGCTGCAATCGGGATGTGTCCCTTGACCAGCAATTTGTGCAAAGCAAAGCATCATCTTGGGGCAAAAGTCAGCTGGATATGCAGTTATTGAAATACTCATATATTAAGATGTTTTGGACAAACTGGAAATTGCAGTTTCTTCTGAAATCATTCTGGTCTCTTCTGTAGTCTCCTGAGCCTGATTTTAAGAAAAAGCAAACTCTCTTGCCACACCTCGTTGCCTGTATTTCAGATCTTCACCTACTGGCAGAGGTAACGCCATAAAACACGAGATAAGCTTAGGAGAAAGCACATGAACACAGAAAACAAGCACGGTTGAAATAACAATGGCTTATGTACGTCCAAACAGGCTCTCTGAATATTTTTGGGTAAAATTTGCGGCGGAGATAATAACTGCTTTCATGTCGAGCTATTTTGCTGTAATTTTGTTTTGTGTAACAGTTCCATATTATATTACTCACTGGAGTTTATTGTTCTTTTACCTCACTCCAGGCGAGTAGCAGCGTTTCAGCGTGGCTGGAGACATTCCAGCTGGATCAAAGTGACATGAAAAGGGTCACAACTTCTCTTGGAGTTGCGTCTGCTGCACAGTTTGTTTAGGAAACAAAAATGTGTTTTAAATGTTAATTGAGCCTATGTTTATCTCTCGCAGGGAGGAATGTCTTCCAAATAAGCTAGTGAGTATTTACCAAAAAGTCAGCCCCCTCCAAACCATTGAGGAAAAGGCTCTGTCACAGCAGCCCAGCCCGCCTGCAGAAGTAGCCGGAGTTTTTCCACATACGGCCGAGGGGAAGCAATTTGTCCGATAAGCTGTGCTCATTTATCTCTGTCACGGCACGGCGCAGCCCATCTCCTTGTGTTTGAAAGAAGTTGACTTTTTCCTTCAAAAAGTGTCTCAGCCGTGATACTTGGGCAACGCTCTGCCAAAGTCTCCCGTGTATTTTTATGGCCCAGCTACACTTGGAATTAAACCTTCGGCAGTGTTTTTTCTCCTGTTACACAGTCCCAGAAGAATTTTGAGATTTTATTTCTGAAATCTGAGGCAATAACGCTGTGGCCCTGCAGTGCTGGGAGGATGTATATGGCATGCAGCTTCCCTTCCATTTCTGCTAATCCTTGGGAAGAAGAGATTTAGTTTTTCCCTGAAGTGCCTCTGCTTGCATTTCAGCACAGGTTCTAACAGCGAACCATCTCCTGGTTTCTGTAACAATCTGCTGAGCGTGGAGTGGGTCTCACTACGGGGAACCGTGCGCTGGCATCCCAGCGGAGGATCCGAGATGAGCTCCGAGTTAATTGCTGCTCTTTGCTGCTTTTACCACCTAGGCATTTTTAGGGTTGTGGAACCTTATACGCCTAGAACAATTATAAGAAAACAAAGAAACCCTCATGCGTTTCTTTACCTTCAGGGTCCGTGTTTTAGTGTGAGAACTTGCCCATGTGCAAGCAGAGATACTTGGAATTGGAACCGTGTGCACTTGCCAAGCAGAGATAACGTATTTGTTAGCAAATATTTGCTTTTTATTTGTTTATTTATTTACGTTAGGACCTGAAGCAGCCCCTTTAGTTGTAATTTGTGGGAGATATGATCTTGCTGATAAATCACCCAGCCAAACCTTGGCTGCAGAGGGCATATCAGACTTCAGCGTGTTGGCAGGGCTTGGCACAGCTGCCAGGCAGCAGCTTGGCGCGTGTGGCGAGGTCGTGAAACGAAATCTCATTTTAAACCCCTCGTTGTTGGTCATGGGTCTCACTGAGCGTTGCTCCTAGATGCAGTGCATGGAAGGAGCATGCCCCTGTGACTCCTGAGGCCCTGCAACCCCTCGCTGTTACCCCCGTCCCTGGCTCTCCTCTGCAGGACGCTGTCACAGGAGTCCTGCTTGGCTTGGGGAGTGCTGGTGAAGAGAGGGTCTGGGGTGACACTGCTAAATATAACAAATGGGCAACACCCGGCAGATCCAGAAAGGAAGTCGTGATTGGGAAACACTTTTGTGCTCTGGAAAAATGGGTATTTGCTCCCGGCTGTGTGCTTGTCACAGCTGGTGGCATGCGCAGAGCTCACTCGAACTGCCTGGTGGCTCTTGAATGGTTGCGGTTGTGGAGGATAACGTGGACAAGGCAATAAGCTGGAAATTAGCCCATAAATGCAATGGGTCTGTAACAAAGCCACACCAATGGAGTCAGCCACGGGCTGTGCAGTGCAGCCCTGAGCCACAGGGTCTGCTCCCTGCTGAGCTGAGTGCACGAGCACGAGGGTTTGCCTGCCAGAAACAGCCCGGGAGTTAGAAGGAAGGAAAAGAAAGAAAAAAAAGGATGGAAACTGGGTTATGGGCAGGTGAGCTAGCTTGGCCAGGCTCACAAGGCCCATCAAAGAAGAAATGGGAGCCAAGTCTGCTGCTGGTGCTCTGATCTGTGAACCAGGTTGATCTACTGCCCTGGGGCCATGCAGAGCCCTCCAAAGGCTTTGGGGACTCCGCTTCTGGGTTGAGGAGTACACAAAGGTGTATGGAGGCTAAGCCAGGTTGGGCAGCACCAAGGCCAATACGTGTGATGTTGACAGCACGCAAAAGGAAACTGTGCTTTTGGTGCAGCTGCCTTTTTGTTAGTCGTGGGGCAGCCACTATTCCCTAATTCCCCAATGGCAGTGTTTTAATCAGCAGCATGCACACAAACCAGCCTTGTGCAAGCAAACATTGAATTCATTTGCTTAAAATTTGTTTTTCTATCTCCTTATGTCGTCTAGGAGCGAGCCAGGATGTGCCTGATGTATTTGGTGAACCATCTGGCCAACATGGAGCACTCATTTCACCACATCCTTTTGCTGGAAATTAAGAGCCTCACTGACACCTTCTCCAGCATCTTGGGCACCCAGAGCAGAGATATCTACCGCATGAGCAACAGCTTCACTGCCATAGCCAAGCTCCTCGTCCGACAGCTGGAGAATGACAACGTGTCAGCAGCCAGGTAACGCTGGGTTTTGTGTGACGAGGGGCAGTCCCAGGGGCTGTGCGAGGCAGCGTGAATTTATATTAAATATACCCAAGTTGCATTGAATGAGAGCATCCAGCTGAAAACAAGCTGTACTGCAGTTCCTGTAAGTTACTGCAGTTCTATTTTCAAATTGATCTTGGTATCTCTCATGTATTGTTCCAGTGGACACTCACTCAGCTATTGGATTGCATTATTTATAGGGTCAGGTAAGCGTACAGACACCCCATGGAGAACATCCGTACTCGTAGAAGTAACTTGAGGCATGCATTTCAAACGCAGGAATAAGGACGATCGACACTAAAGCAGAAATCCATAGTTCCAGGATGTCAGTAAGAGCCTAGGTGCACTGCAGATGCCAGATGCATGCTACCAGGCAGAATGGCCTCTGAACATCACGCAGCAGCAGCTGTGTCATTTGGCAAGGGAGAAAAAAGAAGCTGCTAAAGTTTTAGCGCTTCCAAAAGAGCAGAAAGAAAGCTACATCCCAGATAAGCAGACTAAGGCAATCTGAAAAGCTTCAGTTAAAAATAAATCGGTGGAGTCAGGCTACGCAATTATCACCGAGTTTATTCTAGAAGATAACCACTGAAGCTAGGAGAACAATGACTGGCACGGCTCTGTGACAAAGGTTTGCTAAACAAGTCTGAAAAAATATTCTCAAGCGTCTACAAAAATGTTCTGAGCACTTAGCTTCCTTAAACTTGTATCCTGAGATTAAAGCATTGGGAGCACTGCTGCCTTTGTCACAGTAAGAACGTGTTATTTAAATATCTGATAGTAGTCGCTTTTAATTAGGGAGAGACTTATAATTAGCATTGCATATACTGAAATAGGTCAAGAGGGCACGAAGGAATAGCAATCCTGTGATATAAAATTTAACACAGATGTCAGAAAACTCATAACCATGAAGGATAGCTGTGGAGACAGACTTGTAGAGTTGGAGCCAAAACATTGAGGTCATTTGAGAAACAATTAATTGGTATCCTGGAGAGTTAAGAATGAGAAAGGAGAGGAACCCCGATATAGCCACTTATTTTACAAGGCTGTAATAAATGTGCACACATCACCTGGTGGCACAAATCTGCTGAAACACAGCCCTCAGAACTTTGTGAAGCCTTTGTGAAAAGCTTCACTGAAGACAGTGAAAAGTTGAAGTGGAAATAACCGAGTGAGCATGAAATGATGTACATGTTTTTCAAACCAGTCAAGTTCAACTACAAAAACGAGTAGGCAAGTCGTCGCAGCGAAGGGGGCCAGAAGAATGTCACATGTTGTGGGAACTGTAACGAAACAGGACAGGAATTGAGGTTTCAGTAACAAAGTGGAATAATTACTCTTGCAGCCCAGGACTGGTCACTTGATTTATGATTGAGAAAATATTTTATTTGCTAAAATGCTATGGTTTTCCTATTCCTTATTACCTTCTGTGCCTAACATTTATCACTAGAGTGGATCTCCTCCCCCAAAAAACAAACAAACAAACAACAACAACAAAAAAAAAAAACCAGGAAAAGTTTTTTGTTAGAACATTGTTGTTGTGTTTCTCTATTTCTCTGTAAAATTCCCCTTTAAGGACTTGCTTTGCTGAGGGGTAGAAGCTGCTTGAGCTGTGCATGTGCATGGTTTCAGAAGCAAAATCCAGTTTTGTGCGTGGAGCCTGGGGGAGGAGGAGAGGGCAGAGTTTGGCCTTCTATCTGCAGTGGAAGGAACTTAAAACACAAGTTCCTCCACAATTTGTTTTGCTGTTGCTATCAGTTTTTAATATTTCTGGTGATAAATTGCTGCTGTTAGGAGCTCGGACAGTTGATGCAATACAGGTGCTCTCACCACAAGGCAGGTGCAATTCGTGTTGCTTCACTAGAATAAAATACAAATAAAATCCTGTTCCCGATGCTGCTCTGGGTGATGAAGAGGGGTGTCTGCCTCTTTCCTGGACCAGTGGCTGTGCTGGAGCCTTTCAAACCAACCTTTCTGGAACTATTTCTTATTTTCCATTTTCCACTTGATTTCTCCTGCATCGTCTGCCTTATCCCTTGTGACCCTGGTCCTTGCAGGCTGGCAGCTGGGGTCCGTTGTGTTAATTCAGCGTGGCTGTGAGAGAGCAGAGAGAAAGGCAGACTTTTTGCACTTATAGATTTGGTATTTGCTTTTGCATTTCAAGCCTTTATCAAGCATAATATCAGCTGACTCAGACAAGAACAAGTAGAGAGCAGCGGTTAAGGGTGAAATGAGAGCTCTCCACTGATTTATGCCGCATTTCTTCTGACTCGTGTGAAGTGCACGAATGTTAAGTTGGGAGGATCCAGAGATCAACATGGAAATCCACTGCTGGCTGCAGAGCTGCTGCAGTTACTGAGCTGCAGTGGTTTTTAAAGAGCAGCAATCCAGAGTGTTTGTGCTGTGAAAGGAAAACAGGGTTTTAAAATGTGTGGCTGGATTATAACCATTCCTTCCAGAATCATGTGTTTACATAAGACGAAACTGATTTCTGCAGAGTGATGGCTGGCTTGGAGTTGTTTGACACTGGGAATTTTACATGCGTTTAGTAGAGAGTGTAATTAAAACCATGCGATGCTCTATTGCCCCTCTGTCACAAAATCGCAAGCTACTCGGTCTCGGAGGGGCTTTTTAAGAACACATGCGGAGTCTTAATGGACTGGTCTAACCTGCAAGTGTAGCATGGTTATTAAAAGAAGGCAAGAAAGGGCAGAAGGAAAATGTAATGGTGCTTCCAAGCCATCATTCTGGGTAAGAACTGAGCCCAGCAGACTATACCCGTGCTGCTCAGTTTGGTGGCTGGATTAAATTCTTTCTTCCTTCCAGGAGAGCATAGGTTTAGCCCATAGCATCATTTAACATTCATTTACCATTCATTTGCCTTTCATTTTCTACAGTGTTTGACCTTTAAATCAACACTCACAGTGGTGAAGAGAACTGGGATAACATCTAAGATTTCCGTGTGTTTTACTTCCCCCGCTACCACCCAGGAGTGCTGAGGCTGTGAGCTGCCGTGCGTCTGACCAGCCTGCAGCCCCATGGAGCACCTCAGCCTTGGACATTATCAGGCTGATGACGTTTCCATAATCGGCTCCTAGCAATATTTGGAAGCTCTTGATGGGCTTCCTGACGGTGAGCTGGAGATTCTGCTCACTTCTGCAAAGCTGCACCTCCGTCGTGTTTAAGGAGGTGCTGGAGGCTGTACGTTGATGAACCACGAGGACCTGCACTTGAGCCATTCACGTTACTTCCAAACAGAGTTGAATCCTGGAACCAGTCCCATCTCAGTGTATTTTTAGCAATTTCTATGTGTGTGCTCTTCTGCCCATTTTAAGCACCTGACTATGATGCTGATAATGCTGTTGGTGTTCTGGAGCAATACTCTTCACATTAATGCATCGCTCTTGACTTGCTGCCCTGTATATTTAGGTGTCTTTCTAAAATTTGCAAAAGAGCATTTAAAAGCAGCGCACCAGTGAGGAGCACAGCAACGTGGAGGTCTTTGCCAGCAAGGTCCTTATGATTCACGATAAGTTTGTGCATCCTTTTCCTCTTGAAACACTCCAAGCTTTGGTGTAAGCTGATCCTTCTGCAGCAACCTCAGCAATGTACTGGGTGCCTCTTGCCAAGATTTCAAACAATAGTTTATTTTACTGTTGCTGCAAGGGGAGGCCAGCAGGAAGGCCTGCCAGGCAGCCCGTTGGGCGTGGGGTGGAGGCTTCATTGAACATTTCTCTTGGGGCATGTGCTTTCGGCTTCCTGGGAACCGATGTGAGTGCGAGGCTGGTACACGTGAGAGCTGGTGGTGCCCCGAGGAGCCGTGCCGTGTGTCATCCCACAGCCAGCAGCACTCACATTTGCTCCAGATGCCAGGTATCAGCTGGGTCCCAACCAAGGTGGGGTGTAAGCACCAGTGATGAGCTCTATATTTACTAACTTGCTGCTGTGCACATGGCAGAGAGGATTCATTGATGCGTTTCTTTATCAGTAGCATTTTCTTGGGTTTCCTTCACAAAGGCACCAAGGTTCACCTGGAGAATGCTGGGGGGGGAAAGCGCAGTTAGGAAAGTCTGTTCTCATTTCCAAACATCTTCAAGGCTTGCTGGCTTGGGGCTGTCATTCAGAAACCCCATCAGTCTGTCCGTCCACCCCCGCTCTGCAGCCGGAGGGCTGTATGTGTGTGTATGTGTCAGATGTTTTCCTTGCTGCTTGCTTCCCACAACGAGAGCAGTGCTGGTAGAGCTGCTGGAGTGACAGTTTCCTAAGGAATTAAATCTCATCCTACATCTGCAAGAAGACTTGTTAGCAAAAGTCACACCATGATTCTTTATTAGAAAAAAATACTTTCTTCTGAAATGTTCTGTGGTGCTAATATATTATGAGGTATTGCCTAAATTTAAAAACAAAACAGGACAAAGCCTTGCCAACTCTCCTGAGAAATATCCTGAACTGCCTTTATCAAAACAAACAAAAAGGCACACTTCATGATGCACTCACTATTCACAGTTGTTCTTTTTTGGGTTTGTTTTTTTTGTTTTCTGTTTGTTTTTTTCCAAACATGCTTTGTTTCCACTATTAGTAATTTGCAGCATTTGGGACTTCTTAATAGGCTTCCCAACTGTGAGCGTGACTTGTTGAGACGCAGTTGCTTTGGAAGTGGTGCGTTAAAATTCTCATTTGTGGCTTTCAGTGTTCACATTTCACAGACTGAGCCATTCAGATGTTTGCTCCTAAGGGGGGCAGAAAGGAAGAACAAAATAAGTGGGGTGGGGTAAGAGGAAAATGAGCTTAATTTTGAACTGCAGAGCTAAGTAAATGTTGCCAAACATCCCTTCATTCTCTAGGAGGATTCTGGTTGTGGAGTTTCTGAGCATTGTACGGGTCAGGCTGCCTTCAGCTCCGAACACCTGTGGGATGTGGTTACTCATTCGAGCCTGGGTTACTTCGGAAAGTTGTGGCCCCGTGGCTGCACAAAGCTGGGATCTGGGAGGGACAGTGTGCTGTTTTCCATCCCAGGAACCAGCACGGTACCCTGAGATTTTAGTTTCCTGAGCCTGTTTCTTTCCATGCACAGAGTTATTTTAAAATATATTTTTCTTACTCTGAGTACATTAAAGCAGTACAAACTGCGTGTACTTTTGTCAAACATTTTAAACCACAGGATTCTATAAACTCTGCAATTAACTCTAGTTTTGGTTTATGAAAATAATGCAATAAGTCACTGTTTAGCAAGCTTGAAAGAATAGTTTAAGTTCAGCTGAAAACCTTTTCCCTGTGGGACTATCAGGAAAAGAGGTTTTTTGCTTATGCAGATACAGCACATGCAGTTTCTAATCCAGTGTTGTCAGAGATGTTCAGTGTTTCTGATCCATCTGACAGAGATGTTGATCTAGAAGATGTTTCTGAAAATGATTAATCAACCTCTATGAAAATCTCTGCTGAAACATAATTATTTTAGCAGACACATAACAGGGGTCAGGGGCGGAAATGCAGTGTCAGCATCCCTAGGAGCAAAGTGTGCCAGAGCTAAATCTCTGCTTTCTGCTTTCTTAGGACAGAAAATGATATTGAAATAGAATCGCCTGTACCACTGGATGATTTAAAATCTGTTATGAATGGAAATGAAGAAGAGGAAAAGCTTCAAGTTAAGATACAGGCTTTTGAAGAAAAAATAAACATCAACAACAGTACTCCTGGCTCAATAAGAAGATACAGTTTAGGCCAGGTTTCTAAAGAAGAGAGGAAGGATATGAGATTTAACAGGTATGGTTCTGTAACATGCGTGAGTGGTTTTTGTGAATATCAGTTTTGTAAGAAAATTTTGTTCAAACACTGAGAAATCGGTCCACTTGAATGATAGTCTAATTTTAACCAAGTCTCATGTCTGTGAATTTAAAGGCTAGGAAAATCTTTCCAAGTTACTTTTTTGATCAGTTCTGTGACTGATTAAATCCTGTGCCGGTGGGTCTGCCCATGCTCCATGCTGGGACGAGTGTAACTCTCCCAGGACCTGGGTGAGACGAGGCCCCCCATTCACCAGCACCCACAAAGTTCCTTGGCCGTGCGTGCTCCACAGGTACACAGCCGAGGCTGCTGCTTCCTGCTCCAATACTTCTGGCAGAGACCCTGCTGTAAACCTGACAGCAAAGGTAACCACAGCCCTGGTGAGACTGGGACACTGTCTCGTCCCCTGCAGCTCTGACAAGGGCATGGTCACTTGTGTGCCCTCAGTGTCCCTGCAAGCACCCATCACCTCTGCGTGTGTGCTTTCAGGCACTTCTCTTTTAGCCTTCTTGCTCTTACAGAGACTTGAGTTTCATGTTTGGTGTATAGATATGGGGCAGTGAAGAACTGGAGGCTGAATCTTGGTTCAGGTTCAGGTTTGGTGCAGTTAAATCTCTGCTGGATGGCATTTTTATGATGTGATCAATAAAGCATATGCTGCAGTGCTGGGGTTTTAAGTTCCTTGCAGATAGGTTGACTGGCTCCTTCCATGGCACACAGATGTTGTGATATATGGATATTATTTAGTTTCATTTGCTTATTAAAACTGGCTTGCATTTTGCTTTTGAAATGCATATTTACCAGAAGGTATTTGCCTCTGGCTAAGTTAGCCTTGCACTCTGCTCTCCAAACTGGCTGCATAGAGGTAACTCGGAAGAGCACATGTCCAAATGATTTCTGTCTCATTGCTCAGCGTGTTGTGTTCCACCTTACCTCTGTTCCAAAGCACTTTTCCTTCTTTACTTGCCTTCCAGGTCCAAAAGCCTTGCTTTGCATGCAGTCCGCATGAAGTCAGTAAACTTAGACAGTGGACAAGAGGAGGAGAACGGGGACATACCTGCTGGCATCTCCTTCACCGAGATCTACATTAGCCAGGAAAACGACAAGTTACCTTTTGGTGCTGATGCCGAAGAAATGCAACTGGGAAATTCTTTGGTTTCACACCAAAGTATTGACTACACAGAATCAGAAAATTTGCCAGAACCGGCTGGAGAAAAGGCCCATGAAGAAAGGGCAGAGGTGCTGAAGAGTCCCGCAGAGTACCAAGACAAGCTCTACTTGCACTTGAAGGAGAACTTGGGTAAAGTGAAAGCATACGTCATGGAGATGGGGAAGAAAATTCCTATCCCTGACCAGTGTGTTATTGAAGGTAAGAGGCCTGAGCCTCTCAGGCTACAACTTTAACACAACAATAAATGTCATCACCGCATTCAAGCAAATGGGCAGCAAAGATCTATAGCACAAAGGTTACGGATGGGGAGGAAGCTAAGTTTTATAAAATAACACCATTCACAAATTGTAGTATTTGGAAATCTTCCAAGAATTTGTTTTCCTTCAGGGATACAGGGCAGCTCTGACCTCTCCCAAACTCCCAGGAAAGCTAAAACCTGAGCCCTCCTGCGGGGCACAGAACGGGACTTGTAGCACATGCTGGTACTTAAACATCCTTCTTGGTCTGCTGGGTTGGTCCAGAGCAGACCTGGATATCCCTCATTAACGTGACATTATTAAATCAGGTGAGTTACAAGTTACACCAGTGATGAAGCAGGTCAGGAACCTCATGGCAGCATGTTCTATCCCTGAAAAGAAGCTACTTGAAAGCAATAAAATGAGATCCTGGTGCTCCAGGTTGGGTTGGATAATACCTCACCACCTCCCTGCACTTCTTAATGTTTTCTGCTTTCATCAAGGGCAGGCAGGTATCTGTTATTAAGTGCAAGAAAGCTGTTTTGTCTGCTTTTGTGAGGCTGCAGGGTGAGGGAGGGGTGCAACACGCTGCAAAATAGGTCCTCTATGCTCTTTGAAAGAAAGTTATTTAGGTTTGGTTGTATGTCTCTTGCCTGTACTGAGCAGAGCTCAGTTACCTTAACACAGCTCTGCGTGCAGCTAACCGCTTGTCATTGATCGTGGGCACTTCACAGTCCAGCCCTTCATGGGTCATGTTGCTGGTAAAGAGGGGCTGACTCTATAAATTAATTTGAAATCACTTAAAATGTCATCTTCTAATACTGTGCAAATTCCATCAAATCTCTTACCGTTTGTTTACCTTTTCAATAGTTAATATGTGAAAATCAGGCTCCACCCATAAAAGGGATATAACTACATCTATATATATTTTAAAATGTATTCTGCGGGAATTTCTAAATAATGACAAGTGTTAGGTCTACTATTTGAAATGGTTATTTGTTAGAATTACCGATAAAACTTTAGTTTCATAAAAATACGATAGAAAAGTAAGAGTGAACAATGCGGCCTGAAGCGCTGAATGCTGTGACCTTGCATCATTCACGTGCAATACTCTGAATATTTTTAAATGTATTGCTCCATTTCCTTTCTGAAGTACCTATTATGGTATGTTCTAAGCATGTGACTATTTCAAAATTCATTCAAACTATTGTAATTTCCTGGAAGTCCACAGCTAGCATTCTTAGGGAAATTCTTTGAGTAGGGACACATGTGCAGAACAGGAGATTTATGTGACTCACTCTAAATACGCTCAAAGAACTGCAGTCTGGCTCCTTACACAGGGGACAGCTTTGTTAATACTTCAGATATTACATAAAGCACTCCATCAAAAACCTGGCAGTTACTGGACTTCTACGATTCCCACACACTATAAAGGCTCGTTCAGATGTATCTGTTTTTACTTTTCAAATCAAATGCTTAGCAAATACTCAGAAAATGTTGGAAAATATTAACAGATTTCTAAATATTTTATGTTGGTTATGCAGGAATTTTTGAACTGGAAATTTAGTCCATAAAGGAGTTAAAATATAAAAAGTTAGGCACCTCAGAGCAATGTCTCACCATGAAAGAGAACTGGGAGGAAATACTGGCAAACGGTGTTGCAACAAGGTAGTGCTGCAGATTGCTAATGATGGAGGGTGCAAATTTCCCCAAATTCCACCACGTTGTCAGAGTCATGCCTTTCCTGGGCTGTCAAGTGGCAGCTCATATTCAGGTCAAAAGTGTCAACGTCAGTCACAGGAACTTCTCATTGGTGATGGGCCAAATTCTGTTTGGTGCACTTGAGCAGAATTCAGAACCATGCTGGTACTGCTGATGCTGGAGGTGTTTAACCTTCAGCCAGGCTGCCTGTGAGCATGGTAAATTCCTCACTGCTTAAAACTGAGCCTCGGTGCTGTCCCCAGAAGTAGTCTGGGAGCCACAGGGGTTAGGATAGAAGCAGCCTACATGTATGTGCTGGCCAGGCTTGGTGGACGCAGCGTGGTCAGGCCTGGGGGCAGCAGTGCTGAGTGTTAGCTCCCATACATGAGGAGGTCACAAAGGTTCCCCAGATACAGTGTGACTGCCCTGCAGAACGACAGAGGACATTCAGCTCGATTCTTGGCAGCAGGCAGAAAAGCAAATGGACCAGGGAAGAATTAAGACCAACAGATACTGCATGATGACGTCGTTATGTCGTTGTCTGCATTAATTGGGGCTTGAAGGACAAAGCAGACCTGTTGAGGGGAGTATGAGCTCAACTGGAGACCTTGAAACAAAGAAAAATGAACAGGACTGGGACTGTGGGTACTGCCCAAGCACTGAACAGAGCGGAGGGAAGTGAGGAGGGTGCCCATGGGTCAGGGAAGCATGGTTTGTGAGGAAAATTGGAAAAAAGTGCCCTTAACTGGAAAAGGAGAAGGCTGAAGTAGGACATGATAATGGTTCTCAGCTATGTGTAAAACTCAAAGGTACAGCCCATGCTGAACAAGGCAATGAGCTTTAATATCAACAAGAAAAATGCAGCTTAAACAGTAGGAAAAGCTCTCTAGAAGCACTACAAGCTCATGCTGCCAGAGGAGGTTGTGGAGGACTTCTGAAAGCACATTAAGGAAACCTGGAGAGGCTGGCCTCTGGGTTTGACACAGCTGAAGAATGGCTGGTGGCTCCTCAACCATTCCTGGTTCTTCCACGCACACCCGTTGGTTTAATAAAAGACATTACTGCTTCTCATCCCTGCCTTGCACTACCAGCCAGCCTGCGGCTACAACTCCAGCTCACAGGCACTGGAGACCGAGCGTGGGTCGGGAGGCAGATCTGCTGGCCGCTCCAGTTCCCCTGCGTGGCTTTGATTACATCTCTGCTCCGTTCTGCAAATTTCCTTTTTTTTGTTGATTCATGCATTTGGTATGTATTTCATAGCCGTGGCAAAATATTTTTCCTTTACAGGATGTATTTTTTCAGTCTCTTTGTTGATTTATAAGCTCATTCAATTTAAACTATAGTCAAAATTTATGTAATATTGACTGGAGTGATGGATTTTACAACTCTGAAGGGGATACTGGTTAAAAACCGTAAGAGGGGATCCATGGTCAGTCTGTGACGGTTAATTTGAAGATGCCTCCCATGTCCTCAGCTCTGTTATCCCATTTAGTATTTACAGTTTGGGGCTACATGTGTCAGGCAGAGGAGAGGCGTGAACTGGATGATGCTGCTACAGCACAAGCAGAACATCTTAGGCTAAAGAAATGGTCAAGTTGAGAAGGTTTTGAAGAACGGACAAGACCCAACAACCTACTGGATCCCTGTGTACGTGCATAAGTGAATCTTTTGGAACTCACACTGCAGTGTGAGAGGGGATTTAAAATGGTACAGAAAGAAGGCATCTGAAACCACAAAAATCCTTTTATTTTAGGTTGTTTCAGTTTGGGGCTGATGGTTTGGTTCGGTTCCCACTTAGTTTCAACCACCTTGCACGGATTCTCATCTCTGCTGTGCTTTAAGCAACTTGAGACATTCTTTTATATCATGTTCATCACTTAAATCCTCTTAATCCTGTGGACCTTTTCCTCAAAAAAAAAAAAAAAAAAGCCACTGTATTTGTCGAATGCTTTAGCTTCCATGGAGCTAAGCAGTTTTCATCAGCCCATATTTTTCCAGATGGTTTGTGATCTTCTGTCTTATCGGTACCTCCGGGATCTTGCTGATGGCAGCAGCCCAGAGCTGTGCCTCTCTAATTTCCTGAACGCTCCCCAGATTTGCTACTGCTTTTCAGCACACGCTGGGCAGGATTTCCATCACCTCGGTGCCACTGGAATTTCGGTGGCCGCGAACAAGAAACCGTGTTCTGTGTTGGTGGCTAACGGTGGTGTGACCTGCCAGAGCTGACCTCAGGAGAGCCACACCATCCAGCCAAGGCCTGAATCAATGTCTTACCTGGCTTAGTCCAACTTCTGCACGCAGCATGGAGCTGGTGGCTCCATCTGCTTTAGCCTTGCTGGGCCTCACCCTGACCCCTGCATGCTGGATAAGTCTGGATGTATTCTCCTTTCCCAGACATGAAGGGATAGCGGGTCAAATGCCTGGCTGCATGGCCTGCCCCTGGCCGGGAGTGGCTGGTGTCAAACAGTTCCCAGATGCAAGCCTGTGGAACTGCTCATTTTGGCTATAATTGGAGGGAAATCCTTGTTTTTCCTCTAGTTCTATGGGCTCTTCAGACAATTCGGATAAAAACACCACTGTGAATGCCCACAGCTCATTGCCAAGCAAGCAATCAGAAAGAAAACACGACGTGTGCACAGAGGGCAGGGGGGGATTTGTGCCTCTCTCCCTCAGAAGGTCTGAGGCCGGGGACATCAGAAACAGCACCCAATTCTGGGGCACTGAAGCCACGTTAAAAATTCAACGAATGATGTTATAGCTGCTATATAGAAGCGAGCCGCTCCTGGCTCCTTTTTGCCCTGCAGGAGGAAATATAAACAGCAAATATTTTGCGGGCTTAACGACAGAACTCTGATAAAGGAGGAGATGGCCGGGGAAACAGGTTGCAGTACGCTGGCCCGAAATCTGGTTGTTGTTATGTTTTATGCCGTACCGAGAGCTAATTGGTACCACATGAGGGAGTCGATGGAAAAGCTCGTTGGTCCCCCGCAGTGCTCGCCTCTGCACCGGGCCGATCGATTCCAGCATTCCTTCGGCCCGGCCTGATTGGGACCAGATGCACCTCCGCTCCCTCAGCGGCACCGCCTCGCCAGAAATCGGCTCCGTTTCTGCTGGGCCAAAGAAATATTAGTTGGTGTTTTATCCCGTGGAACTGGTATTAACCTTGAAATCCATCCCAAATGTCAGGCGAGGCGGTGAAAATGGAGGCATGAACTCGGCCTGGCCCTTGTGCTCGCGGCAATGCGGGCCGTGGGCTGTGTGGAGAGCCCCCGTGGTGCGGGGAGCGTAACGGGGGTGTGGAGGTGCTCGTAGCAGCTTGCCCTCGTGTCTGCGATGACAGCAGCTGCTGTGCTCGTCTGCAAGCCTCTGCTGGCACAGGCCCACCTCCAGATGCGATTTACCTGGTGGTAGCAGAGGGATTCCCGACGGGGATTTGTTAGCGCTCTCCAAAGGCAAACCAGAGGGCTTGGACTTGGGAGGGGTGTGGAGGACCGGGACAGACTCCACGCTTCCCTGAGGAACACTCTGACCAGGAGAACAACCCTGCCCTGCCCTGCCCTGCCCGCTGCACCTGGGCTCCAATTTTGGCAGGAGAGAAGAGCCCTGCATGGCTGGTACCCATGCCATGGGGTGAGCAGCAGCCCCCTGCCAGGCTGTGGGTGCCAAGTGGAGATGGCCGAGGGATGCGGGGATGGGGACATTTCCCCAGGACATGGCTGTCCTGCACGGGCATCATGGGCTGTTTGTGCTTCAGTCAGCGATTCAGGCAGAAAGAGAAGCACGCTCTTGCTGCTGAAGATGGGATGACGTGAGAGAGGTAGGCCTTCCCACATGGCACAGGCTTTTCGTTACCCTGACGGGGAAGAGAAGGAAGTCAGAAAATGTTAGGAAGTTAAGCAAATCTGTATGTTCTCATACTTGGCTTTTACCACTCAGATTTGCACTCTGCATACTGACTGCACTGTGGTGGGCTCCCCGAGCCTGTTGACATCGTACCTCTGCGTTGCAGTTTGGGTGACTTACTGGGGGAAGCACCCATTGAGCTGAGTTATGGCACGCATGTAAAGCTAGTAGTGCTCCAAAAAATAATAATTTCTTGAAGCTGACTGCTTTAAAATTTACTCTTTTCTCCTACAAACATATGTATTGTTTGCATCTTTATCTGTAATCTAAACTGAAGAGAAAAGGAAACTGAGGAAGCTGAAAAAGGTTTGACACTTAAGAAGTTGTATCCATTTCTTATTCTCCAGTTTCATGTTTGTGGGTGGGTTTGAGTCTATTTGGGAAGTTTATGAGCATACTTTTACTCCTATTAACAGACTTTATTTAATAGTAAAGGATTACCACTGTAAATCAAATAATGCGTGAATTGTTCCCAGAACCAGTGACTCTGTACCTACTTGACCACGTTACATCCCTCCTGGCTACCCCGCGTGGTAAGCTGGAGTAAACAACACGAAACATCTCTGACAAATTCTCGTGCTTATATTCTTTTTCCCCAGGCACAAGCACTTAGTAGTGAACTTTAAAATTGCAACATATATTCTCTTGTTTCTTGTAGAAAAAAAAAACAAGTTGGTTCTTATTCTCTTGCTAGGAGTTCGGGACTTGCCAGCAGACGTGGTGAGAAGTGCTTCCTGACCAGCAGTCGCGTTTCCAGGGGAGCCTGATCACCCTTTGGTGTCTTTTGACACATTGACAAGTGCAAGAGGTGTTTCTGGCCCAAGTAAAATAACTGTATTTGTTGTCCAGCTCCAAGGGCTAGCACTCTTAAGCTAGCCCTAAGACAGGTCTGTCTGCTGGGTTGTCTTCTTTTTCTGCAGTTAAAGCTCTTATGAGCCTGTGCAGTAGTCACAGCTCTGATGGCTGAAATGGTGTTTTGACGAATCCTAATTTAGGTCAGATGGGACAGGTCACTAAATGAAGCGTTTTTCTCAGTTGTGTGTGTTTTCCTGTTATGTGAATTCAGCACTTTTTTCTTCTCTGATTCAGGCCTGCAAATGATTTATTTTTGCTCATTTTAAGCAAAAATCTGTTTGCTCCCCTTTCCTAGCTAGCCTTGTGAACCTGGTCCCTGTTCAGCCATCACATTCCCCTTTGTCAGCCGCTCTGCACTGCCAAATGCAAATGCAGTGAGTTGTTTTCCCTAGAAATGGCTGCCTTAAAGTTTCACAGGTGCAAATAGGTCTTGCTATGCATTATTATCTCTGCTCTAATTCCTCTGGGATCAGCTGGGATTACACAAGGTTGAGATTTGGTTCATAGTGTTTCATAGATCATTGCAATGAGGGACTGGAAAAAGTACGAAACATACTTTACCTAAAGCTCAGCCAATTTATGGAGATGTGCTTTAGGAAAGCCCAAAAATGTATCTTCTTAATCTACATGTACTGAGCACGTAAGTACGTGTAATTTTTTAATTCTACACAGGTTTTGGAAGTACCTTTTCCATTCTCAGAGCGTGTCTCTGAACTTACCCAGAAGGTACAGCAAAAATACCCTACTGCAATGGGTGCTTTGAGCTTTAATTCATGGTTCCTTGAATAAGATGCTATAAAAGTGTAATGTTATACTGGTAGTGTCAAGAAACAGTTAATGTGACTACTCTGTGCTGCAGTGGGATATAGTGCGGAGACTCTGAACTGAAATCCCTACACGAGAGGGAAAATACTTGTAAAGAGTTGTATTGTCACTTCAGAAACAGTGCTGTGGTTTAGCTTCTTAAAAACGTAGCATACAAAAGTGTCTAACAACAGCTGGGTGGTAGGATAATACTATATAATACAAACATTTTGGGGGGTGTTTTGAACCAGACAGGCTCCAATAGCGTTTTGAATAATATTTACAGTATCTGCAATGTTTTTACATGGGATGGAGATGAAGAGAACTCTATTGACATGCTTGCATTTCAGTGGATGCTTTCAAATTTTGAAGGACCATGACTCACCCCGTGTGATTTAGGATTAGTTTTTTTTAGTTAGAGCTCTGTGTCTGAGGGTGTTGGTGGGGGATGTGATCCAACAGGCTGCTGGTTATCCTGCACTGCTCTTCTGCCCTGTCTGCAGATCCAGGGCATCAGTCTCATGTGTAGGTCTCTGATGATGCTGTTAATTAAAATCACCGTATATTTTTTCCATTTTAAATGTTTTGTGAAACGGCACAGCATAACTAGTTGTCTGAAACAGTGGCAGCTTCATGTGCCTGGACGATAAGAAATTCACGTAGCCTTGCCTAATTAAAGGCCTCCCACAACCAGAAGCATAAATGGCTGTGGTAGTGACATTGTGGTTGACAGCTGAGCCAAGTACAGTGAAACTCTGCTAGATAGGTATCAGGGTCATCTTAGTTTTCCCCAGAAATAGGTTTATTATTTTAATATCACTTCCCACTAACTGTGGGATAGCTGACATTAGCTGTTGTGTGTTGAAACCAGCAGTTCCGTGCCATCGGTTTAGAGCTGCATGTAGCAAACTTTGGCTTGTTAGCAGACATTGCCACATTCAGCATATCAAATGTGGTAGAAACAGCTATGAGTAATTGCTCATCTCGTACCAAAGGTTTGAAGACTGTCTGAGTTGAGTAGGAGGCTTTTTTTTCGCTTGGTATTGACAGATGAATGTTACTTTTTTTCCAGGAATTAGCTTTCTGCTCAGCCAGCACGGGCTCCAGTGCTGGAGCTGACGTTTATTTTGGCAGGCGTTATCAGCCTCAGCATTTTTTCCATGTCATCCAGTGTCTTGCTAAGCGTTTTCTTGGATTTTGGTGTCCCTCCATATATCCCATGCAGTTTTTTTGTTCTGTGGCCTGCAGGAACCTCCTTCGCGGTCCTATCGAGCACAGTCCCACCTAGCACCGAGTGCCCTTTCTCTGCTGCTCCCCGGGGCTCCGCCGCCTGCTGCAGTGACTTCTGTGGCAGACAGCACGGCCAGGGCTTCATCAGCTTTGTGTGGACGTGACGTGGGGGACAGGAGCTCCAGCTCTGGGCTCTGCTGCATTGCACAGTCGTTTAAGGCACTCCAGCGCTGGCCTGCAGCCTTCACATGCCTCCCAGGTTTCTTGTCAGTTCCTACGTTTGTAATGAAAAAAGAAGTGCCGAGCCCATTGGAGAGGAAGGCATCGACTGCCAGCTCCTCGTAGCAGTGGCAGGACGTGCTTTATGGTCACTTTTCACTAAGAGCAGTTTCCCATAATGAAGCATTAAACTTTTCACACACATGGAGCAAAGCCAAACCTCTACGTCTGGGGGAGTATATTGAAATTAAGGTTCTTTGTTAGCATCTGCGATGCATAAGCCAGGGATCTTTAGTTTGGACCATGCTGGTGGAGGAGCTTTCTGTCAACAGGCTCCTTGGAGACAGCGCTCAGTTCTGTGCTGTAATACATCCCAGGACTTAGGGTCGCTCTAATTAACCCCTTCAGCTTCCCAAACTCCTCTTGTATATTGAATGTGAGCACTGTCAGGTTAGTGGCTTGGGTAATTAGATTAGACTCAGGCCTCCCCCACAGCTGCTTGGCCAAGAGTAGTGGATTTTCTGCCCTATATTATTCCTGCTAAGGTGGGAGTGGTGCTCGCAGGCACGGTACGTTTGAGATCTGCAGCTAAGGTAATTTTCTTTCCAGGATTATCAGCTCAGTTTAGCAGCATTAACATCTTTGTTAGCTTAACTTTAAGCCCCAACTTTCTCGTGCTGAAGGCGTATGATCATATGCTTCCCCCCCTCCTGCAGATTTCTCCCTTCTTCGACCCAGGCAACGTTCCTGGCTGGTTTCATCTTTTCAGACCTGCCCAGGACCTTGCTGTGCGGGAGTGCCCAGCAAGTCAGCCTGGTCCCTGGTTTGTCCTGTGAAGCCAGGAGCAGTGGCCCCACTTCAATCCCAATTCCTATAACTGTCTTGCAGTGAAGAAAACTTTCTCTGAGTTCCTCCTCGCCTCCCAGCTCGTCCCTCTGACCCTCTAGCTCCTGCAGCTTTCCTTTCCATGCAGCATCACCCGTTCTGGCCCCACATCAGCTCGTGCACCTGCCTGTGGTTACGGACTGATGGGCAACCCGGTGGTGTCCAGGTAACCCAAGCTTCATCAGCTGTAATGCTGCCAATTACAACTTGTAAGCCCTACCCCGAGGAAGGAGCGCTGTTCTCGCCCCTTTCCCTGCAGCCTGTACACTCAGTTTTAGTTCTTGCCTTCACTTCCCAACATGATGCGTTGCCTCTGCCCGTGTTTCCCTCCCCGCAGCGTGTGTAGTGCCTCTGCTGTTCTTAATCTTCCTCTGCCTTTCCATCCCACACCTTTTCTCCTTGTGGCAGTGGAGCCTCAGCGAGCTCTGCAGTCCCCACTTGCTGCAGGTGACTTCCTTTCCTCGACAAATTCAAGCAGCCTTGTCAGAGGGTAGCAGAGCGGCTTCCACGTGCCAGCTTCTGAAGTTTCTCCCAGCCCCTGACAGCCACCTGCTCCCTCTGCAGCGTACTGGGCAGGTTCAGGCAGCCCAGGCTTTAATTTGCCACATTTCCAGTGACAACTCGACCCACTCTATAACAGCTCACCAGCCGTGCAGGACGGCTTGTCTGCTGTCTGTCTGTCCATCAGTTGTGCCTGTAGGTAGGAAGAGAGCCTGGCAGCAGCCCCTGGGACCGGTTGTTCTCCCCCCGTCAAGCCCAGCTCCCCAGCTGGGTGATGCGGGTGCAGCACCGAGGTCTTCACTTCAGGATCTCCACCTTCTCTTTCTTCTGTTGTTGTTCAAAGGGACTATAAAATGATATCATTATTTTAAGCTAGCAAAGCGGCCTGAGGAGGCTATGCCTAACATGCTGTTATCATTACGAGGCGTCATCCCAAGACAGAAAGTGAAGGCTCGAGGTCAATATTTTTCCAAAGCAGGATCACGTATCTCAGGGGCTGTGTTTCCAGTTAAAACCAGCATGGGAAGTTCAAGTCAGGTAACGGTACGTAGCTATAGCTTTTGTGCTGAGCAGCTGGTCCCAAAGGGCACTGTTGGATCCATGTAATCACTGCAGGATTTCGGTAATGTTTATGCACAGATCAGGTGTGCCCAGCAGACATGCCTGGGAAGAAGCAGGGTTTGCAGAGCCCATAGCCATTTCCTAACGTGTAGGATTTAAAGCACCTGAGACAAAATTTCTCCAGTATTGTCCCGTGGCTTGTCCTTAATCTGAGAGCACAGACACAGCAGTGCCCTTCTGGATGCTGTGGATGCCTGATGAGTAGAAATGTAACATGCAGGAGGTGCAGCAGCACTGGAAGTGCATCCCCACTCATCACAGGCACCTGGCTTCTGCCTTCTGTGCAGCTGATTTTCCTATTCTCTGTATTTGTTTCTAGATACCGTGAGAAGCTGCGTGGCAAAGTTGTTCTTCAGCTGTCCCCTGAAGGGCCACTACTGCCTGTACAGTAAATCCAGCTTCACCCTGGTCAGCCGGCAGCCCCCGCTGTGGATCCACATCATGTTTCTCTTCCAGCAGGTGCATGCGGTGCAGATGAGTGGCACCTCTGTATTTTTCGCGTTGTACCTGGAAAGATGTTGTAGTGGTTAATCTGTTGAAATGTGCTTCTAATCCACGGTGCTGTTAATGTGAGTTTTTGTGAGCCTGGTGATTTCTCAGGGAGCTGTCAGGTTTATTGTGGGTCTCACCACGGTGGGTACGTTACATCAGGTTGAAGTTATTTTGTAGTTGAAGGATTTCTATTGAATGTAACAAATTCAAACTGTCTGTAGAGATTCCAAAGCCTGAAGAGCACAATGTGGGGCCAAACCTTGTTGTCCTGATTCAGGCAAAGCTTGCAGCAAGTCCTAGGTGCCATCCTGCTGCTTTGCACATGAACAGGAGAAGCGCAGTTGGTTTGTTTGGAAGCAAAATCAACCCCAGAGACTTCAGGTGAGGTTCTAGGGGCAGCACCCTCTGGAATTATTTTTTCTTTGCTCTGGAAGTTTTGACTGAGCAGGAATTGCAAATCAGATCAGTGCTGTTCACCTCCCAGCCCTAAAAGTACTGTCCTACTCTTCATGCCACTTCCAAATGCGGCCCCTTACTTGGATGTGTATGGGATTTCCTAATGGGTTACAAATAGTGTGAAATTGTAAAAAAATACCTCACCTTCACAGTTCAAGATGAAACAAAAGGTTTCTATAATGAAATGATTAGGTTTGTTTTCTTAACCTTTGTAGAATTGGCCATTGCCATTCACCCCACCCTACTGCAAACTTGGAAATGCAGAGGATTTATCTGAAACTTAAAACATGCTTAGTGAGTTACTGTGAAGTTAACAGGCCGGGTCACTTTTCCCTGTGTTTGTTCCTAGAAATAAATACAGAAAATATTTTTTTAAAAAAACAATGTGGTTGTTACTCATGGGTAACAGACAACAAGAAGGAGAGGTCAGAGAAGAGAGAAAAGGAAGCAGAAAAGGGCAGCAGCAAAACCAAGAATGAGAAGATGATAGGGAAGGAGAAAATAAAGGGGGTGAGTGACTCCGTAAATGAAAGCCTGAAGGAGGAGGTTGAATTTAAACAGAGCCTAGAGAGATTAAATAAATTATGTTACGAATGTAACATTTTGTTCTCAATGAGAGCAAGGGAAACAGATGTTGAGAAATATGTGCACAGCACTGCAACACACAGAGCTGAAGGAGGAGAAGTGGACACGAGGAGGACAAACACCTCGCTCGCTGCCCCAACCCCACCACCGACCCTCGCCCCACTGGTGCTCCATGGGTTCACCCAGTGCACCAACGCTGCGCTCACTGCTCACACCCATGGTCCTCGCTGCCCCCTTCCCATCCCCACCTGCCCTGGCCAAACCCTGCTTCCTCAGGATGCTGCCCAAAAAGCTCTTAACCAACACTTCCCCAAAGCATCCCTGCAAACACAGCACTTCATGCTTTCTCTTATGAAAAAAGAACTCTGCACCCAAATCTGCAGTGCCTCATGTGAGCTATTTTGTACTTTTTTTTGTTTGTTTGAAATCCTAAAGCTTTTATGTCCGGGACACCTAACTATGATTAAATTACGCTGCTCTGAATTTGGCCCTGGAAACATATTCGTTAAATCTGTGAAATTGCACAAGAGATAAATTTGACATAAAATATATTTTATAGTGTGTTAATAATGAGTTAAATGAAAGACTGGTGATAAAAATGTAGCTTTCAGCAGACTTGTCATAGATTAACAGACAGCTCATACACAGTTTCTGCAGATTTCTGTACAAGTTACTGTATTTTTACTCTCTTCTTGCCAGTCACGCTATATTCTGCTGGACATTACATTCTGCAACTGTAGAAATAAGAAATATTTTTCTCGGAGGTCTCCAGAACATATCCTTAATTTCAAGACCCTGCTTTTTATTTAATTTCAAAAATTTTAACGAGTAGTTGTATCATGTTTCGAAACCCTCAGATGGAAGTTGTGAAACTGCAAATTATTCCTGTGTTCTCAGCTGAGCAGCTTTTGGCCAGGAAGATGAGCATATTTCAATGGAGAGCTGGGAGAGGAGTTGTCGTACAGGAAAACTATTATCGGTTAAAGGAAGAAAATCAGAATAAGGGTGAATAGAATAGAGCAGTTACTCAATAGACAAGGTGCTTGATTTCCCAGATTCATTCATTAAATCATCCCATACTGTGGTAGGATTCAGGGTTTGATTTGTCTCGTCAGGGTGCAGCATCACACTGGCAAGCGAGCCACTTGCCTGCCGTGGCCCCTTCCAGTGCCTTCCTGACAGCTGTTCCTAAATTCGCCAAAGCCAGGTTAATTGGACTGCAGTCTTCCCGTGCCGGGTGCTGCCTCACGCTGACTGTTTCTCAGCTTTAATTTGCACAAGGTGATCCAGCTGCTTCTGACAGCAGAGCTGGAAAAAAAATGCATTGCCCCGACCACAGAAAAAATGCCTGCTGACCACTTGCTCAATACCTCCGGTTACGTTACGTGCTCTGAAGCAGGAGCAGGCAGCTTGCTCAGGCAGAGCAGCTTGCAAGAGGGTTTGGCCATCCCCGTGCAGCACTGCCAGCTCCACTCAGAGCCTACAGAGCTCATGCAGAGGGGGCTCAGGGTCTGGGGATCCCCAGGCTGGCAGGGGGGTAAGCATTGGGTGTGCAGCCCAGGAGGTAGGGGGTAGGGCTAGGGTTAGGGCTTGGGCTGAGGAATTGGGATCGGCAGGCTTCAGTTCAGAAAGAGAACAAGGAACATCCATCCACGAAATCTACATTAACAGGACATAGCACACGTTGTGAAATCAAGTGTTCAAAATACGGAAAATCAGATTTGCTTGTGCACTGTTAACTTGGCTCCTGCGTGCAGATGCATTTTTTACTTACAAGATCATGTAGTAGATGTAGTGGAGGAATAATGCTAAGCCCTCCTAGCTGCAATGCTCTTCTTTTAACATTGACTTTGTCTGCAGTGGCGCTGATCATCTCTTTGCATCTCTAGTAAATGGCATCTTCATGTATTTCCACAAAGCAGCCCATCACTGAGGTGTACATCTGTAGAGTTCTACCTTGCTTGCATTGCCACAGAGCAGCATTTGCATACAAACATGGCATGCAAGCTGCTGTGTGTAGTAGTAGCTGATATATAACGAGCCAAGGACCATACATGGTCATACAGTGAGCTGAGGACCTTAGAGACGTGTAATGTACAATAAAAAAGCCCCAGGAGCAAATTAAATATGTGGGCATTTATCTAACTGTGTGCGTATCGATCCTTCATAATTCCTTATAGAGAAATGAACTTATTCCTGTTTTTTTTTTTTGCGTGGCTGTCCCACTATGAAATAAGAACAAGATGCTGTTTGTTAATGGCCAAGTAAAAAATGCTTGAAATGCTGTTTTCAACATTTTCTTCAGAGCTTGTTCGCAGAACCTTTGTCAATACAGAGTAATTCTGTGCAAGTCCTTAAGGCCTTGTGGGAGAAGACACAGCTGAAGGGGACACACAGTTTTGAAACTGCCATGATCCAGTCTACATTTCCACACCAAAAGGTAAGCATCTCTCAACCAAACTTACTAATGTGCCAAGTCCTCTTACGTGGGGTGACCATATGGCAATTTGCAGTGCATGCCTCTGGCTGCCCTTTTATAGGAAGCACTTGGCTTGTGGGGAGATTGGGAAATGTTTCCCCAGCCATTATATTTTCTGCAGAGGGTCCACGGTGTTATTTTGTATGGTGCTTTGAAAGATCTCCAGGCTTCTTCTCCAGCCACTCCTACACACTTCATGTGGATTGTTCCCAAGGTGATGAAAACTAGTGATGCTCCATATGGAGTTTTTCCTGCTCACAGTTTTAAACTCCAGATTCAGATTAGCTGCCATTATGGGCTGTTTGGCTGCCACTAGGAAATTCAACTAGTTAAACACAGCCTTGGATTTTATGGAAACGATCATTTGCACATGCACCATTAGTTACCCCCATCAGTTTAAAAGATTACTCTTTCAAAGCTGTTTACTGTCTCCAGGATTTCAGGGAACGCTATTTCAAAGCTATTAATCAGGTTCTTGGAAAAGAATGCTATAGGATTGTAAAACAAATATCTATTTACTCCCAAACATCTCCATCCAGTGAAATTGGATGAAATGAATTGTCAAACATGATTTTAAAATACTCTCTCTCAGGATATTTTGAGGCATAGAAACGTCTGACTGAATAAAATTAATTTACTAAGGTTATGGGTGATTTAAAAACAGGAGTTCTGTTAGAAACACCTTCTGAATCTCCAAGATAGCGTTGCATTGAAGTGGGAACTGCCACTGCGGCTTGTGAGGGGAGTGGGGTCCCCACATCTGACACCCAGCTTATGGGCCAGTTTGACTTAGACACAGTGCAGCTCACACTAAGTCTTTTAGCTGCTTCTGAAATCCTTGCCTGAGTCATCCAAAGGCATTAGAAATGTCTTTCTGCTCTGTAGTGTCTTAACTTGAGTCCGTGCCAAAAGCTAGTAGTCAAAAGTCAGAGCTGGTGGAGTGTAGAAGAGTTTGGGGTGAATAAAGAGCTTAGAAAAGAGCACGCTTTCATGGCTAGAATTAGATGTAGTGCCTCATGTGCACAAATTCTGCAAAATACGTCCAACACCCTAGAAACGTGATTAGTCTCCAGCGCATCAGTTGCATAATCCTACTACTGTTCAGATACTAGCATTTGGCCTATTTTGGGAACTTTCATCACTGCGTAACAGGATGAGTATCTCTGAGTTCCCAAAATAGTGGAGCTGGAAAATGAGATACCGATCTTCGCTGATTTCATGAATGAGGCAGAAAACAGAAGTTTGGAAACTCCAGAAGTTGCAGATTCATTTACTCAGTGATCTGAAATTTGACTTTGAGAAGTTCTTCCCGTAACTAACAGAACTTCAAATACAGCAAATGATTTGACAATATCGCTAATATTATTCCTCTTCCAGTCATGCAGAATGCAAAATTCCAGGTGTGGTTGTTTCAGCAAACAGAGCGCTTTCCCTTGGGTTTTGAAATCAAGAGATTTCAAAACAGGATGGTTGAAATCCACTGCAGTATCAACGTCCTGTGTTACATTCCAGCTTTACGCCTTGTGTTGCAGTGACATCTGAATACCTGCACTGGGTTTGAGGAACCCGGGTGCTGTGGGAGCATGTGGGGAAATCTCGGGGGCCAGCAGCCACCAGGAACCTCTGTGATGCTTTGCTGCAACCCCTGCTCTGCAATAAATGAATTCACAATTTTTTTTGATATGTATTGTGAAGAATGTTGTAAACCTGGAGAAAAATCTATTACATCACGGATTTATTCTGGAGTAAATTCTGAGAAATGCTTTCAGATTTATATCACTGACAGCTATCTGAATTTGGCTGAGCTGTGTGCGAGGCATTGCAGCGAATACCTAGCTTACAGAAAGAATGTCCTGTATCACCGGGCAGTGTGTTCATGCCACAAAAAATATTTATACAACACAGCTTAAAATGTGCCAGAAGTAAAGCATTTCCAGATGTACATCCTTACAGATTTCCGTTCGGTTGCTTCATAGTTCTTTATCAAAGTACACGCAGGCCACGTTATAAAAGCTCTGCTGGTGTGAGCCCTTTGCAGAAGTCTTTGTGTTGACTCATGCTGTGTCAGAGCAGTGACACAGTGACTACTTTACAAGCCCCGTGTGATTCTCTGAGAGAGCCTTTTGTTGAGCAGTGTTGCAAGAGAATAATTAACATTTTTAAGCCGTTGTTAGTTCTGTTCTTCCTTGCCCTTTGTTTGCTATCTCAGTTTACGCAGCAGAAAGAATTGCCACATTTTCACAATGGAGTCTCTGAAGCTTTCAGGATGATGTAGGGAGAGGATGAGATAAATCTCTCCTCTCCAATTAGGCTTTTTTGTTTCCCTGTGCTTCACCTCCTAAAATAAGTGGCTCATTTGAGGTGTCCTAGGAGTACAGAGTGGGA
Organism: Anas platyrhynchos; assembly: GCF_047663525.1. Taxonomy (NCBI): domain Eukaryota; kingdom Metazoa; phylum Chordata; class Aves; order Anseriformes; family Anatidae; genus Anas; species Anas platyrhynchos. The sequence goes on along the minus strand of NC_092595.1, from coordinate 1,603,423 downwards.
AAGGACGACTGCTGCGTTGATATTTCCCTGATTGCCTCTCTCACTGCCTCAGCTCACTGCAGCCACTAAAAGATTTGTCACAGGATGGCAAATGCCTGCTCTTTTTGTGCAGCTCCATCCACGTGTGCTTCTAATGACCCGCACAGACCCGCTGAGAGCAGTGCCACCAAGCATTTTGTCCATCCTGCATCCCCCCAGGGATAGCTCTGTGCTGCTGTCCCCTGCTGGGAGGCTTCACCCCTCCATCGGGGACCAAGGGGCTGCTCTGTCTGTCTGTCCTGCTCCCTGAGGAGCCAGCTCTCCTGCCCTGGGGGGCAATTCTGGATCCCACACTATGCGTGAAGCATCTGAAGGGAGGTGGTGGGCGCTCAGACCACCAGATCCACCACTGACGTACTGGGGGGAGAAATACGGAGAGAGGCTGCACAGCTCTCCTGTTACACAGCGCAGCAGCCAGCTGAATTCCTCGCATGCATAAAATTCCTCTTTGGAGGACAGTAAGAACTTCATCAATGCATAACGAGCAAATTAATCAAGTTGATGGGCACCCCCAGGCCTTCAGCAGGGCACCGAGCACTGGAGGGACGCTGCCAGAGGAGGGGACCAGCAGGAGCACCAAGGAGCTGGGCCACTCATCTCCTACACGAGGATGGAGAGAAGAGCTGAACCTGGGTCTGCTGCCCTGCGGCACCCTCTTGCAACCAAAGCCAACGTGTGTCCGAGCCCTTTGACATCTGGCTGTGGTTCTCCCCTGTGCTGTGAAGCCCATTTTCCCTACTGGAAAGAAAAGAAAGCCTTTGTTGTCTGGAGCTCAGGTGATGTTAGTCCTGCTCATGTGCTGCCTTGCCAGCCTGAAACCCACCGGGACCCTGGGCTAAGGCTCAGAGAGGGCACTGGGGGCAGCTGGTGCCAGGAACTGTGTGCCAAGGAACTGTGTTCAGGTTTTTTCCTGGGGTTAGAGGCTGGGGAGCAGAGCAGCCGTGCTGCTGGCTCTCACAGAACTCACAGGCTCCTGCTTTCTCATTCCCTAAAGCCTTTGAGATAGAAGCAAATGGAAAAGGCCTGAGTCAGACAGCTCTGCCCTCTGTACAGCCTTGTTCAGTGGGCGGGACTCGTGTCCCTGGCAGGAGAGGGTATTTGTCCCATTTACTGTGTAAATCCGTGTTTTCTTTGGGCTGCTGTGTGTGGTATTACAGATCTACGATGATGCCAGGTAAACAAATAGAAGTGTTTTCTGAGTGGTCTTGGCAATTCCTTCTGTGTAGTGAGAGACTCGGTGTTATTTAACATCAACATTTATCTACAGGCAAGATAACAGTATTTTTTGGAAATTATACAGTGTTTTAAGTGCCTCATGAGCATCTCCTGGCTTTTCCCATCCTTGAAGCTGCAGGTGTAGTCTCTGTAGGTTTTTCATCAAGTTGGACATGACAACTTGAGGCTGGAGGTGATGCAGGAGACAAACCGGGGCTGCTGGGGCACAAAGGATCGCAGCCCAGTCCCCTGCCTCCCTGACGTGTTGGGTTAGGTGCTGCTGGTGATGAGGGAGGTGCAGGGACACGTCAGTGCCTGCTGCGACGGGGGCTCCGAGGTGCTAACTGCAGCCGTTCGCCATCTGAGCGCCTTTGGTTTCTCTCCTTGTTGGCCCAGGACCTGGACCACGTGCAGATGCACCTGGAAGAAGTGAGGTTCTTCGATCTGTTCGGCTACAGCGAGGAAGCGGGGACGTGGCAGTGCTTCATGTGCAATAACCCCGAAAAGGCAACGGGTGAGTGCTCTGCGAGCCGTGGCTGGGCTGCGGCGGGTGGAGGGGTGCGGCGTGGCTCTGCTCTGTGCAGGAGTGGTGATGGTGGCAGAGGCTGTGCCAAAAGTACAGCAAAGTGCCCAGCGTAGCACTGACAGTGTCTGCTTTAACTGGAATTCTCCATTCAACTCCTTCTGTCTCAGCATTTCTGCCGAGAGAGAGAGTCAAACACAACCCTTATTTGGTGTACGCTCATAGGGACACCATCCAACATTAATGTAAACCCATAAATCTGCACAGCTGCTAATGCCTGGGGAGTGGGAGGGATCTGCACCCATCTTGCAGCGCCAGATGAAGGAGTTGCATCTGCTGGACCACGTCCCAGGTCCACTGGAGACTGCCCAGGTGCCACACATCAGGGGATGTTGGCATAGGTGCTGCAGCCAACTCATGTCCTCCTCAACTCACAGGGCATCCCGAGGAGCGGTGGCCAAGGTTTTCCACATAATTATTTATTTTAATATAATTGAGTCCATAGTGCACGTTTTCTTAAGAACAAGGCAACGCTTAAGAACGGCCATAATACTGAAGCTGTGTTAGAAAACAGGATGAGGGGACAATAAACTTTGTCCAAGGTAAAAGATTCTGGTGATTTATGGGTTTTGAAGCTCTCTGCTACCCATGTGTTTTAGATCAGTGCACTGAAATTCAGAGGATGGCCTTTTTCTTAGATTTTCTTGCCACACTGTGATAGCCTGCACAATTCTGGCCAAGAATTCTGAGTATTCTGGCCAAGCCTTTGAAGAATTTGCTTTTTCAGCTCTTTATTTCAACAGCTAACATCTCTTTATATTTCATCAACCTTGAATCTAGTAAGTCTTGTAAGCATGGTGGTGGCACAGCTGTCTATGCTCGTTTCATGGGGTTTTTGACCATTTTCCTCCTTCCACAGCTCCCAGGTGGAACTCACCTCCCACCAGAGGAGTCATGCTTTGAGCTGAGATTTCACCTCAGTACGGTGGCTGTGCTGTGGCTTGTCCCTCACATCAGTGTTAGATGTGTGTCAGGCCACAAGGAAAGAGTCTGTCTGAAAAATAACCTAACAAAACAGCTTTGTTTTGAACTTTCAGGAACAAAGTGTGCCCAAAAAGAGGAGTGTTTGTGGCAAGTTACTGATTGTGCTGGTGGGGTGGCTCTGTTAGTGCCAAGGGACTGCACAAAGGTGGCAAAGTCAGTCCTCGGAGTGATATGAGGCACTGTGTCCTTGTTGATGCCATGGGTTTGGCTGTTGGCACCAGTCTGGAGACACGAGAGGACCCCGTGAGAGTGGTGCTGGGGCTGGGATCCCGTACAGGCAGTGTGGGGCTGGTGTTTTCTAAGGGCTCTGAACACGGGGGAACGGCAACGAAAGACCCCGATGCCAGGCTGTGATTCCCAGTGAACTCCTTGCTCTTGGGTGAGTTCAGCAGGAGCGTGCAGATGTGGGGACGTCTCTGTGCCGCTGACAAGAGGCTCTCGAGTCTGTTCTCAGAGCACTTGAGCTGACATCTCGAGTAGCATAAACCGTGCGTGGTGCCGGGTGCTAACAGCCCCCGGGAAGTGGGAGCTGACACGTGCCCTGGAGCACCCGTGGCAGGGTTTGGCACACTGCTCCCCTGCTTACACATCATTGTGCTGGGCTGGGCTGGCACAAAAAGGGTTTGGGTTTGGCACAGAGGTGTGCCAGAGCAGCAGCTCTTGGCCAGATGGGTGCAAAGCGTCCATCTCCATCCAACAGGAAAATGTGCCTCCTCACAGCCTGTCCTTCCCAATCGCTTCCTTCCTTCCTGCTTCATGCAGGTATCTCCACGTGCCCAAACCCAGCAGTCATCTGCTCCACTGGTTTTATCGCCCTGTTCATATCCATGGGGGTACGGCCTCCCTCGGTGACCCTGCCACCTGTCTGTCCCCACTGCCGCAGCTGAGGAGGGGAGACCTTAATAAATATCAGCATCTACAAAATCATCATTTACTCCCAGATTTGGAGCCAGGGCTGTGAGTTATGGGGTGCCTTTGGGGATGGTTGGGAACAGGAGGAACTGAGCACACAACATTTTTGGGCTGTAACTGTCTGTTCTTTTTGTAAGCCATTTCTTTGTCTCAGTTTAAAAATAAAAAAATAAATCAATTGCACGGCACATTGTGAATATCACAGCTTGCCTCTCGAACCTCAAGGCCTTCAGAAGTCAAGGAAAATGAACTATTTAATGGGTCAAGGCACGTGAAGGGAATACAGAAGGCAGTGCTTCACGGGACAAAACCTGCAGGTGAATGGGCAGTTCCTAGCGCTGGAGATGCGGTTCTGGTTTAGCTGGGAGAGGTCGTGCCAGAGACACTTGGGGGTCTTCAGGGATTTATAAGATGTGAGAGAAAACAGAGGGCTCAGAGATCTCCTTGAGCGTGAAAGAAATGTAAAGCTGTGAGACATCTTTCATCCTCCTTCCACAGTCGGACGGACCCCGTTGAAACCCACCAGTACTTTTGAAAGACAAAAAAAAATAATTTCTCCCTCTCAGCAATGCTGTTTAGCAACCCAATTCTTCTTAAAGAAGGAATTCAGAGGGAAATTCTTTTTCCATTATTTTCTTTTGTTTTCTGTTAATGTCGGGTTTTGTTACATTTTTTGGATACCGTGTTGCAAGATGCCATTTATCCCCCAGACTTAGGGAGGGATTATGCCTTAAAGCCTGGCTCTTGCCTCGGGATGCCAGCTCCGTGATGGTTTTTGCAGATGCAGTGGGGAAGGTTTGCGGAGCCGCGCTCTGCTGGGAGGCTGAGTTAGCAAGGGAAGAGGCAGTGGCAATTAACGCAGAGAAAGTTCGCCTATTTCACATGCATTCTTCTGGCTTTAAAGCATTATTTAGGCAACCACACTCTTCCAGAAGTGCTGTTAAATCATCCGGATTTTTTTTTTCCTGCTACCCCTGAGCCAAGGAGGGAGAAAGCATTCCTGCAAACCCTACTCATCTGCCCACATACACGTACGTGCCCTAACTGTGCGGCTGGTCCCAGAGCTAGGGAAGCCAAGTTGCACTATTTTATTTTATATTTTATTTTATTTTAACAATAACCATTCAAGCAAGGACATAAGGCATCTGAAATTTTAGTAAATACAGTGTGCCTCTTGTTAGGAAAAGCTGGCTTTTAAGAGCTTCATTTCAACATAACCTTCTGTATTGACAGTTGGCTTCACAAGCTCTTGCACAAAAAAATTCAGTAAAACCACTTGATAGCCTGTGAGGGAATTGCAGTACATTCCAGATTCTGGAAGCTTACAAAGAAATTGCAGTAATCCCTGTGGGCTGCAGAAGAGACATTGTGCCCATGGGCAATGATTCGGGTAAAACTGAGGGGTTTTTATGAATTCCTCCTTAAAAAAGCAATTCACTCAGAATAGCCTACACCATATTAAGTTCTGAATACATTTATCTTTTGCTAGCAGTGGTGATTATCGAGTGAACTGGAATCTCCCAGCTATAATGCTTGCTTGAAAATTATAAAAAGTGGCATTCAGTAATGTGTCCTTTCCAGGTTTTCAACAAAACCAAATGTGATAATTAATGAAAGAGAGCGAATCCATATTCCCTTAGGTTAATTGCATTTATCTTCTTCTGCTTACCACCCACACGTTTCATTCTTTCAAGTTAAGAGCAGCTTATTATCATTGAGATCATTCATGATTGGGCTGAATTTTTGTGGATGGCTTTGTTTCATCAAATGGAAGATTGAATACTTTTTTTTTTTTTTTTCTTATTTGAGTTCATCTTGCAAGGGTTTGGTTTTGGTTTTGGTTTTTTGTTTATTTTCTATTTATTCACTACCCAAACTACTTCAAGATTGATGCAGTGCAGTTCTGCAAAGAAAGCAAGATACAATCAGGAGAAACTCATTCCAACTTACGTCATGGAGGACTCTTATATCTATGGGTACTATTCAGGGTTAAATTGATTTTGTAGCTGGTCTCTCTTTCCTGAAATGGTTTAAGAAGCAATGGGTATTATAGCAAGTAACTATTCATTTTCAGCTTGGGTAATAGTTTTAGCTTTATTGGGTGTTCTTCAAGAAAATAAAAATGTACTGAAAAATATATAGTAGATAGTTTGAATCCTTCAACTCCTTTTTTTTTCTAGCTAGAGATCTCATGATATGTCAGCACACCACTGCGATTTCAGACCCAGAGGAGATTGTGTGATCACCTGGTTTAACCTTCTCTAAAACAACAGCTAAAGAATCCAGTCCGATAATGCTTATGTCAAAGAATTTTCTCTTTGATCTGTATCACTTCAGTATATGTTTCTAAAGATGTCTAAACCTGTTTTTTAACAGTCGAGTGAAGGAGAACCCGTGAGTTGTTGCTCAGGTAAATTAACCTCCTGCTAAAACATGGGCTTATCTCTGGGCTGTCTCTCAGACCTGGATCACGTTAGGCCCTTCCCTGTTATGAGGAAAATCTCTGTGTAGATTTTATCGTGTCGCATCTTGATCTTTGCTTAGGAAATTAAAGAGAATGCACTTCATTAGTTTCCCATGATGCGAATAATCATATAAAAACTCTTGTATGACCATTCTGAAGTCTTCTTCGTTTGTCTAGATTCATGCGAGGTGAAGAAATCAGAACGAGACAGAGGCTTTCCAGCAATCGATGTGTGTGTGAGGAATGTGCACGTACCCATTGTCGGTTGTTTGCATTTTTTAAAATTATTCTAACTGTATTAAAAATGCAGGTATTTCCATGTGGTAAGCAACGGGGCCACCAGCGACTGCATTTGGTTTTGGCTAGAGTTCAGAGAGAAGAGGAACTGCATTTCTGAGGCAGGACGGGTTTGCTCGGGTGCCCCTTGCCAACAAAACTCTGCGCACTTACTCCCACTTTCTGCACACCGTGGGCTGAGCAGCCACAGTGGTGACCGAGTAAAATCCCAGTAAGGACCGGGACAGGCTGCACCAGGATGCCTGGGGATGTGGCAGTGGCCTCATGCCTGCGGGGAGGTGATCAGGAAGGTAGGGCCAAGCTCTTCCAAGGGTGCAAGGGCAGGAGATAAGAGGTATAAACTGGAACGAGAGATGTTCAGGCTGGCTATAAAGGAAAACTTTCCCACTGTGGGGATGATCGAGCATTGGAACAACTTGCCTGGAGAGGTTGCTGAGATTTTCAAGTCCCAGATCAATAAATCCGTGAGCAACCTAGCCTGACCCCAGCGCTGACCTCGCTTTGAGCAGGAGGTGGGATGAGGCACCCCGTGAGCTCCCTTCCAGCTGAATTATTCTGTCATTCTGTGAAGCTAACCGCAATCAAAATAAGCAAAAGGACTTAGAAAAATATTGGAAAAGAGCTTCATTCTTATCTTTTGTGAATCTTTTTCTTCTAATCAGCCCCTCAGACATACTGGCATCTGCTTCATTATGACAACTTTGGAAGCTGACAGCGGAATTCCCTGTGGACTTCTCTGTGGATGTACACAAGAAGCGCTCTGTTATCCCTGCTTCCACCCACCGAGTGCTTAAAGGCAGACCAGCATTTCTCTAGTAAATCCAGTTTTTGAAAGATTTTGGCCATAAATATCCAATCTGGGCCAAAATTGCACATCGACTTCCTTTCTCATGTTGCTTTCCTGACCACCAGCCATCTCAGTATCTTCCAGTGCAGAAAACTTTGTGCTTTAAAGCTTCTCAGTTTGCCTTAGAACATGTTCTGTGCTGGAATTGGTATCAAAGCTGTTCCCTGGCACCAGGAGCCAGGTAGGTGTACAAGACGTTGAGCAGTTGTCTTTTCATAGCAAAACTGTGTTTTGCTGTATCTAGATGTTTATACATCTGCCATCAAGGTCTGAGAGTTACTGTACACATTATGAATTCTTTGTAGTTCTCATTTAGAAGTAAAACTCCTACCCTGTCTTATCCTTTGCTCTCTGACTCACTGAGAGGGCTTTGTTGCAGCAGTTCTGACACTTTCTCTTGGGAGGCGATATGGAACCGTGCCGTTTTTATCTCCTACATGCTACTGAGATAGTATTTCCTGACGTCAAACTGCATATTCTAACAGTGGCAAAATATCCTCCACCAAGAGCCTGCACATGTGAATGGCAAATAATGGGAACGATGGAGGTATGAGCCTGGATGTCCTTCGGTTAATTCCCAGCCCCAGCTCCATCGTTCCCAGTGGTGTTTCTGTGCACATCCCCAGCAGCCAACTGGGCCGCTGTCAGCAAAGAGGTGTTACAGAGGCACCCCATCCCTGCATGCTGTAACATCCGTGTGGCCAAGGAAGGCTTTAAATCCCCTCACCTTTTGACAACAACATGTATTTTCTTGATCCGATCTCCAGGATTTTCACATCAGCTCAATATTGATCTCCAAACTGCCCTTGCCCCAACCATGCTTCTCTGGAAGGCCCAGGACAAAAGCTTGCCAGCTGAGGAAATTTATTGAACAAGGGAAAATGTGTATCTGTAGTAGTTTTGAAACCAATATTTAACGCAGTTGAAAAGTTCTTATTAAGGGGCACGCTGTGGGACGTGGCTCTGTCCCACTGGAAGGCATGTTGTGAAACTGGTGCAGCCCCAAACCAGCTTCCCCGTAAATTTGTGCAGTTTTGCAGTGACAAAAAATTGCTCGGGGAGAAAATAAGCCTCTGTTTTACTATGTCAGGTTGGGTGTTGTAATGCATCGGTGCTGGCAGGAAAATCTGCAGAGACGAGCTGCCACGTCGAGCTCGGGGTGCTGGGGGGAGAACGACCTCTTTATCACAGAAATCCGAGGCATGCTTCCCCATCACGGCTGCAACTTGGCCACCCCCGTCTTCATTCAGCATTCTCCTTCCAGAACATCGCTGTCTGCAGAGACAGAAATATTTGTCGTCTTTCGTGAGGAAATTGAAGTAGTACGCACTGAAGACCCCCGATGCCTGCAGCTCTGCCAACACAAACAGCGCTGGGGAAAGCATACATTCTTTATCTAAATCTAAATTCGTTATCTAAATTGCGTTTGCATTGTTTCCCACTACCAGAGCAGAGGTAGCAAAGAGAGCTACGTGTCCAGAAAGCCACAAAGCCTCTGAAGCCCCAGGTGAAGCCCAAGAGCAGCAGCAGCGCTGCCTGTGGTGGCTGCCCCTTGGCACCGCGCTCACCTCGTGTCCTCCCGAGGGCCTCAGTGTCACAGCGGTCCCTCGTGCTGCGGGCTCTGAAGGGCCATGCACAGATGACAGCAGAGGCTTTCGAGAAAAAGCTTTGCTGGCTAAAGCTGAACGCGAAGGTATGTGAGAACGGCCAGCCAGAGGATAACCAACTATCTGACAGATGCTGGGAAGGACTCCAAGCCAAACATCACATCAAAACACATCCGTTCTCAGGCTGCTTACGCCTTGGCCTGCTCCTCAGTCCATCTGATCCGTCCTGTCCTGTCTGACTAAAAATAGAAGAGAAAGCGGAAAAGAAGAACCAGCAGTGGCATTACAGAAGTTACAAGTTGCTCGCTCCGTGCACAAGGGCAGCAGCTCGAGGCTGCTCCGAGGGCAGCGTTTTGGAGCCCAGGGTGATCCTTGTGGTTGCTGGGCCTTCCTTGTGCTAGAAGCTTCCTTCTCGGGTGCAGGACTGGGGGACACTCCTCCAGCTTCCAAAATCCCATGGCCATGGGGCTGATGATGGAGGTGGCCCAGCCTTATAACCACACTGTGAGCGAAGCGCGGGGCTTCCCAACATCCATGCAGTGCTTTGAGTTCTCAAAGGAATTTAAAACATAGCGGTATTTTTGCAGTAACAATTATGTTTGGTCTTTGTAAGGGAATCAACGGAAGAAAAACCCGCGGTGACAAACCTGAGCTATTTTTCTAAGGCAGGCTGGAGTCACTTATCAGACCGCTGTGGGAGATGAATGGACTGGACGGCGCTGAGCCTGTGTGTCTGTGTCCTGCATCCCTGCGGTTACTGAGAGCTGCACGCTGCTTATTTGTAATCACATTTTAGATTATTCATGTACAACTTGCTGTAGTGCAGTTGGTCGGGGGGCAGAAGCTTTTGTTTCTCCCCTCTCCTCCTCCCTCATCGCTGACTCGGGCAGAGCTACCCCTTCGTTCACCTGATGTGTGCTCTGTACGGGTGGCGTTCACCTGCACGTGGGGCACCACTGCTGCTATAATTATTCCCACCCAGTTTGTTTGAAAGCGGTGTTAGTGGCTGATGACGCACTAATAGTTATCTGTAAGTAAATTTTGCCACAAAACAGTAAAAACTTGGCTGTCCCAAGCGGTGACAGCGGAGGGCCCTGACTGCTCCTGTGGGGGTGGCACTGACCCCTGTGTAGGCCGAGCTGTGAGGCCCTGGCCTTTGCGGGCCAGCACCAAAATAAATCGTGTTATTTTATACATGGAAAAGCGACAGAAAGCATCACACTCCCAGCGGGTCAGTGCTGTGAGATTTACAGGGCAGAAGCACCGCTTGGTTTGCTGTAAGGGCTGGTTTTTACAAAGTGGATCAGCAGCCTTAAACGACTTCTGAAATATCCCTGAAGAGAGAAGAGGGAGCCCGGTCCTGACGGAGGGGAGGGGAGGATGAGGAGGGAAGGCCGTGCTGGTGGGGGCTCCCATGGGACGGGCACCTGGCCTGCCAGCCCACACAGAAATCCTGGCCCTCCATGGGGCCACGGCTGCCACAGGGGAGCTCAGGGTCAGCCCCGAGCTGTTCCTGTCCCTCAGACCCCAGAGCAGGAGCACAACGGCACCGAGCTCTGCAGAGCTATAAATTATTATTGTGGGGCTGAGGAACAACTGGGAGGCGTTACGGTGGGGGAGGTACGTGGGGAATAAGGGAATAATAGAAAAAAAGTGACAGGCAGAGCAGGCCGAGCCATCGGCTCCATCTGCCAGGCCTCCCAGGCAAAACACGACCAAGGGCCTGAGGAGGGGAGGGATGCAGGCTGGCAGTGACACGGCCAAGCTGCAGAAACCTCCTCTGCATCGCGGCAAAGCCTGGCTTGCCGAGAGGAAAGAACTAACCCCTGGCTGTGTGTTCACCTCTGCAGTGGTAAATCAGGATGGCCAGCCTCTGATGGAAGGCAAGCTCAAAGAGAAGCAAGTCCGCTGGAAGTTTATCAAAAGGTGGAAAACTCGCTACTTCACCCTGGCTGGCAACCAGCTGCTCTTTCGGAAAGGAAAATCCGTAAGTCAGAAGAACGTCAGCTTGATCCCTTTGTTTCCCTCCTCCGCATCACCATTTCCCAGAGGTTTTCACCACTCAGCTTTTTCCATGGGCTCTGTACACCACACGGCTGACTCCAGCCAAGCGCTTGCTCGCGGGGTCTGTTTATGCTTTTCTTGCTGGATCAGGAGCGTGAGACTTTGGAGAGGGCTCAGCGTGAGGCTGGCAGTGCTGCTCTGCAGGCTAATGGCTGCTGCAGCCCTCACGTCTCGGTGTTTTACCCAAACCCTGCCCGAGCATCGTCCCTGCTGCCTCCAGGCACCCAGCACCAGCTCCCAGCTGATCCAAAGCTCCTGCTTCCCGAGTGCATCCCCTACTGATGGGACTCCAGTGGGATAAGCTCAGGGTGGGACGGTTGTGTTCAGCATGTCTAGGAAATCAGGCCCATCCAAGCATCTCGGGGCAGTCCCCTAAATGAAACAACAGTTCACTTTTTTTTAAAGCCTTGCCTGCTTTTGTACATTAATAGCAGTTCTTGAGGTGATGGCGTTACGACTGGTGTTACTCGTACAGGAGGTGCAGGTTTGCTTAAAGCGAGGTGATGCTGAAGTGCTCTTCTCCCAGAGGAACCAAGTTTGTTCTTTCACATCTACCCTCACCTAAATTCAGGGTAACTCTGCTGAAATTTCTGCAAAATTGTTCAAAATTTCCACCAAAACTCATGACAAGTTTGTTCTGGGCATAGAAGAGAAGGTAATTGAATCCAGTCCTCAATAGTTATTACTTGTCAGTCATTAGAAGCTAACTTTCTTCAGCTGTTCACAATGAAAATTATCAAACATTGTGCAAAATCGTCCTTTTAGTTTTGTCGCAATAGTTTTCTCTTAGATAAACCAAAAATAGCAGCATCTTCCAGTTAAACCAAGCCTCAATATTTCTGGTAAAGAACGTCTTTTATTACAGAACCCTAGCAAAGCTCTTTAAGCTTCTGAAATGGCTTCCTGAATCCCTTCTTCCAAGAAACACATCAGGGCATCCAGCCTAGGAGGAACAAGTGCCTTTCATGGGGCAGTACGACCCTCCTGAGAGCAAGTACTTCATAAAATGGCCTTTCCTTTACTTTCTAGCAACTTTTTCTGACGTTTGGTTGAGATCCTGAAGATGGTTCAACCCATACAAGCGTTCCAGCTTCAGTTCAGCATTGGCTGATGTTTCCTTCTTAAGGTGTCAGAATAATTGTCACTTTCCTAGCGACTTGATTGGCTTAAAGAAATGTATTTAATGGAATGGATTTAATTAGCTCTGCAAACAAGCCAAGCAAAAGTCACGTCAGAATACCTTGATTACTCCTGGGATGCCATTAGCATGTAGCAGTTGCCTCCTTGCATTTGCATTCTCGGTGTTCTTGTTAACGTGAGGAATGTTCAGCCTTTTGCTGGCAGGTTAGGTTGTCAAACAGCAGATTCTGCTTAATAGCAGAGTCTATATAGGTTAGCTGCCCTTTTTTTAGCTGGCAAACTCCAATTTTCTTTGCTTTTTCTAAAGTTGAACAAAAATACCTGGTTCCTCCGAGCAGCAGGCTGGCGTCCAGCCCCCGGGGACAGCAGCGGGGTGTTGTGCCTGGGCAATCAGTCTTTCAAGTTGCTGCGTTATATCCTGTTACTTCTATGGCTCTGTTTGTTTGTTCGCTTGTTATGTTTTTTAATTAGAGAGTTGAGTCCTGTTGTTAACCATTGCTTGGGCTACAGCCTGGGAACCCCCTGAGCCCTGCAGCTTGCGCTGTGTGCGTGCCCAGAGCTGACTGCTGCAGACACCAAGGGAAAGGCTTTGCCTTGCAGCAGGGCTGGAGCTAGGACACCGCACAGAAGTGCTTCAGACAATTAATGTGCAAAATAAGATTTTCAAACCCACTCTGCTGAGTGTGCCCTGACTGCAGGCGTAGGAGACAGCCAGGCTCCTGGTGCTCCTCCGCAGCTGCGAGGGAGCGCGTCCCAGGCTGGGCTTGGTGGTTTCTCACGCACAGATCCTGCATCTTTGCACCCTTGTGGGGTGAAGCAGTTTGCCTCTCGGTGCTGGGGAAGTCTGGTCAGTGTCAGACAGGGAGCAGGCAACAAAGTGCTGGTGCTGGGCCAGAGAGCGGCAGGAGGGAAGGTGCCACCAGCAGCAGGGAGGCAGCGGATGCACGGAAAGCGCTGCAGTCGCGAGCACTGATGTGCCCAGGCAGCTTGAGGTGTCGCCGGTGAATGGTTCTGTATTAAAAAGGAAAGGTTTCTGCCCGGCCACATCTGGTGCTGATTGCGGTGCCCGAAGCAGCACAGGCCCTGCCTGGCTGAGCGTGACAGCTCTGCCCCTTCATCTCTGGCGTCGCTGAGCAGGGACAGGCGCCGCGTGGGTGTTTGGACTTTTCACGCTGCTCGCTTGAAAACACAAACCAAACACAGAGGAAGTATTGTGAGATAGCCAGCTGGCTGTGCCTGCCTCTTCCCGGAGTCCCACTACAAACCTCCCCTTCGTAGAAGTAACCAGAAGGACAACATTTGCTCTGCGTAAGCGATCGTATGGCCAGTGGGTGAAGGGGCGGAATTAGAAAACCAAAATAGAAGAGGTCTGAAATGAGTCCAGACTCCTGGAAAACAGTGGTAAACTCCTTCCACAGAAATGTGCCTGGGGTACATTCTCAACTTTCTGTAGCAACTTGAGGTCAAGGGCTGTGTGTCCATGACATAACATGAAGGGAGCGGGTCGGTTTTGCTAGGCAGGCATCTGTGTCCGCAGGGCTGCTCACGGGGTGCACAGTTCTCTTGGTACGTGGGGAATTGATGCTGCTTGCCTGCATGGAAGGAGCAGAAAGGTTTTGGAAAACCTGCTGTACTCCTCTTGGTAAAAAGCACAGGGAGCTCAACAGGAGAAACCTGAGCAGTCTTGACAAATCGGAGCCTTGTGTTTAAACTTCTCATCTGGGAACCACAGTTGGTATCTGTCTGATGAGCTCTCAGATCTCCTGCAGGACACGTCTGTGACTTTGCATAATCACCTCTTACGCTCCCCGCATCACATTCCCACCCTTACCACGACGCCAAGATTTCACAGATGTACACTTTGTACATTTTCAAACCGCATTACAACTGAGCTGTGCCACGTTCCCCGCTCCCCGCTGAAAAATGCCCTGACTTCCCTCCTGTTCCCGGAACAGACACAAAGCATTTGCTCTGTTGTGACAACCAGGACAAGGAGTTGCTGCTTCCCTTGCTAGGGGAGAGCCAGAGAAGGGGCTTCAGAGGCAGAGCAGGCTCCTGTTTCTCAAGGAAACACTGCTGATCACCCATCAGGGTGGTGGAAGCTGTACCGCATGAACATGGTTTTCTTTGTCTCCTGTGTTTCAGAAAGACGACCCCGACGACTGCCCCATCGAGCTCAGCAAGGTGCAGAGCGTTAAAGTGGTGGCGAAGAAGCGCCGGGACCGCAGCCTGCCCAGGGCCTTCGAAATCTTCACCGACAGCAAGACCTACGTCTTCAAGGCCAAGGACGAGAAGAACGCTGAGGAGTGGCTCCAGTGCATCAACGTCGCCGTCGCGCAGGCAAAAGAAAGGGAGAGCAGAGAGGCCACCACCTACCTGTAGGGCTGTGGCACCTCCAGGACGGGGCAGCTGCCTGCAGGCTGCTCAAGGGGAATGTCCCCAGCCCCAGCTGCGGGGATGTGGGGAGCTGGGGGGAGGCTGTTGGCAGGGGCCAGGTTGGCCGTGGGGCAGCTTTAATGCCACCGGGGGACCCAGCACTGCGCCGTGTGCTGGTGTAGACGTAGCTTGCACATCCGCAAGCGAAATGCAGCTTTTTCTTCAGCCTAATTGCCTCAGGGCCAGGAGACGTGGTGAGAAACAACCCAGCCCTGACCCCCCAGCTCCTGAGAGATGAGGTCTCTGCGGCTTTGGACACTGCCGAGAGCATCTGAGGATGTAAGGGCTTGCTGCGTTCCTCACTCACTGTCTATCTGTGAAGAGATAATTTTCCCTCTTATTTAATCTCAATGTACCTTACCTTTTTACTGTTTATGTGCCCATGAAAAGAAAATCATAGTTGCTTCTTCTTTCAGATCTGAGATGGGGCAATTTTAAAGGTTTAATAGAGCTGAAAAATAAAATTCTATATTACATGTTTTGCTTTTCTCTTCTTTCTCCTGCTTTTTTTCCCCCTATTTGTAACTGAATGTAATTTTAAAAATATATATTCCCTTTTTTTTTTTTTTTTTTAGTCATTTGTCTTCACTGTTCCGTAAGTTTTTAAAATGTCTCCAAAACTGAAAAATGCCCAGGTATTTATTTTGCTGTTGTTGTTGTCACCCTCCAGTAATTCCAAAGCAGAGAAAGCACTGCAGAAAAGATGGAAAGCAAAAGAGGAAAGGAGGGGAAAAATGAGTGAGACGTCTGCAGGTGAAGAAATTAATTTGGAGATCAAGGCTGAGTAGATATAAAATCTTAAACTTCCCAATCTGCCTAAAATCTAGAAAAATGTATCTTTTGGAAAAAAGTTGTTTCCAAAAAAAATTGCCTGTGGTGATTTTACTGACAGATGGATCTTCCATTCAGCAGGAGAGCCCCCAGCATCTCAAAGAGCTCCTTGCAGAGCATTGCTGGGCAGCCGCTGTTTCTCCAGTGGGGTAGAACAGAAGTAACGCCTGCCTCTGAATTCACAGCCTGATCTCTGCACCGTCCCAAATATTCACAGCTCTCCTGGTTTCATGCGAGCCGTTGCTGCTGAGCCGTGATCCCCATCAGGAGCTCTGGTTTGGTTATTGGGACAGACGTGGGCCTGGTGCGGGGAGCAGAGGGTGGGAAACAAAAGCAAACCAGCTCAAAGCTGGCTGGGGCAGTGTGATCCGAGGAGACCAGGCTCCAGAAGGGGCTTTCTGGTGGCAGGGATGCTGGATCTGCCCAGTGCCACCACGCTGCCCACCCTTACTCCTGATGCTGCTGTTGAGCACCGGCTGCTCAGCCCAGGAGGCCCCCCCAGCACCCAGCTCCTTTCTTATCCAGCTCTCCACGTGTTCCCCAAACCCTCTGAGACTGAAACAAATCCAGCAAACCCTTCCAGATGCTCTCACGCTCCTTTATCATCTGCTGGGAGTTCGTGTAAGTTGATTTTGTGTTGCTGGAGAGTTCCCGGTCCTCCTGCCAGCCGGTTCCTCCCAGAGCTGAGGCTGGAGCTGCCTGCAGCCCTGCAGATGAGTGCTGGATCACGAAGTGCCGCAGAGTGATGTGAACAGCTCTGTTAAAGCCAGTCACCGAAAGTTCACCCATCAGGGGAAACCAGCTGATGGGTTTCGGTAAAGCTTTCAACACGGCTTCCCCTAGGATCCTACTGGACAAAATGTCCAGCCTACAGCTAAACAAAAACATCACGCGATGGGCGAGCAACTGACTGATGGGCAGGGCTCAAAGGGCTGTGGTTAATGGGGTCACATCGGGCTGCTGGCCGCTCAGCAGTGGGGTCCCCCAGGGCTCCGTTTTAGGGCCAGTCCTCTGCAATGCTTTTACAAGCGATCTGGATGTAGGACTAGAAGGTGTTTTGAGGAAATTTGTTGATGATACCAAACTGGGAGGAGTTGTTGACTCTGTTGAGGGTGGAAAGGCCTTGCCGAGAGATCTGGACAGACTGGAGAGCTGGGCGATCACCAATCACATGAAGTTTAATAAAGGCAAGTGCCGGGTCCTGCACCTGGGATGGGGCAACCCTGGCTGTACGTACAGACAGGGCGATGAGACGCTGGAGAGCAGCCCCACAGAGAGGGATCTGGGGGTTGGGGTTGGCAGCAGGCTGAATATGAGCCAGCAGCGTGCCCTGGCAGCCAGGAGGGCCAACCGTACCCTGGGGTGCATCCAGTCACTCCGAGCAAGCCTGGTGGCATCTGCGTAGGTCACAGCACTGGAGCTCAGGGGCATAACAGGCTGGCCAAGTAAAAAATCCATAGACAAGATGGGCTGCGTTTCCTCCTCATCATTTGCCACCTACGCATCAATTCAAGGCACCTGATCGCCTGTGCGTGCGCATGTAGGCAAGGAGAGCACGCTGCTTGCTGGCGGCTAGCTCCCAGCCCGCGGGGTGCTGCAGCTGAGAATCCAGGGCACTGCTGAGTGATTCCTCTATGAGCATGAAGCTGCGATATGGGATAAGGCTGTGGCTGCTTCACCTGCTGCCTCGGAGCTTTGTCATCAGCACCTCGCTGTCGTCCGTCCCTCACGTCCTTCCTCGCAATCCCAGCGTGATTGGAACAATATGGAATGCATAGCTGTGTTGTTAGAGACCCCGGGGTCTGTGCCAAGAAATAATTACATAAAATAAGAAGCTTAGCCACACTTCTCCTGTCTTAAATTAAAACTTGGAATGAAATAAAAGAGAAATTCAGCTGGCAACTTATTCTAGTCATCCTCCTAAAAGGAGAAACACAGAAATCATCAATCTAGTTATGATGAGAGCGAGGAGATTTAAAAATAATAAATAAAAATTAAAAAATAAAAATCCCACATTTGCAAGATTTCTTCTTGGACAAATGCATAAATAGCTTTTTTCTGGTTCTGTTCGCAATGCCATGTACTGAAACCTTCTAACTCTGCATGGCCGCTGCCCTCTGACCAGGGCACGCTCCGGCGGTTCCCACTGCGTCGCCCCGGTTTGTGGCTCCTCTCCGGAGCCATCGCTGCCCACAGGGGACGAGGGCAGTGTCCCAGTGCCCCGGCACCCAGTGTCCAGGCCCAGCACAGCATCGCTGCTCCTCTCTTCCAGGAAAGGAAGGAAAGTGGCTGCCTTGCGCAATGCTCAGCACAAAGGATGTCAGTCGCACTCTGCTCTTGGGTGAATTAACCTTTGCTGAAGGACACCATTATTTAGGAAGTGTTCGGTGAAGGAAAACAGCCTTCGTCTTGTGGAGAGGGGTGCAGCAAATCCTTTCCAAGCCCTGGCTGTAAGGGATGCTAAATCCGCCAGGCGCAGCCAGCGCCGCGCTCGCTCCTGACGCTCCGTGGGCAGGCTGGCGGCGGGGGCTGGTGGTGGGGCCTGGTGGTGGGGCCTGGTGGTGGCACTGCCCCCAGTATGGCCATGGGATGTCCCCAGGGGACGCAGCCACCGGCAGGGAGAGCTCCCAGCCCACACCAGTGTCCTGTAGCCCTTTGGTGGCCGGGAACTGATCCCAGCCCGGCATCCCTGAGGAAACCAGACCCGACGCTGGATCTGGATTCTCCTGAATACCAGCAGTTCCCAGGCTGGAGCCCAGTTTTACAAATGATCTTGGTTTCTCTTGGAAGCAAACACTGGCTCATTCAAGCATTTTTGTGTAAAAAAATAATCCACTTTTCTGTGGGAGACCTGGTGTCCCCCCAGGTGGCTCCGTGACGCAGGGTGTGCATGGCAATGAACGCTGTTTAACTTCACCCAGGTTTCTGTTGTTCATAATCAAACAGTGCTTCCTTTCAAGTGTATTTGTTCCGATATTGTCTGAAAAATCCTGCAGCTTCTTCCTGGGCAGTTTGCAGACGGCAGCTTTTGCCCACTTTCTGGTCCCGGCTCTGTCCCAGCAGCGTGAGCTCAGCACCCACAGCCAGCCGACGGCAGTGCTCCCCACAAACCCTGCGGTTAAATCCTTCTTTCCTCCCCAGGGCCGAACTGACTGAGCTTGAAAACGAACCGCAGAAGGCCGGGACATTTGCTGTGCTCCAGGAGGGCACAATCCCACACACGGCCTGCCCAAGCGGGTGCAGGCCGGGCCGGAGCCTCCGCAGGCCCCGCGCTCCAAGGCCCCGGTTCCTAGAAACGTGAGCCATAGGTTGTACTCCCAAGCTGCCTTCCAAGGGCTTGTTTATGAGAGCTGAGCCCGCTTCTGGGAAGTTTTCCAAGGAAAGTTTACCCTCCAAGTCCTCCCCTGCCTCCTCGAACAAAGAGTTCTCCATGGCGTTTGACAGGAACAGAATAAAACAGGCGATAAATGCTGAGGTATTGCACACAGGCACCGCAGGCGCTGTGGGTATAAGTGGAACAAGCTGGACTTTATTTTTCACTCCCGGATTTTCCAGGTTTTCTGATCCCACAGGAACAACCTTGCCTGCCTATTGTCGACAACTCATCTAGCTCATATTGATGCTGATGACTAATCCTGCGTGGCTGAAACCCTTGGCCCCAGCGAGGTCAGGCACAAAGCTCCTATTAACTCTAATAGGGCCACAGTTTCACCACGATCGCTGCCTGTCTTAGCCTTACCTTCGAAACCTCCCGCAAGCACTGCAATAATGGGACCTGTCCCCGCAGCACCAGCAGTGAAATAGAGACACTTCCCACCCCGCTGGGACGAGGGCTGGGCTGCCTCTCACCCCTGCCAGCCTCGAGCATTGCCGTGGCTCAGCGACCCGTGGTGCTGCTCTGCCGGGGACACATCCACCCCACAGCAGCACCGCTCGTGCTTGGGGCAACTGCGGTGCTCCAGGCAGCTTCCCCCAGCCGAGGGGTAGAGATAAGCAGGAGATAAGCAGGTTTTGTGGCTATTGCCCTAGCAGAAACACGCCTGCACCAGTTAGGGAGCATTTAGATTGCACCTGCAGAGGAAGTGGACGGTGATGAATTAGATGTCAAATTGCCGACACGTTGAGCTGGCTCAGCGATGCCACACATCTCCCCGTTGTCTAATTAGGTGAAGAAAGAGGCAAAACCAGACTTGGTGCTGAAATGATGTGGAGCTTTCCAAACTGCCCACGTTGGGTTGGTTGTGCCAGGATGCCCATGTCCTGGTGCTGGTCCTGGTCCCACCAGGGGATGTCCCCAGTCCTGGGGAGCCCCGATGGGTCTCATGCAGCCTCGGGGCACCTCAAGGGTCAGGTTTATTTGCTTCTGTAAGTGTGGATACTCTGGTATAAATTCTCTGTCTGTCTGCTGTGGATACAAAGCATTTGAAAGGTAATCCCGGAGTTTAATTAGCTGCAACTTTTAATACGTACTGAAATCACTTGACATTTTTAGGACAGAAGTACTGTTTTGTTCAAGCAATAGCTATTGTTCAGGGGCCAAGTTTTGCCTGCTGGTCTCTGCCCTCCACTTCTTCTGGCTCTTCCTCAGCAGGGAAATCAAACTAGACATACGAGTTCTGTATGTCCTGTAGACAAAGCATGAGGAAATTAGAATCTGAGGGGTCTTTACAAATCAAACAATGCCTTTTGTTGCCAATAACAAGCGTATCCAGCTTCTTTTCAAGAGAGTTAAAAAATTACCCTCTTGGGAACCATCCAAGGCTGACCTCGGTGTGGAAACCTCGCCCGTGCTGGCGATCGTGGTGACAGCCCCACAGGGCACCGTGGTGGCCGTGCCCCGTGCTGGGCTCACCGGGCTGAGCCCCCTGCCCTGGCAGCACCGCCGAGCCCCAGCACCCTCAGACCAGCACCCTCAGTGGTGGTCAAACCTTCTCTTGTTAGTTATGCATGGAAAATATGTGTGTCCATACGAGGGATCTTTGTTTTTACAGTGGCTTTTTTATTATTATTTTTATTTTTGTGATGGACAGCTTGACATACCCAGGTAACACTTGCCAGTGGGTACGGACACGTCCCTGCCGGGCCGGCTCTTTATTGCAGGAGGAGGCCGTGTGTCACACGGCACAGAACAGCCCTGCCACCAAACATCTTTGGTTGCGGTTTGGGACTTCAAGCCCATGTGCAAACACTCGTGGCAAGTGCTGTTGTTTTTCCTTTGAAGAATGTACGTGTGAAAACCCTTTGCTTCAGTGCAGGTGGTGTTTAGGCAACAGCAGAGTATGTTTTTCCAGCTGTCCGTGCCTGTGCCTGAGTTTTGACACCGAGAAGCCACCGCCAGCTTTCCGACGGCCGTGCCGAGCTCTGAGCCCTGGCTGCCTTGGCCCCGGTGCCAGCAGCGAGCGGCCGTGGGTTTGCTGTGCTCTGCGGCACCGTGTGCTGGCCGTGGAGCTGTCCCAGCCTGCGTGGCCGTGGTTCTGCCCTTCAGCCTCTCATCTTTGCTGGCCCTTACGCCGTCTCACCTCCCTGTTCTCACACTGCCCCTCAGCAATCCGCCACGGTTGCTCTTTGTTTGGAAGGGAAGTGACTCCAAAATGGAACAGAATTCAAGAAATAAACAAAACTCAGGGCCACTTACACCCTATCCGTGCTTCGCTGCCCCACCTGGCTCACCGGGACCCCTCTGTTCCCCCGCCCCGGCAGCAAGCCATCGGCACCAGCAGTGGGGTGGGGAGAGGAGGAAGCAGGTTGTCCGCTCACACCTACGAGGTACGGCTTTAAAACATCCACTAAAACCCACACCACAGGGAATCAAAGGCGCTTTCTAAACATATCCCATGTGTGCACGGGACTGTGACTGCTCTGCTGGCTCCCTGCCGGGGGCTGTGCAGTCTCTGTTTCATTGTGTTTTCGCCATGTGCCTGGCAGATTTGGATCCAGCACGATATGTCTCCGGGAAAATCGAGCCCAGCCGGTTCAGATTGCCATCAGTGGGGCTAACGGGGACATGGGGGAGCCCCACAGCACCCCTGGTTTGTGGCTGAGGGCACCAAACACCAGTCCTGGGGGCAAGTCCTCTCTCACAAGGGTACAGCCGTGATCTTTGGCAGTGGACCTGTGGCCATCCTGCCCACCACATCACCATGAATATTCCCAAAAAGCAGAGATGAGCCCTGAGCCCTCAGCAGAGCTCACTGAGCACCACCAAGGGGCACGGCTGGGTGGTTTATACCACGCTTTGAGCCCCAGGATCCTTTATTCTTCCTTTCTGCTACATGGAAGGAGGAAGGGGCCACGGGACCCTAGTTGCATCTCGCTCCATCAGCCAAAATCATCTGGAGGCTAGAAGCAAAGGTGTGCAGGAGAAACTGCCGGGAGACCACTGAACCACCTCGACCATGTCTCATAATCTCAGGGGATAGATTACCAGAAATGGTTCACTTTGCCTAATACACCATCGGCCCCTTGCTGTTGTTCCTGCTTCCTGACAGAATGGCTGGTTTGCAGGCAGGAAAAAAAAATTAAAAAAAAAAATAATTAAAAAAAAGAGTAAATGTTGGCTGGGGAGAAATGTTTGTCCTGTGCAAAGTTATTCCAGCCGGAGTTCATCAATAGCTTGGTAAACACCTTGCAGCCCTCCAGATACTTTTTTTGGCCAAACAAAAAGCAGCAAATCGAATAGAAGCTGAGTACCCAGAACTATTTTTGCAAACTGTTTCAGCTGTGTTGAGTGCATCACATCTGGCCGTATCCTGGTCCATTTAATCGCTAATGAGAACGCATGTGAAAAACAGTCGCCTCTTCAAAAAGCTGGGCTCTGCTTTCGGGCTTCCCTTCCTGCTCCCTGTTAGCTCTCCCCATTCACAGCAATTCACTTTCTCGCCGGCAGCCCCCCGCTGCTCGGATTGTCTTTGACAAGGGCACTGCAGCGGGGGTGGGGAAGGATGATGGAAAACATTATGATTTTATCAGCAGCCTGTTGTACATACTATTATGAAATGAGGAGTAAAACCCATGTGTAACGTATCAGGGCTGGTACTAAACTCGAAAGCCCACGAGCCTGTTAGCTGCAGGATCAATGGATCAGCGGGCTCAGCTGGGAGCCAGCTGCCCAGCATCCTGCCCCTGACAGCAACCAGGAGCAGATGGGGAGGAGGCAGAGCTGGGGTGGCCCCTCTCTGCACCATCCTCTGCCTCCTCCAGAGGTTTCAGGGCCCTCGGGCACTGGGTGCTTCTCCCAGCAGCAGGGTGTTGTGGCATTGTGGAGCCAGCCACCTCCTTGGCCCGGTGTGGCTGAATCCCACCGTTTAATTACGTGGTGTCTGGTGGGTTGGCAGCAGGAGGCACCTGAGAGCACGTCCGTACTTCGTCTGAGGTTCCTGCCTACCACGCTGAGCCCAGTGGGTACCGTGAAGGATTTTTGGGGCACGACACATGTGGGTCAGCACACGGCAGGGCTGAGGATCTTTAGGATGGATGTGAATATTTAGGAGGTGTCACCAAAAAAAAAACATTGCAGAGTGGTCAGCAGCACCTGGGAGCACTCAGCAGGGTGTACTGGGGAGCGTCTGCTGGTGCAGGAGCCGGGTGGTGGCTCGGGGCTCCACGTGGGCTCCACCACCAGCAAACAACAGGAAAAGTCCCCCAGAAGCACAAAGGCCTCGGGTCCCAGACACGAGTTTGCTGGGGGTGGATGCTGGCGTCAGGAAGCTGTCCCTGACCCAGGGCAGCCCTTCTGGCGGCACAGAGGCTTTCCCAAAACCCAGCACCGTGCTTGTGGGCGCCCCAGGCAGCAGCAGGAGCTGCCCTGGCTGTGCAGAGGAAGCAGGGGAGCGTGCAGCGGGGCTTTTTTGGCCGAGCCCTGCTCTGCGTGGAGCCTTGAATATGCAGCGAGTTACTTCAAAGGAGCCAGGGCCCTGGGGAGGCCTCGCTCGGCTCCGGTCCCTGCGGGGAAGGAGCAGAGACCTGGGGGAGTGGAGCCCGCGAGCCGGAGCCGACCTGCAGCTTTGAGTGATTTCTGTTAAGATCAAATGCATTAACGATGATAATTGTGGTAAACCGTGATTTTTTTATGTTTATTTTTGTAATGGTGTATGTCAGCAGCCTACGCTGATCACCTCTGTTGGTCCCATCACAGCTCCAGAGTGAAACTCTGGTGCTCTTCGAGGTAGCACGAGGGTTGTTCTGCTGCAAAATTAAGTCAGAAAGTCGTTCTTCCAGCTCGACTGATAATATTCTGTATTTGAACCTAAAAATAGGCAGGCTTAGCATCGTTTCTGCGACAGGCCATGGGATGTGTAAAACAGGGATGCTTCCTTGTCGTGATTTAAAATTAATAATTTCATTTTTTAATCTGATATAACCCACTCTGAGTGCGGTGATGTTTGCAACCAACGCAGGATAAATTCAGGGTTTCCTTCCCCAAGTTCTCTGCTCGGCTTCCTACCCCCAAAGCAGACGATTTAAGGCTGGAGGGCCGGCACTGCAAACCTGTGCTCACTGAGCAGCCCCTGTCCACAAAACTGCTGGAGGCAGGCATGGCACGATGCTGTGATTTTCTGTTCACTTTAATGTCTGGATTTTACCTGAGGTCCCGAGGTTTGGGTTCTTTTTTGCAGTAAAGTGCTGCCTCCTGCTGGGTGAGAGGCACCGCAGTGCAGCTTTTCCTCCGCAATAATAAAGCGGTTTTCACTTGAAGCTTAGGAGAGAGCATTGCAGAGGACACGAATGTTCAGGGTCTCCCTTGTTCCTACCCCACTGGTGCTGGGAATAGCGTGGGGTGTCGGTGTCTCAGCTTTCTCAGTGCTATGGGGCCAGGCAGCCTGTGCATGGTAGGCTCTTTGGGGTGTAAATGGCCTGCGGCCTGTCAGGGCTGAAATCTGTCTGTATTTAATGCCGCTGGTGGTTCCATCAGTAAAACAGGCTCTCGCCCAGGTACTGCAGGTTTAATTTCCTCTCCCTTTGGTGACGCAGCAGCAGCCACCTCCTGCTCTGCTGCAGCACGGCCTCAGCCCACTGGATGGCACACGGCCCCTGCCAAAAGCCCAGAAACGCAGAGCTTGTTATAGACAGCAAAGGGAAGGCAGCTCGTGCTCACAGCTAACATCACGGGAGGCACTGAAGGTTGTCTAATAACCATTAGCGAGCTGTGTTATTAAGGTCTCGTTCATGTGCTGAGACCATGAGCTACAGCACGCGCTCTCCCATAGCTCAGACCATGAACCACCATGACCAGCAAGCAGCATATTTAATGTTTTCACATTCAAGGTGTCTTTCTGATGAAGTTGGCGCTTTACCCAGCGTTTTCTTTTGGTAACACCCCATATATATTCTCGGCAGCAGTGCTGTTCTGCCTAAAGCAGAATCCACGGGATTTCACCCACTGCTGCCATCAGTGCGCAATGTGCCAGGGGCCCAGAGCTTCCCTGAAATGCTGGAAGGGAAATAAAGATCCCTGGTGAAGGAGCAGAGGTGAGGAGGCAAGGACCTGATGAACCTGCTTGTTCAAATCTTTTTCTAAAGGAAGAGGGAAAAAAAAAAAAGTGTAAACCACTTCATTTAAGGTTAATTGGATGCTCCAAAATGCTCCGAAGGCAGACAGAGCTGAATACAGTTTGCTGAATGCACACATGCAAATGGGCACGGCGGTGAAAGATTTGCCTGCTATTTACATGAGACGAGGCCTTTCGGTACCGACTTTATTTGCCTGTAGGGGAAACACCTGCCTAAACCGATGGCGAGGGGGCATTTTCTCGATGGCACAGCTGCTGCTAGCGGGTGGCGCTTCAGGAGATGGCCAGCCCGGCGCAGGATGTGGTTCTGTGCGTCTCCGGAGCTGCAGCACGGAGCTCTGCGGGCTGAACGTGCTCGGCCTTGGCCTCCCCTGCCCCAGGAGCCCGGCTGCGGGGTTCTGGTACTGGTGGTGATGTTTGGGGTGTGTGGGAACACCGCCCGTCCCGCTGGGCTCAGCCTGCCCGGGGTAAGGGCAGCACACGAGATTTAAGGTTTTGCAGGCTGCCGGTGTCCCAGCCAGAAGGAACAGCAGCTGAGGTTGGGCTTGGAGCAGCACACGGTGTCTCCACGTGCTGGCACAATCCTCAGTGTCCCAGGCTGTGTGCGCATCGCCCCTGCTCTGAGAGAACAGGATAAGCCCTCCCCGGGCACGCTGCTCTTCCCTTCGCTGTCCTTTAAAGCTGCAGACTCATGATGCAACCCCTAAAAATAATTTAGGCCTGTCCCTCTAGTGACAAATCTCCTCCTGGATGAACCAGAGCTAAATCTGTCCTGCTGATGTCTGCCTGCCCGGACACAGCCTGTTCCTTTCCACCCCTCCGGCTGCCTGCTTCTGCTGGCTCTGTGCTAGTGACCCCAGTGGGATTTTTTCCAGGCTAACGCCCTGACCCTTCGCCATCAGCTCAAAAAATGAGTGAGAGACACGTGCTAAAATTAGTACCCCGATGCTGCACTGCCTGATGACAGAATCTATGAAGCACTTTTACACAAACGCAGCATTAGGGAGAGAACAGAAGGCAGGAAATATTATAGCTGGAGTGTAAAGCTTGAAGACTTTGGCATTTTAGATGATAAGAGTTGAGGAAAATAAAAATAAAAATAAATAAATAAATAAATAAATACAAAGGTTTATTTTTACACAGGGGTGATATCTGAATCTCTTCTTGATAAAGACTTTAAGCCAGTCACCGGCAGTAGCTCCACTGGCAAGAAATGAGTAATGCCAGGAGGAATGCCACTGAAACCAACTGAATGAGAGTTTTAGGGAGTGGAAGGTAATGAATCAGTTAACGTGAAACAGAGAAACCCTGAAATAAGAGGCGGTGTTCATAATGACGCTTCCGCTTTCACACCACGTTATTCACAGTAAGATCTGCAGGCTGTAACTTATGCTCCTGAATTCCTCTTTTCTCTTTCAAAACGAGTGAGTAAGGGTTTAAAGAAATCACCCCCTAGGAAGCATTTCAAATAATCTTTAATTTCTCTGGGCTGTTAATTTGGAGTCCAGGTGTACTGTATAAGTACCTAGCATTCTTCTTGAAGTCGTGATTTGGCAGAGTGAAGTGTTGTTTCTCCAGCACTGCCAGGTTTTGTGGTGCCAAGCTCTTTCACATTTAATCCACAATGGAAGTGTACGCACACTCAGAAGTCCTATTAGAGATGACATGAAGAACAGAAGCCAGTCTCCTAAAATATTTTGTTAAAAAAAAAAAAAAGACTTCCCAAGATCTCCGAAGTAAAGATCTCTACAGCCAGCAGCAGGGAAGAGGGAAGGAGCACTGTGGGGTGAAGCACAAGGGGGCAAAGGGGAGCGGGATGGACACCATGGACTGGGAGACGCGATGCCCTGCCGCATCAAGCCCCACGTAGCCACCACTCAGACGAGCCGGGGACTGGTCCCTCTGTCACAATTGTGTTGGCTGGAGGCACAACGGCACTGATGCCAGATCTGTTTGGGCACCAGCGTTGCCAATGCTGTGCGTGATTGTAGCCGGTGACGTGTGAACATCTGAAACCAAAGGCTGGCCTTTTGGTGTCCTCTTTGTGCCAGTAGCTGTCTGCACGCAGAGGGTTTAAAGAAAGAGCTTACGAGTACAGCTCCGGGCCAAAGGGCACAGAATTCGGTTCGCTAACGTGCTGACTTCCATGATTCAACCAGCAATTATTCATCGCCATCACTTTCCGGCAGTGTATTGGTTCCTGGCAACGAGACACAAAGTTATTAAAATGGCTTTGTTAACAGGCTCAGGCTGCCTACAGTGCGCATGTAGGTGTGGTGCTACAGCACGGAGGCCACAGGGACTCCACCTCCTGTGTTACGAAACACAGCCTTAATGCAACCCCACCTTACCGGCCAAAGACATCGAGTACCGGCTCACCAGCTCCTGCGGACTGTTCCTTTTTTTATTTTTTTATTTTTTTTTTTAAACTTGCTACAGCAAAACTTCCTGGCATTGCTAAAACTTCCAATTGCACAACGGCTGTGCGGACAACACATTGCTCAACTCTACTGACTTAAAAAAAAATATTTGCACAAAAAAAAAAAAAAAAAGGACAAGAATTGTTAAGAATGGTACAAGCAAAATGAGCCTGTGAAAGAAAGAAAATGAAAGAAAATACGTGCTGGTTTTTCAACCACCGAAGCGCAACTGGAAAACTGGAGCAGATAAAAACCAATACACCATGGGTGTGTGCATGAGCAGGGGAAAGGAACAAAAAAAAAAAAAAAAAAAAAAGCAGGCAAATTCCACTGCAATGAGTGACACCTGCTGCTTGCATGACTCTTGTTTTTCCTTCTTTCCAGACTTTTTGGCACGTATCTCTAACTGCTTTGAAAACGGAAAGAGCCGCTCACCTCCTGCAAACACCCATCAACCTGGGTATTCTCACCTTCAGAACCTGAGGGCTAGAGAACTGAAACAACTGTGGTAATTTTTCCCCAGCTCTGTTTTTTATTATTCCTTTGATCTTTAGCACTTTCAATGTTGTGTAAATTGTTTTTGCCATTGCAGAGACACTTAGCACTAGCATTGTGTGTGCACTGCACAGCCAAGGGAAGTCCAGT
This sequence comes from Anas platyrhynchos, assembly GCF_047663525.1. Taxonomy (NCBI): domain Eukaryota; kingdom Metazoa; phylum Chordata; class Aves; order Anseriformes; family Anatidae; genus Anas; species Anas platyrhynchos. Next base: position 1,575,430 of record NC_092595.1, on the reverse strand, counting down.
GCACCACAGAGGGAGGGTTCTAAAAGACCAGTGATCTTCCAGAAGTGGTGGTGGGCTTTTCGATTCTCTGTATTTGTGTTTTTTATTTCTTAGTGATTGTATGAGCACACGGCTACAGGGAGGGAAGTTGTGAAAGGCACAGGAAGCTTGGGTGGGCACGCCAACCCTCCCAGCTCCTACAACCCCTGCTGAGCCACAAAGCCCAGCACCTCCCAGGACTGGAGAAAAACAGAAAAGCAATTGAAAGTTTGTGAAGAGGCACTGTTTTGGTAATAGCTACAGACTGGCCTTCGCAGCCCAAACTAGGAAGGGAAAGGAAGGTTTACAGACAAACGTTGGACTGTGGACTTGGTGATCTCCACGGGGCTTGTCATGCTTGGTGTTTGCCCGGCCGCCCTGCCCCACCCGCACACTCAGCACCCGCTGCCCCTCGGCCATGGGGCCGGGCACAGCACCCACGGCTCCTTCCTCCCAGGACAGGCCCAGCAGCCATCTCTTGTCACCGACCAAAACCTGGGATCTGTGTTTCTCCACAAATTCCTTCCTATCTCAGGTTTTGTCAGCGTAACAGACCCCAGCAGCAGAGAACTGCTCTGGCTCTGCGCAGTTAGGGGCTATACGGTAACCTGGCCCTACTTTTTGGGATTTGGGCAAACTTGTGCTTCCCCAAGCCCTCTGCTCCTGTCAGGTTTGCTCTTCCTCAATAACCAGTGAGGAAAAACCATCTTTGCAGAGCACTCTGCCTCTCCCACAAGGTCACAGCGGTGCTGGTGAGCACACCTGACAGACACAGCCCACAGAGAGGCACCAAATTACTGTGGGTAGCTGTTAGGCGGTGCATTTTGGGGACCTGGGGCTTGTTGTGTGGGGATATCCCCGCTGGGGCACCGCTGGGGCCCCTTGTCCCGCTCCACAACCCACAGGAGGTCGGTGAGGAGCTGTGGGGGGACGGGTGGGGTGAGCTGGTGAACCGGCAGCGGGGCTGTGGGAGGGGGCTGCGGTGTGATGTGGTGCTTTGTGTGAAATACATGACATGGCCGTGCTGTGCTGTGCTGTACCGGGCCGTGCCTGCCCTCAGAGCCGGGCGGGGACCCCGGGGCCAGCCGAGGACACGGCCCCACAGCGGCCGCTCCCTGCCCCGCACACAACATGGCGGCCGGCTGCCGGCACAGGGAGCTGCCAATCACCCGCAGGGAGCCAATCAGGTTGCGAAGCTGCCCGCTGAGGGGCGGGGCCTCCCTGGCCGTTGGCGTCTCCTTGCGGGCGGGTAGTCCCGGCCGGGCGCGCGGCCGCGGAAGGATACGGGCGGGCAGGCGGGCGCGGCGCTGCCGTTCCGAGAAGTGACGCGAACAACGGGAAGTGTCCCTCCGCCGCCCCCGCGGCGGCCCGGCCGGGAGGGGGCTGCTGAGGGGCTGCGGCCCCCGGGAGGAGCCGGGGCCCGGCTGTGCCGCGCTCTGGGGGCTTCTCTGCCGAAACGGGGCTGGGCTCTGCAAAACCCCCTCCCCTCAGGCTGTGTCAGGGCGCTGAGGCAGGACGGACTCTTTTTTCCCGGCGTGCCCCGCGCGGCGCGGCGGGGCGCTGCGTCACGGCGCGGGGCTGCGCCAGTCTCTGCGTGGCCGGCCGCGGGTGCGGACGCGCGGCGCCATCATGGCCTCCGCCGCCGCGCTCCCGGCCCCCCCCGCCGCCTCCTCCTCCTCCTCTTCCTCCTCCTCAGCCGCCCCCAATGCTGCCACAGCCGCCGCCCCGCCGGCTCCTGCTTCATCCTCCTCATCAGCTGCCGCCGCTCCGGGCATCCTGATCGGCGACCGGCTGTACTCGGAGGTGTCGCTGACCATCGACCACTCGCTGATCCCCGAGGAGCGCCTGTCGCCGACGCCGTCCATGCAGGACGGGCTGGACCTGCAGTGCGAGACCGACCTGCGCATCCTGGGCTGCGAGCTCATCCAGGCGGCCGGCATCCTCCTCCGCCTGCCGCAGGTCTGGGGGGGGGCTGAGCCGGGCCGGGCTGTGGGGGGGGGGGGGCGGCCGCCATTGTGGTGAGGCGGGGCGGGGCGGGGGGGGGGCGGCGGGAGCACGGCACAAAATGGCGGCCGGGCGGGCTGAGGCGGCGCTGCCTCAGGGCCTGCTGCCCTCACCCCCCGCCTGCTGCCCTCACCCACCGCCGCTCCCTCTCCGCAGGTGGCCATGGCGACGGGGCAGGTGCTGTTCCACCGCTTCTTCTACTCCAAGTCCTTCGTCAAGCACAGCTTCGAGGTGAGCGCGGCGCCGCGCCGCTCCCCGCGGGCCTCCGGGCCGCGCTTCTCCTTCATTATACGCTATTAATCCTTACCTAGCCTTAATTCTTTCGTCACCACCTAAGTAACCCGGTGGAAATGGGCTTCCTTTCAGATTGTTGCCATGGCCTGTATCAATCTTGCGTCCAAAATCGAGGAGGCGCCCCGGCGGATAAGGGATGTGATCAATGTGTTCCACCACTTGCGTCAGCTCAGAGCAAAAAGGTAAGGGTGGTTTCCTTCTCGGCACCAGCACCTTCTGTCACTAACGTGAAGCTGCAGTTCTCGATTCACAGTATTTTTCCAGGCTAAGTTCAACGACCTAAAATTGAGAAAGGAGCGCGCGTTGCCTGCTATGTAGGCAGTACAGCTCAGTGCTGACCTCTTCGAATGTTACTTTTGACTGTTTGGTAGACTCTTTCATTATTTATTTAGCTACAATTCTTTTGAGTCTTGGTTGTAGTTTTAGGTCCGTGATTTGTAGTTTTAGGTACACCACTAATTGATTTTTTTGGTGCCTTGCAGTTCTTGAAAGGTAGTGCTAGATATGATGAGCTAATTTGCTGCGTGTTCTCTAGGCTTTTAACAATGTTCAGCAGTCCTAATGCTTTTATGATAGCATGTGCCCACCCAAATGGGGTTATAGTGGCAATAAAGCACCAGTTTACAAAAGATGAAAGCTGAACCTCTGCCAGCAATAGCAGTATTGCTTTTTAGAAGTAGCGGTTTTAGAATCTGAAGAAAGTCTGGTCTGGCCTACAGTGTTTACAGCTTTAATGACACGACTTCAACAAGGAATGTGTAATTGAGCCTTGGAAGCTGAATGAAGGCATCTTTAATTGTGAAAAGTGAGACTTCTGTTTCTTATGGCACTGTGTGTTTGTGTCAGTCAGTGAAGTGGGAATGTGAGCTCACCTGATCTGTGTGCAGATCCGGGTAATGTGTGTGCTCTAGTTGTAGAGCTGTTCTCAGCTGCAAGTGCCTGATGCTGCTTTTTTGCGTGTGAAGTGATGGATGTTCTCATGTGGAAAGCAAATTAACACGGTGTGTTGGAGGGAGTGAGGAATGGCTGAAAGGAAGGAGTTACTGTTAAACATCAGATTTCTTTAAGTCTGTGGTGCAGCAGTGTTATAGACGGGTTGGAGACTTCAGCTGTGGTGAAACAGCTTTACTTTCAGTATCTGATTGCTTAGAACTTGGGGTAATCTATAGTTCTAGAGAAGTGGTTGTTTTCAACTAGATCTTTAAATTCCCGCTTTCTTGCTTGCTCAGTATCGTTAACAGGAGCTCAAACTGAGTTGTGTTAACTTTTCAAAGTAGAGTAGAAATCCCGTAGGGAAGCCAGCTGTTCCTCAGCACGTTTATTCTGGTTGTGCTTCTGTGGCATCTAAAATGTCGGCTTTTACTGTCTCATGCTAAGTTCTGCTAGTTAGCTTCAGATAAAAGAAGAATGGGCTAGTGTTACACAATGAAAGGAACTTAGTTTTTTTGGGTTGTTTTTCTTTGCTTTTCCTTTGAAGCTGTTGGCCCTGAGAGAGGGTTTTTTTGAAGTTACACTGAAGGTGACTTCTGTAGTATTGCTTCTTAACCACAGTTGGGAGAAAGGAGTCTGGTTATTGGATTATTGAAGCTGGTTCAGAGATTCGTAATGTTTTGGCTTTGATCCAGACGTTGAAGGTTAATTAATCATATGCAATGCTTTTCTTTGCAAGGAGAACACAAATTAGTCGTTTCTTTGTGCCATGCAAAGGATCAGAGAAACTGAACTTAACCTGTGAACTTAAATCTTTCCAGCTAGCCTGTTCCAAATCAGAATGTCACTTATGCATGTTACATGGTGTCTAAAACGCATCATGTCGAGAGAAATCGTGCACTTCTACCCATTATTTTCTGGAGAAATGGGTATTGTTGCTCTGAGATTCTGAGTGAATCTGCATGAAATTAATCTAAAGATGTGGAAGCCTGACATTCAGGCTTGCTTTTCTTTTTTTTACAAGCAGGATGTAAACGTTTTTCTGTACTTTTTACAAGATTACAATCACATAATCTGTACACGTTATTAACTTCAACTCTTTTTTCCCTTGCAACCGACTATACAGCGACCAGCTACATTTACCAAAGCCTGGGTGATGTGGAGTGGTACATAAAGATGAAGCTGTCGTCATGGCAACAGTGAGTGAAGTATCGAAAATCCCCAAGGAGAAGCCAGTGCTCTGAGAATAGGTCACTGGAATCGGGGGACAAACAGGTTGGCCGCTGGTGAACCATTTGGAAGAACTCCTGTATCTTGTTATAAGCTTTTTTCTTTGCTGTCCAGGTTTTTAGAATACTAGCTTAATCCTCTTTTATCTGAAGCTAACACTTAGGCCGTAGTTAGTTTCTCACACACAACCCAGACCTGAAATGAAGTTAGGCTGCTGTACTTTTTTTTTTTTTTTTTTGCTTCTAGTCTAGTATTTCTGTTAACTGAAGCTCTTAACCCCACACGTGAAGGTTGAGTAGTCTGAGTGGGCTTGCTTTCTTAAACAATTTTGGTTTCTTGGTTCCACTTTCTGGATCTGTATAATTGTAGCTTGAATCCGTAGTAAAACTTGCCTTCACAAAGGTACAGAAGTCTTACATTTGTAAAGTTTTTTTATATAAATGATGATGTAAGTGCTCCCTTACATGTGTGTGTTTGCAGAATGGGAATTGCATTGGAATTTCCTTTTTGTAAGTCTTGTAGTCAACGGAGTTGCTATTAGGTGGTATTTCTAATACTGAGAAATAAGAAAAAGCTTTAAAAGAAGTGTTTTGGACAAGCACGTTTTCTTTGGAATCTTTCACAAGCATATGTCATGTAGTATTGCATGTGAAATGTTTGTGTGCATGAAGAAAAGCTCGTATTATGAAAACACTGCTTTTACAAATGTGTGCTGAAACGTCTGTTCTGAGCCAAGTACAACTGATGTTTAACATGCAGAATGTAGTTTGAAGTTGATTTTATTTATCTTAAATGTGCCTGGAAGCTGCAGAAAGGCCTCGCGAGGCTTCAACCAAATGTGACTCCTGTCATCTGTGACCTTCCAAGCATTGGTCTGAGGCTTACTCAGCCCTTCTGCACCTCTGCTGCAGCGGTCAGGTTTATACACTTACGTTGAAGTGGCCTGCATTAATTCACAAAATTTAGTGTTCTTAACTGGTCTATAAATGCACAGTGCTTGTATTTATGGTGTTGGAGACAAACGTAGAACCTTACTTCTTTTCACATTGAGTGGCATAAGAGCTCTGTCTGGTCATTGAAGCGAGATGCTGACGTTACGCTGCGCTTACCAGAAGTACGTGTTGCACTTTAAACAAAACCACACGCAGGGTACTTTTCCTCCGACACATTAGATGTTCCAAAGACGTGCAATTTTAATATTGCATCTAACGAAGCTGTGGTTGTGTCAAGAGCACAGATCTTGTTTGTCAGAGGGATTAAAAAAAGGATATTTATAATTCTGTTGCAAACACGTTATGGTCTGTTTACCTTCTGGGTTGTTGTGCTGTCTCTAAATGCAGATGAAGTTTTGTGACTGGAGGGGCTCATCAGAACGGGCGATGTGCTCTCTATAAGGTCTCATCTGGAGCACTAGTGCTCGTTTATAAGAAAATGTAGGCATTTGTAATAATTTGTAATAGTGCCTTGCTATGTAGGGGGCTTGAAGCTTATATTTCATATATAAGCTTATAAAGTAATGTTCCCTGCCTTGTTACCTGGACCTAAAAACAATTCCTGCTTGGACTGAGACCTAAGTGCAGCAAATACAGCAGCAAAGTTCCTCCTACTGCCCTTCTGAGTAGGAAGGCTCAGGAGATTTTCTCTTAGAAACGTCTGAATACTTGTGATCTGAACCTGAAACTTGTGAATAACTGCACATCCCAGCACGTGGGAGTTGATGGCAGCAGTGCCGAACTGACCAACCTGTTTCAGGGGGGAACTTCCCGTGTGCTAATAACAAGGTGCAGTGAAGTCTAACATTTGTAAATTTGCTGAAGTAGATAAAAGGCCACAACTGTCTTCCTGTTTCTGGAAGTACCGTCAGATAAACTGATGTTACCTTCATGGCTTCTGTGGTAGGTTTCTAGAACTTGTGTGTCATAGGTGGCCAAGGTAACTCAAGACAACAGAGTGAAGCACACTTCCAAGTGTCTGTTAATTGTGAGTTTCCCTCATTTAGCTGTTGAGCATGTGTGAGCAGTTTGTAGTGATCCTCTTGCCATGTAGGATTGTGAAAACTTCAGGTGAAGTAAGGCTTACAGCCTTTCCTGTTGTACTTCTAGCTGGCTTGTTGTTTTCATGGTAATGACTTCCTTAAAGAGCTGTCAGAGCATGGAAAGCCCTGTGAAGGGTCGTGAGCCTGCTGCAGGTGGTTGAGTGATCCCACCTGGTCATGCTGTCTCACTTGTGACCTTAAATCCTAGCTGCTCTGGCTGTTTGATGTGAGGTGGATGCCTCTGAAGTGTGGTGCTAACGAGCTAAGATGAGCCTGGATGCCTAAACTTAGGTTCCTGCTCTCACTTATGACTCGCAGACCCTGTTATGCTGGTGATGGCTAGATAAAATTGTGTGAAGAAATGCTATTTAAAACTTGGTGTTGTTAGGTGAAAGCAGTTGGAAGTGAATCAGTTTCACTGTTTTGAAGAACTTAAGGTGGTTCTCTGAAGCAGCCTCCTACCCCAGAGCTTTAAGTTCAGACTACTCTGATGAGTAAAATAATACCGTAACTTCTCTGGAGAAGTAGCCACGTTCAACTTCAAGTCTATTCTCCAGTTACTTTCTGAGAAACTACGTGTTTTGACTGGGTCATGTTTAAAATAGCTGTAATCACAAGCCATGTAAACTTGCTGTGATGAAAGTCGCACTGAATGAATGAGAGAAGTGACTTCTGTGTAACAGAGAGCCCTGAGACAAGTGGTGTGGCTCCTGTTGAGCTGCGGGCCCTTCCTGGCACCATGAAGCTGCAGGAGTTGATTTCAGATGTCCTGGGAGTTGTTCCTCTTCCCCTTTGGGGAGAGCTGGGGGGAGCTCCTGCTTCCTTTAACCAGTGGTGATCAGCATCCCTCCAGGTGACTGCAGAAACCTTGCCTAGTGTAAATTGTGGGTTACTGCAGCCAGGGAGTCCTTCAGTCAGCCTTGTGATTCAGCTGACCATTTCTTCCTGGGATGGGAACATGGAAGGGTTTTTGAGCATTCCTTGTGCTCTGACCTGTCAGGGAGAAGAAATGTGACCAAGGTGTGGTACGTGCATTGGGTCCAAAAAGACAACTTAGCAGTGAAACACTTTGTCTGATAAAATAGGCACTATATTTGACACCCACTTTGTGTTACTGTTTTCTGTTCAAGATCATGTAAAATAAATTTGTCACCAGTGTTTGGAATGAACGAGGCTTATGGTGTAAACAGGTTGGGGTTTATTAGAGCGTAACTAGTTGCACAAATACTGTTCTGCACTGGAAAGCACAGAGAATCTGTAAGGTGTAGTAAGACGGGGCAATGGTTGAGCTTTCTTTGAGGAGTTGGGAAGGTGAACCCTCAGCACAGACTAAGGAAAGAAAACAAGTTGAGATATGGTGCTTGTGCATAAACCATACGGCAAGTTACTTCAGCTGCAGTTAAAAAAATGCCTTGTTCAGTTTTTGGATTTGGGAGGAATGAGGAGTTTACTTGCTAGTGCTAGACTTAGGAGTTTTTGTCAAATGAGTGATTGGTTTACAGATGCACATACTGATCAGTGGATGCAGTATGCAGAGCCACAGGCACACCTTAGAGTTTAAATTCATTGTTTTACAGGCTTTTTGTACGTTGCAGTAGCAGGGCTGTCTCCTCTCAAGATCTGAATAATTCTGACTTGTGGTGCATAGGAAACTGCAGTTTGAACAGCACAAGCCTGCCACTTTAATGTCAGTAAAACTGTTCAGAAAGCTCTTCTAGCTTGTTTTGCTTTGAAGTCCTGCCTAGCTAAGGTAGTTGCCTCACGCTCCTTCCCCCATCGCTATCAAGAAGTAAAAAGGCTCCCTGAGATCCTCACCGTAAAGGTCGCTTCCGTCCCAGCACCTGGACCGACGTAGTTTGCATACACAGTAGGACAAGTTGGTTTTTATTTTAGCCATCTAATCAGAAGCAGTCAATTGCAGAAACTAAACTAGTTTATCTAAACTTGGACAGCACAAGATTAATGCTTAAACTTGCTTGCAGGAGTTGAAAACCGGATTCTGTTGCCATTAGTTGGTTGGAAGGGAAAACAGAGATGCACTATTTTTGGATATGCAAAACAGTTTTGATTTTATTTCTTGCAAACTATAGGACTCCAAGCCCCCTGATACTTGATCAGAACTACATAAACACCAAAAATCAAGTAATCAAAGCAGAAAGGAGGGTACTGAAGGAGTTGGGATTTTGTGTTCATGTCAAGCATCCGCATAAGGTGAGTCATCAAAAATAATGCAATTGTAAATGTTATTCTACCTTGAAGGCAGCCCTGTGAGCTGTGTGTGGGACAAAATCACGGGTGTAAAAATGATCTGATTTCATTTATTTATTCCATAGTAGCCATCACGAATGTATTTGCAGGAGTGTTTGGGCTAATAGTCACATTGACTGTGGTAGAAATCGCTTCCTTGGAAAGCGTTAAAGGTGACTGTTTTTCAAAATTACAGAAAAGGAGCAAAATAGAGCATTGTCTGAACACAATGGGATGGTGTGTGGGCTTAGAGTACAGAATCGGCAAAGGAGGAGACACCATTGTTTTGGAATGCCGTTTGGTTAGCATAGTTATTTCCTTTCTGTTGCCTTATATGTTAGAACTGAGTCTCTTTTTTTCCCCCCTTTTCCCTCAGATCATTGTTATGTATTTACAAGTCTTAGAATGTGAACGTAATCAAACCCTGGTACAGACGGCCTGGTAAGTTGTTTTCCGTTCTCTTCCTAGCCAGGAAAATAGTAGCAGAAATAATAAGCCTGATGATCCATATGCAAAGCAATGAGATGTAAGTTTCTACGTTAATACGTACTTTTAAAATACTCTGGAGCTTGTTTCTGCTTACTATTTTCATGGCTTGATTTCATTCTGTAATGGAGAACTCAATTTAACTTTGTTCTTTTTTCTACTCTTTAATTAAAGGGTAGTCCATGATGGTAAGTCATAGAGCTCTGCCCTCTGCACCTCAGCCCATGACCTGGGGATGGCCTGTTTGGCTGCCCTTCTCTCCAGCCTACCCAGTGCAAGCTCTCATCCGAGATTCACTGAAGTGGTCCATATCCATCGGGCAGCATCTTCTAGTTCTGTCGGGGTGTCAAAAGGATTTGTATATTTGCTTTTAGAAGTACCTGTTAAAAATGTCTCTAAATGTGTTTATTGCCTAGCTACTGTATACTGTAGTGCATTTAAAGGGCCCGTGGACGCATTGGGTAGATTTTCTGCCAAGATAAATTCAGCTAATTTAACACTTGGCTAGACTCAAGGTTTTTGTTTTGATTTGTTTTGTTTTTTTAAAAAAATACAGTGCATGCAGCATGTTCACTTAGTATCCATGTGGGGCACTGTTCCATAGAGCCAATAATTCCTGACTGCTGTTTGTTTCTTCCCCATAGCTCAGAAATTTAGAAATTGCTGGAGGTCTCTGCTGTTTAAACATCTCTCTTGGCATTATTTCTTGGCGGTGCCACCATGCTGGAAGAAAAGTAGCGTAGTGGAGTAGTTCCAGTACTAACCTATAGGTCTTTTTCTAATGTGAAGACTTTGAGTGCAGTGAGCAAATCAGATTCTTCCCTTTCTGGATGAAGTTAATGTTAATCAAGGTACACGTAGGATTTAAATGTGATGTTCTGTGAACTTCATAGGTTGCATCTAGCCTCTGGAAAATGGTAGGTTGAAAATATCCTGTATTTTCCTGCTTGCATTTGAATTTGAAACATACTGACTTTGAAATATGAAAACATTGGTGTTTAAAGCAAATGGACAGATGAAAAGTACTTGCTAGACTGTTAACTATGGACACTTCATGGTGCAACTTGACGTAACTGGGGAGAAGGTATTAACTTGCATTGGTGTTTAGAAACAATGGCAATGGAGCAAACTTCTTTTACAGAAGGAACAAATGTAAACATCAAATGCAATAATTCTAAAGAAACTGTGTTTAATATTATAAGAGAAAAAATAATAAAGTCAATTGAGTCTCCAGAACTGTTACTCTCTAAACAAAAGGATGTAAACCTAAGATCCAACCTTGCCTACATTCCTTTTTTTAGGAATTACATGAATGACAGCCTTCGAACAAATGTGTTTGTTCGCTTTCAGCCAGAGACCATAGCATGTGCTTGCATTTATCTCGCTGCTAGAGCCCTGCAGGTACGTATTAATTTCTCTTCAGTTTGCTATGGCTTTTACCACTAGTAACTTGTTTTCAAGAAAATAGTAGTGGAAATGCTTAAAGTGTAGTCCGTAATCTCTAATTAAGGCCTTTTTAATTTGTTTTCAGATCCCACTGCCTACCCGCCCTCACTGGTTCTTGCTCTTCGGCAGTACAGAAGAGGATATCCAGGAGATCTGCTTAACTACTCTTAAGCTCTATACCAGAAAGAAGGTAACTTCATTAAATCTTCGTTTTTTTTTTTCCGGTTCAGTGTCTGTGGCTGCTTGAGTTGTCCCATAGTTGTCTGGGAGTGTTTGAGGACATGGATGTACAAACCTGCTAATCAGAACAGCTCTGCTGTGTGGCTGCTCCTCTCTGAGGCAGCGGTGAGAGCACACAACAGAAGGCAGTCACATGTCTGGGCAGATAGTTAAAAGATGTATCTTGGGGAAATGGGACAAAAACACAAATTGTGCAAGTCTCTTACCACTTTGTTATTTTAACAGCCGAATTATGAATTTCTGGATAAAGAAGTAGAAAAGAGGAAAATGGCACTACAGGAAGCTAAACTGAAGGCAAAAGGCTTAAATCCAGATGGAACTCCAGCACTCTCAACACTGGGTGGCTTTTCGCCTGCATCCAAACCATGTAAGCTTGTTCTCTGAACAGAAACTTGGGTAGTACTATTTGAGACCAGTAGTACACATGGTGTTTGGTTGTGTTTAAAAAAAAAAAGTAGGTTTGCCCTGTGTGAGCTCTTGGACAGTTAAGACTGTCACAGAAGTAAGAAGCTGGAAATTTTCTTTTTTAAAAGCAGTTATTAATAATATGAAATAGAAAATTAGGAAAAAAAAAAAAGAGGGTTTGTTCTTCCAATCCCCTGCAGTTCCACAGATGGGGCAGGGATATATTAACAACATGTTCCTTAAGGTAATCATGAAAATGCCTAGACCCAGGTTCGCTGCACATCACTGTGTTAGGAAGAGATTCTCTGGATTTAATCTGTTGCAAGGCTGTACTAGCCTTCATGATTTCTTTCATAGCAGATATTTCTGAAAAATACCTCCTTGATGTACTTCTCAACTGTTGAGTGCAGTGAAGGAGGACAACTTGTGGTCAGGAAACTGAAGGGAAATTTACATAACAGTGCTATTCCTGGCACTGCAGTGAAAAACTTCTTGTAGTGTGTATCTTGAATCAGTCAATGAATAATGCTGTCTGAACGTTATTGATACAAAGAATAGAGAACACAATGTCACAATGACAACTGGAGATGGGTATTTGTGGGCCATAAAGGCAGGCTTTATTTTGTACCATTTGAGCCCTGGTGGATCAAGTCCCAGGTGAGCCTGTTGCTTGGCTTGCAGGTCAGTGGTGTCCCTCGTGTGGGGTGTCTCACCCCGTTCAGTCAGTTGCCTTCAAACTGCCATGTGTATACCCACTGGCATCTTCCTGCTCTGTCCTCAGAGGGGAATGAAGCAGTAGCTCTGGAGTTTGTACCTTTTTGTACCCTTTCAATTTCTTGCAAATACAATGTGGTCATGACAAAGTCTCAGTAAAACACCTAATCTTGAATTTAAATTTGTAGCTTCCCCAAGAGAAGTAAAAACTGAAGAGAAGAGCCCAGTACCCTTGAATACCAAAACCATTAAAAAAGAGCCAGAAGAAAGGCAGCAGGCTTCGAAGAGCCCTTACAATGGGTAGGTGAAACATTTTTTCCTGGTTATGGAGTCTTCTGTAAAAAGGGTTTCTTCAACTGAAGTACAGTGAACTACTTTTCAGTTACTTGATGGAAATAATGAATATCTCAGAAGTGTAACCCTACTTCTCTCTTCTCTCCACCCCCACCCAAAGCATGAGGAAAGAAAGCAAGAGGAGCAGAAGCAGCAGAAGTGCCAGTCGATCCAGGTCAAGAACAAAGTCACGGTCTCGATCCCATACTCCTAGGCGGCAGTAAGTAGTGGGTTGGTTGGTTGGGGTGAGTTTTGGGGGGATGGGGTGGTTTGTTTGTTTTTTTTTAGGGGGATATTTTTGTCTAAACAAACAACAACAAAAAAACACAAGCATATTCCTCACTTCTCCCTCCCTGCTATGTGAATGAAATGTTATGTGAATGAAATGTTTTAACTTGTTACTGTTTTTCTGTAAGCTACAATAACAGGCGGAGTCTGTCTGGGACCTACAGCTCAAGATCGAGAAGCAGGTCCCGCAGCCACAGTGGCAGCCCTCGCAGACACCACAACCACGGCTCACCACATCTGAAAGCCAAGCATGGCAGGGAGGAGCTGAAGAGCACCAACAGACACGGTCACAAAAGGAAAAAATCCCGTTCGCGTTCACAGAGCAAATCCAGGGATCATTCTGACGTCGCCAAGAAACACAGGCACGAGCGGGGCCACCACAGAGACAGGCGCGAGAGGTCCCGCTCCTTTGAGAGATCCCACAAAGGCAAGCACCACAGCAGCAGTCGCTCAGGACACAGCAGGCACAGACGCTGAGGCTTGAGCCTGCGCTAGGTCCTAGCTAAGCCTGTATATATAACCCAGTAAATGGACTTGAGAACAAAGGAATCGATTAGGAATTGTTTAATTTAAGCCCGATATCTGATTTTCTAAAACACGTAGAACATTTTTTTCTTTTGGGAAAGGAACTGTTACCAACTTTTGCACATAATACCTTAGCAGTATCAAATTGATAGAAAACAATGATCAGGTGAAATTGTATGTACTAGAGTTGTGTATTGTTTATCACTATGAGAACTGGAGAGTGGATTTCTGTACAAAAGCAAAATGTACCTTATTTTTATACAAGTCAATTGCAGACACTTATATTTAAGTATAGTTATTTGTTTAAACGATGGTGGATACTTTCTTACACTGGTTTTAGTCTGCATGTGTTAAAAGATTTTTACAAGAAATAAAATATAAGGCTTTTTTTACTGCCTGTTGGGTATCAAATGTATTGAGACCACTAAAAGGAATTTTCTGAAATCTTGTACTTTGCCTGTTGGCCATCAAAGCGACACTTAAAATATTGGCGTGCTTCTGGTACAGACAAAACACCTGGATCAATTTAGAGGGAACCGGGGAGGCTCTAGGAATTCCTGTACCTCTCAGCACAGGCAGCCAGGGAGACGAATGTGCTTCTGCTGCATGCAGTAGGAACATTGAGCAGGTGTTGTCTGCTCCTTGCTTCCCCAGGGCTGGCCTGTCAGGGCTACACGTACAACACAGGACAAGAAGTCAAGGTGTTTGTGTCCCTGTCCCCTGCACTTCACTGTTCTTCCCTCATGGCTTCCTATTACCCAGCTGCTGTGCCTGTGCCACTGAGAGCCCAGGTGGCTGGCACGTGGCGCTTTGCTGGCACTACTCTGTGGCTGTAGTTGCAGATGGAAATGGAAGGGGGAGAAAAGGTGAGGAAATTTTGGTTCTCTCAGCTGCTCAGATAATAAAATTTTAAGCTTAAAGGTAGGAGGCATCTGCTGTCATCACAAACTTCAGACGCTGACCTGCAGACCTGTGGGTACAGAAACAACACAGCATAAAAACACCTTTACTGTCCCGAAAAGCTGCTCCCAGCTCTGGCTGGGGGTGACGTGGCGTTCAGAGGCAGCACGGGACAGGGCAAAGCCCAAGGCCGGGTGAGCTGGGAGCTGGGTAGGGTCCGGCACGCTGTGCGGTGTCAGCAGCAGCACCAGGCACTGGGCAAAAAGTCTGCAGCCCTCAGAAGCCGTGGGGAAAAGTGATTGAGCAAAAGCTGCTCTGCAACTGGTGTGCTCTGTAAGCAGCTGCCCAACATCCTGCCTGACCCTGTTTGTATCTGTTCTCTAGAAATTCAGAAAGGGATTTTTTTTTTTAAAGTTGGGGAAGATAAATGTGTTTCTCTTGTTTCTTGGTTACCTCTGTTTTGTGTTGTTTTTTCATCTGCAAAAACTTGGCCCATCTTTCACGTTGTTTGTTGCTTTCAGAAAGTTGTGTTACTATGGAAATGAACATTTTTCCATAGATACAGGTATTTAGACGGTTTGGGGCAGTGGTAACAGTTCTACAGTAGCACAGATAGCTTGAGCTCTGAGTGTCAGAGTTCAGTTACTGGAGAGAAACTCGGAGTGGGCTCAGCCTGCGTGTGTGTGAGCACTGATTGCCCTCCTGTACTCCTTGTGCCCGGCGCTCCAGAGCTGAAGAGCAGAAGTTGTGTCTCATACAAAGCTGGAACATCTGGTGATGTGAAACGTCTAGACACCATCTGCTGCAGGCTGCTTACACAGTGAGCTTGCAGCCCGTTAGCAGAAGTTCAGTGTTTGTCTAATCTTTCCTGGGGGGAAAAAAAAAGATGTGTTCAGTCAGCTTTATTGATGGCAGCCGTAACCGTGTAACACCTTTGAAAAAAACAGGCCACGAAATAAATGGTTTTGGTTACTGCAACAGGAGCACACCTGCCTCAAAGCCCACCTGAAGCGGGGTGGGTGCTGTGAGAGGAGAGGCGCTGGGCAGGCAGGTGCCCAGGGGCAGCACCGCGGAGCCCTGGGGTCTGTCTGGGCTTTGCCTTGTCCAGGTTGTGGGTTCCTCAGCCTCTTCGGCTCGTTTAAAGGGGAGAGAGCTGCCCCAGAACAAGCTGTGCCATCGGTTAAAGGGCTGGGGGACAAAAGCAGTGGCAAAACAAATCCACCAGCTGCCGGCAGCGTGACAGACAGCGAGGTGCCAGCCGGGGACTTTGACCAGGGCCTTGCTGTGTTGTACTGCACTCACCTGCTGGCTGCACGGCACTAACAATCAAATTAAAAAGAAAATAAGTCAAAGCCTCATGTAAGGATGGCCCTGCATTATTTTCACAGCCAGCTCTCCCAGGATTTTGGAGTGCTGTTAGGTGTTCCTCGAGGTTCAGATCACAAAAATGAACAGCTGGAGCATTGTTGGACCTGCAAGCCTCCAGGCTCTCCTCATAAATCTCAGCAGCTGAAAAGCATTTTTCTTTAATGCGTGTTATTTTTAAATGCTCTCATAAAATTCCAAGTCTCTGGTGTGTGCTCGAGTCACTGATGGGAACACTTCATCCGCTGAAACTTCTTCCTGAGCGGTGTGATGGTTTTGGTGGCCCACCACTGACACCTGGCTGTGAGAGCACCTTCACCCTTCGGAGTGGAAATGCTTTTATAGCAAAAATAGACTCCTGAATGCTCCACCACGGCGATATTTCGAACTGAAACCCTGGGTATGGATGGAAACGAAATGGCTTTCCCATCCCGAGCTGTGCTGCAGCACAGCACAACTTCCCCTCTTCCCCATCCCTTTATGCTTGATTTACTGTGCTCGTTCTCTCACCAGGACAGATGAAAGCACCAGGACCTCAAAGAAATCGGTGATCAAGCATACAGATGGGAAGTAATAAAAGGTATTTGGTGCTCTTCCTCTCCGTCCTCCCAGTATTTTTAGTAATCGCTGCCTCCGGTGCACAGGCGGCGGCTGCGCGGTCCCGCAGGAAGGTGGCCGGGTGGGAGCAGATGGCCGGCAGGCCAAAATTTGCTTCCCCCTCACAGGGCGGGCGCCGTCCTTGCCGAGTGGCAGATGGCAGCCAGGGCGAAGCAGGAAGAGGAGCACCGCAGCCCCCTGCCTGGGACGCTTCTGGTCCGACAGAAAAGTGCTGCGGGAGCCGAAAGCTGCGCGGTGTGACCGAAACAGCAAAGGAGCACACGGCAGGGCTGTGGTTAAACACGTCGGGGGCAGCAGGAGCTGGGCAGGCAGGAGCTGGGGCTGCGGGGCCACCTGCCAGCACCCAGCGCCAAGCACAGCGCCCACGGTGTGCTGAAATGGGGGCGTTTTCCTGGAAAATACAGAGCGTTTCTGCATGGGCTGGTGCTGGCGGCGCTGCTGAGAGAGAAATAAGGTGCTGAGCCTGAACTTTGAAGCTCTGAAACCTCTCCAGAGACCCACGAGAGCTAACTGATGGGGAAGAGTCCAGCCGGCTGATCTCTTCAGCCCTGCGGTTTGCTGGGGTCTGTCCCTCCCTCAGCATTGCTTCTCCTCAGAAAGCTGGCAAGGGGTCACGCTAAAAGGTGTTGGATATTTTTTCCACAAAGGGGGGGCAAACATTTCAAGTCAGTAAATCCAGAAGTTGGAAGCCGAAGATCTGGATGGCTTGGGAGGAAAACAAAACCATGACAAATTCAAGCATGTTCTTGATCGAAATTGTCCCAGTAAGGAGCCCTCGGGATTTTAGCCTCTCCCAGAAAACTGTGGGGCGTGATGGATTCGGGACATCTCCAGTCAAAAGCTGCTGCCTGGAAAGCGAGCAGGGTGCATGTGGGCAGGGAGGACAGACGGACAGGGGGACGTGGCGTGGGGCACCACAGGGCTCGTGGCCCACCACACGTCGAGCTCTCTCTTTGTAGGGTTTCTTCTGGCCTGACCTCCCCGCTTGGGCAGGAGCAGCACAGGAATTGCTCCGAGCAGGTTTGTGACACCAGTCACAGCAGCGATACCGCTCCCCTCTGCAGGAAATCCTTCCCCATCCCTGCTGCTGCCGGAGATGTTTGGGAGCTCAGCCCCGAGGAGGAGCCTGTCCCTGAGCCATCCTCAGCACACCGCGTGGCCGTGTTCACGGCTCTCCCTCTCTGGTCCTTGTCGCTCTCTCCCTGCTCCTAAATCTGTGCTTAGGGCTTGCAGGCTCTGGGGAAGGACGGATTGACGGTCCTTCTGCAGGCCTGGACAGACGGACAAGGGTGGTGCCACCCCATGCCCCTCTCTGCTCCGCTCCGTGCCTGCAGCGGGGCCGATGTGTGTCCACGCAGAGCTCGGGGGTAGGCACAGCAGAGCAGCAGCATCTACGCCCCGCTTAGGAAAAAACACTTGTGCAAAGGAAACAGCTTTCCATCCCCACCTCCTGCCTGGCCACCGACCAGCGGGGCGTTTTGAAAAGGAAACAGTCAAATCAGAAAAGCTGGCCTGAAAAAAATACGCCTTGATATTGCAGTGGAAGGGAAAAAAAAATGGCAAAAAGTGACATCCCTCTCCCAGGGGAGAATCCCTTGAGGTTTTGCCCAGCCGGATCCCTGAGCACCGCTGCAGCCCAGCTGCCCCCAGGGCTGCCGGCCGCTCCCGCTGCCGTTCTGGGTTTTATTCTGTAGGTGGAAGTGTTGCAAAGCGGACACGAGCATCCCTGTGCGTGCACACGCTCACGCACACGGGCACGCAGATGTTCCCTGCTGCCCGAGCCGTGCGGCCCAGCACGGCCTCCCCACCACGCGTGGCTCGCTCTGGCCCCTGCGTGTTGTGCCGGGCCATAAGGTGTGCCATGCCTTGGGAACATGCTCACAGCACCGCTGCCTGCAGGAGAGCTGGGCAGGTGCGATGGATTTAGGTTGCTTTGAGCCATTTTCCAAACTGCCCTGGCTTTGCAGGGAGAGCCAGCAAAGCCCTCGCTCACAGCAGGCTCGCCTGCCCTTCCCAGGACAGTTTTCCTGAGTAATTAAAAGTCTGCTGTTCCCAACTGGGATTGGCACATCTCATTTCCACCTGAGTTTAACGAGAACTGGGTTTCTATTTAATTGAATCTGAACAAATTCTTCACTGTTTTTTGTTTGTTTGTAGGCTGTCTGTTTTTGTAAAGCCTCAGTAGTTACTGAATAAGCTCTTGTGCTGACAGGAGCACTGAAGCTGGCGTTGTCCTGTCTTTTAATGGTCCTTGGAGTGATTTTGTGTCTTACTGAGCACGGCAGGAGAGTTCCATGAATACTAGCAGGTAGCTCTGCCCTTTTCCAAATAATAATACAAATATCTGCTCCCCAGCAGGGTCCCAGAGCAGCTGCTTCTAGCAGGGCCACCGCAAACAGAGCACTTCACTGCTCGTGCCGTGGTGGCATTGGGGAACAACTGCGGTCTGACAACCCCCAGCAGCACTGAGATTTAAGGGAAGAATTTCATCAGAAGATGAAAATGAAAGTTTACTCAGAGCCAAGTCTCTTGCCCCTCATGCAGAGTTCCCTTGCAGTTAAATGAAAGCCGCGAGATAATGCTGGGCTCATTAAGGGGAGTGGGTTTGGGGTAGGGGTAACTCCATGGGGCAGGGGTTTCCCTGAAGAGAAAAGGAAGGGACGTGGGGCTGCAGCTCTTTCCTAGCTCGTTTGGGATGCCAGGGGAAGCCACCAGGACAGCCGGGGGCTGCACAGCTCTGCGACCAGCAGCGTGCAGCGGGAGAGCTCCCAGAGCTGCGCTCCAGGGGTGCGCTGGGCCCTTGGAGCCATCGCAGCAGATTTATGGCTGGGGAGACGAGCACACCCCCCGCGCCCTGCTGCCGAGACAGCTTGGATTTCTCAGGAATGCTTTAATTGCCTCCAGTGCAATTAACGACCCACGTGGCCAAAGCACACCTGGGAGGGTGCTGCTCCCAGGGCCCCAAGGCTGCTGCAGCCGTTCTGCTCCCGGGAACGTGGCCCCGAGCTCCTACACGGCCGAGCCCCATCCCAGACCACCCCGTCCCAGACCACCCTGTCCCAGACCACCCATTCCTCTCCCGAGGGATGGTGTCCATGCAGGGGGATGGTGGTGCCGGCCTCGTGCAGCCTCTGCCCCCTGCCCCTGAGCTGAGCAGGGGCCATGTCCGTCTGTGTGGTCAGAGCCGGGCCCGCTCAGGCCGGGCGGTCTCGTGCAGCTGTGGCACACGGCCTGGGCTGATTTAGCTCGTACTGATGAGGAATCAAGAAATGAAATCACTCCAAAATGATCTTAAACCGAGTGAATCTACTTGAATGCTTGTGCAGATTCAACTACGCCCATCCAGGGACGCACCACAACCTCCTGAAGCGCCCACGCAATGTAGGATGTGCAGATCTGCACGGATCCAGCAGGAGCCACGCACACAAAGGTGCCCAGCAGCCAGCATCCGCCTCATTTTAAAGCTGGTTCAGAGGCCGAGGAGCTGAAATTGTGTCTAAAACCCACAGGATTTCTGTGCCACAGCAGCTCGGGAGGAAGCAGCCCACACGCAGGGCATGTGCCAGGGCCTAGGCCCCGAGCATGAAGCCGCCCGGCCCCACAGCACCAGCAGGGCTGACAAACACCACACCATGGCCACGGGCACCCCTGCCAGGGGCCACCAATGCTCAGCGGGGGCTGGCAGCGCCCTTCCAGCCCCCCTCAGCCCCCCTCAGCCCCCGTGTCCCCTGTTCCCAGCCACGGCAATGTCCCAAATGAGCTGGACGCGACAGGATTACAGCACGGTAGTTTGCCATCAAGGAAACCGCAAGCAACAAACAAAGATATTATCTGCAGCATATGGTTCCTATTTGAGGCCCTCTGTCTGGATGCAGTAATCGAGGCGGCATGGCTCGGGGTTGTGCCTACGTCTGGGCTCCCCAGGCAGCTGCAGGGCCAGGGGACCTGCTGCAGGGATCGCTGCACCCCCCCAGCGCCTCAAGATTGAGAGTTTAGGAAGGGGACGGGGTTTTTGGAAGGGCTGGAACAACGGGGTGCCTACCAGGAGGGACACCCGGCCCCTGGGAGCCTCCCAACCTCAGTGCCTCCTTGTTGAGGAGCTTGCTGAGACCCCATAGCACGAGGGGTATTTCAGTAGGAGACAGGCACCTGGTGTGGGGGCTGTGGGGCAGAAACAACTTCATCCTTCGCAGTGGAAAGGGCAGGAGGTGGGCTCTGCTCTACATGGCCCCAGCAGCTCCCCGGGCATCACAGCCACCTCACGTTCCTCGTGCCTGGCAGCCCCCTGGGCCTGAGCAGGTGGACACTATGGTGTGACCCAAATTGTCCCCAAAATGGCAAAAGCATCATTTCTTCCTAGCAGCGTGAGGTCCCCCACAGGGAGGGCTCTGTCTGGGACCCCCTTTGCCCAGGGGCCCGGTGGGGAGGGGACGGGGTCACACAGTGAGAGCGGGGCCGGGCAGGCTGGAGGTGAAGTTCTCGGTGTGAGAAAACGCAAAAAAGCAACAGATGTTGGTGGGCTGTAAGGAAAGGAAATGATGCGAGCAGCTCCATGGCAACTGAGCGAAAGCAAAGGTAAATGGTGAGAAAGCGTCTGAGCACGGCGTGGGCTTGGAGCGTGTCTGGGGGGGTGGGAGTGGGAGCACCAGGCCTGCCGTGGGCTTCGTTAGCACCAGGAGCATCGTTAGCAGCAGGGCCCCCCTGCACCATGGTCCCACGGGCCGGCTGCCCACCCAGTGCACAGGATTTGGGGGATTTTCACTTCTTTTGTGTCTGTGTGAGCAAGAACTGGGCCTGGCCCAGGGCCTGATCAAGCCCACGCAGCCCCTTCAACCCTTAAATCCTGCTGGCCCCCGCTGGTGGTGCTGAGGGCGGCAGGAAGGGCTGGCTGGGGAGGATGCTCCGGGGCTTCCAGCTTTTCAGGTGGAAATCTCAGTTTCCTCCACCTGGGACTTGAGGGCTGTGGAGTGAAATGGTGCGGAACGAGCAGGCTGGGCCAGCCTTTCCAGGAACGCCTCCATCTCCAGGAACAACCTCGTTTCCCCAGCCCCGTGGGACCTCCCTCAAAACAAACAGTTCTCAGGTGCACTCTGCCCACCCCTGGCCTCAGCCCTCAGCATCACTTACATTGCTGGGGAAGTGACCCAGAGCCTCGGCCTTTGCATTGGGTGGTTTCACCTTGTAGGGCTGAAAAGGAGTCGTGGGATTCAGCAGCTGCTGAGCTCAGATTTATGGGTTCGTCAGCACCGTGCTGGCAGCGCTGATCCGTGCACTTCGTGGGGTCAGCAGTGCCACACGACAGCCTCCCCATGTCACCTCACGTGTCCCCAGCCATGCTGGCAGGCTGGCAGGCACCACTGTGCTGAATGAGCCCCAAAGTTTTCCCAGCCAGAGGCACGAAGTGAGGCCAGGAGGGAGGCGTGCACATGCCAGTGTAACCCCTCCATTCCTAGGGGACCCCTTGGGTAAGGGGGGGTTCCCTCGGAAGATGTCAGCACAGCGGGTATGGGGCATCCTGGCCCAAGGAGAGCCAGAGGAAAGTGTTCCCCTGCATTTCTGTGGATCCTAACTCACAGAAGAGCCTGGGCTCCAGATTCAGCGTTTTGTTCTTTGGCTTTACAGCACAGGAGTTACAAACCCGAGTGCTCCCCGCGTCCACATTTAGCAGATGAATTATGGCCTCGTTCTAGCTCCAGCAACTGCTTCCATAACCCTCCGAGGAGGTGCTGTTGCTATTTTTAGAAGGAATCTGCAAAAACAAAACCCAAAAAAGACATCAGCAAATATAATTAACTTGGCAACTGGCGGTCTATAAAAGCGCTGAGGCAATATTGCTACTTGGTTACACCCACAGCATCCGCAGATCAGCCCCAGCATCTGACCTCTTTCTGGCCACTTTTCAGAGGCTGCTGGTGATCCTTTTGGGGTCCTTTTCCCAGAGCACACATGTGGCTCTTTGTTCAGGACGCCGTGATGATTAAAGCGACCACTCAGCCCCGGTAACTTGAACCAAATCCTGCAGCTAGCGCAATCCCTCACATGCACAGGAAGCAGCTGGACAAACGGGTGCTTAAATGGATTTCCATAAAAGCCAATGATTCATGAAAACCAGTGTTCAGAGAGCAGGGGCGGCTTCAGCTCCCTGTGGAGGCTCTCCCATGGCCACCACGACGCAGCGTGAGGACATTTTCCTTTGTGTTGTGCTGCAACTTTCCCTGGCTAAATGTCATCCCGTGGCTCCTACGGGGCCCACCCTGAGTTATTCCACGCCTCCACGGGTGTTCACCGCTGCACTTCTCGCTCTGTGCCTGTCACCGTAGTGGCTGAATGCTCCTGATCTTCAGAGGCTTCCCCCCACGGAGAGCAGTGCGTCTGGTGCCAAGGGAGGTGGCCACCAAGACACTTTGGGCAAACCAGCCTCAGTTTGTGCCCAGGTGATGGAAGTGATAAGGAAACCCAGGGAAACTTTGGCTCGTTAGCTGGCAGCAGCCAGGTTGTGCGAACCCTGTGTGATGGCACCACACTCACTGGCCTGGAAGGGGGAGAAGAAAAGGAGAAAAACGCCAGCAAGAGTCACAAGCTCCACGGTTGCAAAACCCTGTTCAGATACCCCATTTATTCCCATTTTTGTTTGTTGCTTTTTTTCATAATGGCTGTGGAAAGGAGCTGAACCTCCACTCCTCTGTCTGTGGCTGTGCCGAGAGCAAGCTGCTTCCAAAACAGACCCGAAGAGACCTCTTAAAAGCACACGCCTGTTGTGCTTTCTGACCTATCTGCTCAGCTATCTCCTTCTGTGCTTTGTCCAAACGTTGTTTGCATCATTACAGACCTTTTGCACGCTGCTGACTGCGGCTGCCTTTCCTCGTGTGCGCTGCGATCGGCTTCAGCTTCATCCAAAATCTCCCTGTGACGTTTGCAGCGCTGAGCTCCTTGGGAAGCTTTGAAGCGGTTCCAGCAGCCGCTGGCACAGACCACGGCCCTGGCACGGCTCCGGGGCCACCACGAGCTCCTGTTCCTGACCCACGGCACCGGGAGGGCAGCCGGCAAGGAAACGGAAAGCAAAACTGCCCAGGTTCGCTGAAACGAAATTGTGCTACAGCTGAGAAGAGTGTTTGACATGCGAGTTGGATTCCAGGCTTTTGTTTTTTTTAAACCATAAATAAGTCACTGCTTGAAATCGGTGTGTTTCCTTTAAAAATAAATAAATAAACAAAATGAAAAGGGAAAGAGAAAATGATGAAAAAAGTAGTGTCAAAATAGGGTATATTCCATCAACTCGAAACATGTTTGGAAACAGGAGGCTCCCCAAACAAATCAGTTCCTGTAACTCTGGGGCTGAGGAACCAGCAAAGCCAGGCTGCGCAGGCTAAAATGATGCTGTGTCACCATCCACAAGTTTCCAACATTTAGAAATGGATTGATTTAGGGGACATACATAAAGCTACATGGATTTCAAAGCAGCAAGCCTGACTCAACATCCCATTAAATGGGCAGTGCAGGTCACAGGAGTGCAGGGAACAGCCGGCCTCCGTGGTGAGCCCTGGCACAGCCCTTTGGCCATCACAGCCCCAGCACACGGGGCCATGACCCACACGGGGAGGGGACAGCACGAGATGGGTCTGTGACACGGCTGGCACCGCGCTCGAACCTGAGGCAGGGACATTTTCTGGGGCAATAAACGAGCTTCCTGACTGGAATGGCTTCTGGATTAGCCCATCCGTTTTGTGCCTAATTTTGTTCAGTGTGTGACAGCGAATATGGGATACATAAAAAGCTAAGCAGAATGTTTATTTATTCATGCCCCATAAAAACGGGGATGCGCTGACATTTCGCACACAGACAGCTGCACAGGGACGAAAATGAATGGCTTTCCTTGCTCTCCATTTGCCCTGTTTCAAAGCTGCCCTGCACGTAGATCAGTGCCGAATCTCAAAACCTCCCTCACTGTGGCTGTCGTGCAAGGAGCAAAGCACACAGAGGGCGACAGGGTACAAACCTACAGCGAAAAGGCCAAGAACAAAGGCAACATACGCAAGGCAAACCACAGCCTGCTCATATCTAAGTGTGATAATGACATCGGTTTTCCAGCCTGCCAGTCATTCCCGCTTCCCTTTCAGTTTCCAGACGCTCAGATGGCACAAGGGGCAGCCCCGCGGGGCACGTCTGAAGATGCTGCTGGGGGCAGCAGGTGAGCAGGTCTCACCCCACCACGGCTCGATGCTCACCCCATCGCGGCACGATGCTCACCCCAAACTGCTCTCAGCTCCCTGTGGGCTTGGGAGCCTTTTCTCCAGCTCAGCCTCAAGCCCTGTGGTCGCTCCCTCCTGCCCACCCAGCTTCGCTTCCATGGCTCCAGCCCTGGCTGTGCCAGAGCCCCGAGCAGCCTGTTGCTGCGGGGAAAGCCCACGGGTCCCTAAAGACCACGGCGTGCCCAGGAGGCGACCAGAGCCTGCAGCTGGCCCCTTCACAGGGACGTCTCCTGAGGCACCCCCAGAGAGAAGGGCAGCTGCCTTCGCATCAGCTGGATCACTGAAACCTGCCTCGGCACAGGACAGGAGCTTTGGAGCACGCACAGGGGGCTTTATCCCACGAGCAGTGATGGAATAAGGTATAATACGAGCTGTAGGCACTTTTGGTCTTAATATGTTTTAAAAGCAGGTTTTTATTTATTTATTTATTGAAGTTCTTAATCTCTTACTGATTAAGAGCACGCTGTGGAGGACTGCCCGTTTCAATTTGTGTAAGGCAAACCACAACCAGCTGGTGCGAGCTGTGTACGGCGACGTAACTTCAAGACGACACGTAGCAGTGAAATATTGATGGAGCTGGGCTTGTTTTAGCTGCCTGGTTACAACCAGACCCGTATATGTAGATCAAACAGAAAGTGTTACTTTTGCAGGCTACGCAGCCATCAGCCTTTGGCTTACTGGGAAGAAACCCAGCCACATCCTGGCACTGACCTCAGCTCACCAGCAACCCGAGGCTCCAGATGGAAAACTGCAGCTAGGGAAGGTTTGTCGCTTGCTCCCTTCAGAAGATAGGCCCTATCTCCTGAGATACGAGCGAAAACAAGCTGCTGGAACTGGCCATGTTTGCTTGGAAGGGTTTTTTTTTTTTCATTATCTGGGAACAGTTCGCAGTGCAATGCCAGATGCTCATATTTTCCATCACACAAATTATATTTCCGGTGTTAAAACCTCTTCAACATTAATCTTGTGCAGTATCCTTTTTATTATCCTATCAAAATTAATTTTGTACTATGCTTTGAGGATGAAAAAAAGCCACATAAGTGCTAAACATATTTGGTTGTATTATTTCACACCATTAGAGTTGCATATGGAATTTATTCTTTCTTCAGTAGAACAAACTTAAATACCTACAAATAAAGACAAAACCTAGCACAAAATTCTCATTGCGTAAGTAAGAACCCATTTTAAATAACTTAAAATAAAGATATGTGGCTTTTGATAGGAAATATCCCCAATTTCACTCTTATGCTCTTTCTTTTGTTAAAAAATGTGCAGTGCTTTATGCAGCATACTTCAATTTATAAAACACTGTGAGCCAAATCAAGAATTTAAAGCAAAGAACGTCTCACAGCACAACTGTCTCTTTAAGTGAAAAAAAAAAAAAAACCAACACACACACACGACTGTCTATGTTTTCTTCTGATTAATACATTTTAATGATATATGGCATGGGGTCTGGCTCCGGTTTCTATTTTCATATACTCTCAATGCTGCTAAGATACAAGATGATTTTTTTCTGGAGTCTGCTTTATTCCTTCATGGAAAAACTCCATGTGCAAGCCACAGGCTGCGATCCCAGATCGCACACACTCACTCGGTTAAAGGGCTATTTATCATTTCCAAGACATGAGGCACATCACTGCTTTATTTTGTAATATTAGGAGTATGTCTGATACATATGGCCAGCACTTACATCTACGGTACAGATGGCAAACACTTCGGTACATATGGCAAGCACTAATTTCACCTCCTGTCAAAGCAGCAGCGAGGCAGCTCCGTGCCACCAGCACTGGATTTGATTCTCTCTGCATTTCTACCTGTGCAGCACGCAGAGATTTGGGGCAAACTTAATGGAAAAGTAGTGACCCACACCGAGATCCAGCCTGAGCTTTAAATCTGAGCGTGCAAGGTGAGGCAGGCAGCACGGTGGGGGCAGCCCGAGCCCAGGCTTCTTGCTGGGACCGAGCTTTTCCTTGCCCACCAGCCCGCGGCCAAACTACGTTTGATGCTTGATGCCTGCACGAAGCCTTCTCTAAAGCATCCGCCCAATTTTGCTGACCCTGGCTTTTCTGACCAGAGGAACCAGGCCCGGCAGGGAGGGCAGACGGAGGCCCCCACAGACTCCAAATGCTTGAAACTCCCCTGGAAGTTATGACTACTGGCTAAAAATAAATTTGGGTAAATGTGGCAATAACACGGCAGGCGGGTGTACTGGGTACCCTGCAATGCAAAGTGGCAGTCTACTAGCGGGGTTAGTGCTTCATGGAAAGATTTAGGACTCTGCTCCCGATCTGGCAACAATATCAGCACTGTCCAGGAGGAAAACAGAAGCCTTTGCATTAGGCCAGAACAAGACAACCCGTTGCTGTAGGACATTTTCTTGCAACCTTGAGAAGTGAAAGGATGGCTGGCTTCCTGCAGTCAGCGGGTCAGGAACCCACAGAGACAGATTTGTTCCAACTTTGTTTTTTTTTTTCATTATTCCCTTGTGCCGTGAGTCCTAGAGTACAAGGTCCAGCACAAGAAAAACCCATTCATAAATGCCACCACTTGTACAAGATGTATTACCTCCAGGAAGCTTTATTTCCTGAAAATGTGGGGATATAATTAGGTGTCTGCACTCTCCGTGGCGTTCTGCGCTGCTGCGTTTCATTCCGTTGCGAGAAATGCTTTGTAAACTTTCTTTCACTACGTGAAATTAATTTGTTTTTAAAAGCTTGTCACTGGTGAACAAGGCTTCCTCATACTAACACTTTGTCTATTGCTTAGCAGCGTGGGCCCTGGGTTTCTGTCAGGTAGGGGAAATACGGGAAATATCTGTTCCCGACTGCTTGGGCCCATGATTTATGCTCTCCCTCCTGCTAGAAATATTATTTCCGTGGCTGCTGCCGTTAGTTTATGTGCTACTCCTTTCTTACAGTATTTCAATGCCCAGTGAGTCCTTACAGCTGCTGCTCTTACAGGACCTAAGCACTACAGCAGCGGCCCTGAGCCCAGATCTGGGGTCTGCCCTGCGTGCGTGGCTCCAGGGGCACCACGGCACGAATGGGTACAAGGTGGAACGGGGTATTCTGTTATACAAGGGCTAAAACGGGACAATTTGCTTTCCCCACCTGTGCTCTGCCCTTGCTTTCAGTACAGAGGCATCACTGCGTGCATCTCCGCAGCACTTCAACATCAAATCCCAGTGCTGCACTGCAGATTACATCAACCACCACAAGCATCGCCAGGAAGTCCTCACCTCCTTGTCAGCCAGCACGAGGAGAAGACTCGTACACAGAAGCAGTAGGGAAGGTGTGTGCCTGCCACTGGTCAGCACAGCGAGCACGAGGACTCGTCGCATGTCCACGCTGTGTGCTCCAGCACCAGAGCCTCCCAAGTCCGTGCAAGTACCCCACTGCTCCATTAGGCAACTGCAAATACCTGACTCGAACCGATCAAAACACATTTTTACACCAGAAACAGACAATGAAGCTACACAGAACAACATACAAAAGAGGAAAAATCCAACAAAGTGGTTTGGGGAAGACAGCATTTGAAATTGGCAATTATTTTAATTACACCTCCTGAAGATCTGCTCCTCTCGGAGAGGCAATGTTTTTCCTTCATACTGTTCTCATCTCGAAATGTAGATAGCATTTAATTACACTGATATTCAGTGGACAAAAAAAACATTTGCATCAAAAATATATAATAATTTAACTTCATTTTAATCTGTAGGAAAGCATGAATTGCATCCAGTAATATCTGACCCCAGGACCCACAAGTAAATGGACATTTGTGCTCTGAAATAGTTCCCCGTGTGCTACGTATGCGCATGCAGCTGTCAGAGCTGACTCAGCTGTCTCCTTATAACCGCAGCAATCCTGCTCCTGGGCTCATTCAGGGAGGACGCCCGGCCTCTGGGAGGATGCGGCGGGCTGAGGGCTGGCAGAGCCACGCTGCCGCCACGCTTACTGGAGGTGGGCGCCTTAGCGGCTCTGGAGATACCGAACTGTCCGGAGAGATTGATTTCCTTCCCCGAGCTGGGGCTGGGGCGGCTTTTCTGTCCGTAATCACCAAGCAGGGCAGCTGAGGAGGTTAGGCTGCCCTGAGCCAGGGAACACGGCGATAACGGGAAGTTTCCACTGAGCTTTTTTAGCTCCAGCACTTGTTCCCTGGCTTGAGTCAAAGCGGCAGTCAGCTCATAGCGTTCCTCGCACTCTCTGCGCACCGTTTCCTGGAGAAGAGCGTTCTGCAAACAGAAACAAACACTCGCTTTACAAAATGCCATTAGGGAAAAAGTCTGCCCATTAAAGTCCTCTGGTTCAAGGCAGGGGTGCCTGGAGGGCACTGATGCGTGCAGAGCCGTCGGTGCTTCCCAGTATTTTGGTTCCCCTGGAAGTTGCTCCAAGGACATACATCAGCATTTATACATACTTCATTCTCTCAGGAGACAATGGAAAATGTGAGGTAGGTTATCAGGAGCTACTTCTGATGTCCTGCCTGTCATCCAACTAGGGGAACTGGGAATCCTGCTCTTGGAAAGGAAACAGCAACGTAGAGTCCCAGTACTACATTGCCACTTTATTATGATAAGATGTCCCAGAACTTATCATCCTCTGTGTTTAAGCAGTTGTGAACTGATTTTTTGTGACTTTATTGATTATTATTTCACAAATAATTCTGATAAACGATTATTTATCTAGTGGTTTTCACAAACTTTTCACTGTGATTACTGACACCCAAGTGGTAAATGACTAGTAGTGATCCTCGAGCAGACAACTGAAGCTGTTCCCGTATGACAGAGGTCCCCAAGTCAGTATATTATGCAGAACTTATCTGTGATGCTAACTTTTCTGTTTTCCAGCTGAAATAAAAAGTCAATAAATAACAAAGGGCAACATGCTAAGTGGACTCGTGAAAGTCAGAACCCCTGACAGAAGCAAAAAACAGCCACGTTCCTAACTGCGCTCTTCTAAGCAAGCAGTTGCTGTTGACTCCAGGAGGTACACGAGGACGGAAGGGAAGCCACCACGAGGACAGTCTCTGACAAAGAGAATGATGAGCAAGTCAAATAGAGAATATCTGGGGTGTGCACAGCCCCACTGCCTGGACACAAACATTTCTATGTAGACCTTTTTAGTGCTGAAACTACGAGCGGTGGGCAGGGTCAAACCACATACCACTCTGAAGTGAGGACAAACATCTGTCTGAAATTCTCTACAGTGAGATGACAGTGAATACATAGAAGGGAAAGAAAAAAAAAAAGTGTAAGAAGCATAATCTCAATGGCAATTTTTTGATGTTTGGAAGGGACAATACTGGCATCAGTAAATTCAGAACAGGAACATGTTGCTACCAAACCGGAATGGGGTAGGTTCTGTTTAGCCAAGAAAAGGCTATTATTAAACTATTAATTTTTTTGGATGTGTGTTCCCTTCAAAACTTGAAAAATGATGGAGCAAATAGAAGTTCTTTGTTGACCACTTGAGTTAGATTAGAACCTAATTAGATTAGATTAAATCTAGCCTCTGTACCTACCGCAGGTGAAGGAGTGGTAGGAGGAGGAACACAACTGCTTGCAGAAGTAGGAGAGATGGGAATATCTAAAATAATTTGTTCTCTGAATATCTAATTTTGCAGGCAGCTTAATGACATGAAGTTAGACCTTGGTCTCTCTGCCACTCAGATGTCACTGATAGTCCACGAACTGATCTGGGAAGTGTTACCACGAAAATCTGAGAGATTATCCTAGTGTGAAATCTGTTTTACAACCAGTTTTGATTTTCAGCCACTCTGACCTCTCCATTTCCTAATACCATTATATGAGAAGAAGAACTATGCTTCGGAGTGGGAAAACTAAGAACATAAGTGGAGCTGAAGGAAGCTCACGGCAGGGTGTAACAGTGTGCTCCTGACCACACCAAAGTTCCCGATCAATACTTGGAGAGCACGCCTTTCCAAGAGCCCTTCCCACACGTACAGGACAGAACAACTGCCAACATCCTTCCCATGCCACCAACACAGTGCTTCTGAACCTCTCTCATGCATGAAATAAACATCAACCCAAGACCTAATTCATTTTGAAGAGTTTCATTTTCACTGTTTATCAAATTTCTTCTGCCACTAATTACTTCAAACATTCCAGTCTAATCTTATCTGCAGTCCCTGACTCCACTGTTTTCACATTTCTCATGCAGCACTACAGCTCCCTCTCCTCCCTTCCCACAATACTCCAAACATTCAGCAAATGCTTGTGGCAAGAATATCCAGCAGGCAAATTTCTCTTCATATTTGATCACTTTTATGCAATTGTGTTACAGAATGTGGATTTACTGGTTGGAGGTGGGACAAACCCAAATGAGAAATATCCATGTCTTCTGCTCAGGAACCTTGAAGAATGCTTTATTGTTTACTTATTTGTATAGTGGGATGTGAGGCTACAGTCTAAGAAAGAAGGATCTTAAAAGACCTGAAAATGTTTTCTTTAAATAAAATAATATTTTAAATGTTTGTCTAATTAAAAATTTCACACATCTTGTGATAGTTTGTATTGATGAAATTACTACGAATTTGTTTCATAAATCTTTTAATTTAAAGGTTTTGTTTTGTTTTGTTTTTAAGCCAGTGTGTACCAGGGTCTGAAAAAATGTATGCTTTGAATGATTCTAGAAATCACATGTCTCAAAGTAAAAATAGCAAGGCATTTCCTTGGTCATGTTCCTACCTCTTCTTGAACTTGACTCAAATTATGAATCAGCTGTGTCCTCTCCTGGGTTAATTTTTCCAGTTCATCTGACTTGTGTTTAATTTCTTTCCTCATATTATCCAGAAATGATTCATTATTGTTCTTTTCCATCTCCAGCTGAAATTCAAGTTCAGTAATTATTCTTTTAAGGTCCTGAATTTCCTTTTCTTTATCTTCATCTTTCTCTGCAAGTTTGATCTGGACATCTTGTAACTTCTTTTCAAGAATTTCTGCCTCCATCCTTAAGCTGTTGGTGGCACTTGATATTAATCCAGGTATCTGCACGACAAATGTTGCATAAGTCTACATTCAGTGGTTATCTTTAGACACGTAGAATTAACTATTAGACAAATGACTTCAGGAAAAAAAAAAGTAGAAATGCAAGCATGCAGGTCCTCAGAGACAAAGAAAATGCTTTGAATTTACATTATATTCTCAGAGGATATCAGAGAGCTCTAAGTGTATCAAAACTCCCTCAGAGCAGAGATTAATTAATATGACCAAGATCAAACAGAGAAATAGTGGTAAAAATGGGGAAATTTAATTTCTTTACAGCAAGCCAATATTTCTTCTGGGTTCTAAAATCATATTTGTAAAGCAAACTGTGATAAATTGTTCTTTAAAACACTGTGTAATGTAATGAATTTTAAATAACAATATAATTTCATCAAATTTATTTGATTTTTCCAGAATTCTCAAGTGACATGTCAAATCTTCTGAAAACTAAGGCAATAGGCACATTTTTCGGTTTCTACATGAAACCTCAAACACTCTATGTCTGGGTAACAGCACTGGCCAATTGTGTGTGATGCAACAAACAAGGGAAGGCATTAACTGGACCTTAGCCCGTCGGTGAGGAATGCATTTAGGAAGGGATAAAGCAGTGCAGATGGTTCTGTGACAACCTGTCATAGTCTCAAACAGTCCAAAGGCTTTTAAAATACGACATTGTCAGTTGTTAGCAGCTACAGTTTGTGGACACAGATGAACTCTGGATAGAGAAAATCTGATAAAACATCCACAACCACAGTAACTACATATCAGCCTGTTCCATTTTCCAAAATGTCAAACACCTGCTATATCCTAAGATCAGGAAAAAGTCATCATCGAGACACAGGACTACACATAAAGAAGATTGTATTCCTTCACATACTATTTTTCAAGGGTTTACGTGATCCACTGCCACACTATTTTTCCCTCGAGTGTCACACACCTTCTTCTGGAGCTCTTCATGATCTCTCTGATATTTTGTGATCAATTCCTGCTGTTTTTGCCTTTCAATGTCTAGTTCCACTCTTGCTTCTTCCTTGACTTTGAGAATCGCTTCTTTGTGTCGTGCTTCACCTTTGGCCAGATCAATCTCCATCTAGGGAACAAGCGCATTTTAACGACGTGGTGCAACTCATCTCAGGATTTATTTTTCACATTTCACAGTACTGCAATGAGTGGTGTGAAATTTGGCAGACTGAGACGCTGGGAGCTGAACAACCACATCCGACCGCCTGCAAGCACCTGAGCCAGCGAGAGCTCCCCCAACCCCACTGCCCCTCCAGCTCCGAGCCCCAGGGGCAGCCGCGAGGAGCTCGCTGCCCAGGGCACGGCGTCTCCAGCGGTGCTACGAGCCTCCCACGGGCAGCCAGGCTTCACTCTGGGTCACCACGAAATGCTGATTCACAAAATCCCTGGCTAGCCCTGAGAACAGATCGTTATTCTGCTGGAAGCATTTGCTCTGGAGGTAAACCTCTGCTCGTTATTACTTCCAAGCGCAGCAAAATGAAACTTTTCACAGTGAGTGAGATATGCTGTGCTAAAAATAGACCGTAAGCTCAAAACTAAAATAAAAAATACTGGCTGGCTTATGAAATCATTTTCTACGCACGCTCTGCCGTTCGCAGTAGATAACGACGTGCCATACGCAGAGGTTCTGCTGGTTCCCAGGGGCCCTGCTCACAGCACACACATACCGCAGGTGCTAACCAAAATTTGGAGGTATGGAGCATCTTAGCACTGCATCCCTGTCCCCTAATGTGTCCTGCGTCCACTACATCTGTCACAAGCACCAAAACAGAGGGGAAGGAGCATACCCGAGAGCCTCCCCCCACACCGGCCGGTGCCCGACGGGCAGGCAGCTGCATGGACCCATCGCTTCCCAGAGCTGGAGGATGGGAGCTCTTATCCACCTCGGCTCACTTATCACTATTTTTTTTTCATTTTTTAAATTGTTCTTCAAATGTTCTAGCACTGCTCGGATGGTATATACACTGGAGAAGCTCTGCATCAAAAGTGGAGACGAGTAAGTGAAAGGTTTACAAATTGTGGGTAAAACATCCCAGTCCTTACAGCATCTCATGTATTAAGTGTTATGAATTTAAAGTTGAAAATCCAGCAATAATCGCCTCAAAATAAAAGCCTGGATTCTGGAAGAAATACTGACGGCTGTGTTTTGAAGTGTTTTTTTTCCTAAGCCGGTTTGCTAATATTATACTGCTGCAGGCTGCATTCTAATGGCCTTAATTGTCGTACGCTGAAAGAATATAAAAGTCGTGTTAAACAAGCACTGCACTATCCTAGTTATTTAAAATTATTAAAAGCCCAGAATGAGCTTAATTATAGCAATCTAATTTTGTACACTAATTATGAGCAAGAGTGTTACAAATTCCTCTAACTCTTTGGGGGGAAAAGATAAACTAGAAATATTGTAATTATTTTAAAAATCAAAATATACACAATTCTGGGCATTGAATGGGCACAAATCCCCCCCTGAGATTTAGTTTAACACTGGCACATTTGTAAGACCCTCAGAATAGACCACGATTATTATTATTATTATTATTATTGCAATAACGTAGAAGATACGTCTGTATTTATTAGATACAGGAGTTTGGTTTCTAACCACAGAAAAACTTATTTATTAACTCTACATATTATTATAGAAGCAAGTCGTGAGCTGGAGGCTACTTGATGACTAAGACTAGAAAAATACAAGCAGTACAAAAACCTGAGCTCATTCCGAAGCTTATGCAAGCACTTTTCACGTCTAACGTTTGAAGCCAGTAGCTGATAACCACAACAGGAAATAAAACGATAGGTGAGCTCCAAAGAAAGCATAATGACTACCAACTGCTTTAAAACTACTTATGTGTTCCCCATTAATTACATATCAAAAAACTCACAAATGCTTACATCGATTTTAAAGTCGTTTGTAAAAGAAAAAATTTTGACCCACCACAATTTAAGGTTTATCTGCATTTTACATATAAAACCAGAACACTTCATACTTAGGCAATGGCACACTGACCCAAGAAAAGATAACTTTGTCACATTTCTGACTCCTGTCTGATGAGAACATCCTTAGAGTACTTGACGTTCACCGCATTTTAATGGCTGTGATACCAAAGATGTAATTGCTGTCTCCTCCTAGCAGCAGCCTTTATCTTGTTTTAATGTCACGCTGAACAACACGTTGTGATTATGCAGACAGTGTGACCTCATTCCAAAATTATATCCTGCCACACAGAGGTTAAGAAGTTTTAAAAGAAATGTAACAGATCTTAATTGTTGGTAGTCCAAAAAATTTCCTGAGCCTAAATAAAGCTTTCAGATACTTATCACATCCTGAACCAAACCCGAAAAAGACAGTAATTTTAGTCACCAATTATGTAAGGCCTAAATCAGAAATGTCAGAGTTATTGTTCAACACCGTTTGCAGTTCTTCCTTCACATTTTTTTTAAATAATTTCTTACATTTGTTTTTTGTGTGTATTTTTTGTTTCCCCCATCAGCTACAGACGGGCACGTATAAAGTCTCACACACACACACGGGAGGTCGATCGCTCTCCCTCACACCTTCTCTCTTGCCCTCACCACGAAGGAACTGCCAAAGGAGCCTGGGGGGAGGCGTGTGAGGGGGGCTCTGCAGGCTTCTGAAGAAACCAGCGACTAAAATCACACAGGCTGGGCCCTTTCACAGAGAAGCTAACTTGTAGGAGTGTGAGGTCTTCTCAAACAGCGCAGAGGTATTTCACTCTTCACCTCCACGCAGCTCTGCTCCGAGGGGAAGCCACGTAAGAACAGCAGCCATCAGCAGGAGCCTGTGTGGTAGAGACGCTGCTGCCTAAAAGGAGCTGATGGCACAGGGCAGCAGGAAAAGCAGGCGCCTCTCATGTGCTGGAGGCCTTCCTAGCTCTGGGACTTCCACACACAGCTCCCTAGCTCTCTTCTGTGGCGATGAGCCCACCTCGTGTGAATGGATGCTGCTTTAGGGGTTTCGTTCTCCTCACCATGCACGTGAGGCTTGCCCCGATGCTGCAGGAGCTAGGGGTTCACATCAAACCCCTGAGTTTCCTGCTCTTCCACAGCTTGTGACAGCTCCGGAATTAACACGCTACAACAGCTCGTTTGTTTGGCTCTGCTTTGATTTGCAAATGCCTGTCCTTCTAGGGAGAGGACATTTTTGCTATTTTATAGATTTGTTTCCCAAACAGCCACCCCCAGTTTCAGTTCCCCGACAGTCCAGATCCAGTCTGAGCACCCACGCCTGTAAACGCTCACACTCAACACCGTTTAGGTCCAGTTCCAGCCTGTGCAGAGATCACCCACTGAGACCTCTGGCACAAAGAATCCTACTGACGTGTCTGCACCTGAGGAGGCAGGGATCTGCCTGGCGGGACAGCTTTGTGACAGCTGACTAGAGCTGGAAAAAAGAAGAAATGGAAACTGTGCCAACTACACATCCAGCGTTACCTTCTCCCTCCAGTTATCTTCATTCCGCATCTTCTGTCTTAATGTTTCCTGCAGCTGCTCTGTTCTGTTCTGATGAGAAATCAGCATTAACTCCCTAGAAACCACAAAAACTCGTATGTAAATACGTGCTCTGCCCAGATTGGTGGTGTGCCATTTCCTTCAATTAAGGCCTTTGTGGCAAGGGCTCATCTTTTCCTCTTTGTTTAGTATTCTGTGCAGTAAGCCTAACAATCCTGTCCGGAGCCCAGAGGCACAACCATAATCACTACTTTGTATTTGCATACTGCTGTCACACAGTTTTTGAAATTTGTGTTTTAAAGAAAATACTGTAGTTGATCATTCTTCCATATATACATGTGTAAACCTCAAATATATTCATAATGCTCAAGTCAAATTAAGATGAATACTAACTTTTATAACACTCAAAACAAGTTGTTGTATTTAATGAACTCAGGATATTACTATCATTATTTTTTTAAAATCTAATAGCTCCTGAATTAAAACCACCAAGTGGTTGCTATTGTTATTGTTACTGTTTGTTATGTTTTGCTTGTAGAGCAAAAGCCCCGGAGAGTTTAAATTCTTGTAACTTAGATTATCAGCAATGTACTGACTGGAACAACTCACTGAACTGAAAATATTCTTAAATTAACATGTAGTATCTTTTCATGCAGGTACTCACGTACAGTAAATACTGAAACCCCTTAGATGTAAAAATAGCTTCATGCCTCTTGTGTACACTACTATCTCAAAAAATCCTTATCTTCTCCAAAACCCACATTTCTAAATGTATTTTCCCAAATCAAACAAATAATGTACTGCCATGTCGTAAGTAAGGGACAGCACTTTCTATGTTGTTAATAAAAGACAATTTAATTTATCAGTAACTGCAAATGTAGTAGCAAGACACTTTTAAAAACAACTCGGTGAATGTTAGGAATAAACCAAATATGTAGATTTTTCAAGGCAATTAAAGAAAAAATGTGGATTTAGGTTGATAAGTGGAGAAGTCTAAAACAAAGGCACTCGGATACTACTCCAGGAAGCAACAAGCCTCTGCAGCTCAGTGCTTTATTTTCCCCATCTGAAAAGTAATTACAGGGAAAAGGCTAGCTTTGTCAGCAGCTGAGGACCTTCAGAATGAGATTAGACTGGCAGGAAGCTGTCCATACACTTCACTGAATTCTCAGCCATACCCAATAACCTGCCATATTGCAGTATTTACAGCATTGTTACCGCTTGCAAGTTGCTAATAACAGAAGTTACAAGAATTTAAAGTCTCCAGGGCTTTTGCTCTACAGGCTCACATAACAAATAGCAACTATAACAACGGCAACAAATAGGTGTTTTGATTAAGCTTGAGCAGGATTGCCCTGCATTGCAAAGCAGGGCTGTTGGGTTTCTTTTTTCCTATTTTTATTTTCTTTATAGGCATTGTTTGTTCTATTCAGCTTTTGCCTATACTCCAATAATTTAAAAACCCCATCCAATGAATTCCACAGTTCTGGGACAGGGCTCTGGGCTGTCCTGCCTGTAGGAGCAGATGGCCGAGGGCAGGGGCAGGACACAGCTGGGCACAGCGCCTCTCTCCCAGTCTGCCCAGTGCCCGTAGCCAGGCTCCAGTAACAGCCAGAGGGGTGAGGACCTGGCAGAGGAGGAATGCTTAACTTTTTAGAGATGTCCAAGAAGAAAACCTAGGGTGAGTGTACATAGCGATTATCTGTGGTGACTCAGCTCTGATTACCTTTCTTGCTTCAACATCACCACCTCCTCCTCTGTTTGTTGAAGAAGAGCTTTAAGTGTTTCCAGTTCACTTTCTGATCGGCTGGTTCTTCTTTTTAGATCTTCCTCTCTCCTCTCCTTCTCAGCCACCTCTTCCTGTAAATGTTTGCATACTTGTTGGGAAATCAGTAGAGATTCCTCCTTTTCCTTGAGCTCTTTTGTAAGTCTACAGATGAAATGAAAAGAGAAAAGCAGTATCAACACCACAGTTATCACATCCTCATTTACTAACAGAAACTAAGCAGATGAAATAATCTGTACCTGGAAGAGAAAATGTTAGACAAAAAAAAGTATTCATTCCTTATGAAGTTAAATCTAGTGACTTGAACACAAAAATAGAAACTGAAAAGAGAAAAAAAAAGATTGTATAGAAGCTGCATTAAAACCATAAAATAAAATTTTTGCTCTTATTGCTCAGAAATGTACATGTCATGAGATATAGTTTCAGCATTTACCTTGACTCAGAAATTCCATTCTCGTATTTCATTTTTTTCAGTTCATTTTGACAGACATCGAGTTCTGTTGATTTCATCCTAAGAAAATGTTTTTAAAAAGTTAATTTGTGCAAAGCAATGACAGTCTTTACTCACGCAATAACCTGAACATCATTAATTAATCTATTATCTACCTTGCATTTTCTATTTAATTAAAATGCAGATAACAACAACAACAACAAAACTCCCTTAGTTCCAGCTAACATTTTTAAGTAACACGGTTTATACTTGCAGTGTAAACCCAGCCTAACCCAGGATCACAAAAAGTTTATTGTTGCAAACAACAAAGTGGGAGCTTGCAACACTGATGAATGTTTCAAGCAAGATATGAACAAAAAGGAACAAATAACAATTTAGTATGCAAGAGGTCTGGAAACTTTGAAGGTTATTTCTCATTATGTCACCATTTCATCAATTAATAACCATGGCAAAGCCTCATATTTATGCTTAAACAGATATAGAATATGTTATTTTATTAAATTACACCCATATTACACTGAAATTTTAATATTACATTTAGAAACACTGTACTGTTTATTTAACTCTGTTCATTAAATCTTTTTTTTTGTACATGATACTTGTATTATCATTGAAATACGTTGTTGCTAAGCATTCCAAATATTTGCAACTGTGTTATGATCAGCCCCTGTGAATATAGGGGCTGAGAACAGAGAGTACGCCTCAGACAAGAATCCTTCTTTGAATTTCAGGAAAATATAGAAAAAGCTTGATGATAGCTCTGTCTCAAGATTGTCCATGCTTGTGCCCTACCCTCGAGCTTCATATTTGAAGCAGTGACATTTATTTTCACTAGTGTACTGTGCAGGCTGAATTGTTTTCTATGCAAGCACTGTGGATTTTAAACACGGGAAAGCACTCAGACCCCCAGTGCTCTGGCTTTTAAAGGTGGTGACTGCTCTCACTGACCTCTGTGTACTTCTAACAGTTGTGTTTGAGGGGACCCCGGGGTCCCAAGCTGCTGCTCGGGATCGGGATGCGCTGAGGACGGAGCTCGCAGTGCCCCGTGCCCCAGCGGCCGGCCTCCCCTGCAGCGGGGGGACCTTCCCTTCTCCACTGCTGGGCAAAAAAGGCTGCCCACAGAGCCACCCAGAAGGGAAAATAAAGCAGGGTAATAAAGCAGATAAGCTCAGTAATTGGTGTGGGTTGGCACAGCTCTGCAGGGGGGCTCTCTCTTCCTCGGTTAGCTCTGATAAATGGTTGGTGACATGTTCTCTCTTCTCTGTTAATTCAGGCTTTGTGTTTTCTTATTTTAAATCATACAACACAGTAAAATACAAATCATAACTTACTGGTGCATGGGGAATACTCTCAGTAAATTTACATTTGGGAAACAAATTGTAGTCACTGATTAAACACTAACGTTTCTGATTAGCTTTACTGCACCCTGCCCTCCATCCCCAACTTGCAATGTGAAAGACTGCTTTCCATGCACATTTTCAGTCCAGAAGTTATGTGGGTTTCACAAAATGTATCCTACACGTGTGCATTACATGAAGTGTCAGACTGAGCTGGTTTAACCTTCCTCTTTGCTGTGTCCTTAGACACAGCTGGAGAAAGCAAGCCCCCTCCCTCAGAGAGCCACATT
The DNA here is from genome assembly GCF_047663525.1 of Anas platyrhynchos. Lineage (NCBI taxonomy): Eukaryota > Metazoa > Chordata > Aves > Anseriformes > Anatidae > Anas > Anas platyrhynchos. The sequence continues at coordinate 1,535,748 of NC_092595.1, read as the reverse complement.
AAATCAGTTGGTTAGAAACACAGACTGTGTAATATAAATATAAAATATTTCCTCTGCTGGCCGTAGCCATCACAGACCACTCAGACAGGCAGCAGCACAGGTCCCTCTCTGCAGCAGGTGCCCAGCCACAGCTGTATGCCCAGTGGCAAAACAAACAAGCAAACAGAAACCTTACATTAGCAGCTTTTTGTAGTGGTCCATTTCCGCTGTTACTTTCTGCAGCTTGAGTCCGGTTGTCTCTACTTGGTTGGTTAAATCTGCAATGGAAACACGGCATTCAGGTCATTCCCTTCTAGGCACAGCATGCTTTATGCGGGTGCTCCGGCCGGAGAGCCGCCCGTCCCTGTGCCCACCTCTGTGCCAAGCAGCTTGGTGATCTGTAATACCTGATTTCTCTCTGCTTACAAGCCAGATGCTTTTATTTTCTTGGGAATAACAATTATGTTTACTGAAAAGGTTGGAGCGCTGCTGTGCTGCTGTACACTTCATTTCAGAACAGCCTTCCAATTTTTATTCATACTTGAGCACAGGCTGGCTTGAACAGCAAGAAGCTGTGTTATTTTTTATTCTCCCAGGAAACATCAAATTCAACCAAATGTAAATACAAGTGTGTTCAATCATATACACATTTGTACATAATGCAGAGCAGAAGCATGGAAGGTGGATAGGAAAATAAACCACTAATGCTACTTCATCTAAAATATTGAAACTGACTTAGTGCTACTATATATTTTGTCTTATACTCTCTTAGCTAAACGTTATCTTTCAGAACACATCACCCACCAGTTTCAAGCAGCCATTGCATTTGTTTCAGTACATATCCCAGTCCTTTTCATCTATATCATTAGATTAATTATCCTTTTTTTTTTTTTTTTTTCACACACACACACAAAACCAAACTACTTCCAAAGAAAATACAGTGCAAAGATCAAAGTGCTGTCAAGTATCACTTCTCCTGCACAGGCTCACTTCAGTGAAAAAGTGACAAACTTACTCCTATATAACGTTTTGATTTATTAGCTTCCAGCCCTGTAAGGCTGGAATTCCCCATAAAAATTATTCCCCATAAAAAATCATAAGCTTATCCCCCTGAAACTATGAACATATTTCATAGTATGTCCCCTGAATTTATGAATAATTTTGCATATAGGTCTCTGCCCCTGAAGACAAAGCAGATGGAATATTTTTGGTATAACATACTATTATCATCATGTTTATGCATTTCAAAGACAAAAATACTGACACGGTGCTGCTGCATTTATTTTTGTAATGCTTAGAGACATTGCCACGTCTCTAAGTCCTTTAATGTTGAATCAGCTTCTATTCTGATCCCTATCAGTGAGATCACTGATAATTAAGTGAGCAAATGGAAGAGTGTAAGTAGATATTTAGAGGAGAAAAAAAAAAAAAGTGCCTTTAAATGTTTAAATGTGTGAGAAAGGTTCATACTGAGCACTGCTGCTCATTGCAAGCCCTGACTGGCAGAAGCCAACAGATCTGGACTTTGTAGGTCCTCCTGGAGTTACTCGATTCATTTATTTTAGCACACAGGGGATGCTGATAGCTCTCCGCTGTGCCCATGGTGAGCTGCCTCAGACGTGATGTCATCCCCATTTGTTTTTTGTCTCCTTGAAACAATTCAACCATGGAAGATGAGACACAACAGAAAAGGCAACTTTTGAACAGATTGGAAAGACCAGTTTTCATGAGAAAACTTAAAAAGCGTATTTAATCATCCTGTATATCTTAGATCAGCATCACACAGATAAATAGCATGTATAGATACCCCCCCACAGAACTACACATGTAATAAGAAAGCAACAGCGTGCCATGAGAACAGACAACTGGAGGGAAGGTCTAAAATTATTCACTCCCAGTCATTGTTTTTTCTTATGTTTGCAATGCAGCTGTAGGAATTTCCTTCCTTCTGCAGTGTATTAACCCATAAAACGTTAACAGAACCAAATATGGAAAAATGGCATATGGTCGTGGAATTTCTCCTGCCCCAGATTTGGAAATCCAAGAGTCCATAATGATACGCTGTTTCTTAGAAACAAAAAATAAATGGTGTTCTTGAGATTATGTGAGCAATTCATGTCTGGAAGTAGGGGTGGAAGCTCTGAGTGAAAGCTCAGTGCTACTGAAGAAGTGAAAAATTACAATAAGGTCATTTCTCGCAAGACTCTTAAAAAAAGCACATAGAAAGCAAAGCTTCCTGTGGTAGCAGGTATGATAACAGCAGTATCATCTGCACTTAGGTGATTTTCAGATTTTGTGCAGCAGGCGAGGACAGGGGCGCAGCAGCATCGGGCTCTGCCCCGTGCACTCACCCCTCTTCCTCAGGGTGCAGCAGTGGCAGAGATGGGAGGGAGGTCTTCAGAGGTCTCTGGTGCAACATTTCGGTACAAAAAGTACCTTATGTTTTTCTCTGTATAGAGCAGATTTTCATCTGAAATATTTTAGTTCAAAGTTGTAGAAAGAATAATATGAAGCTGGGGAATCTGCAACCAGTGCTCTCTTTTTTTTTTTTTTTTTTTTCATGGAAGAGGTCTGCAAGCACTCTACACCTGATATTATTTACAGAGAAGAAAAAACATTTTAAACTTACTGATAATTTGGATTAAGCGAATTGAGACAACAATACTACTACTAAGAACCCTTATAATTACCAAAAAAAAAATCATTAAATAAAACAGAATTCAAAGCTTAAGACCACTTCTCTAAATATTGTTGCAATGTCTAGCTGACAAATACGAAACACATTCCTTATGTTTGAGTAGAGCAAATGTTTGCTGGTTTTTAATATAGACATTACTGATCACAGATATTTACAAATCCCTTGCACAGAATCATCTAAGACACAGAAACTTTTCTGGAAATCAGGGCTTCCTAGAAATATCTAAGTTATTTACATTATTGGCTTTCCAACAATTTCTGGCATCTGTTGTTCAAGTGATGTATTTGAGAGGATTTGGAGCCGGGAACGGCGCTGATGGACCACGTCCAGGTGAATCATCACCACCCCACCTCCTTGGCAGTCCTCAGAAAACTGCCAGCAGAGCAGAGGACCTTTCGGTACCCTGCGGACACGGGAGGTCTCCCTTGCTCAGCAAGGCATGCTCAGGTACACAGCTTGCTGTGAGGTACTGCCAACCTTCACATTGCCCTCAAACTCCATGTAATGCAATTTTTTTCACATTTTATAAAATATGTAAATGAGAATTTATTTGTATTAACGCTTCAGTGACTACAGAGTACATTAGGCTTTCAGAAGCCCCCAGGAGCAAAAGGAGCAGCTAGGTACAGCTGTACCTGAGAACACCACGCCTTGGCACTTTGACTAAAAAGAAACCCATGGAGACGAACTCTCCTCACGACATAGGAAGGAGACATTTCTAGCTTTGTGGTGAGGCCTGTTTTCCCACGACATTCTTGAAAAGAAGCGAAAAACGGGAAGGTCTGGCAGCAGTTACACTAAGCCTCACACATACATCAAGCTAAGGTCTGGTAGCAGTTAAAACTCCATTTGTGCTCCATCCCGCGCGGCCTCCTCACCCCCACGGCCTGCTCCGTGCTGCTTCTCCAGAAGAGCAGAGCAGTTCTGTGCAGGCACAGCACCGAGAGCAGCAAGGACCTGCACGGTTCTGCTTCTGTGGGCATAAAGTTGACTGGGGGGGGGCCAAAGCCTCTCAGGATACTGCATGAACACGTCCCAGAGCAGTGCTCTGAGCAGCAGCAGACACAGAGCATGTTCACACCATAAAACACAGCGCGGCGCGGCAGCAGCCCGGCTGGGAGAGCTCGAGGCGAGGAAGGAACAGTCGGTCGCCTCTTTGAAGAGGCATTCCTCACGCAGCTCTTCGCCGGCCCCCCTGCTTGGTGGCAGTAATCCTATTTAACAGCACACGCAACCCTGCTCAAACCGTTCAGCTGAAACCCGGTTCAATGCTTTTTCATCCGCACTCCGCAGCCATCCTTACCATGCTATAGCTGCATGTTTTTGTGTTAAGCAATCGGTGGCTTTGCAGGCATTAGGAAGGAATTTTGATGAAAAAAATAATCATATTGTTTCAGACACTACAGTTTCTCGGTATTCCACATCGCATCACTTTTAAGTGGGGTATGACCAAGGATGAGCACTCTGCAATAAGAAGCAGCTGAAGACTGTTGACCTGGACTCCTGGCAGGGAGATAGGGAGGCTGGTACCTCCTCTTTTCCTGCTTAGACTAGGGTTCAGCTGATGGAAGGCTTCTGAAGCTCTTCCATGGAGCTGCTCTCAACGCTGCCCCAAGTATGATGGTACGGGTGCAGGGCCATGACAAATGGCAGGGACAACATAGCTGCTTGTCAGAAACACGGAGCCAGTGGTTTATAATCTCCCAATGTCCTCTCACTGTTTCAGTTTTCTGGCAGGCCAACCACATTTTCCCTCAGTTCCCAGCCACCGAGCATCCAAGCTTGCTGTCGAACAGCACCCCTAGAGATACATCTCCAACAACGTCCTGCTATTCAGAAACTGTGTGTGTGTGACAGTGCTCTTGCCAAAACTTCCTCTCAGCTGTTTTAAAAACGTCTATGACAAACCCCCCATTGTAATCAGCCATGCAAGTCATGCAGTCGCTGAGTTATAACCCGAGTTCTGCTGTCTGCACCAAGAACTGCACAACGGGCCCCGGGCCAGGCCGCGACGTGTCGGCTCCCCCCTGGCACCGTGGCCTTCTGCAAGGGTGGGAAGTCATGGCCAAGCACATGAAGGACAGATTAGACCACCTGCAGTTACTTTCGTTTACTTCATTTTCTTCAACTGGGCATTCTGTTGTAATGTATTGTTCTGTACACTTCTCCAAAGCTACATAATTCAACTTTAATTTCCTGTCAGTCATCCCGACGTTGGCTTAAGAAGCAAATGGCTCTGGATGCCTACAGAAAAAGGGGAAACTTTGGCTTCAAACACCAAGCAGATGTTAGACAGAACATGTGGGAATGATCTAGAATTCACAACAACAAACTCTGCTGCAATGTGACTGCTTTATTAAAACAGATTAAGTAAAGATCGAATTATTGTAGATCAACAACACAAAAAGGAGAAAGCCCTTTGCCTTTCTTTGCATGGGGGTGGCTGCTACAGAGCAGCTTTTCATAAACATCTGATCCTGATGATTATTTTTTTTTTAATTCTGTGATTATAGAACATTTTGAGCAATTATAAACAACTGTTTTTTGTGTGTGTTTTTCCCCTTCTCTTCCTAGATGGGAGAGTATGGACAAAAGTTGAGAAAAAAGGAAAAGGATAATGGTTATTTTGGTTCTGGTACTTTGGGTGGTCTTTCAGCTCTGTTTCTTCTTGTACTCAATTTGTTTAGAGAAGTTTTCATAATGACTGAGCATTGGACGGGAGTTTCTCATGAGGGAATAAATGGATTCAATTATACAGCTGGTTTCTGCAAGTCTTCTCTAGAGAGAGTTCCCACCAAAGTCAACAGGAGCTGTTAGTAGAAAGTCTGAGGGACCAGACCCACACCCACAGGGACTACGGAACACAGACTTCTACCGAGTTTGAAGGACACAGGAAAACTGAGGAAACTAACATGGGGAATGGTAACACAAATGGAAACTTCAGCTGAAAACTTACTGAATAAAGAAAACACTATATTCAAATACTTCTATAAAAGCATTCTCCAGTAAGGAAAATAAAGCTTATTGTAAAACACGGAACAAAAAGCATTCCTGCGTTGTAGTATTGATACTCGTTTTAACATTTTAAGTAGCATCACATTTTGAAGAATCTTCAGTCCAAATACATCTCAGTATTGTTTGTGTTTAACATTATCTATCCTTGTGATTCACGTTACATCTTACCACAGACACCAATCTTAGTTCCAGAGTAATTTTTCATAGCATCAAAAGCAGTTTGGTGTTGTGAATTCTTAGGTGCATACTAGCCACCTTCCAGACACCGGCCAGCATACTCCAGTCAGCAAACAAGAAAAGACAGCTTTTACTGGCTAGTAGGTGAAACCTTAGAAAATAGTTTGATTGTTCTTACTGTCATTAGTCCCTCCTTTTAAAGAACTGTTAGCGTTTGTTTTGTTCCTTTTTTTTTTTTTTAAACTATTCATTATGGGAGGGGAAAAAAGATTCAGAAATTCAGTGTAGCAAGTCTTTTGACCAAGATAAGATAAGACCTCACTGTATTTATCAGAGAAAAACTAACCTTTTAACAAAACTTTACTCTTTTCTATGAACATTCCTTTCAAAAATGTAATAATTAGAGACCTTCTTTGGTGACTAGATGCCTATTTCATGAAATAACAGAGCAAGGAAGGTTCTCTGGGGCCCATCCTTGAGGCCAGCTGTGGCTCTTGAACCTTTTTGTTCTCTGGCGGCAGAGGTTTTGAGTCAACAGTAACCTTTCGGGCAGCATGTGCAGCCAGCCCTGCCTTCAAGCAGGTAAAAAAGATGGATGAGAGGAGAGGGCGCCTCACCTCCACCTCTGCATCTCAGCAGTATCATATTCTCCATGAGGGGAGGCTCTGCTGTGATACAGACAGAGACCAAGGAGGCACAGCATGGAAGATGCACAAAGAAAAGGCACCTTGAAGAACCACAGCTGGTCGCTGTTTCCTCCTGTTTGGGCAAATTCCAAGACATACAGTCCACAGTGGAGAACAGAGAGCATAGAGTCTGCCTAGAAATGGGTTTAAGAAATTTAGCCACCCAGTTTGCGTCCTTTCCAATGGCATAGTGTTCAGTGAAGGTCCCAGTTTCTGGTTTGCAAATAGCAACAACTAGTAAAGTCTTCAGAGAAAAAAAAAAAAAAAAAAAAGGAAAGGAAGAAAGAAAAAGACAACAAGACAACCACCCATTGTGAACTACACCCACGTTGGGTAAGCAGCCACTCTGGAAGACATCAATTTTCCGGCTAATTTGTAACAGATTCACAATGATATCAGTTCAGAAGCATGCATGATGAAGCTATGTAATTTTCTACTTTTCCTGCAAATCTTGCTAAAAAAAAATATAATCCAAGATACTTTCTGAAAGCTTTGGTTTCATCTAAATAAAAGCTCAGTGCCTTCTGCACACGTGAGAAAAGGAAGACTACCTGCCAGTAATGCAGTTTCTGGAGAGGTCCCCGGGCACCACACACACCCATTGCTGTAGACATGCAGACCCCAGGGGCGGCTGGAGCCCCTTCTGCTGTAGCAGCACCAGCTCAGCTCAGGGGCTGGCGGGCAGAAACTCACAGCTCAGCTCTACCTCAGTGCTGGTCACGGTATGAATGTACCCCGTACCGCCAAGTCTCTGGTCTAAAATGACTGTGCCTACCTCAGAATAAATGCATGCCTACGAAGTTTTTCTGCCCCCTGTTTCAGAAATACAGCCCCTTTCCCACTGCCCGTCCGGGAACAGACAAGTTGTACCAAAACAAGCGCGACTGCCGCTTTTCACCACATCACTGCACTACAGTACATAAAAACAGCACAGGGAAAAAGTAGTTTTGTTTTCCCTTCATCTAAGCTTGCTTTGGGGAAGAAACTGGCAGATATTTTGGTTTAAAGACAACAAGCTCTGACTCATTATACTGGTCACCGATGAGAAAGACCTGCTGGGGCAGCCCCCTTCACGCTCCCTGAGAAGCGGAAAGGCTGTGTAGGCTGCACATGCTGCCCTCGAGTCCTGCTGACCAGAAATACCCACACACGTACCAGCAGCGAGCTGCAGGTATCGCAGATTGAAGCATTTTTGTTCTTACCAAGCTTCACCACGTTCTCAGCGTGACTCAGCCAGGCTCAGCCTGGGAGGGACCTCTGGAGGCTGCTGGTGCGGCCTGCTGCTGACAAAGCCAGCAGAGATGGCCTGAGGGTTTATCCAGCCAGGTCTTGTCGAGCTCTGGGGATGGAGGCTCCCCCAGCCCCTGGCAGCCTCTGCCTGTGCTGTGCTCTGCTGACAAAGCTGCTCCTGACGCCCAGCCTGAAGCCCCAGGCTGCAGCCGATGTCCCTTGCCGTGCCGTACGCCCCTTCCTATGCTCCCACCTCCCCTTTGGGCACTTACAGACAAGCCCAGCTCTCACCACGATACCAGGATATGGCTTCCTTTGTCTGATTAATCTAATTTTACGACTAATCTGTTTCAGAGACTTGGCCCAAATCCTCCTGAACGCAAGTACTCCGTGAGCCACTCCCTGGCTGTCTGAGACCAAGACAGTGTTTGTTGTGCTGGGGACTGACTGAAACCTCCCCGAGGGTGCTGGCCGTGAGAAACGTCCCTCATCGGGAGCAGCGAGCGGCAGTTCAGCTCTCGGGCATGGATGGGTGGAACAAGAGCTCAAGAGCAGGAGCCTCAATATTGTCCTAAGAGAACTGGGGAGAAGGGGAGCAGGGCACGTGCTGCTCGGTGACATTACAGAGACCGGCAGGAAGAGACAGCGAGGGACTGTCTGGGAACGGGGAAAGTGGTTGAGACTGGAGGTGGCTGGAGCCCAGCCCCTGCCGCTGAATTCCTCCAGTGTGCAGGTTTTCTTCAGCGACAAACAGAATCGCACCGAACTGCCTGAATTAATCACACGGTCTGCTCCCTGTAGCAACCTATTAGGCCCCGAATACTGGCTGATCACTTGTGTCAGAAAGGGTTTAATACTTCCTTTTTCTTAGAATATAAATGGTACAGCAAATTAGGATGTACACTTTACAGATATTTTAAGTACATTTATTTACTACACATTGTGAGTTAAATATGAAATACATGCATGAAAAATTTCTGTCAGACTAATTCACCTCACTTTATATTTTTTAAGGAAAACAAAGAAGAGAACTGAATACCCAAAGTCCTTGCCTGCACAGTACAGAACTATTTGCTTTATTTATAGTATTTCATGTACTATGTTCTCTAAAAAAAAATATTTTTTTTGTATGGACAATAAAGTACTTTGCCTGACAGGTTCACAAGCACAAGCCTGTCTGGAAACAGCAGAGGGACAGGCTCCAGCCGTGTAGATTGACATCCCTTCTGGAGGCCTGACCAGTGCCACCAGGAAGGCTCTAAATCATTAAAAGCTGCCAGGAACTGGGAGGATGTGCCAGAAGAGGAGTGCCTGGTTCTTATCTGCCTACGCATATGTTCCTGACCGCTGCCAGGAGTGGGCTTTCTGGACATCCGATCTGAACCAGCACATCAGCTCTTTCATGTTCCCGTATAAAACAAGCATAAAGAAAGCAAGAGAAGGGACCAGATTCTCATTTTTTCACTGTACAAATATAGCATCGCTCAGTGCCCTGAAAAGAACAAACCACAAAGGCAATGGCAGTCTTTTCCAAGGCCTTATGATGTGCTTATTTCCAGAGACAATGCTATCTCAACACGCCCTGCTCCCTCTCCGTCCCGCTCCATGGGACACATTAACCAGTGTCACATCAGACACGCTTCTGGAGGCAGACACTGCCTAGATGGTATTTGCTGAACGTCTCAAAGGATTCGCCCCTTAACCCCGAGTTTCTGCATACATTCCTGCCCTTTCATACCCGAGGTAATTGGGTGCAAGTCAGAATTGTTCCCACAGACCTTCTCCTATGTCTCAAAACTGAGCCTAGACACTGAGTTCCTTACCTAGTGGCTAGGAGAACTGAAGGTAAGAAGAGTTCTGACAGTAATTCCTTGGAGATGGATTTTTGTCAGTGCTTAGGCCACAGAGATGAAACAAAATATGATCAATAGATTTCCTTCAACGAGGGCTCCTGCTTTTCCTGAAGCAGGAGTGAAGAGCGGCCCTTCTTCTGTAAGGAAACCACGTTCCAGCACATCACGATCCAGACACCTCGCTGGAGAGCAGAGGACGCTGTTCCTTCCATCACAGTCATGTATTTCCTCTTCCATTTCAAAAGGCTGCTGAAAAGCACTAATGAGCCATTGCTTGGTCTAACCCGCTTGTCACAGCCTGTTCAAACACCAAACTGCATTCCCCAGCTCCGGCCCTTCAAATTCTTAGTATCGCAGCTGGAATTAATAGAAAAATATTTCAACAGTACTTGTGGCATGAATAGGGGATACTTGAACTGCAGCCTACCTAGAACTACAGGAAACTATTCTCTCTTTGGATTTTCAAAGCAGTCTTTAAAGTGCTGTTGGAGACACTTCATGTACATGAAAATACCGCTCCTCCTTTCCACGAGGAGTGTTAACATTCCCCACTTAAACTTCCCTGTTACTCCTACAGCTGCCTGCATTTTTCTATCATCTCTCATTAGTCTTATTATGTCAGCAGACCACTGCTAAGTTTATATTTAGCAACTTAAATAGACTATCAAGCAGTAGCATCAAAAGCCTTAAGAGACAGATTTCATGTGCACAGCCAGCAATTTGAATCCATACAGAGGTAAATCTGCAACTATAAATGGGTTATGCAATCGCTTTGTGAAGAAAAAATATTCTCTATCTGTGATTAAGTGAAGGAAAGGATTTGGCTGGCAATAAAAATGACAGCAGGGGATACTAGCTCCTATCTTTTAGGAGCATGTGCTATTGCAGCTCCTCCACTGCTCCTAAGCCCAGGAATATAGACAATGACACTATCACATGGCATTATCTTTTTTTTCTTTATTTTTTTTCAGTCTACTTAATTAGACAATTATTCACCAGACTTTGCCCTTAGCTGAGAATTCTTCAAGACCCGTCATCTCTAGCTAACCAGATGATGCATCACGACTCTGAAAAGTGGAATGAGATCAGCAATCAAATCACCTCTTCAGCACAATATAACTCATGAAGGTAATTTTCATAAAGTCACGAGAAGCAGGAGAACCAAGAAGAAATAGTAGAAACTAAGGTTTAGTTTCAGCTCTTGCAAATGACTGCTATCATACGAAACATGCAATAATTTACAATTCACTAAAAATATACAAAAAAAGAATCCTCATAATGTTGGTTGTAGAAAGGAAAACCCTTTCAAAACACATAATATATCCAGGTTGTTTGTGGTTTTGTGTGTTTTTTTTTTGTTTGTTTGTTTGTTTGTTTGGAGCACAGAACTACTTCAGTACTAAACCAAAAAGGGATATTAGCTTCAAAAGTTTGTGGGGGAAAAAAAAAAAGAAAAAGAGAAAAAGAAAACCAAAAGCCATGAACCCTCTAGATCAGACTGATCTCATACACACTGACTACGTGGTGTAAACCTACTGACTGGAACTGATTTTCACTAAGATCAGCTGAGACAATAAAAATGTTTTGTTTGTTCCTACCAGTTTATTTTAATACAATGGTAAGATAGCATTGTATTTGATTTTTGTTTCATGAATAAAATCACGCTTTCTATTTCAAAAGGAAAGAGAAACAGATTTTTATCATCGCCGAGTCATCCAGCTTTATTACCCCTATCCAGTAATGCGCTCTGTATAGACAGACCTCTTCAACTGCCTATGGATTTGTGGGTTACTGAGCAATTCAGAAAGTGTGAAAGAAAAATGCCTGAGCTCACAGTCTTTTTGCCTTGAAAAGTCCTAGATATCCACATTTTATTGCTTATTAATAACTGATTTATTATTAAGTAACTGATACATTTTGTTACTAATAAAAATTAAAAATAATGCCTCACGTAACACATTGACATGCTTAGCTGGGATCTTAGCTCATTAATACTTTTCAGTATGAATGATTCCACATATGACATTGTATTTATGTTTTTCTCCAGAAAACGCCTGCTATTTCAAGTTTGTATCGTACACAGTTTGAAAACGAAACCTGACATAGGCAAAATAAGTAAATAGTGAGTCAAACAGCACAGCAAGACGAGCAGCGGTCACGGTGACCCTCTTGCTCAAGTGTTATGCTGCTGAGATGCTGGAGAATCCGTAGTCGCACTAACTGCTGAGATAACTTTAAAGTGAACCCAGTGTGTACCCTTCTTTTGTTAGCCCCTCTTCTCTGTTGAGCACACTCAAAAAGGAGAGATCACACAGTAGTGCACTTTCCAGGCTGCTTGGGAGAAGCAGTACCTCTGCACAGCACTAAGTCTTCAAGGTTCTTTATATACACAAACAAGCAACTTCTAAAATATTCTTCTGAAGTAGGCAAGAAGAAAAAAACAAGCAGTTGCTTTATTTTTATCACAAAAGTTTGGATGGCAGCTCTTGGTTCTGTCTCCTATCAATGTTAACAGTGGAAAAGTTTTAATGAAGATGTAAACACGGATAAAGCTTTTTCAAAATATTCTAACATTTCAGGCTTTTTCTTTCAAGCGTTATGTCTTTACTTTCACTGGTGTTACACCCAAGTGAGAAATGCCAACTTAGTTCAATAAATCCCAGTTTGTCTCTCATCAAAACCAGGAATCTCCAGCAGCCTATAATAAGAGTTGACTTCCACGAGCAGTGTAACTGGTGAGAGATTAATCATAAATGTCCTCCCCGCATTAACTTGGAGAAGGGGTCTGGATGAAAGGAATCTTTTTCTCTTTTTGTGGGGAGGAGCTCAGGGAGAGTTAGCGGTAAGTTTACATTCTGCCCCGAGACGCGACACCCACCGCCTGGGCGGCTGATTGATGTCTCTACTCTGCAATTTCCTACAGAGGCCAACAAGCTTATTTGAAGATATCCAAATCTGGTTAATAAAGCTTGGAAGAAAGTTCTGTGAGCACTCCTTATTCCCGGAGGCACCCAGAGGCAGGATGGAAGAGATAAAGGCCAAAGGAGGCACGCTCACAAGGTCCCATACGTGGTAGCGATTACAGTCGCTGCCAGCCAGCCATCAGACGGGGATTCAGCTCCATCGTTAGAGAAACCACAACGTGCAGCTCCTCAGATGATAAATATGGAGTACGAAACTCAAAAACCTAGAAACAAAATCCACCGGCAGTGCCAATACAGGTATAAAGCTACGGGATTTACGGGGACAGAGTAAAAATTTTAATCAGAAGCAGACAAAGGGGGCATATTACATCAAAAATTTCACTCGACAGAACGTGATCAGCTCCCGGTGATGGGCTGCAGGTGGAAGGGAGCCGTGTGTCCGGGTGGAGAAGGGGCTGGCTTGCAGCCCCACTGCTGTTGGCATCTCGGATCTGCTCCAGCGAAACTCCAGCCCCCAGCAAAAGCCTGCTCTGCGTGTTCCCTCCCTGCTGCCCTCCCTCCCGCGGCTCACTGGCAATAGAGGAACAGAAACTAAAATCTGAAGTCTCAGTGAAGTGCGTGGGGGCTGTTACTCAGCTGAGGATACACAATGCAACAGAACATGTCAGCCGTGAGGTTCAGCTGGAGCGAGGCCAGAGGGGAAAAAGGAAAAGCTCTTTCACTTTTCCTCCTGTACCTGCTGCGTTAAACCACACAGCATCTGGTAGCTGTGTCCTTGCTGCACGACACGAAGCCTGGGGAAGCAGCCCCTCAGCTGCTCCGCACGTCCTGCTGACAGCACCCTCCTCCCAGGCAGCACGGCTATCCTACTCAGATCAACTTACTTCTGTTAGGACACGGCTCCAGTTTCCTTCTGTGAACTGGGGATGTCCGGGGATGACTCAGGAGAGCAGGGCAGCAGACTGCAGGTCTCAAACCGAAAGGAAAATGGCTCTGACCATGCTGCCATCTAGGATGCACGCACGATACACACAAACCCTGCATTAGTGACTGTGGCGAGTACTTAAGATGAACAAAAAATTAATACCAGATGGCTTTTTCATGCTTTATAACTACACATTACCTGGCTTACTGACGGGACAGTTCCCTGGGCTCCCCATCACGACACCCCAACCTCTTTACTCCTGCTCCTTGCTGGTCTCCACTGCATCTCTCCTTGCTTTCAGTCCCGCTGCCCAGCACCACAGTGACATGCAACACGTGGGAAAGAATCGCTCAGCCCGGTCTTCTGGGGCCAGAACACCAGAGTTTGGCCACCACAGAAATAAATAGATATTTAATGCTGTCAGAGGCTTAGACATCAGTTCAACATGGCCCTCTGCGTCAAGAATACCGTCAAACCCCCCAGCTCAAAGTCCTTTCTCAAGGAACTGAAGGTCCAAGGGTTCTTCAACAAAGTTTTTGCATAGTAAGACTGAAACATAAAATCCAATGACATTTCCACCCATCTTATCCTTGTGAAAGCTATGCCCATTTTGTGCAACGACTATTCAAAAATCATTGATTAGTTAAGTTTGGTAATACTCCAAGCAACTGAAAACAATGATCTTTTATTAGGAATTGTTGAGCAATCTTGGTAGACTTATACAACAATATTTAAAAAAAAAAAATCCACAGAGTACAATAGGGCCTCTAGAACAGAAACTTCTTTGTAAGCTTAAAGATCATTTTTTTTCAGCACAAGTAGAGGTGCCCTGTGTGAGCCAGTCTGAACCTGCTCGTGATGTGGCATAGATATCCTACAGTTAACGTACGATGTTATGCATATTAAAGACAAAAAGCTAGAACAGAACCATAACTGCTTGGTGTGACGTTTTGGTGCAGTGTACTAACATAAGGAACTAACTTCAGATTTTCGAGAGTATGGGTCGTAAAGCCATGCAAGTATCACAAAAATATATTACACGCTGGTTAACCTAAAAGAAGTTGACTGTGAACAACTTCCTCTCATTTTCTAACACAAGAATAAGGCGATTCTCCATGGAGTTAAAATGTGGGAAAACTAAGCAAGAAAATGTATTTCTCCGGTGCATGTAAACAACCAGTGGAACTCTTTATTTACAGGAACCCGTGAAGTACACAGCTTTACAAAACTGAAAGGGGAACTCTAATGATAACCCCATGTAATTTTCATACCAGAGTAAATGTGACGATATGCCTTATGTAAAGATATTAAGCCACATATTTCAAAGCTTAACAGATTGTCTTATTAGATTCAATGACCTCCTAGATCAGGACGAGACACGTAAGGATGACAGATTATCTCATAACTGCTGCTGTAGAGTTCCTGTACCTTCCTTTGAACCACGCCATTTTCAGTGGCAAGGACAGGACGATGAATTAAACGGGCTTTAGACTTCCTCCAGCAGCAGCGAGTGCCGACACTGCAGCTCCCAAGAATGCATGTGTACTACCGAGCTCTCACATACAGCCACTTCACTCAGCAACGTGTGAGATTATCTGAGATAGATTGAATGTGGCACCTTACAAAAGGCAAAATCTTCAGTCCTGAGCAATGTAAGCAGGAGCGTTCTCAGTGCTTACCCTGAGGAAGGAACTACAATGGGCTGTACGGCTCCAGTGGCAATTTAACTCGTGCCGCCCACGAGTTTCTTATTTTGTACAGAGAATTAAAAGGCATTTTAACACAAATGGAATGTCAAAGTGCACTTGAGAAGGAGCTATTTCTGCACTGAGATTATTTTATTTCAACTAATTTTTGCACCTGAAAAACGCATGTCAAACGTAATTATGTTTTCCTCAAGGCAGTCAGTTAGCACACCCACTCAGGTTTCTAGAGAAAGACAAGTAATAAACGGTCTGTAACTGCTTTACGAGGTACCGTTATTTGTGCTTATTTATACAAAGTTAGGGGATAAGTTATTCCTAAAAAGGAAGTGAAAATAAGTTTGGTGGTTATATTGAACACAGAAGAAAGTCAGGTATTAGGGCAAAACAAGCCTTCTGTATCCACTGCTACTTAGAAAACACAACAATGTGACCAAAACATGACCCTACTCCATCAGGCAGCAACCAGGGACCAAAGCAGTGGTGCCCAGATTCTGTACAGAGTACTGGGGCCAACCACCCTCAAGCTGGCTTGTAAATAACTGCAATTTCTCAGCACTTCAGTAGAACACCCAGACTGCGGTACTAATGCACGTCAGGACGTTTTCCTTACATGGCACAAGACCACACTAAGGACCAAACAAACCTTCCATCCACGCTACCCTTTTAGTAGAGAAAGAAAAGCTTTAATCAACTTAATAAATCACTGCTGTGAGTCTTGTTGCAGGATCTGCAACTCTTGTGCTATTTTTGAGCCAGTCACCTTGGCTATCTTTTCAGTGATACTGCCTGCTCGAGCAATTTCCAGCACTGCGAGAGCCTCCGAGCTCAATCTCTGCGGTTTCTTCAGAATATATATGGACAGAAAAACATATTAAGAAAAAAAAAAAAAAAAAAAGGAAGAAAGAAAAAAAAGAAAGAATTCTGAAGTATACAACTTCCAAGTTTTAGACTGTGGTTTTGTAATAGTCAAACCTGGCAGCTAGACATGTACACAGATTATTTTGATAAAACATAAATCTCTTAATGGAGAAGAAACACACTTGTCTCTTCTATAGAAATGAATGCATTTTGAGCATTTTTTTCTAAATAGTTTCAAGTAGAACATAACACAGGCAACCTTACGCTCTTGGGGCAAGCAACTTGATTTGGTAAACCTATGTAACTACTTAAGGCCTTCAATTCTATCTTTTTAAGTGATGTTATCTTGAACTTATTTCGGGTTTTGGTTTATTTATTTTTTTAAACCCAAGCACTTATCTCAGACACATAATATTATATATATATATATGCGTGTGTACAGATAATATCGGTTACTTTTCTTGAAAAAAACAACACAGCAGTTACCATTTATGCACTCCCAGTATTTTGTTTCATGCTTTCTTCAAATCTCACCTAGTGATTTTACACATAAGCCAAAAAAAAAGGTACACATTTTCTGAGATGTGTTCACTGTGTTCAAGATTCTCCTGAAAAAATGAAATTGAAATAAAATTGATGCCTTTCTTCCAATCTAATTAGATCTTCAGAATGAGTTACTGTGACTAATTACTGACAATTAAACACTTTTAAGGCAGCCCTCCCCCCAGATCCTGCCTGCCAGAGTTTACTCTGAAGAGAGGATTAAGAAACAGGATGTAGCTATGATCAGACAATGAGCCTACCAGAAAACGTCACGGACAAGATCCTGAGACACTGGATCACTATGTTCACTTCCGTAGCTCCCCAAGAAAAAACAGACAAAACAGCACACTGTGAACAGTCCACAGAGAAGAAGCTTCTCAGAGCCAAGTCTAACTGATTGTGTACTCATTTAAAGTCAGTTCTGTGAATAAATACCACAAAAAAGGAAGATATATAAAAAATATTTCTTGTGTGGATGGTGCCTGGAGAAGGCTGTAAAGTTATCTGCTCGCATCTGCTCAGATATCTGCTCATATCTGGCATTCAGATCTGAAGCTTTCCTATCAGTATTGTTATCCAGTGACAGAAATGAAGCCTGCCCTCAGCAATCTGGCTCGCTAACTCATTGGGTGATGAGTCCTCCACAGTCACTGCGCTCTTCCCCTCTTCAGTTTCACGTTTGATATTATCACTGCTATTGAAGGATCAGTGAAATTCCTTTATCATGACTAGCACCGAGAGCTACTGCTTTAGATTTGAAATTACATACTGTGCATAAGGCAGCGAGGTAATTACAGTGCCAATTTGATGACTCAAAGCCATGTGTGGAACAGCACAACCTCTATATGTTCTCAATGTCTTAAAATGTCTCTGAGCCAGCACCACGAACACAATCCTGATTTACAAAGACAACAGATTCAAGAGATACTAACATAAATACACAATAATCTTCTTGTAATGAGTCATTGTCTCAACAAAGCTAAAAGACGCTATAATTCCGAGTGCTACCACTTTTCTTACAGTTTTCAAGAGGACTCTCCATTCTTGAGACAAACTACCAAGGGCAAATCATTAGACAGATTCAAGTTCAACAGATCTAGGGGAAAAGAGACTAGCTTAGGCTAACATTCATCAGTTCTGATGCTGATAGATCAGCTTGGCCTTCCCAATCAAAGTGAGAGCACCTCCCTGATGTTTTACATATTGACAGGTAACAGCATAACAGTACTCCCACCATCTGCATTATTTTCCTCCCTTCCTTAATTTTATTTCTTATTCAAAACTACCTTGTGTTTCCAACAGGGTAACAGACTTCAGATTGCCATGCTGTCTTCCTGGCCGTGCACCATCCAAGCTTTATCAGGGCCTGAGTTCTGCTGTTGAGCGCACTAACACATTAAATATTTTTGCATTTCATTTTATTTGGAAGTTTGCTTGGAATATTAACATTCTCTTACCTAATGTTTCCTTTTGCAGTTCACGGCATCTGCTTTGTAGCTCATTCCCTTGCTGAAGAGAAGTTTGAAGCTGTTGAGTTTTCAGCTCCACCGTGTCAGCCACCAGTGTCAGATGTTTCACCTTTTCCTGAAGACTCTCATTCTCTCTCTGGGATTTTGCTAACCTCTGATTCAGTTTGGGTATTTCTGAGGAGAAAAAAAATCATATAGTCTGTTGTCAAATTTACTTTCTTCATTAAAAAGCAACTCACCTGAATTAAGACCTCAGGATTTCAGTAACCCTAGTTTGGGCAGGGGTCGGTGTAAGCCACCGACATAAGGAATCATAGAATCATAGAATATCCTGAGTTGGAAGGGACCCTTAAGGATCATCAAGTCCAACTCTTGACACCGCACAGGTCTACCCAAAAGTTCCAAAAAAGGAACATTCCTGCTGAGAGCAGAGGGCCAAAGAAAGCACCCTGTGCAATAAATCTTCACATGGGTAACCTGTGCTGAGCCAAACAGATATGACTGGCAAGCATACAAATTTTATTCTAAGCAATAATACTTATTTCCTCTAAGATCATAATACCAAATTAGAATATATATATTCCAAATGAAATAACCGCAGGTGACAAATACTTGAACCCAGACTTTATCTTGAGGAGAGACACAAAACATTGCTGACATACAAAAACATTTGCAAGCTCGTTTTGAAATTAATTTGAGAAAATATCTCAAAGGGGTTAGCTTCTGCTAAAGCTCAGTGTGAAACTTTTGGTTTAGAAGATATTTGGGCATGTGTATTACAAATTATTTTCTCCTTTCTGCTGTTAAAGCAATCCATTACACTAAAGGCAGTTTTTTTCACTCTAGCTTTCATCAGCCCTTCAACTTGGAAAAGCAGCAGTCCCCTGGGAGCTTCCCAGGTAGTTTTCACTGCAAGGTGCGTAAGGAAATTGGGGTGGGAATAGTGGATCTCTTACATTTTTACAATGTTTCCTGACCTTAGCTTAGCTCCATGAGTGCCCTTTAACATTTCCCATAGTTGCAATTCTTTCGTATGCCCTCTCCAACTACAGACCTAAACGTTCAGTTGTCCAAAGAACTTATATCACTTTTATTTATATTAGTGATGACAATTCTCGTTAGATGAAGCCTAATTATACCATTACGTCAGCTGTTACGTATTTTTATATTGCCCAGGTGCAAAATTTAAATTACATTTTCATTATCTACTATCTTGTCTAAGTGCTTGACACTTACATTGACTTATTGTTGGACTAAATGATGTAAATTCCCAAAGATTTTAACTTCTTATACCTCTTCCTATTTGCCACTAATTAACCAAAGCTAAATAATTTACATACACAAGTGTTTTATAACTTGTTGTGTATTTTTCAAACTAACTAAGGAAACTGGTTGAGGAATAAGGAGTAGCACTTTATGCAACATTTTTCTTCTGAAAATCCGATGTAGAAAAGCTTTGAAAATCTTGGTGCAAATAACAGTAAAGCAAAAGAAAAAGATGCTTTGCAATGTTATGAAACTCCTTGAACCTGAAACTGTCTGCAGAAAGGCATGTACATGCTCTCCTGATTAACTAGAAAGAACACAGAGAACACAGGAAGAGAGGAATTCGTAGGAACACACGATACTTTCTGTGCTCAGCCTAATTAGGAGATGAAGTCATGAATCAAAATGCAAGATACTGGTGCTGACATTTAACCCGATTGTTGGCACAGCAGCTGAGCACCACAGAGAGACCTTCCCACCACAGCCTGAGCACCCCGAGCACTCTGTAGGGCCGAGGGGATGCCCCAGGGGATGCAGCCCCCTCGGCACAGCTGCCCCGCTCACTTCTTCCTTGTATGAGAAAAGCAAACGCTGAACACATTAAAAACAACCTCTAATCTCACAGGAGGAATCGGCAAGTGGGGAGCTCTTATTTAAAATGGTGCTGCCTATTTTCTGAGACACTCCGTGCGTGTAGGTGTCACCTAAGCTATGCATTTACAACAGGGTGCAGACAGTTTCACCAGCACAGAGATTTGGGAGATGCACATTGCCCACCGTGACCTCACAGTCCTTCTCACAAGGACAGAAAGGGTGATGTCAGCTCACCTGCTCCTTTGCCTACCTTAAAACCCCGATAAAACTAAGCTCCAGACCAAATACTGGTTTATCAGCTAATACAGAACACACTGAAAAACTGTAGGGACAGGAACACGTACATGGAAATTATGTCCAAAGACCATTAAAGCTGCAAAAGCCAACACATGGCCTTTTGGGATGCTCTGGATGGTGCAGTCTGTCATTACACTAATGCATAATTTTTTCAGCAAAACTAATCTCTTAGCCGAGGCAGAGCAAAAACGGTTTTCAAGGATAAATCTGAGCTCTCAAGTCCAACCGCCAGCCCGAGGGCTGGGTACGACCTTCCTGAGCAAGCCACCAGTTGTGACTTGCTCCCAGCTTCTCTCCTCCTGAAGGCTGCCCTTGTCTGAGCAGGAAGCAGGCTGTGGGCCAACCGAATTATTCTCAGCCCATGGGCTGCTCCATGCCCCTTTCAGTTCCAAAGTCCCCTCAGATAAAGAGTGGTATTTGGGGATTAGATGCTGTTATTTGGGCACAGCAGGAGGCAGTCGGTAGGTGCCAGGTGCAGGTTTGTTCCCTGCAGTGGTCCCGGTTCTGGAGCCCACCCAATGCCTACACCAGTGGCTTGCTCAAGGGAAGAGATGTGAAGAAAACTGGCAGCAGGAAACACACAGCAAATTAAATATCTCTGCGCCTTTGCACTGCAATCCCATCTACACACAATAAGAACTTACATTATTTATGTTCCATATCCAAGCATTCGTGGTATTTATATTACCTCTGTGTCAGCCCCCAGCGAGCAGCACACCACACTAATCCTGCAGGAGCCAGACTAGCTCAGTGCCATTCCCAGTGCCGTGACATTTTGTACTACTTTGCTTCTGCCCAAATTAAATGTTAGAATTAGAAATTATCTAATTGATTTTACCTTCGAATTTACTGTGGTCCACTCAACTACCAAAAAATATTT
The DNA here is from genome assembly GCF_047663525.1 of Anas platyrhynchos. Classification (NCBI taxonomy): domain Eukaryota; kingdom Metazoa; phylum Chordata; class Aves; order Anseriformes; family Anatidae; genus Anas; species Anas platyrhynchos. The sequence goes on along the minus strand of NC_092595.1, from coordinate 1,514,648 downwards.
CACCTTGACCAGTTATTGCAATGTGATAATTTACCTGTCAAAGCTTCTTTGCTAACAGTTTTTATCTGGACAAAAATTTCTTCTTTCAGGGCAGCCCAGCTCTCTAGATTACTGGACACGACCTCTTTAATATTTTCTAGTTCACTTCTGATAAAGGGAAACAGTGAGACAGCCTTGTTCAGAGTTGAGCAATGGTGCTCCAATGTATTTCTGCAAGACAGAGAAGTAATACCAGACACACATTTTTAAAAGCAAATATACGTGACAAAATATCTTAATTATTTGTAAACCAGATAACTACTTTTCTGTTATGTGATATTTTATAGTATATTGAGTTACAACAATTCAGTGAATGAAGTATGTTGAACATTGAATTTGTAAGAAATTTCACCCTTCTAAATGTTCTTTTTAAACTTATATGTAAAAATGAAATTGTACAATTACTTTTTATTGAGAAATCAGAGCAATATTTCATAAATCCTATATATCCAGGCTTTTGCTGAATTCTCACAGACAACCTGTGTAAGAAATACCGTATCTCCACCGTGTTAAAAGTGGCACACACTTGCTTTTAAGAGCCACTAATGATTTGAAATTTGTGAAGAACTCAGCCTGTTGCTAACAGCATCAGCAATCAGGAGTGATGCTTTCTGGTTACCTCTGGTGACCGTACAGTGTGAATCCCCTCAATGGGCTGCACACCACAGGAGACACAACTCCAGCATTTCTGTTTGGGTTCTTACCTGAGCACTTGTGATTGCTTATAGGCAGCTTCCTTTTCTTCTTGGAAATACCGCAGATCTTCCTTCACATTTTTTAATTCATCTTGTTTGGCTTTTAGTTCCTTTGTGAGGTTTGTTATTCTATAGATTCAAATAAAGCCAAGTATTACTCACACTATTAACCAACCTGCAGCTTTTGTTTCCACTGTACGTAACGTCCTTCCTATGGCAATTGCCTTTTCAGATTGATGTATCAGACCTTCGAATGGAGAAAATCTAACTTCAGCCCACTGTGCTGATGCTTCAGCAACACTCTCCCTCCAAATAATGCCCAAAAGATGCTTGCACGGTAACATGGAAGCACACAGGATCAGCTCAGGGGCTGTTACAAATACATTAATGAATCCGGTGTTATCCACAGAGGCCACACAGAGCTACTCAGTTGTTTAAATCACAGTCACATTTTTACTTTCATGTTTTTAATCTCAAGGGCGTGAAAGAAGATGTTTTATGAAAAACACAGCTGATTTTCATTCTAAAATTAAGGTGTGTATATCAAAAGTAACTGTTTCTGAAAAAATACACCATTTCCAACATATGGAGGTATCAGCCCCCAGATCAGTGCTTGTTGCCCATCCTCCACAAGCACACACTTTTTTTACAACAGGGTTTGGTGCTGCGATGCCCAGCAAGCAGGCACCTCGTCCCTGCAGGCGATGCAGGGCAGGCGTGCAGCGAAGGCAAACAGCGAGCTCCTCCAGGCTGCAGGGGGACGTGCCAAAAGCCAACCAGCAGGAAATACCAAGCTTTTTGTTACCGGCACTGTCATTTTTTTTTTCCATTCTGATCGTTCACCTATTTCGCGGTTTCAGGCGTTTGCGAAACACGAATCCCAACTGCTCGTCTGCTTTTGTCTCGTTTCACATTCTGGTTCTCGTGTACTGCTGAACCAACGGTGCTCAGCAAATAATCATGCAAAAATGCACACAATATATTCTGTTTAAAGAGAAGCTTTTCACAAAGATGTGCTCACCACGTGTTACTTGTACGTCCTCAAGCAATCACACTGGTATCAAACTGATCTACAACATCCCGTCAGTGGGATCCCCTTCCTGTATTTTCCTTTGGGAAGAGTTAAGCTCTGGGCTAGAGCTAGGTTTCTACGTTCCCAGCTAGATTAATGATATACCAGAGACAGTCTGCGTTTATTTCTCTTCACTCCCCCTCTTCCTTCCAGGAAGTAAAATAAAAATAAAATACATCAGCAGCGTTTGGGCTGAGAAAGCTCCTGGCCACAAGCTGGGGTGGGAAGGCCACGGTGTGGCTGCTCCATCTGACAGATGCTGGCAGGGTGCAGCATCCCCACAGCAGAGGATCGAAGCAGACGCTGTCACAGCACATTTTAAGTATTTGCCTTAAATAGACCGAAAAGTCTTCTCCTGCATCGTCACAACAGCGTGCAACAGACTTTGAAATTGCAGTGTGGGTTGTGCTTTGAGCTTTTCCATCAAATCTGACACCAGAGATGATGGTTAGGCACAGGAGTATTCAAGCTGAGGTGCCCGATAAGGTGATGAAACCCCACGCCCAGCGCCGCAGAGCAGCAGCAGCTCACCCAGCCGTGACACCCAGCCGGGAGAGGGGCTGCGCCCCATCCTCACCACCCTTCCCACCTGAAGAAGTGGGAACGAAACCAGCCGCCTCTCTGCTGAGCACACCGGGCCGGCGGGGGCTTTCCCTGCCCGCGGGACTTCCCAGCCTTCCCCTTTCCGTGCGGCACGGGACGCAGCGGGCAGAGCAGGGGCTGAGCTGTGCAGCTTCCTGCAGCCCCTGGAAACACACAGAGATGTGTTACAGCCATTCAGTTTATTTGCTAACACTGTTGTTTGTGTTTTTTTTCACTTTTTTGTACTTATTTTTTAAAGCCACTCAGTGGATGTCTACAAATTAACACCGTCTCTAAGCTATGGAAGACGTGTAGCTGAACAACCTTCATGTGCCTTTCTCCTTTAGTTCTTACAGTTCTTATATAACTTGCTTATAGTTCTGTATATATATATATATTGAAATAAAACGGGCCCACGATGCAGGAGAACCAACCCAGCATTTCTTTTCCACCACCACTTGCTTGCAGGTGGGCGGCCCCTCGGGCTGTGCACAGCTCCAGGTGCAGGTCTGTAGCACGCACAGGACATGACCCATCCTCGTGCCCCAGCAAACACAGGCAGCCAGCCCAAAGGAACGGATAAACTGACCTATGCATTCCCCTTGGCCTCTAAAATTTACCTTTTGAACTTCTTCATTACAGCAGTGGTTCTGACCTGTGTATTTGTCAAGCATAACTTTAGCAGTGTAAATAAAATTGAAAATATTGTTCTTTCAGTGACTCCTGGGTTATTCCCACAACTGCAATGAAATGAATGGGACCATGCAGGAACATCAGATAGCTGAGCCCAGCTATCTGCCTGTGTAATGTGCAAAGAGAATATCACGTACAACATTCATTAGCAGTTTACACTAGGTTTTGTTATTTTCAGTTGCAGTTATTATAGTATATTCTTCTATCCCTGAAAGCACAATGACAGGGACATGTAATTTAAAAACTAGTCCTTTTCAACACTACTCACACTAGATTAACCGTAAAAGTAAATGGTGTATTTGTCTACTAGTGACTTACTGTCACTAGTAAATAAATAATACTTGAATACACAAGTATTTTACAAAACCAAAGGATGGCACAAGCATTACATTAGCATTTGCTTCAATTTAAAAACGAAAATGAAAATGATTTATAGCTTAAAAATAAACAACAAAGCCTGTTGTTTTCCTGTGCGTCAGCTAATGTTATCAGATGGATCATCTACAACACATTTGCACCAAAATGCAAACTTAAAAAATAGGAGTCCTGATAAAGAAACTTGGATCTGCAGAGCTCTGCCAAAACCATAACTGAACTGAACTTTAGTTACACCATAACTGGTAATTAAAAAGTTGTCTGGGCTCAACTGTGATCACTGAAATGAAATAAAATAAAAATAACTTTAAAAATAACTTTAAAAAAATTCTAGCATTACCTTGCTAGGAAAATTAACCCATACCTACGTGTAAATTTCTTGGGATTATAGTTTTAAAATAAAACTTCCAAATAAGCAGACTTTTTTTTCCCCCACTCCAAACATTTGATTTAGTGAGGTTAGCATAGAATTGCAGCTTCAAAGTGCAAAGGGACATTATTGGTATTTTCCCATTGTTTGCACACAAAAAGATATGTGGACAATGCAAGAAAGTTGCACTGTCTACTCTCATCACCAAGAGGAAAAAAAATAAGCATATTATTTTGGTGATATTTAGCACAAAGGAAAGAATTCAATAGATCATTAGATGACACAATTAAAAGAGAAGTGTGAGAACACAGTGGTCTTGTCCTCTGTCCTGCATTTTGTGTGAACTGTGAAAATCAACTTCCCATCTTTGCAGGCAGCAGACTTGGTGAACACAGGAGGAAGCCTGCACAGAGTGGGAGTTGAGTTATAACACGTTAACCACCAGTGCTGGCAATGAAAAGAATACCAGAGAAAATAAAGAAGTAGTTGCAAGGGATTCTTGCCAGCAAACAGATAATATTCAGTGTCCTAAAAGTAATGACAATTACCACGACTGTTCAAATTTAAGAAGCTGCATTTCTCAGAAGCTAAGATTTGAAAAAGCAACCCTCTTGCAGGCTATGTGGCACACAGCGCCTTTACGACTCTGATCAGACCATTTAAGACCATTCAAGTTAAGACCAGGCTATTTCACAGATTTTGTTTGCCACTACAGGATCATTCACCTGTGGACTGCAGGTTAGCAGATGGCCCACTGACTGCAGGTGGAAGTTTTCTCTGGCTACCAATCTGTAGGCTTTTCGTGAAGGTCTCTGTCGAGTCTCATGTAAGCTGACAGTCACTTCAAATCTTGCATTAATTGCTATTTTATTAACACAACGTAAATATAAATATATATATAAATATAGACAGATAGATAGATAAAAAGATAAAAAGCATGCTGAGAAGACAACCTAGATTATTTTTGTTAAGCAAAGGTAAAACTCTGGAACAGGTCGGGAAAACAGTGACAGAAAGATGACTGCCTTGTCACAACCAGGTCAAAATTCATCTCTGAAGAAACCTAAGGTTTTATTTCTCAGAGCTACCACCCCAGCTGCCGATTTCATCCTCAGCTGCAATTTACATGGTCTCTGTCACAGCAGTGTTATTCAGGAATAACTTCTTATAAATCAGTAGAATTATCTGACTCAACAGATTAATAAATGAGATTACAGTTATGAGTAATTTGATAATTGCGTAAGAAAAGAAATGGAGTTAAGGCAAATTTATAGGTGACTTTTTACTTATACTATATATTTGCACCTGCATATTTCAAGGGAAGTTTCTCAAGGCACATGAGTAAGTGTATACTTTTTAACCAGAAATTTTCTAGACCTTGCAGGTACAGTAGAGACCACATAATTACAGAGAAAAAGACGATACTTTGTGTTTCCCTAACATAACACAAATTTAGCCAACTAGAAATATATTGCATTTTATGCATTTGGTGTTTCTCCCCCCCAAACTAGGCGTCCCCTTTCACCCCGCATCCTGGGCAGCCACCTTCCCCTTCTGCAGTCGCCAAAGCAGCGTCAAGTTCAAGAGCAAGTCAAAGGCCAAAGTAAAAATAGGCCTCTCAGCACAGGGCAGAGGTATTCAAGGATTAGCCAGAGTTCATCCTGGTCCCATCCGAGTTTCATTCCTATGTAATCAAAGAAAACACCAGAAAATAACACCTTGTCCTACAAGCACATGCACGAAATGTGTTAACCTCGATCAGCAAATAACCACAGAGCTTTCCAATTTCACTCTGACAGATAAAGAAGCAGAAGCCCTGTGGATTTTAGTGAGTCTTTCTGCCTGAGTATGAACTGAAAGAAACCATTTAAAGCCTTATAATTATGTCCAGAATCATTTTACAGCTATTAAGGCCTTTTTAGCATTATGTGGCACCATTCTCAGATACAAATATCTCTGCTTTTTAATCTAAATTTTAATTTTACTTATTAAATACAAAAATATTTTAAATGAAATATTTATGAAAAGAACACACGGAAGCAAAAATGCAGATTTCATGTTACCTTTTGCATTTTCCACTGACTGCTGTCTCTTCCAGATAGGGAATTCTGTCTCACAGTTCCTTTTATCAGGAATCTGGGAGAAGATTAAACCTTATCACAGAGTTTTGTGCTTTGTGAATCAGGCTTTCGGACTACCTTAGTGACCACGCTTGTTTCGTTTATTAGTAATTGATCTTGGCAGCTAATGATGTTAATAGAGAAAATTTGACAAAACTAGAACAATCACAGCTCTGACACAAGGACTGAGCTACCACCAGTCAGCAAAGAGGATGTTTTGTATAGGGAAGTCACTGGCTTCAACATCCCTAACACAAGAGTCCAACAGCAAGAGGTCACTTCCCCAAAGCGCAGTGGTGATCAGCTTTCTGAGACTGTAACAAGCTTTGTCAGTGGTTTTTTTTTTCCCATTCTTGTTTGTTTGTTTTTAAATATAAAGGTGAAATTCACTGCTTTTACAGATGGCGAACACAAGATCTCTCTTAAACTTTATCAGGTTTTTGCTTGCTCTCTGCACAAGCCTGAGCAATACCTGAGTCATCCTGATGACACCATCAGGACAGAATATACAGATCAGTTTGCAAGCACTGAAGGGAACATATTAAAACACTTTGGCATTATACAAAATTCTGCTTTTTCCTGGTTAATAAGTACACCCTAAAATTATCATGTGGCTAATTGAAGAAGTATGTACTGTTGCACTATAAAACAAATACAATTAAATATGTTGAAGGCAGCCCCTGATTAAATTTCATATCCTCTCTTCAGAAAAAACTCGCACGCACTTGGCACTTCCCAGTACAAAACAGCTCTTGTGCTCTTACTTCTGTATGCTGCAATTTGAGCTGTCTAAAAGTAGAATTTAATGCAGAAAGAGCCAGACAAAATCCAGCACTTCTGTGCTCTGTATTCCCCTTACAATACAAAAAACAATACATTATTTCCTTTTGCTGGGAAAAGCTCTGTGCAAAACGTGGGGACTTGCTGAAGCCCCTGTTCACCCAGTGCCTCTTGTTGTATTTACTCGCCTCTTTCCACCAAGCCCTGAAGGAGCATGCACCCAAAGACTCACCCAGAACACCCGTAGTGTGGTGAAGTACTCATCTACTACTTTATGAATTGATTTCTTTTCAGATAAATGATATTCCAATATTCTGAAAGTACCTGACAGATCTGCAGTTAGCCATGCTTCCTAAAACAGTGAAAAGAAGAACAAGACTCCCAAGTTACCCAGATAAAATAACATGTAAAAAGAATAACTGACTGCATAACCCAAACTATATTTGATACTTTTTTTAAAACTATGCATTTCTAATAGAGCTTTTTATGTTTTCCAAGTGATTTGGAAACGTCAAGGATATTGTAAACGCATCTTTCATACCATGCTCCTAGCTTGAAAATGGGAGGAGTTCAACGTAATTCTATTTCTTAATTAATGACATAATCACTGATTAAATCCTTCTTTCTTCCCACCACTCCATAGTGACACAACAAACAGAGTTCTGACAAATGGAAAACAGAAACAAGAAAGTGCACACCCACTGCAGTTAGACTAGTTAATGACTGGAGAACACTGATAAAGAGATGAAATTAGGACAAATGAAAAACCTGGGAGTATCTAAAGGTCCTCTCTGAAGCGTAAACTCCTTGAGGAAGGTCTCTTTATAGCTGCAATAGTCCTCATAATCCTGGAATTTTATAAGAAACCAGGCCTGATAAGACCACGTGGGGAGAATGAATCTTTAAACAAACAGTTCAATATCCAAAGTGACTAGATGAAAAAGGAACTCCAAAATTCCCAAGGGCCATGTAACACAAGATTTCTCTGATGAAACCACAAACCTGAACATCACGCTGGGATTTTGGGTTCTTTGTTTTCCCTTTATTGGGGCAGTGGGGTGGGAGGAGGCATAGAAAGTGGAGGGATAAGTGTGTGGGAAGGGTTTCCATCCGTCTTACTGCTATTGATGCTCGAAAGGCACTGACACACAAAAGTACTGCACACCGAAAATCTGAAGGTGAAAACAAAAAGAAGCATCCTCATGGGAAGGTTTTATACAGTGACCTACACTGTTTAGGATATTTAGCCAGGTTAGTATCCTTCTAAGCTATGCAGTTTAAGTTTAAATCAAGACAAAGTTATCATAACAAGTTATGTGGCTAGACTGTCTGCCATAGCAAGGAAAACTGTGAGCATCATTTAAAGGACTGAGTGGATTTAAGCATGAATCTTCAGAAAGATGCAAGTACGTGAGCTTCCATGCAGACGTGAGCAAAGATGCTCTGGTAACGTTAGCGATCTCTTCAAACAGTAACAAGGTTTTCTTACTACAGGGGTGAAACACACGGCGCTGTGTTAGATTGAATCAGGATAGTTACCTGCAGGACGGTCAGCTCCCCTTCTTCTGATCAAATTCCAGAAGGGCAGGTAACTGAGTTCCACAACAGCTGAAGCTCCCAGGTTGCTTTCAATGTTAACCACAGGTAGGAGCAATAGCAATACTTTAACCAAAAAGGAATATAAAAATGAGAGAGTTTGCACCTATCGAGAAGGATTAAATCTCTTGGTCTACCAAAGATGAAAAGGGGCTTATTTGGCTTCTGATAAAAACTTGCAGTTTGGGAAGAACGATTTGTCAACCATGCAAGAACCAGGAGAAAGACAGTACACTGAGTAAGTCGGTTCATGCCAATGGCACAGGGTAACGAGAGACCCAAAATAGTAGAGAGGAGATAAGGAATATTTATACAGCTGATTTAACAAAGCACAATGGTTGATTTATGGGCTGAATGAAAGCCTCCTGAAAGTATTCCATTTGATTTCAGCAGGTTTTGAATCAAGCCAAGCCTGAGGGGGAAAAAGTGCAGAGATTAAATTTTCATTAACTCTTCCAGCTTTGCTACAAAAAGTCAGCTAAATGAAAACGTACGTCTTCCTCTGGCAAATGATCCTCAGCAAGAAGAACATGCTGTCACTGTATCTGCTAACACACCGAATGCTGCCACTATAATTGCTACCCAGAGCCATTAAAGGAACAAGGAGTGAACGCGCTCTTCAGAAATGTGCTGTTACACCAAAGAAATCCTCCTGGGGACAGGGGAGGAGGGAGGTTTTGGTGCCAGTGAAAATAAGATCCTGAAGTACAGTACGAGCAGGGTGATCCACAAAATATACATTTTGTTCAACCTTAGGTGAACTTGTGTGTCGAAATGAACTCTTCATTGGCTACATTAACAAACACCAAAACACCCTAACTAAACGTAATAATAGTTATGCTAAACTGTTACAGTATTTGAATGATTCACAAAACAAAAAGTAAATGGGTGCAAGTGCTTCACCTACACACAACCCGTAGTTTCTTCTCTAAAGCTTCCAGTCTCTCGGGAGAGTACCTTCCTACCCCAAAAGCTCCATGTTTTCAGGCCTAGACCAGTTGCTACTGGGTGTGAGTCAGTCGTGCAAAAACACCCCAACTGGGAGTCTTTAGAATCAAAAGGACTGTCCCAATACTAAAATCATAATATTGCTCCTGTAAAAAGCTTCTGGCAAACTGTTTGACTCAGATGAACAAGGAATTACCGAGAAGTTTCCGATTCCCTTGCTTACACTTCATCATTCTAACAGTAGTCAACGTGAACAGAGCCACAGATATAATTTGCCATACCAGAGGTCTGAGGAATGCACACTTCCCCCATTAACATGGGCCTTCACATACCGCCAGTCAGCATTTGCTGGCTCCCGTTTCTGAGGAAGAAAGCCACAAGCAGCACCCAAGTGACTGATTGAGCATTCTCTATCATCATACTGATAGTGAACTGCAAGCTTCTTAGGGAAAGAGTGTTGATAGGAGACAGTAAGTACAAGCTTCAGAATGGTGAAACCCCCAGTATCATGGAATTTTTTTTTTGAAGTATTTTTTATTACAAAAATGATAAGATTAAATATTTGATCATTTCCCCTTTGTGTAGTGTAGGGGGGAAATACCTCTGAAATGCCTTCAGGCCTTTCTTTCACTTTAAATATATTGGCTGTTTTTAAACTGTTAAGGAATGAAAAACTCATTTCTGCAGAATACTACAAAATAGGATTTACACATGACATTATACGCTACATTTGATAAAAGACAGCCAAATCTCATTTGTAGTTTTAACTTCTTTGGAACAGCATTACCTAATACATACACACGCAAAATGACATCAGACGAGATAACATGCTCTGACCTTTCTGTTTTTGATTCCCTGTCAGCTCGACAGTGTTCAAGGTCTAGGTAAAGAGACTGCAATTCTTCTTGAAGTCTTTTTTCCCGTTCTATACTTCCTTCATAAAATGTAATCTGCTTTTCCAATGCTTTCACTTTTTCTTCCATCGCCTTAAATTCATGAAGGATCAAATAGCTGACGCCACAGTATTTGCACACAGTCTCCTCCCGAGACATCTAGAAAGAGATACAATTTTAAGACTGTATGTGAGAAACAAGTTGCACAACACGAAAAATGAATGACTGGTTTCTATTCCAAACAGTTTAAACTATTTAATGTGCTGGAACATTTATGATCAAATCTGTAATTACAATAATAAAGAAAATTCAACATCAGGAAAATGACAAACTATAGCAGTACCTTTGCTTACCAGAAACTTCCCAAGGCAGATCAATTATGCAATTAGCTATGTATGAACTTCCACTGGAATTACAAACTGAAGTACCCCCGCGTTATGCTTGATGTACTACTTTCAAATAAAATGAGCCATTCTGTGTTTTACAAAACTGTATCCTTAAAGAAATTTCTGATTGTGTGAGCCAGAAAAATGTTACCTACTGTGTTTTTGACAAGTCACATCCAATTAAGCAGGCAAGATGAAAAGAGACTAGAGTGACATAATTCAGTCATCTTTACAAAAATAATTCAAGATGGGAACGTTATTGTGATGTAGCGTGTATGGCACTTGAGTGGGGTGGAAAATGTACGCAGTTTGCTGGGTATGAAATATTCATCACTGATTAAAAACACAAAGTAATAGATATCGAACTGAAAGACAGTTGATTAAATTGGGAACAATACTTTTGTAATTGATCAAATCACTAAGCTTTTCAGCATGCAAAGCTTCATAAAAATGAACAGATAGATGTGCCCTGACTTCAGGACATTCTTGTTACTCAGTGTATCATTCCTATGTATTTTCATCTTCTTCCCTTCCAGAAAGCAATGCTCAGTTTACAAGTGATATGGAACTGAGCCTGCACAAGAAATGGATATTGAGTAAACAAGTTCACCAGACCTCTGCTGAAGGTCTGACACTTCCACAGAGGACACGCAAGCACCTGCTTACCAGCACAGACCAACGGGACGCAACGGGACCGGGGCTAGATGATCTCACCTAGGCTCCCCTTCCCATGAAGGGTTGGACCAGATGAGCTTTGGAGGTCCCTTGGGCCCTGGGCTATTCTATGACCCTTGAAAATGTGAGGTTTTACCCCATTCTTGGAGCATCCCAGCACTGATGCATTTGAGAGGGAATGATGAGAATTACGGCTACATCAGAGGACACGCAGCACACAGCTGAAAATACAACCTCAAAGCAACAAATATAAAACGCTATTGGCAAGCTTCGAGACATGAAAGATGGGAAGCGGGTGGCAGCTGGCAGCGTGGTCTTTGTGTACCAAAAGCTTAGAGTGTGCTTTAACCTTTCTTACAATTACCAACAGTTACAAGGCTTATAATAAAATGACTTACAAAAATCATAAATACTTAGGTGAAGGAAAACAGCTTTCAAAAAAAAAATATAATAAAATAAAAAAGGTTCATTATCCATGATTCAATAACCTTTAGCATTTTAAATATAGCTTGATAAAAATGATATTTCAGGATGCCCTGGAATTACCAGGCCAAACTTTACTTTCCGATTTCTAAGTTTTGCCCCAGTTTAAAATACTCTTAGCTACAGTTGCTCTGAATGAACTGAATAGTCAAGTTTATTTTTCCTGGCAGCTGCAAACTGTGCCTGGAAATATGAAACTGTTACTCAGGATAAATACCATAAGGTTCCAAAGCACTGAAATTACTATAATGAAAAAGGACAAAATGAGCTGTTATTAGGAGGACAGAAAGGTGGCTCTTGTCCCAAAAAGAACACTGTGCTCTCTTGTAGCACCACCACTGTTGTCTTTCAGATAAACAGTTATAGAAATTCCACTGGGTGCTACGATTTAAAAAAATAAAAAAAAATATATGGAAGTACTAAAACTTTTCAGTTTTCAACTTTAATTTTGCTGCTGAGCCTAAAAATAAATCATGTCACAGCACAATGAACAATATACACCCCAACTTAACAGGAAAAGGCTCCTGTTCTCCCTCACACCCATTCCTAAGTTGATAGGAGGAGGGAAGGGGACACATTGCCCAGGACGGACCCAGGTGACAGCAAATAGCCCCAAAAGGCTTGAAAAAAGCAGAGGAAGGGGCACACGAACCTGCATTCTCATCCTAAATTCAAGAGTCTGGCTTCGTGCCCACAGTGGTCAAATCACAGCAAGACTTTCTCAATCTCTGTGTTTTGTCAGTGTCAGCAGCCCCACGAGCTCCTCGCTGGCACCGAGAGCATCTCCTGAAGCCGCAGGACCGCCTGCAGGAGCTGCTGCAGTGCCCGCAGACAGGTGCAGAGCAGCGCTGCCAGGCTGCAGATGCTGGCTGCACTCAGCCAAAATAACAACACTCATCTTAAGGCTGCACCAATTCAAAGGTCAGAGCCAGACAGTATTTTATAGCTTTGAAAATTACTCACGCACGAAATGTTTTTCAGAGTGGAACAATTTCTAAGGGAAATAGTATTAATTTTCGTGTGTTTCTCTGTTGCCATCCTTCAAAGATTTGTGAACCAGACCCCTCTCCTTGCATCTGAGGCACCAAAGTTGATCGATCATTACATACAAATACACAGGAAGCAAATTTTCATTAGTTCTCTGCTTACAAAGCTACCTTTTCTGGAAGAGGAGTACTGAGGAACTGCTAAGAGTGTGTATTACGGGCATGGCCATTTGCACTTTCAGATTCTATTTTTCCCTGTTTACAGTTGATCAGAAGACTGTTGCCATCATCTCAAATGCAAACAGGAAAAAAATAAGGGAAGAAACGCCATTTGGAAGGACCAGAAAATGAAGAACTGTAACTAGAAAAGTGACTGGGAGGATAAGCAGTGAATAGAAAAAAAAATAAATTAGGAATTTTTAAAAAGAAATGTAACTTAATATTGTGGTTTTGGTCATCCTGGACAGAGAAACTCAGGGAAAACAAGGAACGAAAAGATAACGGAGATACAGGGAACAGAGAAAACAAAGATCCTAAAAAAAGCCTGCTAGTTGAGTTAGCAAGACGAAAAGAAAATAAAAGCAACTCATAAGGACAAAGTGTATAAGCTAAAAATGAATTTGATCCGTGAGGTTTTGAGCTGCAGTTCTGATAGGAAGGACAGAGCTATGTGCAGAACAAATCACTTCGCAAGGCAATATTTCTAACTACCATGTTCCAGCAGCTGTGGGAGCAGTTTCAGCTCTGAGCTGCGTTCAGTTTTGGAAGAACTAATATTATTCCAGGGTTACCTTTAGCTACCAAGGACAAGTGGAGGTCTGAGCCAGGATGGCTGGGTCTGTCTGACTCGATGCTGTAAGCATATGCACAGCACACGTTATATGGAAAAAGAAAAAAAAAGACCAGTGGTCTGTCCCGTTTTCAGCTTTCTGAATAACAAATTTCTCTCCAAGCTTCTGAAATATGACGTGACAGGTATTTACATAATTTCTACTTGACCAAATAATGACAGGGAACGCTGACTTGGGCACTGCATTCGCCTCCGCTAGTATTTCAAATTCCACTGGCAAACCTCACAATAATAAAGAGCTAAGTTCTGGTTAAAAGAAAAGCAGTTATGCACTTAGCAGTGCCTTGTTGTTAAGACACCCAGAATACGGGTCACCGATTCTGGAAGCAGACAGTACCAAGAAACTAATAAATGGCCACGACTCTTAGAAGCCAGACCTCAAGTCCACAATTAATGAGATTGTTTTAAAAAGTTTTCAACATGTTTCTGTGCACCACCGAAATAAAAACAGAGCCGTGAACACAGATGTACTCCACGTACGTTCCTTGTGCAGTGCAGGGGAGGAACTGGGGCACTCACCATCCTCCCTGCACCACCCCGTGCCCCTCGGGGGCATGGTACAGCAGTAACAGCTCGTGCTCCCCCTCCACTTGCTCCATCACGCCGAGCCTGCTTTAGCAAGGACTGCACAAAAAAAACAAGCCAAAACAACAACAAAAACCACCACTGCATTTGTCCAACCTACACTCCTAGCAGAACACAATAATCCAGAAAATAAAATGTCATTGTACTAAGCTGGGTGCTCTTATATTATTTCTGTGTATTGATTGTTTCATTCTGCCTCTACCTGATTATCTGAATGCATTTTCTTCTCATTTTACTCCTCTTCTACCATACTACTTCCATTTCTCTTGTGCTGTTTTCCCTCTTCTAGCACACTGCCTAATCCCTGTTAAACGAAGAGAAATGGTTACTCAAGCCACACAAATGATATTCTAGGAAGAAAGTGGAGTTTTCCACTGTATGTGCAAAACCGAAGAGTTAGTTGATTGAAATTATCTATTTTTTTCACTGAAATATTTTAAGAGTCCCAGTAGAATTTTCACTTCTTAAAAAAAGTTTATTGTGAGCAGAGTTTTCAGTCAGAGAGCAATGCAGGCTGCAATGCTAAGCCACTCTGCATACATAATTATTTGTTCAGCTTCCATAAAAAAAAAAAGCAGTTGCAAAATAAAAAATAACAATACTTGCTTTGAATACATCTGAATAACATAGGAAAAGCCTTGCAGTAAAACCAGAATGCCCTGCTCTCAAGTATCCCATTCAAAACATGCCCCAAAAGAATCCGTTTGCCACAGCAGGAAGTAATACTCGGCTTTCAGGTAGCTTTAATTTTTTCCTGCCTGTGTTTAAAGCAGACTAATGAATCATAAGAGAGCGTGCTGCACTGCTGCTGACTGCACACACGAGCCCTGCTAACATCCAGCATGTGTCCGGCGTGCCACGCAGACCTCACTGCTGCTCCCGAGCTCCTTGGGGCTGGGCTGTGCTGTGCCAGCTCCTGGTGCAACACAGAGCAGAGAATTCCTATAACTGACCCGGTGTATCGCAACGAAACGTGGCACCTGTGAGAGGACTGATGCTCTAGCCCTCATTAACCTTTTGTTCGTCTGACGATATTGATTTGACACCTGCAGTTGCAACCACTGGGAAGCCCCTCCTAGCTACAACCTGAACGCTTGAGGTGCAAGAGATTGTGCACACCCTCAAACTCCTGGCAAGGTACATGGACACTGGCTGCAGAAGGGATACCAAAAAGCTCACACCTCGTGAGCACAGCCCCAGCCCTCTGAGCACAGCACGAGATGAAAATGCCTCGCTGCCCTTGGCGATCACCGACACCAGGACTCTCAGAACCGACCATCACTGCCTGCATTGGGATCTGCTCTCACAAAGCCCCCAGCACCCTGACAAACGGCGGTGTGGGAATAGAAATGTTGTTTTTGCAGAGTTGCATTGTTTAGAGGGAAGGAATGTGGTACCGAGATATGCTTGCAGTGATAAGAAAGCTTAGCAGGCGACCTTGTAAAATGCAGACAACCAGGCTCCTTAGGACAACTAGGTGAAAATCACGGTGTTAAGTCAGAGGAGTGAAGCAACGTTACCACTTCCAGCAGTAAAAACGTCAAAAGAAATGTGAAATGTAACAGGCTGGCAGCTGAAGGCCATGAATCGTCTGTGAAGCATCAGATTGTGAACCTGCATTACCCACTCCGTGGGGAAACAGGGGAGGGTCCTGTCAGCAAGAAGCATACAAACTGTGTTTTGGAGCTAGGAGGGGCGCTCTCCTGCTTGTGGGGCGCCCACCATGCAATCCCAAATAAATTACTGCTTCACTGGGATCCTCGCCTGAGCCTGAGTTATTGGCTACGGAGTGTTTATCTGGTTATCCCAAATCAACCACAGGCCCATGGCACTGAGAGCTTCCCAGCTCTTCAGCCTGCACTGCGTGGGCTCAGACTGCAATGGGCAGATACCTTCCAACATCTCCAAAGCACTGAGAACACTCACGTAGCTGGAGCTTGGCATCCCGATGAAATCAAAATGGCAAAAATCCTTTAGCTAAGTTCTGAAAATCGCTGTGAACACAGAGATGTCACAACCTGTGAACACCATCTTAAGAAGCATTCGTAAAGTACGAGACAACAGGACCTCCTGCCACTCCGCGTGTCAGTGCTACCGTGCACATCCAGAGGCACAGGCAGAAATCCTGCTGCTTATAAATTGGTATTAACACTGCAAGCAGTGTATGCATAATGACCCTGGGTACGGCTCACATCTACAAGGAAAGTCTCTGTTGGCAGGACAGATTCTTCAGCTAATTAAAGAGACTGACACTATGTAAGAATCTACGTAAAGGAAAATAATCCCAGGTCCAAAGACAACACAGAAAGTTACCATAATGTGCTTATAAAGTTACCTTTGTGTGCTCAATCTGTAGCCCATGTGGCAAATCTAACGAGTACCATTTGCTGCTAGCAATGTACGTGGTGTTTGGTGGATGGTCAAACACCACGGCACATTCTGCCCCGATGTGTAACTCAGCTTCCAAGTTCCTGCACTGCTCGCTTTCTTAAGCTCCTAGGGTGAGAGAACTACTAACGTGTAAGGATGTCTTGTGCCCAATTAATTATGTGATCTGTATTAAGCAAGGGTCATTTGTTTGCCAAATAAAATATACAATTAGGCGTAACCTTGTTTGCTACTTGGAGGACTCAGGGTGTCACTTGGCTCTTCTGGAGGTGGCTGCTGCTCTGCTTCCCGCTTTGCTAAGATCTTCCTGGCAAACCTGCACCTTCCCGTCCAGGTACATTGAAAGGGAGACAGAAACTGAAACACAGGACTTGGCCATGGCTTCACAGTGCAGGACAGGCTGCTCCAGGCTGACGCTCCCTGCCCTTTCCCTGTGACATCTTTATAGGAGCACAGCTCTGGAGGCAGCAATGTCACTCCCTAAATACCAACCAGCAGCTTTTGAAGCTCCATCCTCCAGAGCAGAGCAGAACGGTGACAGCTCCGTCCTGCATCCTCTGCTTTGCCCCGCTCTGAGCCCTACAGCCCAGCCCAGCAAGGCAGCTGGAAGCGGCTGTGGAACCGCGAGTGCTGAGTGCTGGGTGCTGGGATCACGATGCTCAGCGTATTCCCCCTGGGTGCTCGTGCTCGTGTCGGGAGCATGTGCTCCGCTCGGCAGAACAACATACAGCTGAGCTGGCACACGTCCTGCTTATGCTAGGAGCAAACTAAAAGCAAGATTGCAAAAGAGATGCTATAAAACCCAAGAAGCAGAGAATGCGAAGGGAATAAGAGCATGTCCACATAAAAGGTGGAAAATACCAGGACAGATTGTGAGAATGGCTTGTAACCAAGCCCAGGATCCTGCAACTGTCCTGCAGCTACAGGGCAAGCCAGCTGGGTGAAGAAATGAGCAGCAGCAAAGGATGTGTGAAGCCATGAGCAACCGGTCCCAAAATCTTGGCCTGTCGATGCCTTGGACAGGAACGTGGGGACTGCTCCAGTGCTCCGTAACCTGCGTCTGGGGTAAAAAGCAAGATGAGAAGGGTGAGGATGAGGTGAGGATGAGGTGAGGATGAGGTGAATGTCAGGCTGCAGACACAGGACAACGTGTGACTGTTATCAGTGTGCCTTCAGCACGCAAACCCACTCCCATCGCCCTTTCCTTTTGCGGGACTCGCACGCTTTTTGCTATTTTTGCTCTTTTTTAAATTCCCGGTGCTTTGGTTTTCCCTGAATCCCCAGCTCCCAGCAGCCCTGAGGGGCATTTATCTGGGGCTGAGCCCCCCCGGCAGTGCCCCCCCCCCCCCCATCCCGTACCTCTCGGATGCCCCTGGGCAGGGGGTGCATTGCCCCGGGCCGCTCCGTGGCCGCCGCCATTTCCTCGCCGGGCCCCGGCGCTGTCACCGCGGCAACGGCGCGGGCACGGCCACCGGGCGCGCCCCCGCGCGGGTGACAACGGGAGCGCGCTGGGGGATGTTGGGGGGGGGGGGGCTCGGTTCTCTCGGTTCTCTCCGTTCTCCCCCCCTCCCCCGGTGCCTTGGGGAAGCCGGGGGGGGGGCACCGGGCTCGCCGAGCCCCCGGTGGGGGTCCGGGGGTGGTGCGGGGATGCGCGGAGCCCCCGGGGGGAGGCACAGCCCCAGCGGGGGGGAAACGGCCCCGGGGTGTCCCGGGGTGCCCCGGTGTGTCCCGGTGTGTGCCCCCCGGTGCCCCCCGTGTCCCGGTGTGCCCCCCTTCCCAAGCTCTGCCCACAGGCGGCGTGGTGCAGCATCCCCCCGCGTGTCGGTGCGGTCCCGGCGGCGCCTCCCCGGCAGCTGGGCGCTGCGTGCCGCCGGAGCGGCGGGGGGGCGGCGGCGGGGCCGGCGGATCGCACGCGAGGGCCGCCCGTGGCGTGCCGAGCCGGGCCCTGCCGTGCCGAGCCCGCGCTGCTTGGGAAACGGGGCAGGCACGCAACGGGGCGGGCAGCACCGCCCCGCCGCTCCCTGCACGGCCCCGGGGGGGTGAGGGGACGGGAGTGGGGCTGGGGGGGCTGATGTGGGGGATGGGGGGGGTGATATGGGGTGATATGGGGATGGGGGAGGTGATATAGGGTGATATGGGGCTGGGGGGGTGGTATGGGGCTGGGGGGGCGATGTGGGGATGGGGGAGGTGATATGGGGCTGGGGGGGTGATATGGGGATGGGGGAGGTGATGTGGGGCTGGGGGGGTGATATGGGGATGGGGGGGATATGGGGATGGGGGGGTGATATGGGGATGGGGGAGGTGATATGGGGATGGGGGGGTGATATGGGGCTGGGGGGGTGATATGGGGATGGGGGGGATATGGGGATGGGGGGGTGATATGGGGCTGGGGGGGTGATATGGGGATGGGGGGGATATGGGGATGGGGGGGTGATATGGGGATGGGGGAGGTGATATGGGTCTGGGGGGGGTTGTATGGGGATGGGGGGGTGATATAGGGATGGGAGGGTGATATGGGACTGGGGGGGTGATATGGGGCTGGGGGGGCTGGTACATGGCTGGGGGGCTGATATGGGGATGAGGGGGCTGATATGGGGTTGAAGGAGCTGAGATGAAGGGATGTGAGGAAACTGACATGGGGTCTGTGGGGAAACTGACATGGGATCTGCAAGGGGACCGATGTGGGGGTGCCGTGAAAAGGCTGTCATGGGGGATGAGGGGAGCCTGCCAGGGGCTTCACTGCCCCCAGCCCCGGCTGCTCAAAGTCAGGGGGCCCTGCAGAGAAACGCAGCACCGGACAGGCAGCCCCCGCCTCGCTCTGCTCTGAGGCCACCCCAAAATCCCCCCCAGACCCCCAATCCCCCGGCCTGGCCCCGTGGGGTGTGCGATGGCTGCGGGGGCAGCGGGCCCGCTCCCCACGTGGCGTGGCGGCGGTGCGGTGTGCGTGCCAGCCCCCAGCACCAGCCCCCATCATCACCGCCGCCGCTGCAGAGCAGGTTCCAGGCGGCGTGAGCAGCTCCAAGGACAAACCGCCGGGCAAGAAACGAGTGCGTGACACGCAGCAGTCATCAGCCAGCTATTTCCATTGTTTTCCTGCAGGCTTTGTACCTTCTCAAACACACGTGGAAAGCCTCCCGCTGCCTGCAAATCCCAACCCGGAGGAGCAAAGTCCACGGCGGCGGGCAGCCAGGGAAAAAGGCTAATAAACACGAGCACCCTCTGCACAAAGCAGGACCCGGGCACCGAGTGCAAGGGTGAACAGCTCTGCCAGCGCCTGCACCGTCTCCCGGTTAACCCAGCGTCCCGATTAAAAGCAAAGCGGTATTTTTATCCTAGCCCTCTAGTTTCGGGCTGCCCTTTCGTGTGCTCGGTACAAAGAGCAGCGCAGCGAGGCGGTTTCGCAGCGCTGCCTGAGAACCCCCGGGGAAGCTGCTGGGAGTTGTGGCAGGACCGAGCTCGGCCGCTCAGTGCCACCGAGCCGCGGGCACGGGCACCGGGAGCCGTGCCCAGAGCCCGGGAGGAGAGCGGCGGCGGCTGACGGCGAGGAGAGATGGCAGGAGACGTGCAGGGAGGGGTCAGGGGAAGGACAGGGTTTGCACCGCACGCGGCAGCGAGGTTATTTCTGGTGCTGCGTGCACAGCGTGTTAGTTCCTGTTTTCAAGACACATTGTTTGCGAGGTTTGTTTGGTTTGCTCCCCCCCCCCCCCTCCCCTTTATCAATGTCACAAGGACGAGATCGTCCTGGGAGAGCAGTCTCAGGGAAAGGATGTCTGGAGGAGGGATTTGAAGGTGAAGGCTACCTGGGAGCCAGGGTCAGGAGGTGCAAAGCCCTAACAGGACGGAAACTCTCCAAAGCAGCATGGAAACGATAAAATCAGGGGCAGCACAAGGAAGCAGGGTACTGGCAGCGGGGCAGAAAGGCAGAGGTGATGGTAGGGGACGCAGAAGGTGGCGCGACGCCAGCCCCGGTAGAAGTGAAATCGGAGCGTGCTAACAACAGGGGGACGTGCAGGGCAGGAGTCATAAGGGAGGAGATCCCAGTGCTCCTGCCGTGACATTGCCAAATCAAAGCCAAGCTTTTGGCTGCAGGAGCACATGAGGTGAATCAGAGGAGGAATCTGGATGATTAAGCAGCAGCTGAGTGCCAGGAGTGAGGAGCTGTCAAGGATAATATCAATAGTGTGTGCGTAGAGGACAGCGGGTTTATTTGCCACGATAGAAAGGGATTTGAGAGGGAATACAAGAAGCTCATACTGACTCCGAGTTGGCAGCAAGAGAGCTTGGGAAGGTTGCCAGGAAAAGCGTCCCAGATACAAGGCTGAAGTGAGAAAGAAATAGGGAGCAGAGGCTGTTTCGGCAGTCAGCAGATTCGGAAGAGGCACGAAAGGCAGGAGGGCAGGGCCAGCCAGCACGACGTGCTCGGGGGAAGCAGCCAAGGAGAAGCCCAAACGCCTGGGAGATGGTGCCGAGGGGTTCAAGGTCCTGCGCTGTAAGGCAGCCAAGGGCCTGGGCTCAGCATATCTGAAAGATCACCTAAAGCTCTGGGATGGATGTGTCTGATGGCTCCTAAGGCAAAGCAGAGCCTTATCCATACGGGTGAGGTTCGTCTCTGCGGGGCTCAGCAGTTTCCCAGGGGCCTGCTAGGAAACTCCCACGGGAACTCAGAAACCCCATAAATCTTTCCCCTCCCCCTGTCCACAAGCAGATCTGCTCTCTCCTAATTTAAACACACAATCTGTAGGGAGGGGAACGTTTATACTGCTGGCTTACAATAAAAAAAAAAAAATAGAAAAAAGACTCCAGTGCACACATAGCCCTCCCCGCTGAAACAAAGAGTGTGAGAATGGCTGAAACAAGACAGATGTTCCTCGCAGCCTTGGCGAGCTACTGGAAGAAGCGTGTATCCTCCTGTGATGAAGGAGCTACAGTCACCGTGAAACAGGGAAAGATAAAGAGGAAAAACAAATGAAGGAAGCCTGGATGTTTACAGGAACGGGGATATCAAGGAGGATGGCGAGACTGACTTGAATTTGGGAGCAAGATTAGGGCCTGCATACATCATTCTGAGATCCAGCTGGCCAGGATGATGTTGCAGTCTCCCAGCCTGCAATTAAGTGGATGGGATTGTTCATACGAAGGAGGATTACTGAGGACAGTCAGGGTTTGCAAGCCCTGAAATCATGCCATGATACCTATTGCTGAAACAGTCTGGGAGCTTTCCTCAGGCTCCACCCCATCTCCTGGTGCTACGGGTGCCCTTTTAAAACGCTAAATAACAGCAAATCCTCTGCAGTGGGTTAGGCTGCTCCTTCCTCCACTTCACAGGATTACCTCTTGATTTGCGATTGCAGTGTAATGTCCTGGCACCTCCTGATAGCAAAATGCAAATGTTGCATTTCCATGGCATGGCCCGACAATTCCAATTTATGCACCACAAGGAGATAATGTGTGTGTGCTGATTGCACGCTGTAGCTACAACCTTGTTAACATACAGCCCTAGCATTACAGCTTGGGTGAAAATACGAAACAATAAGAATTTTCTTGCTCTGCTTTAGAGCCTGACCCGTTTCCTCTTACAGTCCTTGACTTCAAATGGGGTATGGGCAAGACCCCGTCCAAAAGAGGGGCCTGTAATTTTTTTACTTGATATAGGTAACATTAGTGAAGTGCAAAAATGTGGCTGCTGTGCACCAGCAGTGGTGCACAAAGAAAAGTGAGCTCAGCATCGTGGCCTGTGGCCATCTCAGGTGGCCTGCATCGCGCTGCGGCTCCGATGCTGGCTCAGCTGACAGCTCCTGAGAGCTCGCGTAGCTAAATGAATTGTGGCAGGCATCACCGCCACCACGCGAGCTGGCTTGTGGGGGACCTGGGACAGAAATCAACAGAGCCACGTTCCAGGGTGGGCTCCTACAGGTTCCTTCAGGTCTCCTACAGCACTTAAGAGCGTGGGGAGCTGCTCACACCACAACTCGTCCCATCGGGTTGGCTCTCATTTCGGTGAATTACCTGTCAGCAAGTCGTGATTTACATAATCTGTGTGGTATTTGCAATTAGCCCGAGTGGTTAAGGAAGGAAATTTTTAGGCAAAACATTTGCCTAAAGTTCTAGCTTGCTTTGTTCCTTTGAAAAAAGCTCTTGAGGGATTTGGCACGGTGGTCAGCAAAAGGCCCAGAACTGTTGAGATGTTTTGGGAGCAGGAGTGGAGACTGAAGTATCTTATCAGGGGTATGCACAAAGGAGTGTTTGTAGCTCTGCTGAGAGCGTGTCTGGTGCCAGCCAGGCTTGGGGTGCAGCTTTCACCAGCACCGTGTCCCCTCTGCCAGGCTCCAAGGGACGATCAGCACGTGGAACGGCTTCAGGTCGGATTTCTGCCCCGCTTCGCTCCCCGATAAGGCTCGGGATAAGTTAAGGTCCGGCTGTTTACCGGAGCCTGGGGCTCACGGTGTATGTTTTAGCTGCCTAGCAGCTTGTCTCCAGGGAGAGGTGGGAGGTCAGAAGTCCAGGGGCAGCCCAGCGTGGAGGGCTGGCCGTGTCGTGCAGCACTCTGCGAGTACAAAGTGCTGCGAAGGGCTGAAACCAGCTTGTCTCCCTCACCTGACAGCAGTGCGCCCGGGCAGGAGAGCCAACAAATAAAACTTGACCCATAAGAGGAAAGAGACGATTGTGAAATTGGACAGCATTTGCCTGTCACTATGGAGTCACTAAGGGAACAGGCATATTTTCTTCCTGTTTACATAATATTTCACCAGTAGCTTTGCACCAGTGAACTGCGGCAGCAATTTCTGAGTGACATCGACACGCCGGGGTGCCACAACTTGCCAGAGCTTTTTCTGTGGTACGCTCTGAAATAGAGGGTCTGCGGCAGGCAGGGGCTGGCCGTGCTGAGCCTGGGCTCACCACAGCATCCTGTGGAGCAGGAGGCTGAGAGGAGACGTGGGGGTTGCCTCCTACTTCTTGAAAGCCCACGGAGGCTGCAGCCGCTGGGGTACAAGTTAGGGCAGACTGGAGAGTTGCCCAAATACACCACAGGGGTGACATTGCTCCCTGGGTAACGTGGGACAGCGAGGGACAACATTTGTGACGGGAAGAGGCAGCGTCCCCACCTGCGCCAGTAAGAAAGGCAGGCTCCAGGCATGTGGCTGTCACAGGGCATTAGTCACGTCCTGAGCCACAGGAAAGCTGTGGAGAAGAGCAAACCTCACATCCTCCAGCTTACAGGCTCCTTTCACAGCCAATGTTTTTCTTCCCTGCAGAACAGAAAATTACAGAAAACTGAGCCCCCCCGTGCTGCTGGTTGCTCTTTGTGCAGTAAATGGTTGAGTACACCCCACAATACACCGGCAGCTACTGGCAGCATCGTATCTCAAAGCCCAGGAACAGCACCCGCACACAGCCTGGGGATCAGCACTCCCTCGTGGGATACAAGTCACCTTCTGCACATTAAATATTGATATAGCTGTCACGCCTAGAGGCCCCATCAGGATTAAGGTCCACAGCGCTCGGTGCTCTGAACGCCCGCGATAAGGGCCGGTCCCTGCCCCGAAAGAATGCAGCCCCAGCGCGGCCGTGCCGGTGGCCCTGGGGAGGTTGTTTGCCTGGGCTGTCCCGCCGTGCCCACTTCACAAAGCTCCTGTTTGCTCACACACCAGGCGTGTTATCGGCAGTGCCGGAGGGCGGAGGGCTCTGCCTCGGTGCCAGGCCCTGGCTCCTGCTGGTTTTTGCAGCCCCTCTGCTGGGAGCGACCGCCCGGTGTGAGGCACGCTGCCCTGCCACTGGGCAGACTGGGAAGGAGTCGAGCCACAAAACCAAAACCAACCCAAACAGCCCAGGGGGAGCTTTCTGCATCGAAAAGCAGCTCTTCTCCTGAAACAACCATTACAAGAAGGGGATTTCAGGTAGTCAGAAGCACAGCCCGTGGCCGTGGGAGGTCCGCATTCAATTCCTGTTCCTCAGACATCCTGGGCCACTGACTCAGCCCCTGCCTTGTGCAACCCGCCAGCTATCAAACCCTGCAGCTTCTCACAGGGGTGCTGCAGGCATTAATAAGTCAGGGAGGTGACACCGTGTCGGGCTGGTGGCCTGTAGCAGGTGGTGAGACAGGGCTGCTTGCTCAGTGCTGGCCTTTGTGGCAGCCATGGCCTCCACAGCATGGGGCAGGAAGCAGGGCCCATGCCTGGACGTGACCAAGCCCGGCACCGAGGGCAGCAGCTCCTGGTCAGAGCACACCATCCAGGCAGCCTGCCCGGGTGAGCATGAGTCCATTCACTAGAAATTGACTTCATATCAGGGAGCTGACGTGAGCCTGCAGGGCTCCTGGCCTCCTGGTCCCCAGCACGGAGCCTGTATGGAGGAGCCGCTCACTGCAGGCCAGGCCACGGAGGAATAAATCGAGGCCAGTACCTGCTGCTCCGGCTGCATTTGTGCCTCTCGACTCCCTGTCGCTGCTGCCTGTGACCTGGTTCTTCACACGCACATTCCTCTACATCGCCACGCTGCAGTGAGAACAGCGCGCAGGCATTTGTGCCAGCACATTCGCTGGGATTTCATTAGCCTCCAGGGATCTGCTCATGAGAAATGAATGTAGGTCTCGCATCATCTGCTCACTGGCTGCTGCCTCGCTCTCTGTTCATTTCCAGCAGCCCACGACTCGCCTGGGCTGACCTGCTGGCAGGGCTTTGCCAGGTCACCCCCGCGACAGCAGCACTCGTGGGGTGCCTTGGAGAGCGCTTCTGAGGGTCACAGGGCTGCCCCAAACAGCTGCTGAACCCCGGGAGGTGGCTTCATCCTGTGAGATAAAGCACAGCTTTCTGCCCCCTGGTCCTGGAACTGGCTGCCACAGTGCTGCTGGGCCATGTCTGTGCGAGCTGTGGTTTTGGAGGGGGTGTGAGGAGCCGTGCGGGCTGGCACAGCGCTCCCCAAGCCTTGCCCCACAGGGGCAATGAGCCCGGCCACACCACGGCCCTGCTCCCCGCCTCCCCCTGCACGGCGAGGTGCCTGGAGCTGCCTCCTGGTTTATTTTAAGGATGGCAATGACTAACGTTTAGGTATCGCCTTTCAGAACTCTTAAAAATAGATGTTAAAAAATTGCTTCGCGTAAGCCTGCCCACGTAATGCCTTCCTGGCTGAGAGGAAGGGACCGGCCGCAGCAGCAACAGGACATGAGTGTTGGGGACTTAGCTTTGATCCGGAGAGGCCTAATTGCAAGTTATTTATACAGAGCCCTTTTCCTTCTCAGACTGCACAGGATCAGCAGACCGATTCCCATTTCACAGCAAAGCAGGCAGGTCGCTCACGGCCTGGCAGCGCTGGAAGGGGACCCAGACCTCTGGATGCTTCAGTAGCTTTCAGCCTACCCCATTGCAGCTTCCTTGCCTTGTAATAAACGTGTGATCAGCAAAAGGTAACTATATCAAGGCCCCAAAGGCAGTTAGTCATAGAGGAATCATCGTTTATGTTTTCAATCATTTCAAGCTCCCTGCAGAACTCTGCCTTCTGCCAGTTCTTCTTTACGGGGATGAGAAAGCAGCCCCCTCCCTGCGTGCTCGCACACCAGCGCTTCCCAGCTGCGTGCATCATTGGTGAATCAAACAGAGACAAAATTGCTCGCTCGTTTCCAGTTAAGCCTGGCGTGTTATATGGCATTACATAACATGACAAGAAACCAATGCAGCTAATCTGGCGTGTCACTGCTGCGAAGGGAAATTAAAACAAATACAGATCTGTGAAAGAAAGCCCATTTTTGGCAACAGGCAAGGGTTTCCTGTCTGACTGCTAGCTCCAAAGTGCAAATCATCTATTTTATGGTAGCAAAGGGAAATCTCAGCAATCCATGCCACAGCGTTAAAATACAGGAGTCTAAAAATAGCATTGAAAAAGCTGGGCTGGAAATGACAATAAAAACAAAAAAAGAAAAACTTCCCTTTTTCTTCGCTTGATTTTTTGGAAATAAGGAAGTTAAGTTCAACCCCACGAAGTAGGTGTAAAATGGCAGAGCCTGGAAGCCACGGCTAGGACAGCAGAGGGGCCGGGCAGCCTGTGGGGGTCAGCTGCGGGAGCCCGCTCCCTCCGTGGGATGGTTTGTGCCGGAGTCCTGCCCCTGGAAGAAGGCGATGTAAACTAGGCTGGGCACCACCGGCCTGGGAAGTGCAGGCAGGCAGGGAGAGGACTGATGGACCGGCGACAGCCTGAGATTAAAGAGGACACCGCCAATCCCTTCTTCCCTGGGCATTCTCATGGCTCTCCCTGTCCTCCCACCCAGTCCCTGGGGCCTGGCTGTCCCCTTCCTCTGCTCACCCAGATATATTTGGAGGCTTCGCTGCCTGCCACCGCTCTGGGCAACCCTGAACTCAGCCCTGAGCCCGCCTGCCCCAGCTGGCACGCCAGCTACAGCTTCTCCTGCAAACTAGAGAAAAAAATGCAAGTGAGCCCCAGCCAGGGCACGGCACGATTTAACGTAACAGAATTTCAAAAGCAAAGTGGTGAAATGCGAGCGGTGCTCTCATAGCAGTGCTCGGCCTGCGTGTCGGCTGGGGGAAGAACAATGAATGATGTCTGCCCTGCCGCGAGCCCAGAGCAGCGAGACCTGTCTGGTGCAGAGCAGAGATGCAGACAGAGATAAGTGGATGCTCAGGGTGAGCAGTCAGGAGAAAAAAATGGCAATTCAGAGATATGTAATCACGGCAGCACGGCTTTTAGAGTTCAGCTTTCTGTTCATGTGCCTCATTGGAGCAGCATAAATCCTCATACAGAAACGTTTGAAAGGGCAAATAATCAATTTAAGAATGGAAAATATTCCATGGAGAAGCAGACAAGAACAGAAATGCTTTTGAAGCTGACTGCAGGGAAGGAAAGAGAGCATCCGGGCAGTCCTGAGACTTTCCAGGCCCTCGAAAGCTCCCCATGAATGCAGCTTGCTTTCATTTGATAGAGATAATGAGCTGAGCTTGGGGGGGCTGCTCACTGCCCCTCGTGCTCCGGCAGTCGCCTCTCCGTCGGTCGGGCTGTGAGGGGCGAGGAATTGCCACGGGACAGGGGCTGTGCTGGGGAGGATGCAGGGCATGCTGCAGGAAACCAGCTGGATGAAATTCCTGCTGCTGCTCAGGGACATCTCCCTATTCAAAACCTGCGTTTCTTCACGATTTTCAACTTTTTCTCTTTAAAAATGAGGCTGATTTCCCATCGCTGGCCTTGCAGGGACGCGATTGCAGAGCCAAGCCGAGGAATTTGTGGGCGCTGCTGGTGCTTACATAGGACAGCCTGCTTTAAATAATTACATGGCTTTAAATGTCTGCCTCCATGGTGTGTATGGTAAGAGAGGGATGAGAAAGAGCTTTGTTGCTGAACCTGCCTTCCTCTTGCAATGGCATCGCTCAAACCCATGGGGAGAAGAAGAAACAAGGAAGAATCTTTCCTTGCTGAGGGCTCTTCACATGCCATTGGGAGACCACACATGAAACACATCCAGCGTTATCCCACCATAACGTGGGAAAAATCAAGCATCCTTAGGCCAGAGGAATGATGTCAGAGGCTGCAGGTTTCTCATAGTTGTCTTAAATACACAGTGTCCTTGAAAATACCAGCTCAGTTGGCTCCGGGCTGGGGGCTCGCAGCGTTATCCCTGGAGATGGGCAGTCCTCGCACCGCTGCTGTCCCCAGGAGATCCTGGGGGTGCTCTCCTATGCGTGACTCCCTTTGCAACCCCCTCTTCTTTGGCAGGTCGAGAAAGCAAAGTTTATGTGAATTTCGAGTGTTTTTCCCTTGGAAACTGTTTCTCAGGGAATTACACTGTGTGAGTGGAAGAGGTCAGGAGCAGGCGGTGGGATATTTGTACAGCTGGCTGATCACATTGCCTTTGTATAGTTTTTCCAGAGGTCTAGTTATAAATGGTCCCACCAATTCATTCTCAAACCTGACTCGTTAAAAATCATTAAGTAAGCACTTTGGTATGGCAACAGCCAGGATTGCTTTTCCATATTTGTTAGCATTCTTGCTA
This sequence comes from Anas platyrhynchos, assembly GCF_047663525.1. Lineage (NCBI taxonomy): Eukaryota > Metazoa > Chordata > Aves > Anseriformes > Anatidae > Anas > Anas platyrhynchos. The sequence continues at coordinate 1,486,140 of NC_092595.1, read as the reverse complement.
ATCCATAAAATTTAGCAACTCGGAATGAAAACCACAGTCAGAAAGAGCTAACGAGGTCCTCCTGTAAGGGTCTGTTCTGCTCTGGGCTGGTGTATACAACTCCCATTAACGTTAATTGGCCTTGCAGAGGCACAGCAAAAGGAAAATGCACCCTAGAAGACCAAATTATTATTTTTTTCTTTCTTTCTTTCTCGAGGGGTAATGCTCCCCTGCTTGGCAGCTGGGATTTGCTGAGAGCTTTGTTTAATACAACGGCAACATCTCTTTTTGCTTTCCCTCCCTTCTGAAAGCCACGAGACACTTTCAGACACAAGGATCACCAAAGCAGTTCAGGCACGTTACTTATGCCATAACAGCACGCGATTTAATGCAAAAAGAGAAGCAAAACCCCAGGCCACTACTGGCACCCCGTATCAGGAGAGCACCTAGCATCTGCTTAACTCTAAGCGTGCATTTGAGCTGTGTGGAAAGCGATAGGATTTAAACACATTTCTGGCTTGGACCTCCATGAGGGCTGGTGAAATCACCAAAAAGTCCCAGCTGGTGATGTGAGATGCTGGCACTAGGAGTTGTGCTGCCTGCACTGGCTGGTTTGCATAGGGCCAGACCGGCTGCGGGGCAGGGCTGCGGGGAGAGGAGAGGAGAGAGCCGGCAGAAGCCATCGGGGGCTCCTCGGGGACACGGCAGCCCTGTGCCACCGGTGGCTAATCTGTGCAATCTGCCTCTGTCACCAGGCTAATCCCCCCGGCTCACACTCCCACCGAGTCTGTTCCTCCTGCCGCTCGCCCCCGGCTGGGCTCTAAGCCTCTTAGGTCAGAGATCATCTCGCAGCTCGCACGCTGCCATCCGCTGCGGGATCCCCGTCCTCTGCTGATCCACCACACCACTCGTTTCCATCGCTGCTCCTTCCCAAGGCAACCTCCGCACTCTTTGGCATCTTATTCTTCAAGAACGACCGCTGCCGTGCTGTTATCGCAGCCCCTCATCCCCAGCACCACAGCAAGCGTGCCCTCGTGCTACGCAAGGCTTGTGGCTCCCCTGGCGTGGAGCTCTCAGTAATTGTTGGTGTGTGTGCATTATAGGGGCTAACGGCCTCCAGAACGTGGTAAAAAAAACGTAGGCTCCTATAAACACTTCTGCGGTTTTATTGAACATTTCTGAAATCTGCTTCACATGCTTAATGCCCTGCGTATGGGGACGGCAGCAGGGAGGGAGCGAGCACCCGCAGCATCTCCGGCAGCTGCAGCCTTCTGACTTCAGCAGATCGCAGCTGAAGATTATCTGGAAAAGACATCAGGCAGCGCATCGGCCTCACCGCTATCAGGGCGAGAACTACAGCCATTTAGTCTGACGAAGCAAACCCTGAGTTCATGGGAAATAAACAGGAATCGGTCTCCATAGCGGTATTTACTGCAAAATTTCCGTACCAAGGCCTTTGCACAGCCTGGCACAACAGGCGTGCTGTAAGGGCATTTTCAATAAAATCCTGTCCCGGTGGGCAGCCCTGTGAACCCCTGCACAAACCTGAGCTGCGGGAGATTTCTCTCATGGAGGTCCCGGTTCTTGTACATCTGTGCGTGATTTGTCTTGGCGTGCAAAACAAAAGAAATCCTGTGCATTATTGAAATATCAGTGCACTCAAACACCCAGCCTGACTTTTTCCATGAAGAAAAGAGCATAAAATGCCTTACAACCTGATCCGCAACATTATCACAGCCCTTTAAATTCTTACCCTGCATCCCAGCTCGGAGAGAAACTCATGGAAAAACTGCATCTTTTGGAAAAAAAAAAAAAAAAAAGGAAAAAAAAAAAAAAGGAAAAAAAAAAAAGAAAGCCTTCGCCAGGTGCCACGTGCTGAGGCCACCGGGGGTGTTGGAGGAGCAAGGCGAGGAGGAGCCATCCGGCCGTGCTGCGCGGGCGGGTTCTGCTGCTCTCACACCCATGCATGAAGAAACTCACCAGGGCATTTACCAAAAATTGCAGGTGTGTAAGCTGTAATTTGAGGGGCCTGGCAGCAGACCCGGCCGTGTGCGTGCGTTTCAGCTGGGGAGCTGCTTCCATAGCCCTTTGCTAACAGCCGTGGTGGTGCCTCCTGGTGAAGGGTGCCCGTGGCCACCCACAGCAGCGCGGTCACAGCACAGGTGGAGCATCCACGCCGGCTGCGGCTCTTATCGTGCTGCCCGGGGTTACTGATAACCAGGCCCGTCCGTGCCATTTATTGCTGGGCTGACAGACAGGCGAGGCTTGGAGCTGGCTCCCCGGCCGAGGGGACGAGCAGGGCAGCCTCCAGCATCCCCCGGCAGCTGCTGGGCGAGGAGGGGGCAGCCGGAGGCGCTCACCTAAGCAGGCCCACAGCCCCTCTTATGACCAGTGATGTCACCCCAATAGAGCTGTTTTTAATAAGCTGCTGATATTTAATTAATGGGGGTGGTTACTACGCTTAAATTTGCTGGTGTTTGAAATGCACAGACAGAGGCCAGACAGCCTGGGAAATGAGAGGCCGGGAAACGCCGTGGGGCCAGAGGAGCTCGGGGCGAGGGAGCTGGGCCCGGCCTCGCCGCGAGGGAAGGGCCCGGCCCACCCGGGATGAGCAAGAGCAGGTTTATGGCAGGCATCGGCATCGGGCTGCTCCTCAGGGGCTGTGGTAACTGCAGGAGGCCGAGCCAGCTTTTGCTGGCAGTGCTCAGCCCTCGCATTGTGCCCGCTGTTGTTCTTGGTGCGGATGCTGCCCGTCGCGGTGAGGTGTTTGCAGGACAAGAACACCCTGACAGATCTCTGGGTGCTTTTCTGGTGCCACTCCGGGCAGTGGCTTCAGGATTTCCATTTCCTCCCGCAGAAAGCCTTCCAGAAGGAGCAGGAACGGAGATACCTGCGTGTACCCGCAGCTCCCTCCTGCCATTTTGTGCTGCTTCCAAGGCAGCACCGTGCACGGGGCCCTTGGTGCCCCCGCAGCTCGCCCTTCCCCAGGCAGGAGGGCTGCTCCCCGGCCCCGCCGTGTCCCCGCTCGTCCCGCCCGACACACCAGCTGGGCAGGGACCGCGCTGGCCCAGTTCTGCCTGGTTTGCAACACCCTAATTAGCCTAATTGCGAGCTGCGGGCACACGCGAGGAGGAGCACACGGCCTGCTGGGCAGCCCTGCCCTGCTCCTTCTCAAAGGTTTTTGGTAAGGAGAGCGTGGGCTCACCCAGGGCAGAGCAGCCCTGGTTTCATTGAACTGGTCAGCTTTGACATCCAGGCTGAAAGGCAAAATTTTTTAAGATTTTTTTTAAGTACCCCTCCAAAAAAACAAAACAAAACCAAACTGAGCCCTGCTGAGAGATGGCCCTGGCAGGCGGCGGGGGCCCGAGGCGCTGTGAAGCTGCACCTGGTTTCGCAGAGCCCCTCTGCTCCTGAACAGCAGCACCCGGGGGTTGGATTTCCTTGCTTTTCGCCTACTTTTTGTTTCCTGACTGTTGATTTCCAGCCGTTGGCGCCTTCCTTTCCATTTCCTGAAGTTTCCTCTCTCCCGCTCCCTCTTTCTGCGGGTGTTTCTTCCCCGTTGGTTTCCTGGTGGACGTTTCCTTGAGCGCTCCTTACCCTCCCTTCCCCAATTTCTGTTCCTGCTCCTTTCACTCTCCCTTCCTCTCCCTCACGAGAAACCAATTCTCACTTTTCATAAATCACTTCCCTCTTTCCTTTTCACTCTCCCTCTCCCCTGCACCCAGCGCTGCCGGTGCCCCCGGTGCCCCTGGTGCCTGCCATGCCCAGCAGCAGCCCCCAGCTGCGGCAGGTCGCCCCCAGGGGTCTCCTATTTGTGATATTCGAGAATGAAACCACGGGGAACCTCAAAACTGAGAGGAAACGCAGTGCCTGTGTTAGGATCACGATGCAGTGTTACAGCAAGGAACACGTCGGGGCTGTGCTCGTGCCCCCGCAGCTGGGGCAGTCTCTTCCCTGCCGGTCTCCAGCCGTGAAATCGGCAGCGAAACTCCTGGCAGGGGGCTGCTGGCCGAGAAAGGAGAAGTTGGCCTCAGAGCTGCTCCACGCAGACAGCCCAGGTGAGGACCAGCCCCTGTCCTGCTGGAGCTGCTGCGGGGAGAGGCCACGGATTCGTTCCGGGTGAAGTTTGGCAAACAGCGGTGTGCGGGGCAGCTCAGGAGGGGTGCAGATTGCAGCAGGACCTGCAGCAAGACCAAACAAACCCAAACGCGCATCAATGCGTGAGAACGGGGAGGAAAAAAAGAAGCGGGAGGTGATTTATAATGGGCTGAGTACGTTTGAGACAACTTGTACCCATCTGGCTGGGGAAAAGGGAGCCCGACGGAAATTCGGGAAAGAACAACCCTTAGGTCAATCTGACATTGTTGTCCAGTGGAAGGGAAAATGTTCTCATAAAAGCAGACCTCGTAGCCGTAAGAGAAGCATTAATTGGGAGGCTTTTTCCATTTGCTGTGATGTTAGCATGGAGGTGACGCTGCTGAGTGCTGGTGACAGAGGGCACAGTCACAGAATGATGGAATCAGAGTGGCCTGGCTGGAAGGGGCCTCAAAGCCCATTTGGTTCCAACCCCCACCGTGGGCAGGGATGGAGCCCACCCAAACCAGGTTGCTCAGGGCCTCATCCAACCTGGTCCTGAACGCCTCCAGGGACGGGGCATCCTCTCTGGGCAACACGGAGCCCCAGGGGCAGGAGCTGCTCTCCAGTGCTGGAACTGAGCTCCCAGTTCCCCTTATTGTGCAAGAACCTCAAGTTTCCATGTAAAAACAGCTCAGAAGATGTGTTGCCCACACTGCTGAGTTCGTGGAACAACCTCTGTGCCATATTTGCCGCTGAAGCCCCGTGCCAGCCGTGCTGGTTGTGGTGCTGGAGCCAGCAGGACCAAATTCCCTCCAGCAGAAGGGACGCGGGGACAGGCGGTGCCTGGCAGGACACCTCCATGCACCACAGCTCTGTGCTCCTTCAGGCGAGGCCACCAAAAGCAGGACAAGACGACACAATTATTTATTTGTGCTGCAGGAAACCCAGAGCCAGCTCGGCACCACAGCCCAGCAGCATGCAGGGAGCTGGCGGCCACAGAAGGGACAAATCCTGCCCCAGAAACCTCAGTGCCAGCACACAGAAAAGCTCAGGGCAGTAACAACAGCAAGGGGGAGTGGGAGGAGAGGCATTGAGTGTGCTTGGGATGAAAATTATCTGGTTCGGATTATCCAGGACATGAGGAAACAGGCTCGAGTTGCGCCAGGGGAGGTTTAGGTTGGACATCGGGAAGAATTTCTTCACACAGAGGTGGCCAAGCCTTGGAACAGGCTGCCCAGGGAGGTGGTGGAGTCCCCATGGCTGGAGGTGTGGAGAGATGTGTGAGTGCAGCACTGAGCGACACGTTTTACGGGCAGGACACAGTAGGTCAGGTCACTGGTTACACTCAGTGGTCCCAAAGGTCCTTTCCAACCTAAAGGGTTCCACGATTCTGTCTAGAAGTGGCCATCCCTGAGAGTTCAAGATCAGATTTCTGGTAAGTGTGATACGCACAAAAGGCAACCAAAATTATCCACACAAACACAACCTTAAACACGAATATTTACTAACATAAATAAACAGTGTTTTATAACAAAAGGCACAGATTTTCAACTATAAACAATGGAAAAATATTTACAATTTGCACATACATCATCAAACAGCAAGTGCACAATTGGTCACTTCAGATCTTCCTTTCTATAGTTTTAGATTTAACTCCTTGCAAGCAAGTAATTTTACTCAGTTCTGCAATGTTCAATTTATTTATTTTTTTTTACACAAAACCCGCTACAAATGTCAATAAGAGTTCATTAAAATGAATAATTTAGCAGCACAGGTTTTCAAATGGAGACAGTGTTGCTAACTTCTTCGTACTGGATAATAAAATAAGGGTAGCTCTGATCATCGTTAAAAATGACAAAAATCTGAGGCTCAAAGTAATTGTCCACGCAAGAGTCATAGAGGTCACTGGTAATGCTGCCCGGGTTCATGGGGGGAGGTCTCCGCATGGTGTGGTTGCCCACCGTGTATCTTCCCGTCAGTACTTTAGCCAAGAACATGTAATGAACTCCTTTGGGTGACCTTTTGGAAAAGTTATGGGAATAGCTCGCCTTTCTGGCAAAGTAACTGCCCTGTCCGAACATGGTGGCGTGCTTCCCGCAGACACGCGGGTCGAAGTTGTGCTTGCAGATCCCGTCCACCACGTCCTGGGAGGTGCCATGGAACAAATGCCTTTCGTTCATTATCCTGTCGAGGCCAGTCATTTTTTTGGACATATACTCCTTTTTCCTGGAATAGAAAATGGAAAGTGAAGATGAGTGCTCGTTGTGGATCTGCAACCAAAGAGCAGCATTCGCTGCAGCTCTTAAAGCAAAAGGCATCAGTATTATCCTCTGCAGTACTGGAGCTGTCAGAGGAGATTGGAAATCATTTCTGTGTGGATAACAAGACCGGTCGTCTGCTTTCAAAGCTTTTGCATGAATTTTGTATTATTGAAAGCTCCTGAGCTGATCCTGCTGGAGGTCTGTCACCTGTGCAGCAGCAAAGGCAAAGCAGCTTGAAAACTGCTTACTCTTCATTTGGCTTGGAGGTGAACTGAAACAGTTTTCAGCTAGGTATCCTAGATTTATTTTGAGGTTTCTGTGAAACCACATTTTCCAGAACTTATCAATAGATGGCTTACAAAAGCTCTTATAAAGGTGATTTCAGGACAAGATATTTTTCAGTGTTTTTTAGATATTCAACTGAAGATGCTGCCTTTCTTCAGGAAGTCTGGATTTTATGTATTCTAATCAATGATAAATTTATATTTTGCAGCCCGAATCAGACACTCTAAGATATTTTCCTAGTATTGTAAAAGAATGGCATTAGCATTGTCTTACCTTTTATATTTCTCCCAAAGAAACTGATTTTGCACTCTCAGAATTTTCAAAATTTTGTATTTGGTCTCTGGCACAGTCTTGTGAAACAAGTTATAAATGGTTCTATAGCTTTTATCTTCCTTCAGAACAGGCACTTGGATGAAGTCCTGAGATGGATCCATACTAATCCAGGTTTCGGGATAGAAGTTTGGAGAGGTAACAGCAGTTGGAGATAAGACGTGTGAGGAAACTGGTTCAGTTGGTGGAGAGGGTACAGGAGAATTGCCACCTAGAGTCCTGGGATGGGAAGAAGAACAAGTTTGTACTTCAACATTCCCAAGCCAAACAGCTTCTAGTCACGTTTATTTGGTTACCAACATTTTTTAAACAATCGCTGCTCTCCTTGGTTCTGCAACAATTCACATAACCTTGATGCTTGTTTAAAACCGCCAGGCCACCTATTTTGCCTTTTTAACTCCTGCATCCACTTAAACCAGTACCAAACCCTCGACTCCCAGGCATGCTGTCCCACCTAGGAAAATCTTACTGGCTGGTGGGGATCTGAAAGCCTGCTCTCACCTTTATCATTCACATCCTGGGCTGGAAGGGTGGAGTAGTGGTGATAAACTACAGAACAGGCAGAATGCTACCAAACACAGTGACTTTACGACTGTAAGCTCATTTTAACATACAGGGTAAGGAGAGAATGTTATATAAAACATTTTACGGGCAAAACTTGCATATATTTCACTACATGACGTGGAAGAACAGATTGTGTGTTTTTAGTGCTACCCAGTATCCTTCTGAGGAAGGCTCTCCCTGTTTTCATGTGCGCAGCCCAGATGTAGATTTGCATTTCCAGTTACTTATTTTCATGCGATGCAGCAGCCCCTCCTTTTGGGAGAGCTGCCAGGTAAGAAGAAGGCAGCAAAGGAAGGAGGAGGGGAACTGCTGCCTCGAATGCTCAGGGCAGAGGAGCACAGTGTACACCAGAAAGGGAACGTACCCTGGCAAAATCAAGTCGATGTGGACACTGCCTGTGGTACAGGCAGGATTTCACTCTTAATAAATACCTGCACCACTGCGGATTTTGTCATGCTTTTGAAACTGCTAAATTTAGATAAAGAGTATGGTGCTTGTGGCTTATGTTCACCTGATTATAATCTGAACAAGCGAGCTTTACTCAGCTGAATAATCCTTACTTACTGGAGTTCTCCCACTTACGTCAATGGAAATACTTTGAACATGCAGAGCTTGCAGGTTCAGGCTCTGGTGCTCCAACTGTAAGCACACAGATCTGCAGCTCACCGAAGCTGGTGAGGCTCCCCTTAAGCTGCATGAACACAAGGAATTATCTCAGCCTTCACCAAAGTGTTCTCTTATAGGAAAAGGTGCTACTGATTCCAGGACCACCCAACAGCGACGACAAACGGGTGATGTGCAACCAGAAGCAAGCAGCTCTCGGTAGGAAAGGTTATAAAGTGCCAGCTCTCCACTGCCTCACTCGGAAGGCAAATCTTGTCTCCAAAGAGCACAGCTGATCTTAACCACGCTCATGAATTTCTCAGGTCACTTGTGTTCTGACAAAACATCATGGCTGAAACATAAGGAGAAAATTTGTTCTGCCTAGGCAGAAATGGGGAAAGAGAATTTTGTGCATTCACCTTGGGCAAGGCGAGGTTTGCCACCATCCAAGGCCAAGCCCTGAGTATGTGCAATTGGATTTAGCACATCAGAACAACGGGCAAACCAGATCCTCCACCTTATTTTTGTAGAAAGCAAGTTCACTGGGGAACACGTGCTCAGCTCTGCTAAAGGCAACACTAGTTTCCGCAGTCAATCTCCAAGAATCACTCGTCCTCTGTTCACACCCGATTCTGCCCGAAAGCCAACCTGTTCCCAAGGAATACTGAAAACACCTGCAGACGATTTCCATGCCCATTAGGCTGCTTTCTCTGCAGAGCCAACATAATTATCTAGATAAGTAACAACTCTACGGGTATTCACATCTTTGCTACAGAGATGTCAATGTTGCCTTCCAGAATTTTTAAAGCTGCTGATACATGAGCCTGAAAGAACCTTGTGTTAGTTTCTGTGTGACCTAGAAATAATTTCATGTGATTTTCTGATTGCTTCTGAGCTTTTCAAGCCCAGAAAAAAAGGGGGGGAGTCTATTTTTAACTTGATACGTCTGATTTGGATAACAGAGACAGTAAGCTCTAACAGCACTCACGCTATTCAGAGCAGAAACACTCTTTAAAATACTTTTCACGTGGCTTTCACCTGCTGCTCAAAGCTGAAAAGAGACCTCCATTCATTTGCATGGATTTGACTGAACTCAAACTTCTCACTTTGTTTAAAAGAAACCCGGGAGATGGATTTTTTTCAGAGTGAGTATTAAAACAGCAGTCTACAACATCCCATCGTGGTTTTATTTTTTTTCCCCTCCCAAAGTCACCTGGTAGAAATGTTACTGCAGCACCTCACGCACTGACACTCAGACTGGAAGACCAAGCACGAGTGAACTGTAAGTTACGGATTAACGAACAAGTCAGTAAACACAATAAAGCTCTGCATCCTTCAGCGTACTTTGCTCACTTTCTGACGAGTGTGACTGAAGTTTAAGTATTTATTATACAAGGGAAAGCACTAAACAGTTGGCATTTGTCAACTACTATCGCACATTTACCATTGTTTCTGTTCTTTTCCAATTTTATAACTTATTTAAGCAGTTGGGGGAAAAATAAAAAACAACACTCAGGTAGCATTGTGTGATAGGTAGAGGCAAATACTGGCTTTTTAAAGATAGTTCCCGTTAATATTCAAAATACTCTTTGGTTCCCTACTGAGAATTGCTGGATGTTTAAGTCAGAACTACAAGGCCTTTGGGTAAAGAAATTCAGAACAGGTTTACTGCAGAACAACAGAAATTTCAGAGCTTAATTTACAGGTTTGGTAGATGGAATGAGCAGTTACAGGCAAGCACTCATGGGTGTAAAACCCCCACTAAAATTGCCTAATTTTAGCATCTCTCAAAATCATAGACTTAAACTGTAGTAAAATAGTCATTGTTGGCAAAACATCAGAAAAATCCCTTAAAACCGTACTTTTTAAGATCAGAATTGTAATCACCATAACAAGAAACTTCACGTTTGGTCTTTTCATTTGCATCCTCCACCTCTCTCTCTCTAATAATTCTGGGCTTTCCTCCTGCACAGCCGCATCCAAAGATGTTTCCAACCACCACTTGTTTTGAGGCTCTGACCAAACTCGCTTTTGCCTCACAATTAGATGCTGTAACAACAAAGCACTAACGAGCATTCTAGCCCTAACGCAGCTGCTAAATCTCCTTTGATTGGCCCAGCATGCCAAGTTGCCAGTCAGACTAATGACTTCCACCCTTTGCTAACAGGACAATGTGTTTCTAACTACTGAACTCTGACAATAATGTTTCCAGCTGTGCTGGTGAGATCACAAAAATGGCATTTTTATGAGTTGTAATCAAAAATGACTACAATGCAACACTTTCCTCACTCTGCCTTTGATGGTAAGCATGTTCACCCCCATTGAGATGACAATAAAAACAAGGAATGCTTTAATTGTGCTTGAAAATTATGAAATGTTTTTGAACACTCCTTTTTATGGGACCTAGACGTGATGGCCTGGCAGTCATGATAGCGGGTGAAATGCCGAAAGCTGGACAATAGTTTGGCAGACTTCGAGTACATCTGTGCTTCTGATGTTCTGAGATCCACAAGGTACAGCATAATCTCCAAATAACAAACAGAGCCCAACAGAGGAGTTCCTCAGATATTTGTCTTGAGAAGCGACAAGAGAATAGCTGCCAGTATGACCGACAGTTTTTATTATTTCTCCTGATTTTTCTACCCAGTGATACCCGTTTCCTTCTCACATCTTAATGAATACAATTCCCGTGCACACACCGACACACAGAGCAAATGCAGTTTCAGTTTTGCTGGGGTACGTACTGTAGGAACGGCATCAGCACCACGCAGGAGCGCAGCAGGGGTCTTCTCTTGATTTCCCTTCTGAAACAGGCGTTTTGCTGGAAGCCATCCTTGATGTTTAAGATATACTGATTATGCCAGGTAACAAACCGGACCTCCTTCAGACCCCGGCAGCTGGCTTCTTCTATCAATCTTACAACAGGCTGTTTGAAGAGAATTAAACACAGACATGATAAATTACGTGTACAAAAATTAATATTTTTGCCAGGACCTCAAAGAGTCCCTCTACCACTCTCTTCCCCTCCCTCGCCTCTCTTTCCCTTGCTCTGAAACACACTGACCACCAAAACCTGTTCAGTTTCGTTGTGATCTCTCCCACAAAGATTTCACAACTTTCCTGTGATTTGTTCTGATGCTATCACGTTTTCACATGTTGAATGTTAGGCCCGATATCTGACCTAAAACTCCCTTGCCACAAATTACTCTATTCACTTTTCATCTTTCTTTGCTGAACGTGAAGAACATAAGTTTGCTGCAGAACAATCTTTTATATAGTAATACATTCTCATCATTTTTGTTTGCTCAAAACAATAACCCCAAGTAACTTTCCAAACTGTTCAAAGAGGAAACGGACTGAAGATATCTATATAGCTTATGTTGCACACTGTATATATAGTTTTGGGTTACAACCCAGAAGCAGGATTCCAGAAAGCATTAAATACCTCGGAGTATTCTCTCCAGACGAAGTGGTCCCTGCAGAAGTATTTCCAGACCGTGTAGTAGTTGGAGCTGGAGCTGGGGCAGGATGGTGTGGACAGCCTCCGCATTTGGTCAAACTCAGCAGTTTCATATAATTTCATAACATTCAAATCCACCCAAAACTCGTGTCCCCTGGAAAGAACAAGAGAAGCAAAAAACTCTCACTGCCTGCAATCCATTAAAAAAAAAACAACAGTGGACAATGGTGAAAAAACAAACAAACGTGGCCTTCAGCACGGAAAAGCAGAAGAGCAGACCAACCACTGTCCTGACCCGCTGATATTTATTCCGTGTGTGTGTGTGCTGTGCACACATTGCTAGGCGGATCCTTGGCATTTGCAGCACGCTACCTGAGCACACACACCGCCCGAGCACACTGACGACGCAGCCACACAGCATTCAAAAGGTTACTCCCGTGAAAGTTGGTGCTTCGGGGAGGAAAAGCAAACATAAACATCTCCAGATGAGGAGCATCTGCTGCCAATCCACCCAAGAGTTCAAGTGTCTTTCCTCACGTGCGACAGCAGAGAAGCAGGGCAGTATGAAAGGACGAGGGGATTGTGCTGTTACGGAGCCAAGGCTGGGGAATATTGGCTTTGTGCAAGGAGCTACATCGCTGCTGCAGCAATCAGCACTGACACACGGCTTCACGTGAAGTGCCTGGCGCTTTCTAAAGGACACAGAACGAACTGGAGCTGCAGCTGAGGAACCTCGGAGTTTACCCTTTAACTAGAGGAATCCCTGATCTAGCAGTAAGAAGTTAGAACAAGAAATCTATAGAAACTGGGAGAAACGATAGTCGTAGCATTCATTCCCTACAATATATTTTTTTTATTTTTTAGAACTGGGATTAATATATCTCCAAAATATCGCTCTTTGCATAATTAGCTTTCTATTTTACAACCTACAAGTTGTCAGCTCACTGCAGTTCACCAGCAGCTACAGATCGCTGGCTTCTGGAAAGGCACCTTTGGAGACCATATAGCACATGTTTTCTTGGAGTTCTTCACAGCAACATGAATAAAGCTGATATCTGAAATCTAAAGCTTATTTAAAACATTTTAGCTGCCTCATACCATAAACATCCAAGTATTGTGCATGAAACCGGCCACATCAAGTGACGGCTCCTCTAAACATCCACAGGAGTTTACCAATGCTGATTTGCTTGAGAACGGTTGTGATTTTGGCAGCTTTTACACAGTTGCTGAGGAGTTTTGTTATACCACTCTCCCAGATAACTCCTGAAGAGTACAATGTTTAAAACACTACCATCAGCTGCAGCTGGAAGTGTCCTGCATGTCTGTTTTCTTCATTTCGTTGTGTCTGTGAACTAAGCACAGTTGGAAGTACCAAGTGCCCTCCTGACATCCATGAGAAGGCAACGTGTGCTGGGCCGGTGAGCCCACGACCAGGGGACTGCATCCAGTGCTGTCTGAGCAACTCCAGATTACTCCCTGTCTCCAATATTTTTTTATGTAGACTTACAGATACTGAATAGTCTCAGAAGCTGAACCAAATGTCCTAAAAACATAGCTCCGTGAGCTACCTACAGCTCTTCAGACACAAAACCCACACTTCTCTAAAAACTGTCAGAGAGCAGCATTAGCTACACTGAAAGATTTGTCAAGACATCGCCACCGCATGAAACCCGTGGAAGGTTTCAGTGTGTTCCCTGCTTGCGCCAGAGCTGTACACAGCCAGAACACGAGCACAGGGGGAAACAACCCCGTGGACACAGCCCTAAGGGCCTGCACCTTCCCCTGAGGGGGTCCCAGCAGGGCTGCCGTGCCACCCAGCACTGTGACGATGGCAGCGCAGCCACCCACACTGCTCAGGGCAGTGCATCGCGGCAGCCGGCCTCGTTCAGCTGCAGGCATCTTCAAACACAGCAGCAGGACCAAGACAAACGCCTGAGACGGGTAAAAGAGAGCTAGTCAGAAGGGAAATGAGCACTGATCAAATAAATGCCCAGGATGAAGGGACTGAAATGATAGGTAGGTCTTACCAAAACAAAAACAAAACCCCAAACCAACCAAAACACGTGTTCTGCAGCGAAAAAATAACAGAGGCACCCCACCTTCCTGTAGGGAGTCATCTGGTTCCCTAACAACAGGCTGCAGCAATCTGCTTTATTTGAAAACAATGTGTGAAACCATGAGGAAATCAGCTCTCTGCAGCACCAAGCCGGGTTACTAGCTAGCAGGCAGCACAAGAATGAGTTTTTGAGTGAATTTCTTCTCAAATCGATGTTAACGCTGCTTTAGGGGCATTTGCACTTTCTTATCAAGACATCTATACTGATACCATTCTCAACTTCAGGGTCCACTAGAAAGCAAGTTCAGTTTGATGCTGTATTACTCTGGAGTGAAGAGATGGACCCCGTTTCGGGGCTGTGCTGCCCCTACAAATCCAAGCCCCAAATCACCTCCCCCAGATAAGGTGCCACAAACTTCATTAGCCAAGTGCACATGAAGGCGTGTCGCAGTGCAAGCTCACGATTCACGCGTTTGTTCTCACTTGGATCTATTTTCAAGTCAAATACCACAACAAGATTTCAAAGATCTGTGACCTTCAAGAAAGTGCAAAGAAAGGGAAAAGCTCCTCTTTATAGACGAGTTATTTTCTTTTAAAGCAGTACCCCGGAGGTTTATGTGGCGTTACTCTAACTTCGTATATTGTACGTGGTACAGTCAGAACAGGTCATGAAGAGATGTTTGCTGCAGTTTTGTGTTAATGCAGTGCAAAGAAAAGGGAATCTGGAAGTTGAGACACGCTCCAAACACAATCAAAGCTTTCCACGAGCATGCTGAATGCTTCATGAACCAGTCACGTACTGGTTAACACCCTAAAAGCTAGGAGCCTTCCCGGTTCTGAAGACTGGAAAGCAAATTCTGCAGGCATTGAGGCGAGGCTGGCTGCTGATACCTGGCTTGGGCATTTCTGACCCGTGCTGTGTCAGAGCACAGCCTCCGGCACGCACACATCGCCGAGTGGCTGAGCAGCGAGAGTCAGGGGGAGCCCTGGGGAGGGAAACACTTTTTTTTGAGATGAAGGCAGTCTTCTCCTCGTGCTTTTCCTGCAGAGCAGGTTGATCTCGGCAGGATTTGGGACAAACTCCCAGCACCCTGGCTTGGAGCATACTGGCAGGATTCTGTGCTCACATTTTCTAACTGCACAGCACGCGAGGAACTGCCGGGGGTCCGGGCAGCTTTCCTCCAGCAGTGCTGTAACAACGGGGACACTTCACGTACAGTTCCAGTACAACAAACTGCTCTAAGCCTCCTTCCTACAGCAATAAAACCCCGCTGCAGCCGAGCTGTGCCTGTCTATCTCATCGGACTCTGTTGGAGACTTACGGTTCACCTGACAGCTGAGCATTTTTCTGCGAAACCTGTGTGCCAGGTTGCTTCTCGCACTGCTGAGAAATGCAGCGATTCCGTCTGCTGGGTGGGATTTCTTACCTTTGTGCAGCCCCGTTGATGCCTCCCCTCCATCAAATCCATCTCCCTGGAAGCAAACAGGCGGGCAGGACGCCCCCTGCTCCCCGCCACGGGCTGACAGCTTGCTGCAGAGCAAACCTGGGCATCACCCGCACGCCTGTGAGCTCCGGCTTTGAACAGGACACGTGAAGCGCTCGTGTCTTCTCATTCCGAAACAGAAACGATGGCTCTGTCTGCCTGGAAAGGTCACAGCATTTCTGAGCAGCACAGCGGTGCGTGCCCCGGGCCCTGCTCGCAGCCGGCAGCTCCACAGCCTCCTGCAGAGACAGGGGAACCTGGGAGGCTCCCCTTAGTCCTCGAGAAAAAAAAGGGGCTGGAGGTATTTCTGACATAGAGATAATTTAAAAATTGGTAGGGCATCCTCTGCCCAGCGCCCTCAGCTATGCAGAGAGAAGGCTTCAGTGGGTTCCTTCAGGAGGTAACAGAAGGGTTTTCCTGAAACCCAAACTTCTGTTAACACAGGGATGCTTTAAAGGGGCACTTGCATTTTTTTAAAAGTCAGTGAAGGGTTTAGAATTCTGCTTTCCGTTAATTTTAACAGAAAACTGAGTGACTGAATTATCTAAACGCTCTGAAATCTACACAAACTAATTTTCCCATGAATATTTTAACCATATTCTTTTAAACTCCCCTCATTTTGTACCAAACATTAGATAGAATAACACTACGTTGTTTTATACAGCTGAGAATCTTGGACAAATGCATTTACTTAAGTGACAGCATCTGAAAAATACATTGTGTGCCAAAAAACTGCCTGTTTTGGGGGGGATAATTTACAATATTGGGAATAAAGAAACATTCTTTTGCTAAAAATCTTAAATCACATCAAATACAGAGTCCTTCAGTATTTCTTTGCGTTAACAGTTCCTATCTCTATTCAGAATTCACTTTTTTGAATCAGAGCGTTTGCTGGCATTCAGGCTCTGAGCTCCTGCAATATATTTAGCAGTTGTTTAATAATAGCTCTCCAGTTTAAGCACTTCCTCTGTATATTAAAAAGCCTATTACCAGCTTATATAATGCGAAGCCACGGAAAAAAATGAGTTGTGATTACGGCGGGTGATTGCGTGATTACATCCCTGCTCGCAGCTTTGAGACCCCGGTGATGAAAGCAAACGTGACAACTGCACCTCTCCACTGCCCAAGGCCTAAATACAGGACAAAGACCCCAAGTTTCGGGCTGCAGAAGAGAGCTGGATGCTCAAGGTTACGTCTGAAATGTTCTTTAGCATAACCTCACCTTGCCTTCCCCGCAGCACAGCGCCCAGCTCCTCCCGAGGCACGACGCACGCTGCAACACGAGGCTGTGAGCCGGAGGATGGAGCAGAAGCTGTGGGTTAAATCCTGACGGGGAGGGGGACACCAAGAGCACACGGACACGCAGGGAAAAGCAGAAAGGAGACGGTGACCCCGGCTTGGCAGGGCTTTGGGAAAGCAGGCAGGATGCAGACACCTCGGTGGCACACAGTGTCACTGCGTGTGCACTGCGGGACGGCTTGAAATGAGTAATAAAAACAACGCTTTTTTTTTCTACGGTGTTTCCAAATGAAAAGTTGAACTTCTCTGCAAACGCCACGAAGCTTCCTGCTTCTGAAGCACAGATTGCTGTCCCCATTTTACCCCTGGAGAGACTTAAACAGCTTCTCCAAAACCATACAGAGAATCTGCAAGAGGTGGGAACAGAGATTTCTTGAGAACTCCTCCTCAATGACTAACCAAATAAAGGTCTGTTTATAAAATAGAGCAGCTCAATGGAATCGTTTTCACCAAAAGAATAAGCATATTGAACCCTATTAAGAGTACAGCACACAAAGAAAACCAAATTTGGTGCTGTGGAACAGCAGCAGTTCAAAACAAAATTCCACGAGCGCCCTCAAAAGCAGAACCTGGCTCCCGGGTCAGCTCAGCTTCCTCTGCCCCTGCTGTAAGACCTGACACAATCTCTTCAGGACACCAAACTGGGCGGGCACTTCTAACAGCAAGTTAAGATATTCATAACATTAATATAATATTCATGACTTTGGGGTGATGAAGGTGGCCTGCTAAAATAAGGACGGCTCGGGTTCACTCTGCCCCGCGTTCTTCTGAAGAACTTGGGTCTCGTGTGAGTCCTCCGCGCCCTTTCCACTTCGTAAGAATTGCAGAAGCTTCACCGCACGGACTCAGAGATGACTAGAAGAAATAGGTTTTGTAAATGCGCTGAAAACACATGTGGTTTCAAACTCTTCTCCTAAGTTCAGTTACATGTCATGAGTCTTACCGCAAGCTGAGTGCAGGAAAAAAAAAGAAACGGAGTGATCAACAAAGGTTAGTGCAGGAAATGAAACTCGGTTCCCATCAGACCAGCTGTGATACAAAGCACGACTGAGAGCTAAACACTACTGAGATGATGAAACCGGTGATTTTCTCTCTCTGACTAAGCCAGTTCCTCTCTGCAATAGCAACAACCTGCGAGGCGCTCAGGGGAACAAACCAGCTTAGAGACCCGACCAGGTACGAAAACTGCAGTATTTTTGTCTGCAGAGTCAGTCAGACCCAACCCAGCCCCCAGGGGAGCGAGCCGGGTCTGCTGGCTGCCTGCTGACCCCACACAGCAGCGTTTCCCCTGCCCCAGCCAGCAGTGCTCGAGGCCGCCGGCTGTAGCACGGCTCCAGGTGGGAGACAAGAGGCAGCCGAGCACTGCGTGAAACCCAACGGCACCTGAAGTGTGACAGCGAGACCTGCCTCGTCACGCAAACGTGCCGGCAGCTGCAAACACCACCAGCAGGTCTCAGAGCACCGCAGCCAAAAGGGGCTGCCACCAGAAGCCACCCTGAGCCCCTGGGGAGGGAAGCAGGGACGCAGTCTGTCCAAGCAGCTCTCCACGGCTGCTGCCAGCCCCTGCCCGGCTGCTGAGAGCCACACGGCTGCGAGAGGACGGCAGCAGCCCCGTTGCAGGGAGCTGTGCTGTGCCGGGGCGAGGGGAGCAGCACGGGCTGCTAAGCACGAGCCCGCAGCCTCGATCTTATCGGCCCCTGGTGTTCTGCCACCGAAGGGAGAGGGGCAGCAGGTGACGGGGCAGGAAACGAGCTCGCTATTTCATTTCAGCTGGTCCCTCCTGTGTGACGCTGCTGCTCCCCGCGAGGCACGCAGACGGATGGTCAGAAAGGAGCAGCAGAGATAAGGGCGCTATGGAAAGGTTCAGCACGCAGCTGCAGGCTCCAGCACGGCAAAAACAAACAAAAACCAACCCAACCAACTCCCCAGCCCGTGTTTTGCCAGCACTACAGCACCAGAGCTGCAGTGCCACAAGGCAGCTTTAAACCCACCAGCTCAGTTTGCTGCTGTACAGGGCACCAGGAGGGACTGAGCTGTTCAACCCCACGCTCTTACTCACAACATTTTAGGAGCAAACACTTTTTTAGAGCTTGGAAAACAGGAGGCACCAGCTAGGGGTGTAGCAACACAAAGAGGGATTCTGGCTACAAATTCAGTGACTTTTACACCGCCTTAGAAGTATAAATATGAAAACGTGCTGAACAGATTCTTTTTTCTTCCTTTAGGTGCTCTCTGGGGCCAGGAGTCCCTGGTATTTTCCAGGCCGCAGCGGGAGCACAGCTCTGCCTGGCAGTGCTCAGACAGGAGCAGGCTCTCAAGCTGCCTGCGAGGGGTTTGCTTTCACACAGCTGCAACACCAGCACGCCCTGGAGCGGGCAGATGCAGCCCACAGCCCACTTCTCAAAACTTCCCTGCACACCCCCCCAGAAAAGAGGGATCGCTGACCCCTGACAGCGCCGTGGGGTTTGTGCAGCCAGAAGCCACTCAGCTGTAGTTCATGTGGAAATGCTGCTATGGTGGGGGCAAAAACACCTTCATTGGAGCACAGCGGCAGAAAGCACACGGCAAACACTTCTAAAAGCACTTCACATGCTCCTTATTTAGGGTCCTGTTTTGCATTCCTTCTAGCGGGGAATTGAAGAAGTTCAGAGCCGCTCAGCTGTGCGCGCTCACCAAACGCCGCACGAAATCACCCGGCGGTGAATTTCAGCTGCTTGCTCATCTCCGCTGTTATCAATAACACCGCTGCTCCCCGCGCTGTGACAGCTGTGCAGCTCGCAACGAGAGCTTCCCAAATTTAACCATTTAACACGTCAGACCACGTGCAGAAGGCCCTGAACAACCGACGTGCTTCCACTGTGCCCTCCCAGACTCCAGAATCCCAGAGGCACATCCTGACGGTACCAGGAGGAGTTACAGCACGGACCCAAGAGTGAAGACACCCTGACAGCAGCAGGAATGAGTTATAGCATGAACCCAAGAGCGAAGGAAGCCTCGTTTCCTGCCCACATACCTTTGTCCTTCCCTCTCCTTGGCAGAACGCGGGCTGTGTGTCCCACCTGCCCCATCTGAGGAGGGGGAGCGAGAGCGGCGGTGGTGCTGAGCTGCCCAGCACGGGAAAAGCACCACGGCCCTTTTGGTGCCCAACGTGGGGCTCGAAGGCTTGAGCCACCAAGAGAATTGATTGAAACGTGTACAGCCACCACACTGACTCGCTCGTCACCATGCTGAGTGTCCTGTGAATAGCGGCTTGTTCGCTCATGTGGCACGCACTCCGTGTCATGCTCTCCTTTCTCCTCCGTACCCGACCCGAGGATGTACCCGACCCCACACTCTGGGCTCGTTTCTTTGAGTTCGCTGTGCTGCCAAGCGCTGGCCTTGAGTTTGATCTGGCATTCGGGCTCTGCGCTGTTATCAGGTGGGTCTCATGGAAACTATCTTGTAGAGAATATTCAGAACCACAGCGCCTTCCCTTCCCCACCTGGATGTCAGGTGATGAATGCTATCAGGAATGGGGCCCCCTCCTTCTTTCACGGTGGGCCAATTACAGCAGTTTGGGAGTATTTTGAACATCCACGTGTAACCCCTGTATTGCTATTTCTAATTCTGAATAACGGGTTTCCTCTCCTCTCTAAGCTTTCCAGCACTGTGGGAATTCGCTGGGCGGGAGATGGTTTGTAGTGATTTGGACAATGCCCAGACACCTCGAGATCCTCATGAAGTCCAGTGCACAGCATCCATGGGGTGTAAATTGGTGTAGAGTGCGCCATCAGCACATGCCAGCACACTGGCAGTAATTAACAGGGCTGAGGGGATGGGACCAGCAGCGAATAATCTGTCCTGCCAGCTTCAAAAATATGAAGACAATCTCTCTGCTCTGCTACAGGCCTGTGTCTCAGCTGGGGAGAAACTCTCCGAAAGACCTGCCCACCTCACAGAACGAGCATCTCCCTCCTCATCCAGACACAGTGATGTTCCAGCCACTAACTCAGGACGTGAACTGCAAGGAAGCACAGCCGCAAGAAGAGGGGCTCCTAAGAAAATGTGGCTCCAGTTCCTGCTGGCAGTTCCCCAGAGGCAGCAGAAGGGTTGATGTTATTCCTGACCCTGATGAGGGGACCTCTGCTTCTCACGTGCAAGAATTAAGTGGCAGACACTCCAGCTAGGACTGGAGGGTACTTCAAGGATCCAAAAGTGTGCTGCTGAGCTTTTGGCAGAGCTGCTCTGAGCGCAGAGATTAGGCAGCTGTCTGCCCTGCCTGGCCTTTCAGGAGACCCTTCTGTTGTAGGATGGCTGAAAGCTGAGGACCAGCAGGTACCAATCACTGCACCGATGGCAATATCGCCCCAACCGAGCCTCCCTGATCCCATCCGTGAGTTGGATGGAAATGAAATAAAAGTGTAACAAAAATGGGGGCTTTTAGTTCTCTGGCAGACCTGCCTGCAGTCGGCCAGTGAGGCTCGTGCTCTATTTAGAGCAAAGACAGATGTAGGTGGGCGGAACAGGAACTGGGCAACCGCACGGCCTCCAATTGCAGAGATGGGCTACAAAAGGTGATGTTTGTAACTACTACATTTTAACCAGTTTCAGGGTATTTCTGTTTTTAGAGAGTACTGCCACATTAAAAAACAACAAAGCCACAACCTCTGAGGAGCCATCGTTCCCTGTGAGCTGGGATACGCCGGGTGCACGCAGCTGAGCAGGGGCTGCAGCTCCCCGGGCCGAGGGGGGGATTTCAGCCAAAGAGGGAGATCTGAAGGTCAGGAACTGCACGTTTTTTTTTAAACAAATCCTCCTGTCGGCAGCAGCAAGGCTGCTTGTTTTGAAAAGCAGCACATGCACGATTAGACAGGTGTGTGTGCAGAGGGAAAACCTGCTGAGCTCTGCAGCCAAGCGCTTCCCCTTACTGAAGAGCATCAGAAAACATCTCAGCGGGGTGCTCTCACGCTGGGAAGCAGCACTGGGCATTGTTCTCTCCGACACTCAGCTGCAAGCTGCAACTTCTCCAGGGCCTCTCCTCGCGTGCACGAAGAAAACGGAGTGCTTGTAGGTGCTGTAACCTGCTCACATCCCCCTTTGTTTAGGCAGACTGGTGTTTGGCTGTGACTACTTGGTAGGATTTAAGAAAGCAAAAACACAGTTTATGATGAAGTTTTGGGCCAAACTATAATGAGTGAGCAGCTGAGGCACCTTGTTCCAAGGAAGTGACTGCAGAGGGCTCACCACTATTGCTACTTGGAGCCCAGGAACGCTTCCCTGACATCCTTCATCTCAGTACCACCGACACGCAGGAAGATTTATCCCAATAGCTACTTGAGGAACATCCCATTTGGGTCTGGAGCTCATTCTCCAGCTGAGCTGCCCTCCCCCTGCTCTGGTGAGCAGCCCCGCTGCGTTGGGGCAGCACCACGGTGGTGCCGGGCACGCAGCCTGCAGTAACCAGGCCACGTAAGCTGTGTTTCAAACACAGGCGACCAAACAACCACCACCCGCTGCCTATCAGTCAGCCTGGCTTCTGCACAGCCTTTCTTGGGCATGCAAAGTGCTGAGCAGCCGTTTCCTGGTCGCATGCAATCTGGAGAGATAGGCCTGCACGCCGGGGCTGACCACAAGAGATTAATAGCTGCAGCCAAAGCACACGGTCACCATGCGACCCGCGAGCTGTCCTGGCACGGCTGCCAGCCCTGCGGCACCGCGGGCACGCCGAGAGCTGCAGCTGGTTGCCAGGAGACTCAGCAGCCCGGGGACAGGGGCCGGCCTGCGGGGACTGGGAGTCACGCGCGGCCCGAGCCCGGCTGTGTCTGCTGGGAGGGGACGGCATGGAGAGGGGACTCACCACAAGGCCCAGGCCAAGCTTGTCCCCCAGCACCAGATCTCCTTTAAAACCAGGATCAGGTTGAAGGCTCGCAGTCAGCAGCTCTGCTCTTAAAAAGTTTCCCTTCTGGGTTCTCACCAATACCCATCTGGGGCCACGCAGCTCTCTGCGGGGTGAACCCATCCAGGAGCTGCAGCCCTTGCAGCTCATTGCTCCAGGAGGAGATACGATGAAGATCCAGCCTCCAGCCCTGCAGGAGCGTGTCACTGGGTACTCCAAGAACCTGCCCCGGCAGCGCTCGGCACCTGCTGGGTCCCTGCTGTGTCCCTGCCTGTGTAGGTGTCTGCCACCTTGCTTCCTGACCAGCTCAGGCAGGAGCTCGGGGTGCCAAGAGGCCATCAAAGTGCTCACTCACCAGGCTGGAAAGCTGCAGAATGAGCACAAGGGCGGCCGGCGGGTTCAGCCAACATTGCAGGCTGGGGATGTGATGAGTAAGCAATTAGGGAGCTGTGCTTCCTTGAAGGTTAATCACCCTGGGCTCCGTGCTGGGAGCAGGTAGGGGAGGTGTGTAGCAAGAGGCTGTGATGCACGCTCCAAGAAAAACAGCACAAAAACCATTTTGTGTATTTGCACAGAGCTCTAACTTGAATGACTCGCAGAGGCTTCTCTCACACCAACACTTGCTGTTCTCTGCTTTCAGAAATCTCTGTAAATATTTGGAAAAAATGGAAGCGTCTCTGTTGTAAACAAGAGTGAAATTTATCTGCTGGACAGTTACACGATTTTAAATCAGATTGCAATATTTTTCCAAGACAAAGGGATGAACCTGTGGGCTGATGGAGCTGAGGTTTGGTGCCCAACCCAGCGCCCAGTTAGGTGCACGCAAAGACACCTGGAGCATTAGGCTGGGTCTCTGACACCTAACAGGAAATGAAAACAAACTAATTCTGCCCTAAAACACTAAGGACAAAGGGATATAATCCTTCAGGAGGCAGAAGAAAGCACAAATCCACAAGGACTTGGATGGCAAAGACAAACTTGCAGTTCCCCCTGCAACCCAAGAAGTGTCTCTGAACCTCCAGCGCTGCCGGGGCGAGCAGCAGCGGGCTGACAGGATACGGCAGGGCAGGCGGGCTGTGAGAAATGTGCTCTTATTTCCTCCAGAAGAGATGATTCAGAGCTCAGAGCTGGAGCCTACACCCTGCACTCAGAGCACAGACCGTGTAGACCCGGTGAACCCATAAACAAGGCGCTTGCTGCTCCCCTTCGCAGGGGAGGCGGCGGTACAGCCCCGAAGCAGTTTTGTTTCTGATCTCAGGGCGCCAGAACGAGCCTAAATTGATAACAAACTGCTCGTTGGTTTCCCACGTAATTCAGTCATCTTCTGAGATTAGAGAACGCTGCTGTGCACAGAGCCACACGGAAGCTGCAGGGGAGAAACCCAGCACAGCACCAAGCCAAGCCCAGCGTTCAGCACGCAGTTAGGAGGCTGTGAGGCTGTGCCCGCAGCGCACGGTCAGCCTGGGTCCAGGCTCAATCTGCACTCCCCGTGACAGCACTGCCGCCTCCTCCCTGCTGGGTCACTGCAGAGGCTCATTATCCCTGCTGCCACCGCCCAGCAGGCTAATGAGGAGTGTCAGAGTGAGCACAACGCTGCCCTGCAGTCTCTCTCAACTCTCTCCATTTCTACAGAACTGAACTTTTCTCATTCCACACATATCAACTCCTTTAGCTCCAAAGAGCACCTCCCAGTTCCACACAGCAGTTTTAGGAGGCACCCAAGAATTTTCTGTGGCAAACTTCTCGGCTATATTTAAAGCAACATTGCGACAAGCTTTGGAAAACACTTGTATACCAGATATCAGACGAAGAGAGGGCAGAACCCATTGTACTTCTGTACCACGGCACGGTTAAGCACCCTTTTGTTCATTCGTAAGCAAGCAGAGCCAGGCACCTACCGGTACTTCACTTTGATCCTGTCGTTGTCGGGGTTGCAGTAGAGCCTCTCCAGGTGCTCCTGGGAATCGTTGGTCACACTCTGCCAGCTCTGGGTTGCTGTCCTCCTCACCTGCCAGTGGTAGGGCAGCACCGTGTGATGCTTGGGGCAGTCGCTGCCATAAACACAAGCGCCCTGCAGGAAATCCACACAGATCTCTATCCCATCCTCCTGGTGGGTGTGATATTGCAGCTGGTTCAGGAGCTCAAACACCAAATCGAGAGAAGCTTCCTCGCTTTTATCCTGGAATATCCCAGCACTGAATTTATTGCTGGGGTTCAAAGCGTACTGCACGGGGCAGCTGCTCTCCGGGAACAAGGCAGAGGTGCAGCTTTCCAGAACCTTGTCTGGGAACAAAGGACACGCCGCAGCATCGCCAGGAGCCGGGTGCAAAGGGTGATCCTGGAATGCTTCAGCGCTCGTCTCAGCAGCGCTTCCAGGGGGAGTTTCTGAGGAGAAGCCTCGCTCCCCTGCCCGCACCTCCTGCTCGGGGTGCCCAGGAGCAGGGTGAGCCCCCGGCAGCGGGGGCTGCACATCGGGGGCTGCGGGCACCAGCACGGCCACGTTACTTTCTGCCTGGGGGCACGAGGTACTGAGTTCCAGAGGCTTTTTCACAGCAGGTTCACATAAACCACTGTGGCCGCCACCCTGGCCTCGGGGCACAAAGACCCTGTCCAGGGAGCCGGCTCCCAGCAAACTGGTAAAGATGGGCCCCAGGGCGCGCAGGGTTTGGGTGTCCAGCCTCTTCTGCACTTGCTGCTTCTTCTTGAAGCAAGGCTTCACCGGCGGAATCTTCCCCGACAGCCTCAGCTGAGGAGGGAAGTCCTCCGGAGGAGGGCACCTCATGCCTGGGCAGTGAGCCTGCTGCACAACACACGCTGGCTTGGCTTCGGTGTCCATCAGACACAGACTTTGCTCTCTCCAAATCACTTTCAAATGTCCCAGAGCCTCACCAGAATCAATCTAGGGCAGAAAGGAAAACAAGACAGTTAATCTCTCTAATTGCTCATGGTTGACACGAACAAGATCACCCCTGGAGAGGATTTCGAGCCAGCAACAGCAAAACTCCTCCCCTCTCTGTGACTGCGGGTAGCCCCTAGGCACGTAAAGCATGAAACCAGCTAAACTCCGGCTAATTAATCCCAAACACACACTCAGCAGCTCCTCACACATGAGATCTCAGAGACACTCAGGCACGCACGCACAGTCCCTCAGGGGGGCAGGAGGGGGGCTGGGGCGATGCCCTGCTCCCCGCGATGCTGCTCACTGGCGAGCTTGGCTCCGGCTCCTTCCATGCCACAAAAGCAGGCGCTGTGCTGCTCACCTCTACGGCCCCGAAACCACGGCCCCAGCGCTCCCACCGCACCGCCTCTCCTTGCAGCAGACAGACGGACAGACAGACGCTCTCCCTCCACCCCAACACACCTTGGTACATGACCCTAGGGAACCGCTGCCCTTGCTCAGCCCCGTGCCCAGCGTCCCAGTGCCCTGCGCGGGGCCAGGACACAACCCCTGCCCGCTGAGCCACACCACTTGCAGCGCTCACTCCCATGACTCGCAGCCGGCAGCCACAGCTCCCCCCTGCATCCTGCCGTGCCCGCAGCACGCTGCCTGACTCACGCACCCACCCCGTGGCACGCCGACACGCCGGCTCGCCCGCCTCCTGCCAGCCTCCGCAGCGGGGCAGGAGACAAAGGGGGCTGGCAACTCGGGCACGGAGACAAACCTAATTAGCCCCAAGATGAAAAGTCGTTTGTTGTTTTTTTTTCTGGAGTACAAATACACGGCACATCTCACAGGTCACCGGAGAGCAAGCCGTCTGCCTTCTAATCAGGAGTCACGCAACAGTTGATTACCTTTAATTAGACCCTCTCTGCTCGCCCTGCCCGGAGCCTCCAAGGCTGGCGCGGAGCCCGCTGAGGATCACTTCCTGGTCAGCGCATTCCAAGCCAGGCGCCCGCCCGCTTCAACCCCCAGCCTCAGAGCACTGGGGGAACTGGGCGTTTGTTTCTCACTGCCTAGGATCTGCTCTGGAAAATCTCCCACTGAGTCTCCCCTGTTTTGGAACATGCACTGCGAGGCTTTCGCATCGCCCTGGGAAACGGCACTGTCAGGACAGCCAGGAAAAAAAAAAAAAGGAGTTGGACCTCTTGGCTTTCCTGCTCCTACGTTTAAAGCCACCAGGACATCTGCCAGTAAAAGCAAGCTCCAACAGCACTGTATCTCTCTTACTCTTGCACAGATAGCAGGGAACGCTCTTTCTAAGGGTACCACAAACCCTCAGGTAACTCCAGAGGCAGCAGCCCCCCCAGCTGCTTCACCTCCCCGTGGCCAGGCTCAGCCGAGCGGCAGCACGAGTGCCTTGGGGTCTCATCCAGCTGTGCCTCCAACGCATGTCAACGCCGGGCTGCTCCCGCGATTACTTGATGTGAGGGAACTGCCTTAGCCCACGGAGCTGAGCCTCCCAGCGCCTCTCCACACAGCAGGCAGCGGGCATGGCGACAGCAGGGCTGCCTGCTTCCATTTCAGCCCTTTCACATCCATCCCCCGGCACTATTTAGAAGCGACCTCAGCAGCCGCCCAGCGTCGTACCCTGCTCGCACAGCGCACCCGGCACAAGGAGACCTCCCGCAGGGGGGGTCCCAGCCCCTTCACACTGGACCCCACGGCTCCTGCCCCTCACCGAAGGGGGCGAGCCCAGTGCCCGCGGGATGGGCAGGGGGTAGGGGAAGGCAGGGAGAAGGGGAGAGCAGCAGAAAGGGGAAGGCAGGGGTTAAGATAGGGGTAGGGTAGGGAGAGCCGCCCCGCAGACACCTACCGGCTGGCTCAGCAGGGGCGGCACGGCCCCGCCGCCCGCGAGGGGGCTCGGCCCGGTCCGGCTCGGTAAAGCCCAGCCCAGCCCAGCCCGGCTCGGCTCAGCCCGGCTGTGCCCGGCTCGGCCCCGCTCCGCTGCCGGCAGGGCGCTGCCGCCGGGCCAACGCCGCCACCCCCGGGAGCGGGCGGAGAGCAGCAAAAAGGAGAGAAAAAATGAAATAAAAAATAACTAAAAAAAAAAGAAAAAAAAAAGAAAAAAATTTAAAAGAAAAAAAAAAGAAAAAAAAAGAAAAAAAAAAGAAAAAAAGAGCTAATAACGATGAATATAAAGAATTAAAAGCGCCTGCCCCAGCCGGCCTCTTGCTGCAGCCTTCCCAGCCGCTGAGCCTTGCCGTGCCGAGCCGAGCTGTGCTGAGCCGATCTGATCCGTGCCGTGCCGCTGGTGCCGGTGCCGAGCCGCCCGCAGCGCCGCCCGCGGCCCCAGCGCCGGCCGCGCCCCCCCTGCCCCCGCCGGGCTTTAAGCGGCGCTTCCGGAGCCGCCGGGCCCGGGGCGGAGCCGGCACCGCCCGCACGGGGACGGGACGGGACAGCTCGGCACGGCACAGCACAGCTCGGCACGGCACAGCCCGTCCAGCAGCGCCCCGGTGCTCACTGCCCCCACCCCGGGCAGCCAAAGCCCCCCCCGAGCAGGGCGGCAGCACCAGCGCATTTTTGGACACTGCCGTAACCCTGCAGCAAGAGGCGAGCGGCTCTGCTGAGCTCCTGCAGGCGGTAACCGCATCCTGTGAGCCTGACCTGCAGACAGCACAGCCGGCAGCAGGCAGCCGGGGCTGCTGGGGGAAGGAGGGAACGGCTCCGAGCCCAGTGCTCGCTGTTAAAATAAGGTTTCCAGGCTCAGACTGCTTGTTCCAGGGGCAGAAAGCAGCCCTCCTTCCTCCCAGCATATTGCAGAAGGGCCATCCCCAGCTGCCTGCAGCACGCCACGCCACAGCCGTGTCGATTTTCCATCTCTGTGTTTGAGATGAGAGCCACAGAAGCTGGGCACCGAGGGGATGCTGCGCACCGAGGGGATGCTGCGCACCCAGGCACACCGCAGCTCTCGGCTCCCCCAGGGCCCTTCCAGCCCCAGCACGGCTCCCTTAGCTGCTGCTGCCCCCTGCGCTTCCCAGGGGGAAAAGCTCTCATTTCAGCTCAATGCACTCCCGGCAGGTCAGCCAGGGGAGGACAAAGCTGTGAGACACCACACACCGCTCCGTAACACCGCCGAGTCTGCGAGGTAAATGCCCTTCAGCTCAGCTCCCCCATCAGCAGCTAACCAAACCTCCTCCACGTGTTCTCAGGATGCCTTCACCTGCAAACAGACTGCTGGGGAGGCTTAACAATACTGGCTTTAATTAGTTTTAGGTAGCCCTCACGGATTTCAAGGCATTACCAAACACAACGTGTGAGCGAGATGCTCAGCAACACCTCCCCCGGGGTGTTCGGGGCATGCAGAGCACCAGCAGCACACCTCACGGCACGCCACAGATCAAGATGAGAACCGAGTTGTCCTCAGGGGTACCTGGGCTTCCCTTCAGGAACTTCATTTCTCCCATTTCTCCCACTCGATGACGAGCCCTAATCACCTTCAAACAGAATTCCAGCCCTACCCCTGCTCCCACAGCCACGTACCAGCAGACAGGTTATGGAAGTACCACAGAAAAACAAGTGGCAATGATGCAATTTTTTTTTTCTAACATTAACAGATGGAAAAAGAGGATCTCTGAGCAGCTCACTGCTATTAAGGTGTGCTGACTCTTCCACCCCTAGTAGATTTTTGCAGGAACTGTGCCCATTTTTCATCATGTTGTATGTCAGCAGGCTCAGGCTACGGGAGAGATTTCTTTTCTCCCCCTTACAAATTGTAAAGTGAGACATTTTGAGTCTATTTCTATCGACTCTCTTAATTCCAGGACCAGGAATTTTAATCGTGGTTTTTTTTTTTTGTCTGTTTGTTGTTTTGTTGTTTGTTTGTTTTTAAGAATTAAAAAAAGAGCTTGATGTGTTCACGTGAAGGTGAAATGATGCAGGCCAGTTTTCACTAAAGGAAATGCGCAGGGAGGAGGGCAGCAAGGGTTTAACAGCCGTGCTCTGGTGCCCTTTGTTGGAGTGACACCTAGTGGGCTGATTTGCTTCGGTCTGAGCTGAAGATGAGGAGAGTAGGGGTTCCAAGGTCCAAACCCACAGAGATTGAATAAATACTCCGGTATTTATTTACTGACAAGGCGGGTGTCCGTTCTGTTTTGTGTCTGGGATAAATGCTGGGTGAGTCAGCCCCCGAGAATCTCCTTACAAACATTATCAAACATTATTTCATTCATTTGGTCTACACGCAGAAGGCACAATCAAAAACGTTTAAAATGTCAAAGGAGGAAATGGGAACAGATGAGATCATTTCAAGGCACCAAAAATGGGCCACATACACCACACCGAGCTCCCTCCAGATGCAGCAAGTGTCACAGAAATCCAGCAGGTTTCAGCTTTCAGAAACTAAAGGTGAACACAGCGATCAGTCATTTCAGTGCAGTGTTCCAGAAAGCTAAAAAAGGCCAGCTCACGGAACACCAGCGCTGGGTGACACTCTCCTTTATTCACCCCAGTGCCCACTGCAGCTATTTTCCCTCGTCCTAATGCCGAGAAGTGTACCTCAGACATTCTGCCCTGCATACAGCGTCTCAGAATTCCTCCCAAATTCATTCCCAGATAAGAAACCCATCCCCTCACGCTGTTTGGAAAGGACGCTGGTTGAAGACCAGCCCACAGACTGTCCCTGCAGCTGTGACAGCTGCGCTGTTCGGTGGGCCCTGCCCGAGAACAGATTTGTCTGACAAACAATCCAGCCAGATTATGTCTCCAACTTGAAACCTCAGACTTCAAAGAAGAAAAAACACACGAAACAAACAAAAAAAACATAGCACAGAGAGAACTGAAAGGCTTCTCATCCGCCTATTCCACAGAGACAGCAAAATCAAAAGTTTTTGAGCGCCGTGCCTGTTCATTCAAAGGAGGTCTTTCCTTTGGATTTCAGCAACCCCCCGTCAACTGATCCAACCTCAGAGCTCTAATCCCTCACTGCGTGACAAACTTCAGCACTTCCAGGTAAACGTGGGGATTGCAGAATATCAGAAGAGTTCTCTTTTCAACAAAGAGTTATTTTTTTCCCAATCACAGTGAAGTTTTTTTCTACAGTGAAGCTTTTTGCTCTGCTCCAATTTCATCGTTGGACATCACAGAATCGCAGACTGGTTTGGGTCAGAAGGGACCTCCCAGCCCACCCAGATGGTGTCCCAGAAGGGACCCCAAATCCCTGACAAAGCCAAAACAAGCAGAACACAATTCCCCCGAGAATAAAGCAATAACCAGCTGCAAAGTGTCACAACCCTTTCAGACCAGATCTATACCGGTCTCAGCTTTGGTGAGTTCCTTCAGTTAAAGCAGCAGAGGAGACAGACTCTGCCTTCCACCCCACAGTGCCCAGACACCAATTACACCCCGGATATTCAAGCACCGACCTGCCGGAGCCCCGTGAGACACCAGGAACTGCCATGTAGCCAGAACAACTCCGCATTACAGCACTGCAATTCCCTACCGGAGCCACAAAGGCACTGCAGCTGCTCAGCCCCATGGCACCTACACCCAGCGCTGCTATGGTGATGGAAGAGCCACCACAAAACTCTCCTGGTTCCGTTCCCGACCCGCCTTGAGGCTGTTCCCTGCCTGTGCTGCCTCACTTCTGCATGTCAGGGATTCTCTCAGGATTTTGAAACCTGGAGGAAGAGATAGCACAGATCAACCAGCTGGAAAACCAAACAAACCTGGGAATACATCGTGGAGCCGTCGTGCTGCAGCCTCGTGATTATTCTCCCACGCACCCTAAGCACGCAGGCTGTCAGAATCTGATCACCAACACAGCACAGTCAGACTGGTGGCAAGCATTTTTAAACCCTGGGCCATTAAGATTCATGGCAGTACGGAGGGTAACAAACACACCTTTGCTGAGGAGCGCTTGTTCACTGCTTATCAGCTGCGTGGCAAAGCCCACCTTCCCACCTGACAGCAGCGTGGCTTTCAGTCTGTACTTCACACAGTGACCGGAGACAGCAAAACAGGCAGAGCAAACCTGCTGGGAAATGCCTCTGCCCAACTTTAAAGCTTTTAGCTTAGTCCAGCTGAGTTGTAGAAGTGTGAGAAGCAAAGATAAACCTCATGTTTCCAGAATAAAGACCACTCCTTCTGTGTTTTAACATGAAAATTGGTAAGAAACATTTTTCATAACTTACAAGGCTGACAGTGCCAATGTTTGTGTTAGCAGAACAAGTTTTGCTTTGGGAACAAGAGCCATTGTTCCTCTGGTTTTGAAGCCTCGTGTCCCCAGCAGCTTCTGAAAAAAGCTTCAGATAAGATGCATTCAGCACAACACGGATTGAGGTGCTTAAACAGAAACTCGAGTTGTTTTGGCAGAAATCCTCCCCATTTATTTTGGGGGAAGCGAGCACGGCATACTTAGACTGAACACGAGGTGACAGTTTGGTTGTATGCAATGTTCTGCTTAAATTCCTGCTGCCTGGTACCAAGACTTTTTTTTAAAAATCACAGCACTCATTTGTTTTTTCCAAATAGAACTTTTCATCATTCTTCTGCCCAAAACAAAGTCACATTTCATCCTAACGGAGAGCCAGATGGGCACCAGGCAGGCTGTGCTCCGACACGCTACCGTGCTGCTCGTGTAAACCCAACCCCAGAACAAAAACTGAATTACATTCCACCACAACACACGTTTACCCAGATGAGCGGAGAAAGAAATCTGCAAAAATACAACAACCTGGAATCTTAAAACAATCTTACATGTAATCTGTCCCTTGACAACTCTAACAACACACTTTAATAAGGAAATTCCTATAATATTGATCAAATGGTGATGTTATTATACATTTAGTTTTAAATTGTTTTACAAACAAGACTGATCTCCAGCTCCAGAGACACAGGGCACACAGAGCAGAGGCATTAGGAGGAAGCTTTTCAACAGCCTCCACCTGTTTCGCATAACGGGCTCTCATCACAGAGAACCTGCAGCAGAAGTCAGGCATGCTGGAAGTCCCCTGCAATACAGACGCGCATGCTTAGAAGGTTAAAGATGTTGAAACAACTGTCTGCTAAAATACCTCTGATGATCTCAATTTCCACAGAGAAAAGTATTTAACTAAACCAGTCTGAATTAGTTTTCTGTTACTTTTAAACAACTTTATATTTGAAAACGGAGAAAACAGCCATGGAAATGTTTAGAAATTAAGAAAGCACAGCTCAAACAATTTGATCCAGCTAGGTGTGAGAACCACCACCAATTGCTCAAGAGCTGCAGTGAAGAACAACACCAAAGGACAGCAGCCAAGGCTCCATGGACCACCACCCGCTGAGGCCCCCTGGCCACACGTTCCCAGCAGCCGGTGACCCGAGGGTGCCCGTGCGTGGCTGCTGCCACCTGAGTGATGGAGACAAGGGGTGGCTGAGGGCAGTGCCAGCCCCTTTGTGGGGACACAGCTCGGTACTCACCGCGTTGTGCTGGCTCTCGGTGCTGTGCTCCTCCTCTCCGTGCTCCCTGCGTTCCTCCCCGCCTCACCTCACGCCGTCAGCCCGCAGCGCCGCGCGGGGGCCCCGCTGCCGGCCCCGTGCCAGGCCGTGGGGGCCGCTCCCAGCGCCGGGCATCCCGGAGGCCGCTCCCTGCGGGTACCACAAGGAACACAGCGTCACTGCCGCTCCCGGTAACGCCCCACACGTACACATTTTATGTCTCTTTTTAACGCCACCGGGCCTGGTTACGCACCCCCATGGCGCCGCCCTCCTCCTGCTGCTGCCACAGCCTCCGGTGAGCGGCCCCGGTTCCGCTTCCGGTCCCGCTCCCGGTTCCGGTTCCGGTTCCGGTCCCTGTCAGCTGCCGCCGGAAGTGCGGTGAGGAGGCGGCGGAAGCGGCTGGGAGCGGCGGGCAGCGGCCATGGCGCCCAGGGGCGGCCCCGGCGGGCGGCAGCAGTCGGAGGAGGACCTCCTGCTGCAGGACTTCAGCCGCAACCTCTCCGCCAAGTCCTCCGCGCTCTTCTTCGGCAACGCCTTCATCGTCTCCGCCATCCCCATCTGTGAGCGCCGCCACCGGCACCGGGCCTGGGCCGAGCTGGGCCCTGAGGGGGGCTGAGGGGGCTGGGGGGGGGCTGAGGGGGGCTGTGAGGGGCTGGGGGGGGGCTGAGGGGGGTGCCCGGGGCTCCACCCGGGTCGCGGGGCGCTGACGGTGGGGGTTTATTCGTGCTGCTCGCTCCCGCAGGGCTGTACTGGAGGATATGGCACATGGACCTGGTGCAGTCGGCCGTGCTGTACGGCGTCATGACCCTCATCAGCACCTACCTCGTGGCCTTCGCGTACAAGAACGTCAAGTTCGTGCTCAAGCACAAGTGAGTGCTCTTATCCAGTAATTCCTCACAGAATGCATTAATGTTATTTTATATGAGTAAGGACAGGTGAAACATTGCTCCGATGAGCTACTTTACATGGAGTTGTAAAGGTATCTGACACGTTGTCTTGCTTTTTGCTGCCTTCAGAGTTCATTGCGCTCCTTGCTGAATTACATTAGCTCATGGCACGATAAATCTTAAGCTCTGTCAGTGCAATATGGAAAAGTTACCACTGCAATGTTTAACTGCGACCTTCGCTTCTTGGCTGCTTTGCCATTGAAAGTCCTCAATAGGAGTTTAATGTGTGGCACCAAAATGTCACTCGCACGCTCTGCCTAAAGCTGGTGCCTGTTACCACGATGCTGTGAGCTTCGGCACGGGGGAGCAAGACACGTTGATCGTGTACTTGTCAGGCTTCCTTGGTACCAGTAAATCCCAGTTGGTTTCTCTTAGCTCTCTTGTAATTAGGGAATAGCCTGGGCTTGTCAGCCAGCAGCACAATGAAATAGAACTGCCTTCGATCCCAGTGGGTATTGCCACAAACTCCATTTGACAAGTACTGCTCCTAATTTAATTAGTGCTAATTGTTCCTTAAGCCTGGCAGAGCTGTTCAGTATCGTGGCTGGCTTTTATTCTTCCCTGTAAAACACCACTTCCTCTAGGCACATTTTTTTTTTTTCATTTTGCAACTTTAACAAGAATGATGTTTCTTACAGGGTAGCACAGAAAAGAGAAGACGCTGTTTCCAAAGAAGTTACTCGTAAGCTTTCTGAGGCAGACAACAGGAAGATGTCCCGTAAGGAGAAGGATGAAAGGTAACCTCTTCTGCCTCTGTCTTGTTTTAATAGTGCCTGGCGTCTGTAAAGCAATGGGTAGGGTCTTAGACACTGTTGCTTGGTTGTTGTTTTTCTCTGTAACTAGAAACTTTTTCTTCTGGTAATTTGAATTTGTTTTGTTTTTATGATAAGTAGAAAAAGGTTTTATTTTTTTCCCCCGATATGTAAAATCTATACTGTCAGCTTTTTGTTCAGCTATAAATCCTTTTGAATGATCAATGAATGGTTTTAACAATCAAAGCCGTTATCAGTAAGGTCCCATAAGGCAGCCTCCCGGTCCCTGAGGTGCAAAGCAGAACGCCTTTTAGTCCAGGCCCGCCGGTAACCGCCTGAAGGGAAGCTGCCGGGCAGGGCGCATGCGACATTCGTGGTTACGTGGCGCAGCGGGCTGCGAGTTCCTGCAGGACAGCGCTTCCTGCTGCTGCTGCTGCTGCGCTGTGCTGCTGGTTGCGCTTGGCACCCCCGGTGGTTGTAACTGGGAAAGCAGGCGCGCAGATTTCCCCTGCGATAGCTCTCAGCAATATCCAGGCAGTGCCTGCTAAGGATCAGAACGTGCTTTGTGCCCGTCAGGGCTGTACAAGGCATGAGGAAGAGAAGTGTCTTCTCCTTGGAGCACAAAAACCACGCCTTCCCTTACAGCCAGGCAGGCTGTTACTATCTAACAGGTAGAACCCTGCAGGCACTGCTGTTTATAAAGGTCTGGGTTTGATGCGCATGGACAGAAGACAAATCATAAATAAATATGCAAATGCAGAGAATGTGCAGGGTTTTGTGTTTCACTGATGAGCTGACTGGCAGTTTCTGCTGCGCTGTCTTTTAGAAGCTGGCTGTGACAAGAGCCATGTGGTTTGTTATGCCTCTGGGGGTCACTGTCTCCAAATGGTGGGTGTGCTGGGCTATGCCTTAATGTCAGCGTGTGAGTAATGGCTTTACCTGTTCGTAGAATTCTGTGGAAGAAGAATGAAGTTGCGGATTACGAAGCAACAACCTTTTCCATCTTCTACAACAACACACTCTTCCTGGTCCTGGTCATCATTGCTTCGTTTTTTGTGCTGAAGAACTTCAACCCCACCGTGTATCCTTTCTTACCGCGCCTGGAACAGCCGAGGCCCTGTTCCTGTTTACTGTCATTGGTACCTGGATTTGTCAGCTGGGCTGCAAGTGGACCCTGCTGATGAGTGTGGTTCATTTTAGTACCTCAACTTAGAAACACTTGGAGTGTAAAAACAGAGAATAGAAAAAGAAAAAAAAAACACGTCCAAATCATATAAATATCATCTGTCACTAGGTGTTTTAAGGATATCACTGGGGCAATCTATAAAAATTTTTATGGCTTTGCCATTTCAATATTGTAATTATGCAGTAAGGAGGCAGCTCATGTTCTTGTAGAAACACTATATCGGTGTTAATTGCCATGTGCTGCTACATTACACAACTGTTTAGTTTCAGTAAATTTACCAGATTTTTGTTACTTAAATACTGCTAAAAACAGTTTAAAGAGGACAGGCCAAGCTTTAGGAGTGTCCTCATTCTGGGTATTCGGTGACTTGCTGATAGCCTTGATGTTAAGCTGTGTTTCAAGTTCTGGTGTTGCAGCCCTATTTTAAGTCTACAGAGAAGACTGTTTTAATTTGTTCTTTTTCATAAAACTTCAACTAAATGTTCTGAAAAAAAAAAAAGTGGTATCTTTAAACATACCCATCCTTAACCTTCTTCCTACAGAAACTACATCCTTTCTATAAGTGCTTCGTCTGGACTGATCGCCCTGCTATCTACAGGATCCAAGTAGACACAAAAAAAACCAACAGTTCATTTTTGTGGCAGCGTTCAACTTCCATACAAAAGCTTAAGGGAGGAGTAGGAATACATGTTTTTATAATGTGACTGCCTGAGGGTCTGGGGGGAGGGTTTCAATAGAAAACTAGTGAATTATACATTTGGTATCTTTACGTGGTATTATTCAAAAAATGAATCAAATTTTTTACATAGCATTGAAAGGAGATGGCATGTGAGCAGTTACCAGACAGCCTTTCTGAAGCTCTTCACGGCTGTGATGATTCTGCAGACCAGTGAACACCACGAGCAGCCCATAAGGGGTGCTGCACAGCAGCACAGAGCAGCTGGAGTCAAACCCTGTAACAGAGCTTGCCTGTAAATTTGGTTGTAAGAGCCAAACTCCACGGTCGTGAAAAGTGACAATCCATTTATTATTGTAACTTGCAAAGTTTTAATAAAAAGGAAGCTTTTTGTCATTTAATTTCCTGTATTCCCTTTGTCATTTTCTGAAAGTGGGTATTTCTGGGGGTGAGCAACATGCATAGGCTTGTCAACTGCTTCCATTAGAGAAGAGGCTTCTGCAAGTCAATGTGTTTATTGTTTTCATTGGAAATACTCTTCATTTTTAAATGACTTTGAGTCAGGACAGAATCCGAAGAGCATCTCTTAGGAAAACATTCTTGAATTTGTTTGATTTTTTTTCCCATTCATTTCTGAAGTCATAAATCAAAAAAAAAACTGCAGCTTTTCCTGGCATGACTTAACTAAAATGCTTCAGCTGGCTTTTTGTAATGGGTTTATCAGGCAATCCTTTTTTTTTTCTATGCTATCAGTGAGGCAGCTGTTACTTAAAATGCTAAACACTGCTACTATTAATGGAGCCGTATTGTAGAAGTCACAGATACTGCTGTTACAAACTTCAATCTGTAGGAAGGAAGAGAAAGCTTATAATCAGATTTAACCTAAAAATTACTTTGCTGATCTTTGTGCTTCAATAAGATTCATGCTTATGTAAAATTTACTGAAGAAGATGCTGAAGTGCAGGAGAGGCTGCAAGGCAAGCCCAATAGCGTATGCTGCTTGTGTGTTCTGCATAGGAAGTGGAAACAGTTCTTTTTCCTACATAGACAACTTTTCAGCTTTGGTAGTTTCCTGGTCTGACTTGCACCACTGATCCCAGGGCTAGTGCCCATGAGGCAGATTTCAGGCTACTTACCTATTTCATTTTCAGAAGGAAGGTGAGAGTTGCTCCTGGCAGGCCTGGGGAGAGGGCCCTGAGCAGTGACAGCGCTCGGTGTGGGAGGTGCTCAGCGGCCCCTCTGCTTGCTGTGGCCGACCAGCCCGTGTCTGACGGGAGAGGGTGGGTGCTGAAATGCAGTGGGGCTTCATGGAGCTGCCACGCGGATGTTCTTGTGGTGTTGGTCTCAGGCCAAAGCGTTACGTACGACCGCTGCCTGCTGTAGTGGGCTAACTTCTCTGCAGAATGATTCACGGCTGTTTTCAGCGCCAGCCCCTGCTTTATCATAACCGGTGTCACCATTGGTAACAGAGCTCCAAGGATAGAATCAGTTGCACAAAATGCTTTTATTGGGTCCAAGCAGAAGTCAAAGTCAGACTGCATTTCTTGATATACAGCAGCTAAGTTCATTTACACATAGCACAGCTTATTGGATTAAATACAGGAGAGAACAAGTCAAGTATTCCTATCTGCCCACGTGGCCCCCGGGAGCGCCGCACGCGTCGCAGATATCCTGAAGTTAAGAGGAGTAGCATAGAAGGGTCCCATGAATACTGTACATAGCTGTACCTCTAGGAACCGTGTCCCTAAAGTCTCAGTACCAGTGTGAAGGACTAACCGAAATCATCGGCGCGCTTTACAAAGCAAACTCATGGTAAAACATGGCATGGCTCTGAAGG
The DNA here is from genome assembly GCF_047663525.1 of Anas platyrhynchos. Taxonomy (NCBI): domain Eukaryota; kingdom Metazoa; phylum Chordata; class Aves; order Anseriformes; family Anatidae; genus Anas; species Anas platyrhynchos. The sequence continues at coordinate 1,448,112 of NC_092595.1, read as the reverse complement.
TGGGCAAATTAATAGCGAAATGTTTACTATCAACTGCTGCAGAAGGATGGAATGCTCACAAAAGAACTACCCGTGTCTGAAAAATACAATGCATTTACTTATGCCCGATTCCAGAACAAGTTAAAGCAAACGTAGCCTGCCAAAACGCACACCTGATTGTTTCTGGTAGTTTTCAGCAGCTATGCACTACGTAGATCTATAAGGATCTGTGTCCTCAGAAGCTCAGGAATATTGAGATTTGCAATAGCTATGTCTACAAGCAGGCAAAAGTAGAGGCAGGTTCCTAGAAAATGCAAAAAACTATTTTACCATGGATTTCTTGGGTTAAAGTTTATCTAGAATTAAAATTGTGCAAACAGGAGCTGTTTGCATTCACCTGACATGCATCTGGGGGGTTTCAAACTGTGCTCGTCTGGCTTCTACTCGACGTATGTCTTAAGAGCACCACATAGCTGAAATAATTGTCTAGTTAGCAGTTGAGCAATACAATGCATAACTAATTCTCTGACTTAAGTTCATTTTTCCATTACAAACAAAATCTAAAGCATGTACTCAGCATTAAAAAAAAAGCAAACGGAAAATTGGAACTCACCCACTCTGTCTGTTAACCTAACTGAAGAAACTTTATAGCTGAGAATTCCCGAATGTGGTTTTATTAAAACCTAAGTTGTATCTGGCTTTTCTTCATTGAAAAAATATATCTGTACATCCTTCTTTAATTACCAAGTACCTGAAGGTTATAAGTTATTTTTTGCTTTACATGTGTTTTTCACAGCACAAGCATGAGGTGCTAAGAGGAAAGTAAAAATTAATGAATTCTGTCGAAGGTAAGAAAATACAAGAAAGTTCTTGCTTGTAAAGGAGATCAGCTGTGCTTTTAAATTCACTGCAGATTGGTAGCAACAGCACACGTCTCGGAGGATCCAGTAACAGTAGACACGGAGCAGCAAGCTGCTGACTGATTCTAATGACCGGATATTAACTCGGGACTGTACTTCTGTACAGAGCACTTATTAAACCATGCAGTCCAGGTAAGTCATGCATTGCATTATGATCTGTAGTCCTTCTTGCTGTAGGGCTTATTTCCCAGAATATTATCTATTTCATTTACAATATGCGATGTCATCTTTGGAAGAACCTGGGGGCAGAAGAAAGCCAAGGTTTAATCAAGCCTCCATTAAAGACAGTCACAGGTTTTTCCAAAATTAAATCTAGATTCCATCAAAGAACGTCTCCTCTGGGGCTGCGTGTGTGTGAGGGACGTATTGCAACATTTATCTAATAACAGTTTTCCTCTAAGGGAAAAAGATAAAGCAAGTTTATGCTGTGAGACAACCACAGAAGTGCTTGTCCTAAGCTCTGCGTGCACGAGGCCGCTCGACGGCAGCGGAGGCGGCAGGGACATCAGAGAAAGCTCTTATCCGCGAACAGCAACAGAGGCTACCGAAGGCCCGTGTGGGCCCCGTGCTTTCAGGATGAGTGCTGCAGATTTAGTGGAATAAATCATGTCTTGATGTCAGCCCACGTGCTTCTTTCAGTTAAGCCTTGAGGTGAGATGCGTCACAACCCACGGACCCCACGGACACCCCCTCCTGCTGCTGAACACGGACACGGCCGCTGCACTGGGGTGTCAGTCGTGGTGAAGTGAGGCAGTTTTGCCTAATTAACGTGTATAATTAGCACTCTAAGAGGCCTGAAACAAGACACAAAGTACTAAAACCCTTAAGAAAACGAGGGCCTAGTCTCATGGTGCCTTGAAGCAAGGCAGGAGTCAGGCAGGAGCTGCCGCGAGCACTTGCCTGTATGGCTCCCAGGTTCTCTATCAGCTGCTCCGGGTTGGAAGATCCTAGAAGAACAGAGCTCACCCCCTCGTTTCTCAGACACCACGCTGGGAACAAAGTCACAGGATGGTTAGGAACAAAGGGTTCAGTGCACTGCACTACTGCCGATCCCGGTAACTGCCAGAACTCCTGCCTCTATTTGACAAATAACAACAGTATTTTTGGAAGCTGTCACTTCCCAGGTCCCCTCTGAGTCATTCCTAATCCAATCCGGCAGGATAGTCACGCATCGTCTCGATGCTTCCTTTTTCCATTTTTACCAGTGCTGGCTTTCGTTCTGTCGGGCTGCAATTCCCCATCCCACGGAAGGAGAGCTGGGGATGCCTGACCCACCGCGCCTGCACCGGTCACCACCTCACAGACTGCTCTTTTCCCATTCCTCGGTCAGCCACACAATTCTGTGAGCCGAGTAATCCGGGACTACTCGATCCAAGGAAGGTCTGCCCCTCGCACCTTCTCCCCTGGGCCTTTTTTCCTGACAAGAGCAGGGAGAGGCACGGCGCCACCACAGCCCCCGCGCCCCCGCTTACCGACTGCCAGCTGAGGTAGTGTGCAGCCCAGACGCTCCGCGATGGGCGAGAGGTCCTTCAGCTTCGTTTGCTGCTTTCTTCCCTCTTCGCTTATGATTTTTTCTTTCAGCCACTGGTAGCACTGGAAGGAAACCACATCGCAGCCAGGTGTCAGTTTTAATCGACCGAAGTGGAAAAGGAAGGGCAATTATCAGCACCTCTAAAAATCATGTCCAACTGGGGGCTGAGCAACGTGGTGCTGTGCTGCTACCTGAAGCAGCCATGGCAGGGTGCAGGACGTCTCCCTTGGCAGCCCACGTCCGAACTGCTCGGGCTGCATGCCACTGATGGGCTCAGCCTGGAATTGGGAACCCCCCAGTTTTATTTTTGGGCCGCTGGAGCCAATTGCAATTGGAAAAAGGTGAGATATTGCTCAACCGCAGAAGGTTTTTGACACCCCACTTCCTCCCAGCAAACAAGTGAGAGAACATCTGATCTTGTTCAAGGCTTACTGCTAACGTTGGAGATTAGAAAATTAATTAGAAGAGGCTGAGATTTCGGTTCTCCCAGCTCCAGACTTGAAATTCAATTCCGATTCACTGATTCAATTCAGCTCCCTCTGGGAAATGATGCCTTCTCAGCTAGTTTGTAGCAAATATTGTGTATTTTGTTTTGAAAGGTGTACTTTGTTTGGAAAAAAAAAAAAAAAAAAAACACAAATGCAATGAAATGTCACGTTTCAAAATCGTGATGCTTGTTAGCAAGTCAGCGCAGACTGCGCCTTTCCTTTCAGCTGATGTGCTGAGACTTCCAAGTAGGTGTTCTCCAGCCCTGAGAATGAAGTCAGCCACCTAAGGGAGATGTGCTACAGGAGCAGCACAGCTTCAGGAGCTGGCCAAGAGCACCCCGATGCCCACAAGTAGGAGCTGAACCCGTGGCCAGCCCCGACCTGCTGCCAGCCCAGGGGCCAGAGGAACCGAGCCCGTCCGTGCCGGGCAGCCACAGGGCTGCCTTTCCTTGGCATTTGCCAGCCCTGACAACAGCAGCACTGGAGCCAGGTGAAAAAATACCTTCAGAGCCGCCCTGGAGCTTTCGGGGACCCCGTTGCCGTATTTCCCTGAGATGATCCCGCAGGCCAGGGGAGACCACGTCATCGCGCCCACCCCTGCGGAGAGGGCAGAGCTGTTAGGGCACCGGAGAGCGCAGAGCTGGGGCACAAAGGGGACTCTGAGCAAAGAGCAAACAACACCTGCTTATTTGTGTGGCAGCTGCCCGTGCTCTTCAGTCCCTTTAAGGGTGTCGAGAGCATTTTCCTGGCAGACAGGGGTTTGCTTTTTGGTATTTTCACGGGGTGCCCTCGGTGCTCATCCAAAGCCTTACCGTGACACCTGCACGGACCGCTCCGTGTCTGCAGGGTCTCAGCGGGCAGAAGCAGAGGCACTCAGCCAGGTTTCCTTTAGGCTGTCAGCGAGGCACCTGGCTCTCGCTTTCCACCCGCAGCAGGGCTGTGCTCCCCTCGGGAGCCTCTGCTCCGACCCTTCTTTATTTCTCTCTCAAAACGGAATAGATGCAATGCACGGCCCCAGACTTTACCGATTTTGTGGTACAATTCCGGCAGCTGAACCTCCACCTTCTCTCGCTGGAAGAGGTGGTACTCGGCTTGCTCGCACACGGGCGGTATCATGTTGAACTGCCTGGCCACGGAGTAGGCTTCCTGGAGGAGAGAAACCAGCAGAAAGCACGGCACTCGCTGAGAGGCTCTCTCAGGATGTATCCGAACACGCCACCCCCAGAGCGGCCCCCTCGAGCACGGGGGTGCCAGCACTGGGGACGTTCCCTTACCATGATCTCCATGGCGCTCCAGCGCGACGTCCCCCAGTACATGGCCATGCCCTGGTTTATTACGTGCGTCATGGCTCGGACGATTTCTGCAGGAAAAAAAACAAATAAATATGAGAACTCTGCAGAGCACCAAACTCACCCCAAGACACCAGTTATGGGGCTTCCCACACCACACTGCCTGTCCATGCTCTCCTGCTCGAGCAAGGAGGAAAAAAAAACCATGAACAGCGTAAAAATAAAACGTTCTGTCCCCAGGTTGTTTGCAAACTTTTACCAGCTGGCTATTGTCTGATTATTATTATTCCATAATAATATCCCCTCCAAAATGTAACACGAGAGGGCAGCACAGTCGGGAAATAAACTCAAAGAGCTGCTCCAGCCCCACACCAGGCACCCAGAGGTGCCCGCAGCACAGGGCCGGGGCCTCCTTTTGTTCCCTGCTCATTTCCCACCCTTGTCACAAGAGAAAATCTCGCAGCTCCTCCGCTTGCCTTCTGTCTGCCAAGGCAGCCCGCACACCCAGGAGGCTGGGATCTGTCTGGGATCCTCCCAGCGACAAAGCAGCGTTTGAAAAACAGCACGGAAAAATATTTAACCTTGCAGGGGATGCGAGCAGGCATCGTTCAGATTGACAGAAATAAGCCAAGTGGGAGCCGGGAAGCAGAAGGAAACGATCCCCATCGCCCTCCCCGTTACGCACGAGGCTCCTCACGCTCGGCGGGCGCTGCCAGACTGCAGCACGCTGCTCCAGGGAAAGCTGCAAGGAGGGAAAGCTGCAAGAAAGGGGGAGCTAATCCCTGAGATCCTGACCCAGGGGAGGTTGCTCGGCCCCGCTCAGCACCCAGCTGCACACAGGAGCCTGCCCTGGGTCCGGGTGTTAAAGCCAGAGGTAGCAGCTGGGGCTCCTCGGGCACGGTGCTGGGCATCGCTACCAAGGAGGAGATAAGCTGCCTTGTGTACATGAGGATGCTCGGCCTATTTATGGGGGAAAAAAAGAGAAGGAAAAAAAAAAAAAGCTTGGCAGAGGGTAGTTCACACTGCCAATCCGGAGGTTATTGTGAGATTTCTCCCGGAGGCAGCGCCAAGCAGCTCTAACAGGCAGCGTGCCTCCTGCACGGGCAGCTGGCCTCGGAAACATCACCTGAGGGCTCCTTCCCCCAGGGAGGAGGAGAGTTCAGATGCCAGATATTGTTCTTTTTTTTATTATTATTATTTTTTTTAAAGAAAAAAAGGGCTGTGGGGTGAGGCTGTAGGGCGATGCCGCAGGGTTTCAGCAGGGTGATCCTGTAGGGGAATGCCTCCCTCCCCCTGCAGCACCCGCTTCTCACTGCTTTGGGTTTCCTATTTTTGCCATATGATCATTTAGGAATTTTATAAACATTTTCTCATGCTCCTTTTATGCATTTTGGTCCAGGGTTGTTTTCATTTCCCCCACCTCTGCTCCCTGCCAGAAGAACCGGAGTCAGCTCAGAAACATATATATTTATACTCTTGTTTACCAGATCCTGCACCCTTGGGTACGCCTCTGGGACGGTTTGTGAGCAGCAGCCGCTCGGTCTGCTCGCAGGATGGCAGAACTGACAGCACGTTAGGGGAGAGGCTGCTTCTAAATTCCTGCTCTGAGCCCCAGCAGGCGGCCTCCAGCAGCGCGGTGTCAGCCTGGGAGCTGCTCCGGGCCCCTCCTGGCACATCTGCGGGGCCGTGGGCTGGGCCCCCCCTGCCCCAGCCCCAGCCCCAGCTCGGCTCTGCTCGGCTGGAAGCATCGCTTGGGGCAAAGAGGAGCATCTGCTGGCACGGCCATGGGATCGCATCTGCAGCCGGAGCAACGAAGCGTGAAGGGTCAGGAGCAGAAGCGCCCGTCTGAGCAGACTGTGGATATCTCCTTTTAGCACTAAGGGGACGTTTTTCCATTTTTTTTCCATTTTTTTTTTACTGCCCAGAGCCGACAAGACTCATCACGAGAGGGAAAAGAAAAGCAGCAGCTCTTTCGCCAGGAGTTTGAGCGTGTCTGGACTTCAGTCAAGCCTCCCCAAGCCAAAGGACGCCTGCCTGGCGCTCAGCAGCCCAGCGAGCTGCAGTGCCCGGGGCTGGGACCCATCTGGGCAGCTTCCATCCATCCCCTCCGGTGGGCAGCGGGTTCCCTGGGTGTGCTCTGGGGGTGATACTGCCCTGTCCCTGTCCCTGTCCCTGTCCCTGTCCCTGTCCCTGTCCCTGTCCCTGTCCCTGCCCTTACCCTTACCCCTGCCCCTGGCGCTGCGCTCACTGCCCGGCTGGGGCCCTGCGCCCTGCAGGTGCTCGTCCAGCAGCGCTGCACACACGGGACACGGGGGGCTGCAGGGGTCGGGAAGCAGCTATTTACTCCTGGGAAATGCATGGCCACTTAAGGACACCGAGCACGGCGGGGATTCTGCCTTGTGAAGGTAGCTTAACACTTGCTGTGCGTGCCAGATATTGCCGAACCGACAGATGGCTCAACAGATGCTCCGGGATGGAAGTGGCTTAGTAGGTGAACCATAAAAAAAGCACCAAGTACATAGAAAGAATCAACGCCGCGCCATTCATAATAAAAACGTCCCTTCCCTCACCCTGCTCCAAGTCTCACCGAGCTTTACTCACTGCTGCCAGGCTGCAGCACCGCCAGCAGTGCCCGGAGCTGCCGAAGAGCTGTGGGGGCCCGAGCTCGGCTGTGCTGCGCGTGCATGGGCGGCACGTCCACAGCTGGAGGAGCTCAGAGGTGCTCCTGCCCCCGAGACACAGCAGCCACTGCAGATCTGTGCTGCCTTTGGGGTCCCGGGCACTTTCCTGCTGGCACGGGGTCAGGGCCAGGGGAACGCAGCGCTCCCGGGGTCACCGAGGTGCTCGTGCCTCCTGGAGCTGGGTGCCCCCAGGTCCCCGCTGTGTTTGCCATGGGCTCAGCCGTGACAGCCCTGCTGCCTGCACCTCTTCCTTCTGCCTGCTCCTGGCTAACCAGGGCACGTGCCACGTACCCAATGAGCAATTATCAGTTGAGAAACTTAATTAGAGGGAGCAGACACCGTGGCTCTCATGCGTTCCTAAACGCATGCCCCCCTCACCAAACTGAACAAGGACTGCACCCCCCAGCTGCCCAGAAACCTGGGCAGTGGCCCCCCAACAAGTTCTCATCTCACACCACCCATCGGAGGAGCCGCCTGGGATCACCCCCTGCGTTTTCACATCGTGGGGAGCGGGCAGATAGATCCAGGCTGCCCGGGGATGGGGACAGGGCTGGGGACAGGGATGGGGACAGAGCTGGCTGCAGGGGTGCACAGGTGCCGTTTGGCACAGAGGTCTGCTGAATGCAAACACAAATTCATTTCTGCTTTGTCTGAAGCAACTGGGAGAAGGAAATTACGGAACGAACAATGTTAGAGGCACCGCTGGGATTTAAAGAAAATTTCAATTCCCATCTACGAGATACAAATTCCTTTCATTTAAGGGTAAATATATAGGACTCCAGGATATCGTGAAGCAGGTATTCGGTATTTAAGCTGCCTCGCCTGAATTTTTAATAAAGATTTGCTTTTCATTTCCTCCCATCAGAGGCATAAGCCTGTAAGCCAGGATCAGCCGCACGACAACCTCCAGCTAAAGCTCCCACTAACCTTCCATGGGGGTGTTGTTGTCCGGCCGGTTGGCGAAGACCACGTCCACGTACTCCAGCTGCAGCCTCTGGAGGGAAGCCTTTAATCCTACAAACGGCAGAGCAGAGAGAAAAACCAGCCATATTAGGACTCAACGTGATTATTTGTGCTTTTATTTAATTACGCTGAGATTCGGATGGGAAGAAACCTGCACCAGGAGTGCCCGCAGCTCTCAGGGGCCAAGTCCAGGTTTTGTTTCAGAGCTAATCTAACAGCCCAAGGGAGGGGGTTCACCTCCCATTTCAAACAATAAATAAACCCTAATTGCTTGCTAACAGCCTTGCTGGGGGCGCGCTCTGCCCCCTTCACCTCCCTGCCCGCCAGGCTCTCCTGCAAGCAGCTGATGGGATTCGGCATCCAGAGCCTGCGTAGGGATGTGTGTGCATGAGAGAAGGAGAAAAAAGAATTCCTAACGCTTATTTTCTACGAATCTTCCCAGGAACAAAATGTTTTTTAATGAATGTTCACGAAGAACAAGCCAAAATAGAGCAGTCTGAAGACGTTCTCTGAATTCTGAGATTAACAAACGGCTGTTTTTGCCAAGGGTATTTATAGAAAACAGCTACCACTGACCTTAACGGTATTTGCTACTTTTGCTGTGAAACCATTCCGACTGCTGCCAGGGTTTTGCTGTCATTTCCCGAGGCAGTTCCTCCAGGAACGGGGGGTGGCTGGGCTCGGCCGCGGGCCCCCAGGCAGCCCGGGTGCAGGCACTGTGCCAGGGGCTCGTTCACGGGGGCACTGAACGAAACGGGGCCAGAAACCTTTCCCCAGCACCTCCTTACCACGGAGAGCTGCCTAGAGCTGCCTTGAGCAACAGCCCCGGGGAAATGATGTGGGTTTATCCCACAAGTCAGGGGGCCAGGGGCAGCAGGGAGGGCTCGGCCTGACCCCAGCACACCACAGCGGGGTTTGGGGAGCTTTGGCAGCTCGTGCACGGCTCCAGGGGAGCCTCGAGTGCCTCCCACGCTGCTCCGTGCCAGCAGGCAGAAGTGGGTCAGGCAGCAGCGAGGCGGCTGCTGCGAGCCGTGCCGCGGTGCCGTGAAGCACAGGTGCCCAGCCTGATGCTCCCTCGTGCCCCGTGCAGCCACCACCAGCCCTCCCCACGGCTCTGTGCGCCTCTTCCCCCCCTGCACACCCCCAGCATGGGGCAGCCAGCCCGTGCTGCTGGGACGGGGCAGGAGCAGCCCCCCGGGAGGCTGCTGGCACCGTAACAAGGTCACAGCTGACGCTGCGCAGCCTTCCCACGACAGAAGTGTCTCTTTTTGCAGGCATTGCTCGGTTTGTGCCCTGCCTGTACAACGCCGTGCCATGCACACACCCCGTGGGGAGCTGTGGGGAGCCCAAACCCGTCCCGACAGTGAAACCCAGCACCCACCTTCGATGATGTGCTTCCGCGAGAGCCCCCTCTCCGTTTCAGCCCTGCAAAGGCAAAGCGGGGACACGCGGTTAGGGGGCTGAGGCAGCAGCCACCAGCAGGAAGCAACACTTGAAATGCCCCCAAATGAGGTGACAGCATCGGCCTGCAGAGCAGCGATGCAGCCAGGTGGGACGGGTGCCGAAAATCCCCGTTTCCCAGCCCTGCGGTGGGAAGCAGGGAGCGGCGCTGCGCCTCGGCTGCCAGGCAGCGAAATGAACCTCAGCGTAAGGGGGAAGATGAATTTAATCACTTGTGCGTTATCTCTGATGACAACCACCCAGACACTCGGTCACAAACTAACAGCAGGGATAACCTTCCCAAATCCCCCTGCCCAGCGCCAGCTCCCAAAAACCCGGCCACGAGCACAGCAAGCGGGCAGCTCCGAACTTACTTTCCACCCCAGTACAGCTTGGTTGTGATGACCAGACTGGACCGCCTAGGAGCAGAAAAGAAAAACTGTTCTTGTTAACTAAAATCATCACAGCAAACCCCCGCAGCTGCCCGCAAAGCTTCCTGCCCATCCGCCCAGGGCACGCGGCACGGATCCTGAGCGCGGGGGTGCCCTCAGGTACGAAGCCCCAGGAATGATGCATTTGCCAAATTAATCTCTACACCCCAATGTGATATTAAACCAAATATCTATCATTCACAAACTGCTTTGCTGCATAATTGTAGGTGTGTAACAGAATTTATCTGCTGCTTTGCTAGACGTGACTTCTCTCTTCCGCAGGACGCTTCACACCGAGCGATCGCCCCTGGAACGGGGGCACGGATTTTGGGAGAACACCGCTGGGGCTGCTCCGCGGTTGCAGGCTGGCTCTGGCACACAAATCCTTAAAGATTATGTAAATGCCCTTAAAAAGACACAACGTATGCTAATGCGCTTCATTTACATGAGGTATCATCTCCTGCCAGGCTGCCCAGGATGAAGGCCCATCACAGCTTTGCATTCCTAATTCCCAGCTTGCTGTACGCACACAGCCCCGACACACACATCATCTGTCTCCAGGTACCGTGCATGGGAATGAGGAAAATGAGCTGGGGAGGGAACTGCTGTGCACAGACGGGTGGCCCTGTGCGACGGTCGGGGCAGCACTGCGGGTTCTGGGCATCCTGCAGGTGTCCTGACCCACCCAAAGCAGCATTTTGGGTCAACCACAGCAGCTCTGTGGAGCTGACACGCATGCCCAAAAAGCACAGAGCGTTTTTGTTGAGTGGTTACAAGATCTGGCTCCGGAGCTGCCCCCCTGAGCTCGCTCCCAAGCCCCGCACAGCCCCGGCTGTGCAAGGACCGGGCGCATCCCCCCTGTGCCCGAGGGTCCCTGCGGCAGTACGGTACCTCCAGCCCTTCTTCTTGAGGATGTTCCCCAGGATGACCTCGGCCCTGTGCAGGAGAGAGAGAGCCTGTGAGAGAGGAGAGGAGCGAGGCAGAGCTCCATCACCGCCCCGGCCAGCATGGTGGTGCTGTGCCAACGCCAGTGCCCTGTCCCTGCACCCCGCTCCACCTCCCACACCCAGCACCAGGTATGCTACGGGGGGATTCTTTTTTCCTTTTTGTCTGGCCCAGCAGTGACACCAGGAGCACTGTTAATTAGCTGGGCTGCAGCCAGAGCTGCTCCTCCCTCGGGGAGCTGCGTTGCACAGGGTCACCGCCACGGGCCGCTAATCCTCATTACAGCACGCACCAATTTGTCATTTATTCGGGACACTTCCCTCCCTGCGCCGAGAGCGAGCGCTCACGGCAGCCCCAGTCACACATCTCAGCTGGGCACGGGGTCATTTGTTAAGAGTGCTCCAAAAATAGCATTTTTTCAAGGGGATTTCCCAAGCAGAGCCACGGCCGGAGGCACAGGGCACCCCGGCAGAGCCGGGCACTCACTTGCCCGCCGCGTACACCTCGGCCGTGTCGAAGAGGTTGACGCCGCTCTCGTAGGCGATGGTCATCAGCTGCTCGGCCACCTGCAGGCAGGGACATGGGGCTGGGCACGGGCACTGCTCGCAGCCCCGCCAGCCCCTGTGCTGGGTGTTTCGCCCCTCGCTGGCGCAGGAAGCGGCACCAGTGCCACCGCGCCGTCCTGCACAGGATTCATCCCTCGGATCCTTCCCTCGGATCCGTCTTGGGAGGAATTAATCTCTTCCCAGAGGGAAGTCCTGCGCTTGCTGACAGGAAAGCAGCCAACGATTTAATGGGGCTGCAGAAACCGCTCTGCGGATGTATGGGGTTTAGTGCAGAAATGCGTTTAAAGCCGTCTTTTTGCCACGCATTGGCTAATTCTAAGCAAGGAGAGCAAGCGAGCCAAATTTGTCATTGAAACAACTCTTTTTGCTTCAGCCTGCAGTACTGAGGAACAGGAATAAACTCAGCCCAGCGATCTGCGGCAAGCAGAAATACCCGCAGAGGTCAGGTCGCTTAGAAAGAAAAAAGGTTTGAAATCAGAATCCTGGGCCTCTTCCCTGCTGCAAAAGTTATTTTGGGATTTTCTGCTGCAGTACTACGAGGCAGGCTGCTGGAAGGTTTGCCTTTTTTTTTGATGAACAGCGTTGCCAGTGTACCTGGCAGGCAGCGAGGGCCACGTGCTCTGCAGCACGCGGGCAGGAGCACGAGCAGAGGCTGAGAGCCATCTGCCGTGGGGAGGACACCCGAGCACGTTTCCGTTTGTTTCCTCTTATTTTGGAGAGAAAGAGAAATAAAACGAGCTAAAATCGCCGGGCAGCTCTCCGGGAGATGCTGCGCTCCTGGTGTTTATGGCTGCTGCGGATTACACACGCTCTGCAAAAATAGAAGTTTCCCAGTCCTGCTCCAGGAGCGGTGCCGCTGCCAACGGCACGCACGGAAATGTCACTCCCAGCAGCAGGGAAAAGCTAGTTACAAGGGGTAGATGTTTTTATTACAGCTCATCTCTGGAAATGTCACATTCATTAGGGTTTTTGTAGCAGAAGCCAGGATTTGTATTCCTTTGCGTACCGACTCTGCCATTTGCTGTTACCAAATCAGGCTCCTGTTATTTTGCTGGCCACAAATTCATTAAAAAAACTATTCTCGTTAGCTCGGCTTCATGAATTATACTTAAACCAAGGATTCCTTACCTCATCAGAGATTTGGCCTCCAAAAGTGACCCATGTCCCTAGAAGACAGAAAATGACCGGTTACTACCAGGGAGGTCACTTTTTGTTCAGACCCACCAGTGGTGCAGCTGGAAAACGTTGTGCCGGTGCTGAAACATGTCATTGAGGGAACAAAGCTCTTCCCCAACCACAGCTAATGCTGCTGGATTAAAAAAATGGTATTTTTAGCTAATTTTGTGCTTCCTTCTTCCCGCTGCGAGGGAAGCGAGGTGCTCCCAGCCCAGGACGTGCAGCAGGAGCCGCGGGGCCAGCCCCACACTGCCGGGGCTCTGGTGCCATGCAGCACCGGTACGAGCAGAAACAGGCTTCATTTTGTCATTAAGCATCTCTAAGGAAGTGAAAAAAAAATCCAAATGAAGACCAATTTCCATGTTAAAGCCTCAGAAGTGTTATTTTTACCGGAATACATTAAAATGCATTTCTACTGAAAAAAAAACAACAAACGTGTTGAGACTGCTTATCCCACTGCGATTTTTTTGCCTAAATGTGCACGCAGGTCCCGAGCACAGGTAAGAAGAAGAGGGGTTATTTATGCACCCCGTGGATCACAAACCCCACACTCCAGGTATACAAACCTGGGCCACCAGCTGTACCCAGAGCACCACAGCAGGCTTACGGGGGCAGCAGCAGGGGTGCCCCGAGCCCCCCAGCCCCGTGCAGGGCACAAAGCGCCCGCGCTGCTGGGACACCAGGAGGCTGGGGGCTGCTGCCGGGGTGCTTTAAGAAACCCTCCCGGAAAACACAAGGCTCCCTTGGCATTTCCAGCAGCGGCTGTCAGATCGAGGATGATTCACAGCCCAGCCAAGAGGAGCAGTTTGGAAGAAAAATACACTAGAGAAAAAAAAGAAAATCCTCATCCTTACTTGTCCCCCTACCCACAGCCATTTCCCGTCGGGCCATCCATTAGCGGTGTGCTCGCACCTGGGGGCAATGTGGGAATGCAGAAAACAAAAAGACTTGGAAAAACAACATTATTTCCAGTGTGGGCTTTGTGGTGGAGCACAGGCACGGCTCCGAGGCACAGCCGCTCGCCTTGCCCACGTTGGGAAACCTTTTCCAGCTGGGCGCCCTCGGCTCCAGCAGAGGCATTTCTGCACCGAAGCCAGCTCCGGCTCCCTTTCCATCACAGCTCGGAGCCTCGCGTGGTGTGACTATTTCTGGGTGATTTGCTGATGCAAAATTCACCACTTGATAGCTCCGCTGCCGGCAGATGTGTCACCTCGCAGAAAAATAAAGGCACCGTGGCTGGGAGCCAGGGCTCAGCCTCCCACCGGGGTGATTTTCCCCCAGCCTGCTCCCTGCGAGGCCGATGCCGTGTGGATGCTGGAACTGCTCACAGAGCAAGGTTTCTCCTGTGCTTTTTCACACTGAAGGGGATGTTTGGGTTTGGGATAGCTGGACGGATCACCTTGCTGTCTTGATGTTTGCTGAAAATCAGCCGGCCACCTGCAGCGCTCATTCACTGAGCTAAGGGCTGGGGAACACGGCCCAAGTTTTTCCTGCAGCCCCACTGCCTTTCTGAGCAAACATCACTGCAGGAGCCTTTTGACAGCCCAGCCACTTGCCCAGGGTTGGACTTTTTTACATTTCCCCCTTGAAAACCCCACTTTGGGCTAACTTCCAGAAAGCTGGAGACGGCACGGCCCCGAGCCCCATGGCACGAGCTGGGGGCGCAGCGCCCGGCACTGCTGCCCTTGTGCCTGTGTCCTGTGCCTATAGGAGGGTGCACGCACCCCGTCAGGGACAGCTGGGAATTTTAGGCAAGATTGGCTTAAATTGGATGCCTGGGGACAGCCTGGGGACACTGCCTGGCTCTGGCCCCATGCCCTCCACAGTGCCCGGCCCCGCAGCTGCGCTGACAGAGGCCCGATGCGTTCAGATAGACTTGGACAGACTCAGATAGACTCGGATATATTTAGCTGCTGCTGCGGCCCCACCTGCTCGCAATCACAGAAATGCTCGGCGAGGCGATTTTCTCCTGCCGCTGTTTCCTCCCGCAGCCCCCCCTCTGCCCCAACATTTGCTCCTGGTGAAAGCGCCCGGACGAAAAAAGCCTGCTGTGCCCAGCGAGGAAGTCCTTCACAAGTCGGGAGCTATTTTAGCCAGAAGAGCTCTTCTCTTGCCGGAACAGGCCTTATTTGTACGACTTTACAACTCAGGGTGACTTTCACAGCCCCTCTGGCTTAAAATCAGCTCCCAAGGCGCTGAGGAAGAAATGCACTTCCAAGCACTTCGTGGCACCGCAGGGAGCACCTGTGTGAGTGTGGCCCCACACCGCTCCTGCTCGGCCACGGGAGGCGGCAGCAGAGGATTTACACACGCAGCTGGCACTGCACACACGTCCTGCAGTGCCCAGGGATGCCCTTTTTGATAAAATGTTGGTAGGATAAAGTATTGGTAGGATAAAATATTGGTAAGCTATTCGTCAGTTCTTGGGTCGGTACGGAATGGAAGCAGCGAGGTGCATGAAGGTAAAGGAAAAAGGGAAAAAGGGAAAAAGGGAAAAAGGGAAAAAGGGAAAAAGGGAAAAAGGGAAAAAGGGAAAAAGGGAAAAAGGGAAAGGGAGGACAGCTGCAGGGCTCGGGGCACAAACTCACCCAGGCCAAGGCACGAAACTCGCAGTCCGGATTTCCCAAGGTTTCTAGAAAAAAAAAGAAGAAAACAACGTTAGACCTAGCTGTGCACCAAAAGCACCCGTTTTCCTGCAGGGGAGCAGATTCCCACTGGCTCAGGCACCGCCAGGCTGCTTGGGGCCGAAGCAGGGGCTGTAACACACACACAGACCCCGCTCCTCTGCCTTCACGCAGCGCTCCTGGCAGTGACCCTGGTTGTGGCACTCCCCTTACTCAGCCGTGTGCTCTTCATTCCCCTTCCCACTTCCCAAAACAGCCCCAGAAAATCAGCACCCCCCACCTCGCCGTCCCCCTGCCGCCCTGGGCTGTTCTGGCCCCCCCCGCAGATCGGGGCTGCAGACAAGATAATTAGCCGGGAGGCCGGGAGACGTGCCGCAGGCGAACCCCTACCCTAACGTGAAGCTGGCGCGGCAGCACGAAATGCCCTGCTAATTATACCCTCCTGCTTTAACCTTCACATCACAGCCGGATCTGTGCAATTTTTTTGCCAGATCAAGGTATAATTTGGGGACCAGCTCTTTACCTTCCGCTGCGGAGCGCAGCGAACAATTACTGCGCTTTTTTTTTTTTTTTTTTTTTGCTGCTGGTAATGAATTATTTAAATCCAAAAGAAAGAACAGGACAGAACCCCCAAACCCTGACTTATCGGGGCCCCAGCTGTGCTCAGACAGCCCCAGGCTCACAATATGTTTGGGGCAGGCGCCGACCCGATACTTTTTATAAGGAGAACACTGACAGACCCCCAGGTAACAAAACCCGCTGTGTGCACGGTGCTGGCACAGGCGATGCCGTCTCCCCCTGCACACAGCGTAACCCTAAAAAAGTTAGGGTTATGCAGCTGCAGCTGCCTGCTCCAGCCAGGGATGTGCTGTTCCTGGCAGGGGACATGATCTGGGGCTCAGGGTCAGGGTTGTGGTGTAACTCCACCTCACAGCCCTCCCAGCACAGAGCTGGCTGCGCATTTCCAGCCCCATTCCCATTTGGAAAGCACCAAAGCTTGCTCCGAGCTCCACCCAGCTCCTCACAGACTGCTCCTCTAACAAATCTGGGCAGAAGCATCGTGTTTGACTTTCCAAAAGCTGTCCTCGCCGTTGACTTAGCGTGCACATGACCGGGGTGCTTGGAGAAATTTATGTCTAGGCTGAGGAGCCAACACCAGAAAACGCCAAGTCCTGTAAGCGCGAGATCCTCCCCGCACACTGAGTTCAGTAGCTGCTGGGCTGGAGGAAGGGTGCCAGTACATCGTGCACGCATCAGAAATTCAACTCTAACCAAAGTCATCTGATGTAGAAACGGGGTGGCTTACCCTGTGCGTTTTCCATGAGGTTTGGCACTGGGCTGAGATGAGCCAGGCTGAACCGCGCTCAGGTGCGCTTTGCCTCACCCTGCAGCAGCTCGGCAGCACTCCCTTTTGTTCATGCACCACTTCTCACTGCTCTGCCTGGCTTCTCCCACCTCTGACACTTTATTGCAGGACCGGAGGGCTGGCATCTCTCCAGACAAGCCCCCTCCAGCCCCTGCTGAGCACAGGAAGGTGCCACTGGCTGCTGGCTCCGGCTGCAGCACGGGGCAGCCTTCAAACTGCTTCCAACCACCTGTCTGAGACTGCCTGGGTTTGCTTTATCCCAAACTTGCACCATGAGCGAGGCCTGAGAAGCACTCCACATCGCCTCCTGGATTATTTAATGACAAAGCCTAAAGCAAAGCAGCTACATTTTCAGAGAGAGAAGAGAATGAAAAAGAAAACAAACCAAGAACCTCCCCGAGAGCCACCTCACCCAGACATCGCTGCTCTAACCCAGTCCTGCTCCTGAGCACAGATCAAAGGGACAGGGGGACGGCACCAGGACAGAGGGACAAGTCACCCAGCATGGACGCACCTCAGAGCAATGTCCCTAGGAAGAGAAGGACGGATCAAAGCAATAGGGAAAGTTTCTCCTGCGTCTTTGGCCCCGCACTCATTGCAGGAGAGGACGCTCCAGGCTGCAGCAGTAGCTGAGCATTCTTCCTCTCTAAACTTCCCAAGATTTACATCTAGGCAGAGGTGGAAAGATGCAAATTCTGCAAGGTGCAGCAAATTTTACAGTGTTTGGATGAAAAAAACGCAGCGTTTTGTCAGGATGCGACACGGTCAGCGAGATGCCGCAGCAGCGCGCCCGCGGTGTCCTGGCTCCCTGCCGGTGCCGCCCAGCCCGCCTCTGTCCCTCTCCTCTCCCTGGGGATCAAGAAACGCATCGGGTCCCCATGCAGCCTGCACTCGGAGGACTGATTTTGTCCACCAGAAGCCAGTCGGGAGGATTAATTTAAGCGGACCAAAGCACAGCTCCAGACTGGCTGTGGAGCAGGGAGAAGCGGCAGCTGCTGCGCTCTGCAAGGGGGCTGAGAGGGGAGAGCCCTGCCCGTGGCTGCACCGAGAGGGAAAAGCCCCATCCGAGGGGCAGAGCCCCTCACTGCACCAAGCAGGGCTGACCATTTGCTGTCTGTTTCCCACATGTTCCTTCTGCAGGACCTAAATCTTGCGTCCTTCCCATCCGAGGTGAGCTGCAGCCCCTGCAAACAGTGGGCTTCACACAAGAGGGAGAAAACGCCCCAAAAGCCAAGGTGTGCGTGCTGGTCTTCTCTCCTGGTGCACATCAGAGCAGCTCCTCCAGGTTGTGCTGGGGCAGCGGGTGCAGGAGGGGAAGGCCTGGCTCCCCGACAGCACAGCTTGCAGCCCTGTGATGCCGTCAGGAATACACAGGAGCAGCACACGAGCAGGGCAGAAGTTTCCCTGGACCAGGCTTCTTGAAGGTGAGGGCACACTCGGCTCCCAGGGATGTACCCGTGCCATCAGGCTCACCCTGGTGACCCACCGGAGGCTCAGGAGAGGCACGGCACGGCACAGCTTGGCACAGCCCCTCCGGCCATGCAGCACCCAGGGTGCGAGGTGGAAGGAGGAATTTCCACATGGAAAAACCTTCTCGAAGTCCGCAGGGCCGACGGGAAAGCGCTGTTCATTTGTAACTGCAGGGGGACAACCAACAAAGCCAAGAACCTGCCACGCAGTTCAGCTTTTTAACGCACGCAAAATTATCCTCATGAAAGATGATTTGGGTCTGGACCTGCCTGGGATGCTGAATAAGCCTGAATAAGCAAAAACCTTTCCTTTCTGCAAAAGTGGGGGGAAAAAAAAAAAAAAAAAAGTATTTTGCTTGTTAGCCATTTTGCTGCGAGCGAAATAATGAGCGAAAGCAGGAGAAACAGGAGGCGGAGAGGTGCAGGATTTGAGGGATGTGTGAGAATCGCTCACTGCGCGGCTGAGGCCACGATTGTGATTCATGAGAAAGGCAAAGACGGCAGCTCCTGACCTCAGGAGCTTTCTGGTTCAGCATCAGGAAGTTAAAAAGCAACAGAAATGGGCAGAGGGGGAATAATACATCCAGCAGGAAACACAGAGCAGAGACAGGGTAACGAGAGGCACCCGGGATAACGGCTGCCGGTGAGGATTCGGGGGGAAAAATCACGTTTTTTTGAGAACCTCGGGAACAAAGGAGGCTGAAATCCCTTCCCGGGGGAGCGCTCTTTGTAACGCGGCACTGCAGGCAGGTTAGATTATGTCTGAAATAAATGTTAATTTTAGGAAAAAAGACAAGAGGGCTGAAAACGGAGATGAATATTTGGCGCTGAAAAGCGAGGATAATTTGAGCACGCGGCAACGCCGAGCCCGCTGCACTCCTGTAGGGCACGCGATGGGACCGAGCCCTCTGGCTGCAGCTGGACACACGGGGACACGAGGAGGTTGGGAAGCTCTCCCCTGGCTGCTGCCCCTGCTTTCGGAAGCCTCGTGCCCCCCGAGGACAGCCCCTCCTGCACACAGGCTGCCCCCTGCCTCCAGCCAGCCCTTTCTTCACGTGCTTTATGGCAACTTTTCGCTTAATTATTTCCTCCGAAGGGGAAGCGCTGACGGTGCAGGCAGAGCTGAGCAGGACCCAAAGGGATCTGTGATTCATTGCTCCCTTCACGGGCTGCTGAGCGGGGCCCAGCCTGGGCAGCGGTGAGGTGCTCGGTCACGTCCTGGGGACATCCAGAGCTGATGGCATCCTTAATTAAAGGAGAGGGGGAGAGAATGTGCCTGAGGAGCAGCCCGTGCCATATGGCAGGAGTGGCACTTGTCTCCTGTGGCACGGGGCAGAAAGCAATTGTAATTACTCACTTTTAATTAACTCTAGCGCAGGGAAATGGGTAGGAGCACCCAGCGGTGCCAGAGGCAGCCACCCCATGGGGAACAGCCCCATATCCCCCACTGACACTGCCCCCAGCTCCCCTGGGTGCCCCCAGCCCAGCTCACCCCATGGGCAGGGGCACCCAGCCCAGGCAGCCCCCCAGGAGCCCCACATCCCCCTCCTCATGCCCCCATAAGCAGCTCTCCTACACTACACAGCCCACACCTGCAGCCCCTTCTGGCAGTGATTTATGGTCTGAGCCTCCTGCGCTGCTTAATCAACTAATTAACCCGCAGCTGCTTCCTGCGATGGTGAAGGGACAAAGCAATCGGAAGAAAGCACACGCTGCTTATCCAAAAAACACCCCAAAGCCACCCCACCGACCACCCCTCGCCCTTGCAGGTGGGCCGCAGGGAGTGGGGGCAGGCTCAGCAGGCGGTCCCCAAAGCAGCACCACGTTTCCCTGTCCCTTAATGCTCACTTTTTGCCCACCTCCCTCTGCCAGCTCCCCCCAAGGAGCAGCACGGCCCGGGGGGGCTCCCTGCCCCATCCCCAGCTCCCTGGGGGCCAGCACTGGGAGTTATGGGGGGTTCTGCGTACACCCTGCTGCAAATGGCTCAAAGCAGCCTCGTGTTTGGGAGAGGTGAAGAACAAAGCATGAACCTACAGAGCAGGGACAGCCAGGGGGCTCGGGAGCAGGGGGTGCTGAGCAGCTTTGCTTCTGAAATGTTAAAGAACATCAGCTTCCAATGGCCCCAAGTGAACAATGTGGTGAGGGAACCAACCTGTCTGTGTTCCTATCCATCCATCTTTCCATCCATCCATCCATCCATCCATCCATCCATCCATCCATCCATCCATCCATCCATCCATCCACCCATCCACCCATCCACCTATCTATCTTTACATCCAGCAATCCTCCCATCCATCCACTCACCCATCTATCTATCTATCAGGAATGAGACAGAAAAAGCTTATTTTTAAGGAAGAACACAAGTTTTCTAACAATTCTATGCACCGCCACACCCAGAGCGACTGAAGCATTTCCACACCCACGAAGAACAACTGATGAGCTCCACAGAAACCCAACTGTGCTGCTCTTCCCTTCTGCACCCCCCCAGCTCCATTGCCCTGTCCTGGAGCTTGTGCCCGCAGCAGCCAACCCCCACCAGAAATGCTGGGTGGAGGGGACGCGTCCTGCCTGGGCCAGGACCCCTCGGGGTGACCTCCTGGGTCCTCCTGGAGGCCCCCACCCAGCCCTGCTGCCCTGCAGCAGCCCGGCACCCCGTGCCCGTGAACATCTGTATAGGGTGAGCCCGGGGCTGGGGCTAAAGGCCCCCGAGCCACCTGGGTGGGCAAAGTTGGGAGAACCAAGGCAAAGCTCTCCTGTGTGCAAACAGCAGGCGGTTCGGCTCATTGTTACCAAAATGTACAAAAATGTCACCGTTCCTGAAGCTTGCAGTGGGAAAACAACGTTGCTTAGAAACATCCCCATTATTGCTTCAGAACAGCTCCTTTTTGCACAGAAAATGAATAAAATATGTAATTTGCTCCCTGAAAAAGCAGTGCTGCATGTCCCAGCCAGACCTGGCAAAAGCAAAGCCCACCCCACGTTGCTTTCCCCTCCAGCACGGGCTCTGAGCCTCTCACCGGGCACTGGGCTCTGGCCACTTCCCCACTCCGTGCCAAGCCCTGCTTCTCGCCCCCCTGTAACGCCAAATCTCTGCGGGGCGAGTTCCCCTCCAACCTCTCCACTTCCCAGTCCCCAGCACTTTTCCATGCCTGCTTCTTCCTTCCTGCTGCAGAACTCCTGCACGCCCTGGTGGCACCTCGTGCGCTCCCAGAGCTGAGGATGCACAACCCCATGCCCGCCTGGCAGGCTGCAGCCCTGGGGTTTTGCTCCCCCAGCTCCAGCTCCAGCTCAGCCCAGACTTACTTCTCCACCTCCTCTTTTAATGAAGTGGGCAGCAGGAGAAATCTGGAGTGCGCAGGAGGGAGCAGGGGGGGCTCAGCCCTCCCAGCCCTCCCCAAACACCAGCCCGGCGCTTCGCCGGCTGGTTTGAGGCTCCTGCTTCCCTCCACCGGCCTCCTCGCAGCCCGGGAGGCTGGCAGCACGCTGACAACTTTGCAGGCAGAGTCTGCAGGAAAAAAAAAAAAAAAAAAAAAAACACAACTTGGCTGGGAGCACGGCACCGGCTGCTTGCTGGCAGTGCAAAACGCTCCGCTGGGGACCCCGGTGCCGCCCCGGCACAGCTGGGCGCAGGCCTCCTGCCCTGTCACAGCACCAAGGGCGCTTTGTGCTCCCATGGGTGCTGTGGGGAAGCGACACTGGCTTGGCCTCACCCCGTCCCAAGGGGAACTGGCACCCGCCAGCCTGCTGGGATTCCTGCTCTCAGCATTTCTGAGCGTCCCCGTTCCCCGCGAGCACCGCTTGTCGCGGCTCAGCGCGCTGCAACAGCCCTGGATGCAAGTGAGCTCTGCTGCTGGCACAGGGCAAGGCAGCGCAGACGTGTTAATTCTCTTCTTTAATTAACTCCAGCGCTTTCCTGCCTCTCCCCTTAGATTTAATCTTGCCTCATCAGCTCAAAAAGAGCTGCAGAGTTTCGGAAATTGCTGGGTGCCCCTCCAGCGAGCTCTGCTGGTGCGAGGGGCGTCTCTAAGTGGTGTGGGTGGGAAGGGAGAAAAATAATGGTTTCTGACTCCCATTTTGTGAACAAAACACTTCACAACATGCACAGCAGTTTCCCTTAAATTACAGCCCGTATTAGCAGTAATTGCAGCGATGCAGAACCTCGGCTTTCCACTCCCTCATGGATTTTAAAACCGCTCACTGCCGCAGAGACAGCGAAGCGAGGGGCTCTGTGCAGGTCTGGGCACCGGCACGGCCTCGGCAGGCGACAGCCACGGGTGGATGCAGAGCCCAGAGCCCACGGCACCCTGCTTCACCCCCTGTAATCCTGCAAAAAACACCACAATGCCCCATCGGCCCCGGCCCTGTTCCTCCATCTCCAGGCAGCACCACGTTCCGCCCGTAAAATGGGTTACTGCGGGAAAAGAGGTGAAAACCTTTGCCTCTGGAAAGCAAGGACCGTGGTTTTTAAACCAAGCCTTAAAAGAATGTTCTCTCACTCTAATGTGAGCCACGCTCCTGCCGGTGCCCCAGAAACGTTCCCCGTGTCTGAGGGTGCCTGGAACTGGGGCTGCTCGGGTCGGGCAAAGGAGCCGAGGGCACCCTTCGAGCCGGAGAGCTGCAGCAGGCACACGGGTACCCCTCTCCCTCATGCACTGCGGACACTCATGCCAGGTGCCCCCCCTCGGGAACAGTTTCTCTGCTGGTGAGGGGCACAGAGGAGCACACGGAGCTGCAGAAGCCGCCGGAGCGCTGCGGATCATCCAGCAGAGTGCTGGGAACGAGCTCTGGGCGCCTTGGCTGAGCACCAGCACTCCCCCAGCTGCGTTACGGCCCAGCCCCGGTGCCTGACGTGCTGGGGCTGCTGCCTGGCAGCCGCTGCCTGTGCTGTGCCATCCCTCCTGCCTGCGGTGCTGCAAACCCAGCTGGAGCCGATTCCAGCCCCGCTGGTCCCCGCAGCCCGCTGCAGGTGCTCCAGGAGGAATCACAGCTCGCTGGGGGTGTGAATCCAGCTCCGTGCCCAGCCAGGCAGGGGTGGAAAAGGATTTCTGGGTGGCAAAAGCCTGAGATCTGTGGCTGGGCTTGGCTGGCACAGCACGCTGGGCGGGCAGCAGGGTCCCAGGCACCAGGGCAGCGGGGTTCCCGCTGGGTCCCCGCTCACCAGGAGGATCCCAAGCTCTCTCTGTGCCCTTTTTGCCTTCCCACGGGGGCTGGGGAGGCGGTGGTGGCTCGTGAGCCGCTGCACGGGCACTAAGCATTGAGCCAGAGATACAAAACAGGGGGCACGGCTGAACAGAATAGCTGCAGGGGCAGGAGAGGAGAGGAGAGGAGAGGAGAGGAGAGGAGAGGAGAGGAGAGGAGAGGAGAGGAGAGGAGAGGAGAGGAGAGGAGAGGAGAGGAGAGGAGAGGAGAGGAGAGGAGAGGAGAGGAGAGGAGAGGAGAGGAGAGGAGAGGAGAGGAGAGGAGAGGAGAGGAGAGGAGAGGAGAGGAGAGGAGAGGAGAGGAGAGGAGAGGAGAGGAGAGGAGAGGAGAGGAGAGGAGAGGAGAGGATCCATCAGCTGCAAACCAGCCGCCAAGCGAGGAGGCGGGTGCCGGGAGGTGGGAGCACCGGCTTGGCATCAGGCGAGGCAGAGCCGAGGCGCAGGCAGCGCGGGGACCGGCAGATGTCTAAATGGCATCTGTGCCCCCTCCCTTGGCTCCCGTCACACTTTCCAAATCATCTCCGTTACTCGCAGGGCCACCGGGTGCGTAGGTGGCCATCTTCGCTGAAATTCCCCAGAATTTTTTTTGGCTGCCTCCTTAGGAAAGTTGCGGATGACGCACCGACATGCAGATAAGGGGAGCTGAATGGGCCGCAGCCAAGCGCGGGGCGCTGCTGGCAGGCACACGGCGCTGCCGGCCCCCAGGAGCCCCCCAGGAGCCCCCATGGGTGCCCCCATCCCCAGCACCCTGCGCACAGCAGCCACACAGCACCGCCTCCGGGTGCCAAGGGGGCTCTGACCACGCTGTGCCCGCAGCTTGCAGCGAGCAGGGGCAATGTAGCCCAGCAATAAGCCTGCCTGGAATTCAATTTGGATCCTGCCAGAGCAGCCACGCTAAAATAATAGTTTTAAAATGTGTAAAACTGTGCACTTCACTAGCCATTAAGCCAGCAGTGTTTCTACATCACCTCTTCTCTTCCGTCCATTTAGGCATTCAATTAATGTCGTAATGCAGCCTCTAAATGGAAAAAAAATCCAAAAAAGGAGCAGCCCGGGACCAGTTTTAGCAAGCATTCACCCTGGTAATTCCGAGAAGTGACCTGGAGAGCCAGCGCGTGCTGCCTGGTGCCAGAGGTGTCCCGCAGCCACCCAGCCTGCTCCAGCCCCGCCGCAGGGGACACCTCTGGTGGCACGAGGTGCAGGCAGGTGACAGGCACCCAGTGCCGATGGGGATGTCCTGCTGGGGTGGGGGGTGTCACCCACTATTTGTGTGTGGCTCCAGGAGGGGATGTCCCAGTTCTCTGGCAGACAGCATCAGGGCCTTCACGGCAGCACAAATCAGCTCCGGTTTTATTTACTCAGCCAGTTGCCTTTTCCCCATCTCTGAGCTGTTCCTCCCTCCTTTGTGCCCATTAAAAGCTGCAGTCCTGAGGGCAAATGCGTGGTGAACTGCAGGGTAAACCCTCTCTGCTCACTGGAGTACTCTTGGCTTGGAGCAATAAAGCGAAGAGCAGTCCGTGAACCATAAAAACAAACCTGATTTGAAGAGACCTACCGAAATAATACGTAATTTTCTATCAGAATAATTGGGCTATTTCACGCCGGCGCTTAAAGCCACTCGTAACTGCAGCAAAAACTGAGCTCCGAAATACACGAGGTAGTCATTGGGGCAAATATTTGCAGCAAGAAGCAGGCAATGCCTCTGCAGCAGCTGGAATAAAAGCAGCAGGCTTCGTGCTCGTAGCCCCCAGGTCCCCCGGTGCGTGTCTGAAGGAGGGGAAGGAGCTGCTGGGGAATGGGTGCCGGGGGGGGGGGGGGACGATGCCCCAGGGCGGCGCTGCCTGCTCGGGTGGGGATAACTGTGGGAGAGAGTTTTTAATCGTGTTCGCTAGTGGATATGGGTTTGGATTACAGGGTAGGGTACCTCGGTCCTGTTTTGTGCCCCTCGCTGCAGGTGGGTTTTGGGCAGGGCGCAGGGCAGCCCGTGGGGAGGGCAGCGCGGCGCCCACCGCATCCCCCGTGGCCCACGGCCGCCCACCACCACACCGAGCGCATCAGCAGCTCCTTAACACAGCTCCCACAAGAACCCACGGTCTCGGGCACGCAGCGAAGAAAAACACCTCCAAATTGTGCAGGAATTCTCAGCTGGAGGAACGCAATTATCTCCGCGGGAATTTGGCCAGGGCACTGCCTCGGTGCCCCGCAGGAGGGTCCCACAGCACCCCCTCAGCCCCAGCAGCAGGAGCCCCGTCTCACAGCTCCCTGTGCGTGGGGTCGTGCCTGGGGAAGGGCCCGTGGTGTCCCCGGGTCCCGCTCCTCTCCCCCTCGCCTCCTGCCTCCTTCTGTGCCGGTTCGGGAACTCGCAGGACGGAGCTCGCTGGACGGAGCTCTGCAGCCTGGAAAGCAGCAGCACCCAGGCAAGGAGCCAGAAAAAGAAAGCACAGAAGGGAAAAATGCTCGGGCCACCCTGCAGGGCTGCCTGTAAGCACATGGGGCTTCAGGACCGGCCCGTGAGCCAGCAGGGAGCTGAGCACGCAGCACATCTTCCAGCCGGGCACACGGGTGCTCTGCCCTTCCCCAGCCCGTGCCCGTGGCTCAGAGCCAGCCATGGGGCAAATGCGCACGGTGAACTCCACCTGCCCGTGTTTGCAGTTAAAAAGTGTTTTGTTTCAGCCCCAACTCGAGTGCTGCCCTGCACAGGGCCGATGGCACCCTGCTGGGCACGGTGTCTGCGGTGCTCGTGGTGTGTGCCGGGATCAGGGCTGGGGCACAGCCTCGCGGACAGCTTGGCCTGGGCTGGGCGGTGGAATTAGGAAAAAAAGAGGCAAACGAGGAGGGTGAAGAACCCAGTGTGCCACCTCCAAAAGCTGCCAAACCCCCAGCCTGCCCCCCCTCCTCCCGTGCCGAGAGCATCCTTTGGGATGCAGTCTGCCCTTTGTTCGCAGGGACAATGCAGCAGGCTGCACCACCGCAGCCACACCGAGCTCCAGGCCAGGCTCCAGGCAATTCCCTGCGCCCTCCCCAAGCCCCCAGGCAGGATGCAGCCCCCGGGCACCTCCACACCTCCGCACGCAGCAGCGTGTCACCGGCGGTGACGCAGAGGTGGCACCCGGGGAAGCCCGCTCTGAGCCATGGGCAGCACACGCAGCCCCGCAGCGCGGCCGCACGTGGGCTCCTTTGCACGTGGGCTCCTGCGCACGCAGGGGCTGGGTTCCCACCGCCTCGATGCCCAGTTGATGCCACGATCTGCTCCGAAGGCAAGGAAAGGAGACGGAGCAAAGCAAACACAGAGGCCGGCTCGCCCTCGCGGGAACACACCTGAATCCCAATATTTGCAGATATTCCCCAAAGGACGCATTCAACCCGGCGAGCTTTGTGTTCTGCATGCCAATTTGCTCTCTCATCTGGAGCAAAGCCAGAAACGAGCCGCTTGACGAAAAGCCGGCTCTGCCACCCCCACCGCCCCGTCACTCACGCTGTCACCACCTCCCTGCACATCCCCCCGGCACGGCAGGACTGCTCTCCCCACCGCCCGCCGTCCCCGTCCCCATCCCTGAACCCATCCCCATCCGGGCTGGCCCCATGCCCCGCGGCGATGCCCCGCGCCCCATCCGGCCGCAGCACCCCCACCTTCTGCGCAGGGTCTCACGGGGGGTGGGGGGGGGAAGGGGGCAGGTTTCTCTATTTTTAGCACCGAGCGAGAGGCATTTTAACTAGCGTGTAATTTTAGGTGGCACACATTGTAAAGCTTGTCAGCGGTGACATAATGCAAGCAGAAAATGCGCTGGGAAAGACTTCAGCTTGACAAAAGGGAGCTGAGGACTTCGCAGCGTTGCTGTTGCAGCCACTGGGAAAAGCTTTTTGGCTTCTCCAGGCACCGAATTTCCCTCGGATTGAGGAACCGGAGGGGAACACAAAATATCAGCCCCGGCACTGTCGCAAGGCGCCTTCCCCAACCAAAGGTTATCTCGATCCAGCAGCACCACAGCTGAGCCGGGAGGTTTAGTCAGCTCTTTCTCCAATTTCCCCTGCCCTGCTTCTCTTGGGGGAGAAATCTTCTCTAGATATGGAGAGATTTAGGAGCAGAACCAGGGATTAGTCATAAAGATAAAACATCAGCCTTGTCACAAACGCGATGCTATTCCTGATGCAATCCCCCAGGTCTCACGCAGCCGGAGCCGGGGGAGCTGTCAGAGCCGTGCCGAATGCCAGCTGGAGAATTCAGTCTCTGCGATTGAAATCTTATCTAGGAATAAGCCAGGGATGATTTACAGAGGCCCAACTTCGCCAGGCTGCAGGGGTGGCCGTGTCCTGCGGGCAGCAGGGAGCTGCAGCCACCCCGCGTGGCGGTAATTGGGGGAGCCCTGGGGACACGGGCAGAGAGAACTGCTGACAATTAGTACGCAGTGCCCGTAAGCCTAACGAGCAGGAGCTGTGACTCGGTGACAGATCACAGCCCTGACCGTGCTCTGGGGTCCAAGACACGGCAGGTTTCGCTGCTGCTGTGCTGAAGGAGCAGGGGGGGCACGGCCCCCGTGGAAAGTTGCCGAAGGACGGCACCAGCGCTCCGGCATCCCACCCGCTCCATCTTCCCCCACCCTGCCTGTGCCTCTCCCGCAGGGTTAATATGGCAATTTGTGTAAGAGCCACGCTGCCCACACCGAGCCCCGTGTGAGCTGCACGTGCAGCCGGACTTCGTGCACCCATGCGAGGAGCCAGCCCGGAGCAGTGCCCAGCACCACCCCGCCTGCCCAGCGCGGCCACCGCAGCACCGGCCGCAGCCCCACAGCCCCTGCGTGTGGGTGGGGGTCCTGGGGCAGGCATGGGTCGGACACTGCTCCGGCCACACCGCCAGGCACTGCTGACCAAAGGGACGTCCAGAACAGGAGAAAGCCACCGGCAGAGGCAGCGTGAGCCTCCCGATTCCAGCCCAAGGTGTGGCTGCGCCCGCCAGCTCCCCGCACGGAGCGTTTTGGAGAGAAGCAGCAGCCCTTTGTTGTCTGCCCTTCCCGGGCTGGGAGCGACACAAATGCGCGATGCACGCGGTGTTCTGACGGTTTTCTCCTGCATTTCACTTAAATTGGCTCTCGCCCCCTCCCTGCTCCGCACCCCGGCCGGGAAGTCTGCGTGATGCTCAGGACGGAGCGGCACCGGGGCCAGGCGCTTCCCTCGCCCCACGCCTGCAGCACCGGAGAACTTTTCCCGGCCGGCCTCAAACCACTCTCCGCTAATTGCTCTTCCTGCTCATTAAGCGGAGTGCTCTGCGGAAACCATCTTAACGCCAGCGCTGCGAATTCACGGGGATTGCTCGCAGCCGGCACGGGCTGGGGGCTTCGCAGCACGCCACGGGGACGCGCCCCAGCCCCAAAACGCATCCTGCGGGGTTCCGCCGGGGGGCACGGGTCCATCGCCGCCCGCTGGGGACCCGGGGGGGGGGGGGGGACACCCGGAGGGGAAGCGGCGGCCCCTTACCTGTATTTCATGCCAGTCTGCTTGGCGGTGGACTCCTTGAGCGAGATGTGGTGCTGGGGGGTGAAGGTGCCCAGGCTGCGGGCGATGATCGCCACCGTCCGAAATTTGGCCCGGGCCGCGCTCACCACGTTGGGGGCGGCGGCGCTCTGCTTGCCGCTGAGCCTCTCCTCCCCATTGCGGCTCTTCAGGCTGTGCTCCGTGCAGGCGATGGACACTTGCATCGCGCCCCGACGGAGCTGCCCCCCGGGACCCCCCCCCCGGGACCCCCGGGGCCGAGCCGGGCCGAGGCGAGCGGGGCGCGCCGGGGGCTCGGGGCCGCTCCTCGGGCACCGCCGCCTCCTAGTCCGGGGCTCGGGGCGACATCGGGGCGCGACCCCGCGGCCGGCAGCCGCCTCCCCCTGCCCCTGCCCCTTCCCCTTCCCCTGTCCCTGCGCTGCCCGGCTCGGCTCTGCCCTGCCCGGCTCTGCCCCCCCCGGCTGTGCCGCAGGCTCCGCAGCGCTGCGGGGCTCCCCCCCCCGGTCCTCCCCCGGTGCCCCCCGCCCGGGCTGAGCCCCTCGGTTGTCCCCGCCGGGCGCTGCTCCCGGCTGCAGGCGGCTCCCGGCAGCGGCGAGGGGCGGCGTGACGCGGAGGGAGGGGAGGGGAAGGAGAACAACGAGGGGGAGGGCGGCAGGAGGCGTGCCGAGCCGGGCAGAGCCCCCCAGCACCGCGTTGCTCCCCCTGCAAACCCCTAGGGGCGCTCCCGGGGGTCCCAGTCTCAGCCCGGGGCCGGGACCCCCCCGCACCGCGCGTCCCGGGGCAGGGGGTGTTGGGGAGCTGTGGAGGAATCGCTTCCCGGTGATTTCCGATAGGTGATCGATAGCGGATCGTCCGGCACAGCCACAGCCCCCCAGCCGTGAGCAGAGCCCCCCTGCCTGCCGGCGGGTGCACGTCTGGGGGGTGGACCCCCCCCCGCCAGGCCTGAATTTGGGGGTGAACTCAACGCTAAGGAATGGGACTGAGCTGCCAGACCTCTGCACACACAAGACCCAGCTTCAGACCAGTTCCTACACACATCATCAATAGCTTAGTGCCATAGACCACAAATAAACGCCCCAAAATACCCCAAAGTGTGACACCGGGAGCCACAAGCCCCGGGGCCATCGCCACCTCTCCCCATGCCCCATCACACCGAGGGGCTCCAAGGAGAGAAGGATCCGCTCCCGATGGGACTGCTCTCGGACCAAAGGGTGTTCAGCTTGGAAGGGCCTCGCTCAGCACAAGGTCGTCAGCCCGCGTTTAGAAAAACCCTAAAGCCAATGCCCTCCCTTCCCCCTGGCAGCCCTGCACATCAGCCCCCAGCAGCGCCAGCTCCATGCGGCTGCCCCCAGCCACAGCCCCCCAGGTTTTACAGGCTAAATCCTTATGCAGACATGCCAAAAATCTGCAACCAAGGGTTGCCTAAAGCCACATCTCTGCGTGCTGAACCGATCCGGGTCACAAATAACGATGCCATCTCAGCCGTTTTAAGCTCTTTAACTGAAATCCTTCGCTACCAAGAGAAGGCAGCGACTTAGCAGAGCAGTGAGCGCAGCCCCAGCCAGCACCAATGTCACACAAGCCCCTCGGCAAAGTTCCCTCGCTTGTAGTCTTCCTCTTCAGCAATACGCGGAGTTATGTTCAGCTGAGCTGCATTTTATTTAAATTGTGACTGTATAGATACAGATATCATATACCAGGGGGAGTAGCAACTCCTTACTCACATGATTACTCCGTGCTGCAGGAATTAAATTTATATTTCAAAATACCCCCCAAATAATTATATAAGCTTAACAACACAGCAGCAAGAGGACTATGGCCATAACGCCGCCCCCACACGTCCCAGGCCACTGCTGCTGGGGGCAGCTCCAGTTCTTTGCTCCCGATGCCACGGCGATGCCGGGCACAATTATAAGCTGACGGCCATCAGTGCTCCCCGTGGCAGTGTGAATATTGGCGTGGTGACACTGCCCAGCTACCCACAGCTTTAATTGCACAGCCTGGGCCTTGCCCTGCTCCCTCCAAAGCTGCCTGGCACCTCCCTGCGCCGCGCCGTGGGACATGGGCGCATGTCCCAGGGGAGCTGTGGGGAATTGCTCAGCTACAAGAGAGGGTTTTCTGCACGAGAACAAAACCTGCACGCAGCCTGGCTGCTAGAATCAAGTGCACCGCAGCCCTCAGGTCCCAGGCACTGCACTGCGCTGTGGCCGTCGCTGCTGTGTCTGCAGCTTTTGTCTGCTCTGCACAGGGAAAAGGGAGCTGGAGAGCGCGGCTGCCCCGCTGCACCTCTCACCGCCTGTAACTGCGTGCTGGATACAGGACCTGGGGAAGAGAAAGCAGAAAGCAGCAGAAAAAAAGCAGAGAATGGTGGAGAACGAAGCCCTGGACACATTGCAGGCAGCACCGTGCCTGCCCCTGTGCCCAGGGCAGGGTCACGGCTGGCAAAACGCAGCCAGACGGAAAGCAGCCGGCGGCAGGCACGCTACTGATATGATTTTGGCACTCATAATATAGCCTTAACCACGTCGGACAGTTTGACAGGTGCTCGGCGGGACTTTGCGTGCCATACAGTTGGATCGCATTAACCTCAGAAAGCTGCACGGAAGGTCAAAAAACTCCCCCAGCACCGCAGCCGTGGCATGATCCTGCCACAGAGTGCAGCCCTGGCACTCGCAGAGCTCTGCCCACGGAGCCTGGGGAGCTCTGCCCACCAAGTCCCCAGCCTGCGTGGGAACTGTCTTTGTGCATCACCCCAAATCCTCGACTGCCAGGGCAACGTGCCTTGGCACAGCAGGACACACTCA
Source organism: Anas platyrhynchos (assembly GCF_047663525.1). Classification (NCBI taxonomy): domain Eukaryota; kingdom Metazoa; phylum Chordata; class Aves; order Anseriformes; family Anatidae; genus Anas; species Anas platyrhynchos. The sequence continues at coordinate 1,416,755 of NC_092595.1, read as the reverse complement.
GTGAAATTTCGTGTTACCTCCCAGCACAAGTTTCACCAGGCCGTGGGGAGCTCTGGCTGCAAACAGTCCGTGCTCATCTCTCAGCCATTCCTCTCCATCTCGGAGCTGCTTGAGACCAGGTTTCCCGCTGGGCTAATTACTTCTGATGGCAGCGGTTCCGTTACATCTCCCTAAATTGGTCTGATACGTACACGGGCGAGATAACAAGCGTGCACGGTGAGCGGAGCCACCCAGGAAAGCGGGGGAAAGCCCCGGAGCTGGAGCTGGGGGCTCGATAAGGAAACGAGCTGCAGGACAAAAACACGGGGCTGATCTCAGTTTCCCGTGGAAAACTTAAATTTACATTTGTAATTGCACTTGAGGAAGACTCAACCAAATTCCCATTAAATATTTTCAGTTAAAAACCATCTTTGCAGCAGATTTTCGGCACTCAGCCCTGGCAGCATGGCAGTGCGGGTGCCCCGTGCTCCACTGGTCCCACGGGCAGCAGGAGGGGATGGCACCAGGCATTTCTGCTGGCCTCTGTGAGCTGTGTTACAGGTTCTTCAGGGAGGGAAGAAAAGATAAACAAATCAAAACCGGCATGAAAATACCGTAGTTTGGGTTAATTCTAATCAGAGCTGAGCAGGAGGCCAGCAGGATGCCACAGCTGCACGCGGCTGTCCTACAGAAACAGGTTTTTAAAAATAAGTAGCACTGAAGGGGAAAATGTGCCCAATTCCCTACGATTTCCCAAAGCTGGGGAAAGCAGCAGCGGGCCCCCGAGGGATGCTGCAGCGCCCACTGCTGCCTGCAGCCCCGGCACAGAAGGGCTCTGCAAGGATCCTCCAGCTCAGTGGGGTGCCCAGGTCAAATACCCGGCCACTTTCCCGCAGATGGAAAGCATCCCCGGCCGTGTCCACGGCCCCAGGCACTGCGCTGCTCCCCATTTCAATACAGGAAAGTCAATTTTCCCATTTGATCTGCTCGATTCTCCAGGTGACCGAAAGCCATGGCCATCCAAGACGGGCTCTGGCAACGAGCGTCATTTTAATGCACCCGATTAAAGCACCCAGAGCTGTACGGAGCAGCTCGGCCTCGTTCAGATGCTGAGACATGCCAGAACGCTTTTTCTGTCTGATTATCTGAAACGTTGGACGGACTTCAGGCCGTATTTCAAGCCCGATCTGGCTCTCCTGGAGCACACCGGTAAAAAGTGCTGACTCCAGCCTCTGCTCCACACAAAAGGGATTTTTTGCTTTTGTCCCTGGGCTGTGTAGCCCCGGTTCCAGCAGATCTGGTGGGCAGGGCAGGGCAGTCGGTGTGCTGCTGGCAGTGAAACAGCCCCGCAGGAGGCAGCGAGGTGCACGGGGCTGGCAGCGTGTGGCCAACCCTTTGCCGTGCACTAGACCACGCACACAGAAAACGCAGCTTTTTTCCCCAGGATCCTCGCCCCGCGTGATTAATCGATGTATTCCAAATAAAGCTCAGCCCAGTGTGTTGTTCAGCTTGTCTCTGCTTATTGAATAGTAAATTCCAGGCAATTACGTACATTATTCTGCCATCCATATGCGTCAAATACCACCCCGGCATAATTTGTAACAGCTTTAAAACTCCAAATTAACTTATATAAAGAAATATGTTGCTAAGGTCTGAGTCTCCGGAGCTGAATAATAAACAGCTCCGCTCCGTCCTTCCCGGGACGCACTACAGCAGATGGATGACTAATTATTGCCAATAACTTCTGATCTGAGACGCGCTGGCAGGGGCTCAGAGCAGGGGCGAGCCGTGCGAGACGCTGCAGCTCCCAGAACTTTGTTCCGACCACGAGCCCCATGGCAAACGTCCTGTCTGACACGGGAAACCCACAGGAAACGCCACGGAGACCTTGCCTTTCACTCCAGCTGCCCAAGCCATGCCAGGGCTCATGCTCTGCCTTTTCCCTGCTGCAATCCACCCTGCTCCACCATTTCTCTCTTTTGTCCCTTTCCTTTTCTATTTTTTTTTTTTCCCCTCTCAGCAGTTATCACCTCGACTGCAGCTACCCTGAGATTTATTCAGGTCCCTTTTCCCAGCGTGCCTGGACAGCTGCTGGTTTCAGAGCTGTCTCCGGAGCGTTTGGACACGCTCCCCGAGGACTTCGCAACCTCCCCGCGCCAGGCAGCGTCTGCGCTGCTGGAGTGACACAGACGCCGCAGCGTCGCCTTCTCAAGTCTTGCTGGAGCGGGGATGAAGCCAAGCTGTGATGAAACCGAGCACTGAAAATTAAAAAAAAAAAAAAAAAAAAGCTTATCAGCCGGCAGCAGGCCTGCAGCAGGCACTGGAGCTGCAGGAGAGAACAAAGTTGCCTTTCAAGTCGGCCTCCCCCAGCTCCTGCAGGCGGCCGCAGCGCACAGCCCGCTGCCTGCGGTGCCACCCGCACGGCTGCACCGCCCCATGGGCGAGAAACAGGGGGCAAGCGGGTGCATTTCGGTCAGTTGTTCTTCAAATTGTAAAATAAAAACAACTTCTGACCCAAGGACCAGTGCAAAGCATCCCCTGCTCGGCTCCCGTTCAGTGCTGGGTGAAGAAGAACCAGCCGGAGGGGAGAGGGGCTTTGAAAGAGCAGCTGCTGCTGTGTCGGGCTGTTTCCTTAAATGAAGCCAAGCAGAACGGCTGCTATTGCATCAGCCCGGGATTTGCACGAGGACCGTAATCAATTTTTATTCCATCTGAACCGCAGCCATCTGGGAGGACAAACCGGGAGCCCTCGTGACGGGGTGCGCTCCGTGGCTGGCGGCGCAGAGCCCCGCTCCCAGCCTGCTGGCAACCGCTGCACAGGGGCACTCGTCCAAGCCTTGGCACAGCCCTGGGGACGATCGTTTCCCACAGGATAACGCCTGGAGCACAGCAGCGATGCCGGCAGCTGGCAGAGGAGGGGTGGCTGCACAGCACCCAGAGCTGTGCGGGCATGGATGGGTGCTCCAGGACACGGAGGTGCGCAGGGCACGGCAGCAAGGGCACAAACTGCCAGCAGGAGCAGGGGCTCTGCAGGCAGGGGAGGGCTGGCAGCGATTTTCCTGTTACAGCTACAGACGGGGAAGACAAAATTTGCATCGCCGTCCATGCCAGCCAAGCAGCTGTGGCACCAGGAGCCTTCCCCAGAGGCGTGGGTGGCCGTGGCAGGAGGGCAGGGCGGCGCGGAGCTTCCTCGCAGCCTGGTTACGGATGTGGGAACAGATGCGGGAGCTGGGCTGAGCTCAGAGGGCTTTGGAGCAGAGCGCTGCTGGGGGAAACGTGTGTGCAGATGTGGGTGTGCATGCACGTGGGCATGGGCACGTGGGCATGGGCACGTGCACACACGTCGCTGCTGGCACCGATGCGCTCCGACAGCCGGCACCGTGTGCGGCTGGAGGGCTCCTCCTGCTGCAAAACCCCCTCAGCCCCCTCCGTGCCGGGGTGAGCCCCCGTTTCTTGCTTTTTGGAGGAAGGATGCAGCTGCCGAACACAGCCGTGGGTGCCCTGCCCGCAGCCTCACCCACACGCAGCTGCTGCTTTCACCACCGCCTCCCCCGGTAGTTCACGGGCAGGAGCTGCGGGAAGGTAACGGGAGCAGCAAGGGGAAGCTAAGCATCGGGAAAAAGGCTCGGCACGGGAATATCTGCAACCACCGATGGACAGAGAGCGGGCAGGGAAGTTTGAATGGATTTTAAAATTAAAAAACCACTCCTGAAATATTACAGCTGGTGAACAAAGGGCCCAGCTGGGTGCGGCTCTCGCGGTCAGGCGGCACAGGAATTGGGAAGCTCTGAACGGGATAAGCCAGATCCCCATAAATGTGATGCAGCTGTGCTGGGAGTGAGCAGATCAGGTGCGGATTACAGCGCAGGATTACGGGACCACGCTCAGTGCTCTCGTGCATTTTGCCATCTAGTGATTAAACGTTTTAAAGCCCATTGCCTGAAACGAGCCTGCCCAATGCAGCCCGGGTGAGCGGCTAATGAAAATTGCTTCCTCCAAATCCCCCTCCTCCACAGCAGCTCCACGGGGGCAGGAACACAAACCCAGGAGGACAAACAGGGACTGGTGAGCGTGCTTCCAGCCGCCTCCTCTTGCACGAGCAGCTGCCAGCCCGGGCAAGGCGTCACACGAAGCACCGGGCAGTGCTGGGGCAGGCGCTGGGAACGGGCTGTGAGGAGCTGGAGGAAGGCGCAGCGACGCCTCTCCCTTTGCATCCCCTCTGCTTTCTGCCAGCGGCGACTCAAAAATTTGCTGTGCTAGAGGATAAATCCAGCCCTTTGTGCTCGGCAGCCCTCGGTGGCCTAGACTCACATCTAATAACGCTCTGAGCACGGTCGTGCTTTTGGCACCCAGAGCACGACAGCGAGGTCCCCGGTTTAATTACAAGATGCGAGGGAAGCTCTCCCCGTGCTTTACGCCTGCTGTCCAGAAATGTCATTTGCATCCCCCTGGATCCCGCATTACAGCAGACAGCACATTGCTTACTGCAGCCTGCTTTTAAGCACATCTGCTGTAATCCCTGCCTGTCATCCTTTCCCTGACCGAGAGCCTGCCCGATCGCCCCGCGGGATGGCTCCTCCACGCAGAGCCCTCTGCTCACCGCTAACCGGGTCCCCTGGAAATGGGGAGGCCGGCACAGGAGGCAGGACACGAAACGCCAGCTCCCATCAAATTATCACCACCAGCGCTGCTGTTCTGCACGTCACGTATTTAAAACGGTGTTTGCCTTTGTGTCTGCCGCTGGGCTGACATTTCCACAGACCTTTCATGAATAAACCCACGCTCTCCTTCCCGAGGAGCCGGAGCGGTTCGGCGGCGCTGTAGGTGAGCACAGCCCTTGTGATTTTTTCCCCATTAAACGTTCCCAGCTGCGGGCTCACAGCTGAGCTGTGGCCACGTCCTCCCACCGCCCAGCACCCGGCAGCCACAGGCAGCCAGGCTCAGCCTCAATTTCCCAATCCCTTTCCCTGGGGGGCTGCGGACACCCCCACAGCCACGGTAACTCTCCCGCAGTCCTGCTTCCATCACAAAAACTGACTTGTTATTCCCGCTTTTGATTTCTTCTCTCAAACAGATCAAACCCATCCTTCAGGCTGCTCAGTGAAGCAAAACGCTGCCCTGCCTCTCCCAGGGGAGCTCTGTTGGAAGGGACTGTCACACACCATCGTGCCCACCTGCCGGACCTCCTGAGGGCTAACCAAAATTAAAGCACATTATTGAGGGCATGATCCGAACACCTGAACGCTGACAGGCCTGGGGCACCAACGGCCTCCCTAGGAGACCTGCCCCAGTGTCTGAGCATCCTTACAAGAGATAATTTTTTCCTGATGCCCAGCCCCAATGCACAGGACGCCCGCAGGCTCCCAGTGCAGGATGCGGGGTGTGCTGGGACCTGGGGGTTTGGAGGATCCCACGGAGCAGCTGCCCAGGTGCTGCTTTCTTCCCCACATCACCGCAGGAGGTTCAGGGGTGGTGTGGCCACAGATCACCAGCCGGGGGGACAGCCCCAGCCCACGCGGCTCAGCCTTTAAAGGCTGACAGCCCAGCACAGCGTGCGCGAAGGAAAGCAGCGCTGCGAGCACCCCGATGGATAATAAAGCACCAAATTGGCTTTGCAAATTGTGTTTCATCTGAGAGAAATACCATTATCATCAGAAACAACATAAGCCAACGCACTGCTGCACTTTCCGTTATTCAATAACAGGCTGAACTAAGCTGTGTTTGCTAAAGCAAGGAAAGAGAAAGGAAATAATCACCCTATAAATAAACCAGCTTACGAGTATTTAGTGCTCCTTGTTAACACTTCCTTACTTTTCACACATAATTAAATAGCTCTTCATAAATATATATATATATATAATTATTTTGTATTGTGCTGTCTTTAGACCTGTGGATATTGGAAGAAAGGTCTGGGGGTGAACCAAGCCGCACCGGGGAAGAAAAGCACTCACACCCACAGTAAGCCTGGGAGAGCCTCGTCCATCTAAAGCTGGAAGAACAAAAAACTACAGAAAATAGGAGTCAGGAGTGCGCAGTAACAGGACTACTGGGAAATCCTCACAGTGTATCAGAGCTGCTGTGCACAGCCCACTGCCCTGCACGAGCCTTCCTCCTCCGGGCCGTGATGTGTGGGAGCTGCAGTGCTTCATAGCTGCCTCTCAACGCTGAAGGATGCGCACACTTAAAAGCAGGGATCTGCCCAAATCCATCAGCTTCAACAGGAATTAATCGCACGCTTGCCTTCATGACGCTGAAGGCTCTGATGGATGGAGACCACGGCGCTCTGCAAGCCAGGCAGGCGCTCAGGGACCATCTGCAGGTGGTGACAGCCAGAGCTGGGTGGTTTGCAGGGCCACACTCCGGGGGGAGATGGATGGCTAACCAAATCCAAAGCTTTAGGAGAAGAGCTCCTGTGCATTTACCACTGCTCGATGTCTTGTGGTGCTCAGCTAGCTGAGAGAAGCCCCTCAAGCAGCCGGCACCGCTGGGTTTCAGCAGCCTGCCCGGCAGTGCACACAGGCTCCGGGACGCAGCCAGACACCCACCAGGGAGAGCGTCCTGCAGGTTTGGCCGACCCCCCCACGCAGCCCCCCGGCACCCCCGGTACCTGTACTTCATCCCCGTCTCTGCGCGGACGGTGTCCTGCAGGGACAGCCCATGCACGTGCAGGAACTTCTCCAGCTGCTTCAGCTCCGCGGCCCCGCTCGCCTTCCCTGCCCAGCCGCACAGCGGGGGGCAGATTTTGGGCACCACACTGGGCTTTTTGCCTTTCAGAAGCGCTTCGCTCGGCTTCTGCAAACTCGGCTTGTGCGGGGGGATGTCGGCGCAGGCGGGCTTGTACAAATGCATGGTCCTCGGGGGAGCCTGGCCCCGCAGCCGCTGGCTGGGGGCTTCTCGGAGCCCCCTCTTTAAAACCCGCTGCACGGAGAGCCCGGTGCCATGGTGCCACGGCCGGGGGACGATGGCATCGGCCCGGCACTACGCAGCCGTGGTTCTGTCCCTGACGTTGTTCATGGCATTGCAACGTCGGGGCTGGTTTTAGCTGGGGCCCAGATGGGCTCCGGCCAGGGTCGGCACTCGGTCCCACCGCCTGCAGCCTCTAAAGGCCGAGCACTCGAGGGGCACGGACTGCCTGTGGGAATGGAGCACTGACCTTGTTTCCCAGGTCTTATATTTAGAGAATGAGAAATATTTGTTCGGGATTCCATCCAAGGCTGACGAACATAACAAATAATATTCTCACAGGGTTTATTTCAGGCCTCGGGCTGCACAGATGAACGCTGCAAGCACCTCTCATGCAAGTCGTTAAAACTTGTTGTTTTCTTGTGATCTTTCAAACTCACAGCTCAGGTTAACCGGCCTGCAAGCTTCACTGTCATCCATCACAGCCCCAGGAGCACGCAAGTAAGAAGCAAACAAAGGCTAAGGAGCAGCCAGCCGAGCTCCTGGGGCCGCTGCTCTCTGCTGACACGGGACAGGCACAGGACGGAGGGCTCAGGCTGCAGGATGCTCCTCCAGGGACCGTGGGAGGCAGCTGAGAAACCCAAATTTGCACATCCCGTGCAGCAGCCTGCCTGTGATCCTGCGGGCACATGGTTTAGGGAGGGTGCTCGCCCCTCCAGCAGCCAGGGGAGGCCCCAGGAGCTGCAGCACCGGTGGCTGGGAAGCTGCTCTTGTTATTAACAAGAGCTGAACGGTAACGGAGATGCCTGTTTGCAGCTGTTCGGGGTCTTTGGCATGGAAAAAAGGGGTGAGAAAGGAGCAGGAAACACTCATGCCCTCCATCATCCCCTCACCCAGCAGCAGACGTGGTCCTGCGGCCCTGGAAACACCCCAGCCTGCTGAGTTCCCCCTTCCCCTCACTGATCCATCCTGCTACCAGAGCAAAGAGTTTGGTTCCAGGCTCTGCATCCCCGAGGGCTGATGGAGAAATGGTGCAAACCTCGGGGGCACCCAGAGCCCCCCCCAGTCAAGGTGAATGCAGCAAGGCCAAAGCGACCGGCTGTGGCCAGGGCCAGCTCCCAGGGAGCAGATCAGCGCAGGAGCTGCACCATGAAGCAGATTTTCTGGGCTCTTATGTTTTAAAAACTCAACCCATTTTCCGACTCTGCTTTCAATCCCAAATACATCCGAAAAATAAGTTAAATAATCGAGTGATGGATATATCATGAACGCAGCTAATCCGTAAAGCTTTCCAAGCAGATAAACAAGGACTGATCTCTAGAAAAGAGCATATTTTAAAAGATTATAATTCAATGTCACAGAGAGGAGTTCTGCATGGAAATGTGGCTTACCCAGCTAGCCTTTCCCTACAAGCGTGGCGTTGGGGTGCTGGGACACCAGTGGAGGGCTGGCCCCATCCCCAGCTCCTGCAACAATCCCCTTCTCCTTTACCTCCTGTAAGATACATCTCTCTGCTTCTCTCTAAAACAAGATGAGCCAACGGCAAAGAAATACTTTTGCAACTCCTCTGCAGTTTTTAGACATAAGTTCACTGATTTGGGGTTTCAGGGACTTGCATAGCTCAGCACCACGAGAACCTTGCTGTTCCCAGAAGCCATCCCACTTTCACAGCCAAGGTGGTTTTGCACTTCCTAGCCACTTTCTCCACCTCTCACTGCTTTCTATCATTTTTTGTTCAAGTTATCCCATTTCTAATTTTTATTCTGATGGCATTTTAATTAATTTCAGCCCTAGCACAGCTGCAAGGCTCGGTTTGTGCCAGGCATGTCAAACACCCCCATTCCCTGAGATTTGGGAGGATTTTGCTGTATTTCCATGCTGAAATCCCTGCTGCTGTGGTGCCTTTGTGCAGAGCCAGGCTGAAGACCAGCCTCTGGAAGCAGGCTCCTCTCTCAGGGTGAGTTGAACAAACACCCCCCTCTCTCCAGTCACTGAAATCACCCCCAGCAGGCACAACAGAGCCCATCCCTACGCTCCTGCTGCTTGAGACAGACGGACTGAGACAACAGCATGCACCCGCCTGTATTTAGGTCCTATTTCATTAAGGGTCTTAGTCTGGGAAAGAGATTAGAGCCGCACGTCTAATTTCCACTAATGCTGAGATCCCCTAATGCTTTAAAGGAGCAAGATCAGACTCCGGAGGACATCAAGATCGTGCCTGGGTCTGGGGTGAAAGGAAGGAAGCAGCCAGCACCTCCACGCTATCTGCTCATGTCACCCACACAGCCCTCACACACCTGAACCCAGGTCCGATCAGATTGCGGTCACTTGAAGAAAATGACTGTGAGAAACGGGGCTGAATGCTCACAGGTGGGTTCGGCTGAGAAGTTTGGGAAGCCAAGGAACGAGTCTGCAAAATGCCCAGTCCTCTACGTCATGTTCACCATGATGCAGGGGAAACAAGCCCCCAAAATGGAAATGTCAGGATGGCAACGACAAAAAGCTTCCTATCATTGTTGTTGTTGTATTGTTACTACTATCACTACCACTACTACTATTTGGAGGAGTGCAAGCCCGTCCTGTGCCAAGTGCAGGCGGCCACCTACCTGTGCGGCATGCCGGTGGTGTAGGCGACGGTGTGCTCGTGTGAGAGCTCGCAGATGCGCAGGTACCAGCTCATCTCCAGCTCCCGCAGCAGCGCCAGCCTCCGTGCCCTCTGCTGCGCCGCGGCCGGCTTCAGCCGCGGGTCCTTGGCGCTGTCGGTGCCGCTCCGTGGGGCTCGGTCCCGGCTCCCCAGGGACAGCACCGACTGCTTCCTCAGCTTCAGCGCTTCCTCGGCGTTCTTGTTCCCCACCGTGCCCGTGCGTGCCGCCAGCATCCTCGCGGCTTGCCCCGGGGCGAGGGGAGCGCCGAGCCGCTGCTGCCCTCAAATCGTTTAAACTGATTTCCAGCACGCGCCTTCCTCCCGCTATAACCCCACGCCGGCCACAAAGCCGTAATTAGATATGTGGCCGCAGAGCTTAACCCGAAAGAAGAGCCGCGACCTCTTCACGGAAACATCTGTACGGCGTCCTGCGTGGCAGCAGGCTGAAACGCACACCGAGGCAGCCTCGGTCTGCCAAAAGCAAGGGGGGCAGCTCTGAAAAACTACCGATGGGCTTGGGCAGGGCTGGGCGTGCGATCGGGACCTGCTTGAAGCATGGCATCTGGGTGGACAGCAGGGAAAAGTGGGCCGGCTCGCTCCAGCTTTATACCCCAACGAGCTCCAGCCTGCGTGAGCCCACGTGTGCTCGCTCTGTGGACACGCAGGCAGGCACATGGGCAGGCCCAGCGCCGTGATGGATGCGGCCTCGGTGCCCCCGCATCCACACCAGCTCATCTGGGCCAGGGCCGTGCCGGGCATGGAGCCCCCGTGGCCTGCAGGACCCCCAGTGTGACGGGCTGGGGCAGGGACCCCACTGCCCGCCAGGCCAGAACAAAGCTGGGGCTCTTACCGACGTTACACCAAGATGGTTTTAGGTGTGTTTTAAGAAAGCAGCTCCGTTCCCCTGTGGAAGGAATCCTATAAAATCACCCTTCCCCAGAAGCCTGTGTGTTGCCCGGCCTGCTCAGCAGAGGTGCCACTGAAACAATCACACTGAGGTGTGCAGAGTTCCAGAGAAACTCCAACTGCGGGCTGTTAAAATATCCTAGGTTTGTGCCTGTGCTAAAACATCATCTCATTAGTCACTAAACATAGCACGTCCCAAGGAGAGGGCTTCCACCAACTCCAGCAGCCCTTACACCAACCCAGGCAGTGCACATGGCTTCGAGCCTTCCAGGGCTGTTCGAGTTCCCTCACCTGGGAGCTGGCTAACAAAAGCAAACTAAAGTCCTTCAACCTTTGTGTGACAGACATCGTGCTCACCCAGCCCCGTGTTTATTGTTCACTCAGCCATAGAAACACAACCACAAGGCCCTGAGCAGGTTTCAGTCACTATAGAAGCGAACTGCTCCAAAAGCAGCTGCTGGCAATTTGTTCCCTGGGCGCAGCATTGTTCCCCTCAGGGCACGCTGCCGCCAGCGCGGCCGTTCCCGTAACGTGCCACCCGGGTGGGTAACGCTATCGGGCACCGCTCCGGGGGGGCCGCACGTCCTGCCAGGTAAGGACACCCGCTCACCCCATAAAACATGCATGAGGATCGCTTGCCTGCAAGCGAAGCCGCCAGGAGCTGTTAAACATTGATGCACGGTGCTGGGCCGCTCGCTGCTGTGGGGAGTGGGCAGGCACCGCTCGGGCCTGCTGCTGTGTGCTTCTAACATGGCCTCCAAAAAGGTGTGTGTGTGAGCTGTGTGCCTGGAACTCACCGCAGGTTATAGCCAAAATCCTTACTGCAGGCGTTGAAGGTGCCTGTAGCTCCTTTCAGACCACTTGGTAACATCCGCTTTGCTTCTATCCCAGCGGCTGTCCCCGAGCTGGGTGCGTGGCCCCAAAATGCCCGCGGGGCCGCTTCCCAGAGCAGTGGTAAAAAGCCCGGCTGGCTGCAAAGCACAGCTGCCCCCGCACGAGAGACTTAATCCCCCGCTGCCGGCACTCAGCTGTATGAGATGTGCAACCCAGAATGGTCTGGAGCGAAGCGAGGTCAGAGCACCCATCAACAGCAACAATGCCGAGATGTAGACCAGCCCACACCACATCCACGACCAACAAACAGCAACGCTGAGATGTAGAACAGCCCCTAAAAACCAAGCACTAAACCTCAGGGTCGCCAGTTTAAAGCAGAACAGCCCCCTGCCTGCCACCCCCCCCGCAGCACAGCACCAACCCACTGCGTGGTCCCCCGGCTCAGACACCCCTTTGGTCCAACCTAGCATTTTTCAGATTTAATAAGAGAAACATTTCTAACAGCCTCCAGTCCACGCTTTCTACTCGGAGAAGCTTCAGGTTTCCATGGTGAATTAATACACTTCAGCCAGTTTGCATTTTAGACGTGTTTTTCTTTTCCTTTTTTGAAATCTCTCGAGCGGTTCCTTGTCAGGGCTGGCTCAGCTCGCCGTGTGCTGGCTGCCAAGCTCCTCGCCGCGCCGTGCGGGGCCGTCTGTGCTCTCACCTTCCAGGGGATGCCTTGTGCCTCGTTCCCACCCAGGCTGCAAAGTCTGATCCATCAGCCCTCCAGCTGTGCTGACAAAATTGCTTTAAAAGCCGTCCTCTTGAAATTCTCTTAAAATTCCCCCCACCATTTCAGATTCCTCACTCTCTTCTCAATAAGCGTTCCCCTAAATTCTTCATCTCTGTGTACGCACACCCCAAATCTATTTGCACACATACAGAGCGACCGAAGCAGGACAAAGTGGCAGCACTCAGCCTGGCGGCTCCTGCTTAGAGGATTTTAGCAGGAAAAGGCGAGCTTTACACAGGTTCAGATTGAGCTGGAAAATATCTGTAAGCGATAGCTGCGTGAACGTATGGATTTCATCCCATAGGAGCTAAGTAATTTCCAAATGCAGGATCCAATTAGCAGCAGCCTCAGTGATAGCCTTTAGGCTAGCAGCAATCTCGCTCCACGCTATCCTCTACTTAAGGTAATTGGAACCTCATCAGGGAGAGATTCATTAGGGTGCATAATAGCCTCTAAGTGCTTCCCCCGCTCAGAGGGCATTTGAGCAGCGACCCACACGCAGCAGGTTCGGGGCTCCTCGGCCTCGCAGTGTCCCTGTCCCCAGCTGCCACCAGCAGCTCGAGGAGCAGCACCCCGGGGAGCAGAGCCCGTGGGTGAATGTGCAAGGTGGCCGTGCACCAGCTGGGGTTTCCCTGCATCGTGCAGCCCCCTCTGAGCACAGGGCTGGGCTCTTCCCATCACAGCTGAGCACGAAGCGATGAAGTGTGCTGCTTTACATGGGGCTGGCACTCGTTGCCACACCACCGCCCCATCCCACCCAGCCACAAGGTGACCGAGTTCCCCGTCTCCCCCCGCCGTGTGCTCAGCCCTCTGGCCCTGAGGGACCCGCGATGAGCACAGGGTCTGGGGGAAACCAGTGGGAGTCACAGAATCACAGAATTTCTAGGTTGGAAGAGACCTCAAGATCATCGAGTCCAACCTCTGACCTAAGAGTCTCTGCACCTCTTCACAACCAAGGGTTAGGTATATCGAGGTGCTTGGGGTTTTAAAGAGAAATTTCAACACCCAGCCCACCCGAAGCTGGTCCTGATGTATTCACACATCCCTGGCCCTCTTCTGGCAGGCCCAGCGAGATGCATTGCTGCAGCAAGGCGAAGGTTGTGCTGTGAGCCCCAGCCCTGCGGGGCCAGGAGCCCCGTCCCGACTCTGGGCCTGGTGGGTTGGCGCCACCGGGGCAGCACAAGCAGCAGGCCCGCTGGAGAACCACAACCTGCCCGCTCCATGCCGCGTTACCATGGCGATGGGCGCTACAGAAATGACTAAAAACACCCACCGGCTCCACACAGCACCTGGGAGCATCCTCAGCCCGAGCCCTGGCTCAGCACCTCCGGGCCTACAAGTGTTCAGCCCAGGGTCGGTGCTGGGCCCTCGTCCCCACAGCACCATACACCTGCCACGTTGATCCCAGATCAGCCCCACACGCTTTTTAGGGACAAAGTACTTCTACCCCAGCACGAAAGCACGCAGAGGGTGGCACCAGGCAGGGGACAGCCGTGTCCCTTGCCCTGCCAAGGCTGGCAGCCAGGGAGTGCGGCCCAGAAGAGAGCGGCCATTTACAGCGTAAATAAAAGCCCTAAAAAATAAAATCAGTCACACCAAGGTTCAAACATAATATTTTTATTTGTGGATAAAAATTAAGGCTCACAGTACTTTTATCATTTCACAAGCAGAAAAATGTTAAAAATTGAGAATGACGGGGAATGCCCCCAATACAAATTCCTCTAACTGCTGACATGTTTTACTGAAGACTTGAGGTGAACAACTGTACAGGGCAGCTACGGTTATTAGTCTGTAAACTAAGTGCTAAATATAGGTGGGTTTTCTTTTTTTTTTAATTTTTCTTAAAAGAAAGTGAACCGAGCATCTATGTCTCTCTCCACGTCTGGCTGTCCTATACACACGGATTCCATAAAAGACCCGAGAACCGCTGGGATAACACCACCGACCTTCCTGCGAACAACCCACCTCTTCCAAAACGCATGGCACAGGTGTCACCGGGGGGAAGATCACAAATTCCACTTCAGTAAGACGTTCTGTTTATAGTGCAATAGTTTATGCCTAAACATTTCAGTATTCATCCTTCTGGCTTAAAAAATAAAACAACAAAACCCCATAAAGTAGGTTCCTAAGGAGTACAGGAATTGCTGCCAAGCTCCATTTCGTTACAGACATGAAAGCAACCAACGTGGTTAGATGTGAGGTGTCTGCCCCCCCGGGTGCAGGTACTCGTTACACCCCTAGTTAAGGTGTAACCCAAAGGACCAAGCACACCACGAGCAGCCGACAGCGCCCAGCCCCGGCGTGCTGGAGGCGTGGGTCGGGGGGCCTGGGGGCTGCAGCCCCAGCACACGGACACAGCCACTGCTAGCCACGGGTGCTGCCAGCTGCACCAGAACTACGTGGCTCTACACTGCATAATTATTTACACAGGGATAAGCTAGAAGTGTCTCACTCAGAACTGAGGCGGTTTGGGGTTTAAGAAGTGCTCTATATTCTCCTGCATTGTTTTTTTTAGCAATTCCTTCTGTTTTCCCTATTTGCTGTCAAGGTAACCGACAACGTGGCAGCGGCAGCGAGAGCGAGCCTACGTACAGAAAGCAACAACTGCTACAGCACTGAAAGGCTGAAGTGTTTCTGCATCACACCGAGATTTATTTCTCATCATTGCACCATTTACGTATGAGATACCAACACAATAATGAAAACAACTATCCTCAGCTTTTTCTGATGAAAAAATTAAATGTACTATAAGGCCATGATTTCATTAGGGATTTTGGAAATGAGATATATATTAAAAATTTGCTTTCAGTGGAACCCATGCTGTAAAAATGGATTCTGCCAAAGCAAACACTGATTTAGAGGGGCTTTGACTGGCAGCTTTTACAGATCACAGTCCAGTAAGAAAAGTTGTGTTAACAACGCTTCATTTACATAGCAAAAAGCTCCTCAGAGAGGTCATGGTGGACGTGGGTGACAACTGCTGCCCCATTTTAGAAATGAGGCAGCTGAGATCTGTATCGATTAGGACCAACTTGCCCGAGCTACAGAAGCTGCCGGGGCAGAGCCATGGACAGGGGGCAGCTCTCTGGAGCCCAGAATACGTGCACCCACTGCCGGGCTGCTGCAGCTTCAAGGAGCAGAGGGCTGGGACTCGCCATCTCCTTCCCCCAGTGAAAAGCTATCTCTCAGTAATACAGGCAAAAATAATGTTTGCACAAATTAGCCATATCTGATAAGCAGAAATTAAACTTCCATTACGTGTAGGCGGTAAATGTAAAAACCATAGGAAAACGTGCGAGCAACAGAACACAGAACAAACACTCCAACTGCTAGTCCAGTTCACAAATCTACGTACGTGGAAATATAGGCAGCTACAGCCACGAAATACCCCATGTTATTGAACAGTTTAAACCAAGCATTTCACCCTCATAAAGCCATGGTCATCCTGCAGCTGAATGAAAAGCAACTGTTCAAGAAGTGGGGGGTAAAAGGGACGACCCTGGGTACACAGGAGCAGTTCCACTGGTGGAGGTCCCCAGAAAGCTGCTCAGGGCAGAGCTGCGACACGCTGCACCTCCACAGACAGCAGCTGCAGGACATGCTGAACGTTGTTAGGTGGATGAAACAGCTTTGCCTTGATATACCAGAAAAGCACAGGCGTTCAAAGTAACCATCTCTCAAATTATTGCTTAACTACATAAACAGCAGAATACACGTGATGGAAGGAACCGGTATCGGTTGGGTATGTCACCTCCAGTACTGTGACTGCACACTAATGACTACCAGGATTTTAAAAATCAAGCTAAGTACAATACATACCAAAAAAAAAAAATCCCGTAACAGCAAAGGTGTAAAAAATAAAATGTCATCAAGTATAACGCAAGCACATGGGCAGCAGGCTGTGAAGGGACTGATGCACAAGCGCTGGAGAACAGAAACAGGACTTGCACGTCCAGGAGCTCTGGTGCCACAGCTTTTACAGCTGCACTCTCACTTTTACTCTTCTCTCAGAGTCCCCAGAAGCACACAGGACACCTCACGGTCTGTGCAGGACCTGTACGCTGGAGATCAGTCAGCCTACACACGCCTGTTACCAGCCAGCACACCTAGCAAGTGATGCGAGAGGGAGCGAGGACAGACAGACAGACAGAAAGTAATTTCGTAACATTTCAGCATTGCTCTTTTGGAACTCAACATTATTGCCATGGGCTAATACGTCAAACAATATAGAACAGGCTTAACAGTACACAACAGATACACATTAATTCCACAACTCAACAGTACCCACTACTCCATTTGGCAAAATATTTATTTATAATAAATCTGTTCAAAAGCAGTTGGTCACAAAGTATTCTTTTTACATTTTTAGGCTGTAACAATGCTTTTGGTAGAAGTAAATAAACTGTCTCTTTATACACAGTGTACAAAAACAAAGAGACGTTGAAATGACAGTTACAATAAACCACATGGAAACGCGAAGGAACAGTAAGACAAAGGCCAAAGCAAAAGGAATCTGTCTGCGCACAGGCAACGCTGCCAGGATCATTTACCCGTACAAATCCTCAGCCCCGCTCAGTTATTCCCACACAGCTCTAAACTGCAGATTTACGCTCCAGGAGGAGTCGGATGGGATGTAGCAGCTCCAGTCACTCTTTCACAGTACTGCATGTCAACACTGGGAATGGTTTCTGATATGGTTTAGACTGCACACAGTACTTCAATAAAAAAAAGTTAATTACTCCCACTCTGTAGTTCCTGGTGGTTTTGATGTCAAGTCATACATCACCCGAGAAATGCCAGGAATCTTCTTTATCTCCACAACCATTTTTAACACAACCTATTGTGGTGGAAAAAAGAAAAAAAAAAATCAGAAAAAAAAAAAAACACGTAATGCAGGCCTGATGAAAACTATCCTACAAAAGATTAAAAAAGGAAAACTTTGTTCATCCTAATTTTGCCATGAACGGGAGAGAAAAAGCCTATAGCTATTAGAATATTACCACCAGTTAAGAAATGAAAACAACTTGAAGGAAACCTCTAGCTTATGATATCTGCAGCTATGTTCAGAACTTGCTGATTTCTGGCACTGGTAATAAACCAGCGTCAAACACAATACGCTTCCCTTAAGGTAGCAGCTCTTCAGCTTCCAAATGATTTCTTGGAAATTACCTTTTATTGTATACTGCTAGATTTTGCTATCAGTCATTTTCAGGCATTTTTCAGACCCTTGTCTCCAGCTGACCCACACTCAAACACAAAATAGCAGCCAGAGTGCAAGGATGAACTTTTAAAGCAAAAAAGGGAGCTCTAAAGTTTAAAAAATAACAGAAAGAAGCATCTATGGGAAAGAGTTTCCACTGGCAGTTGTTCTCCAGAGTATGGTATTTCGGCTGAGCTGTGCTGGAAAGCCTGTAAGATTGTCACTTCCAGCAGAAACCACTGTCAGCTTCTCATTTTGTTAGCTCTTCCCAGAGCACCACCACACCTTTCCCAACCACCACGAGCAAAAATGAGATCCTCTCCCAGAAGAATCAGAATCAAGACAAGCAATCAAGAAACGGAGAAGAAAGGCAGAACAAGTCACCTACAGCACCAGATCATTCTGAAAAGAAACTTGAACACCTGTATTCGTATTACCTCTTCTGGGATCTCATTACCAGGAGTTGCTGCAATACCAGTCATGAAGTCGCTCGTGATGAAAGTTCGGATAACCACGGATCGTTGACAAGAAGGTTGTTTCTGTAGGGGGTCTCGATCAAAATGCAATGGTGTCAAGATTATTGGCATCTGGCTAATTTTTCCGGCGTAACCTTCAAAAAAAATCGTTTTGTTTTGGTTTAAAACCCACAAACATGATAGAAGTTCTACCACACTTCCCTACACGTACTCCAAACGCTACACTAAGAGCTCCAATAACACAGAAGGATCCACGGTAGTTCTACAATCTTTTCACTGCCACGCCTCAGAAGATCCCACTGATTATCCAATTATGTAATTAGCGGTGTATACACTGAATTGCCACTTGAAATAATCTTCAGCGTTTGCAGGCATGCAGAACAAAATTAGGAAATCTCTGTTAACCCTGTAATTGTCCATGGTTGCAATTCAGGATCTAATTCCTTCCAACCCAGCATAAGCATGCAATTCCAGCTATTCCCACATCAAGCCCAACAAACAGTCACTCCCATAAAAAATGCATCTTTTGAGAAACTTTTAGTCTTCATCAGTGAAACCAAGACAAGAGCAACTGCCATGGTAGAGTGCTTTAACACTTAGCAATTCCCTCTTTAACTTCCAGAGAAAGTAGTTGATGTCTTCGACATATTTAAAATAAAGTTTTTAATTTTCTCGGTTGCTGGTAACTCCAGATGCTTTCTTGTTGTTTGCTTTAATATGCCCTTCTGAAAGCCAATACCCAGAACCCTAGATGTCACTTGAAATTACCTAGAGGTTTGAGATTCAGGTGCGTGGCAGAGTGCCGAGGCACTCTGACACTGACACGGGGTCTCACAACTCGGCTTGCACCAGCCTGACCTGCCAGCACTAACCCAAGCCTTATTGTGTGGACTGACTCACTCAAAGCCAAGCATCACCAAGAGCGAGACAAATCTCTGATTTTACAGCTGTAACTGACAGCATTATCATAAGATTTTGAGGCTGTTTTTGTACAAATTATGGTAAGAGAGCCTTGCAAGCAGAATATGCATTTTCAAAAAGATATCCTTTGGAACTTGATTTTACAAAATATACACTTTGGATGAACTGCTCCCTAGGCGTACATCACACATATATCACATCTTCAGCTGTTATTAAGGAAAAACAAACAAAAACAAAAACCAAACCCAAACCTCAGAACTCCTACGTTCCTAGAATCAGCCTGTCACATTCCAAAAAGAACTGAATTGTCCCTTAGCATCGTGGGATGTTAAATGTTTAAAAAATATTATGCCATCTACTAGCCTCAAGTGGCTGGATTTACAAATACAGTACCTGCTTTAAATTAAAAAAAAAACACGAAACCACTTTGGCACAGGTGGTTTGCACCATCACCATTAAGAACTTAGTATTTGGTCTCTTCTTTCCACATAAAAGCACGGTTTTGAAACCATGCCAGGTGTTTTCACATGGTTCATTTACTTCATACAAATACTGATGACTGAATCATCAGCAAGGAGAAATATCTGCTTGACTATTTGGTTGACTTTCTTTGCTTTGGTATTTGACTTTCTGGTGGCTAACGGTGGCTTTTGCAGCAGTTTCACACCTCTGAGCTGTGTAAGGTTTCAGAGGCAAACCTCCACCCTTACGAGGAGAAGAGAGTCCTGTGTGGGAGAACTGGGAGCAGATCAGGGGGAGGCAATACCCGGCTGTGAGAAAGTTCTCCTCTAGCTGCGGTGTGAAGGATCTTGAAACAATAGTCTAATTCATGGGACTAGGCTAAATACCTACCAGACTCCCTGAGAATATTGTGAGCCTCAAAATCAGCTTGACGTAAAGTGCTGAGGACTCCTGTTGTCAGAAACGTGGGCGTGACATCGGTGGGAGGCTCTTTGACTGGTGGACCGAACACATACACAACCCTGAAAAACAAGCCAGATGGCAGGAACACGTTTTGTTTAAGTGGAATGAAACAGCTTGCCTGAAGACTACAGTGTTAGTATCGCAGAAAAGATAATGAAACCTGAAAAAAAAGCTGAATATCTGATTTTGCTCCTTAGCCACTAGCTAGAACTTAATATAACTTAATGGATATGCTCTATAAACATGAGTACAAGCTTTGCAAGTCAAATGTACTCATTTATTTTGGTTTGCTAGAGCCTGGCAATAGCCCCGCTGTTACTTATTCAGTTTTTCAGAGGATTATTCTCTTGCAATATTAACTCAGTGGTATCACAGATGTTTTTTCAGTTTTACTTTGATGTCAGTAAAAGTTAAGATTATGCTAAGAAAGCTACTTAAGTACTTACAATTTCTATCTTCTGCCCTATGAGGAAGCCACCAAAGCCACATCATTGAACAGTAAACCTTGTTTGTTAAGGAATAGCTGTGTTTTCATCACAGGGCACTAACACTGTTGTTTACAAATCTACATCACTACATCTGTTAAATTATCTTCTGAATTCAAGCCAGTCACAACAACTTGATCATTTTAATCTGTTTCATACATTCTTGAACAAAAAGCAAAGTACAACACTGACCGACTGGCCTCACAGAAAGATTTACCACGATGCATTCACACAAGTTGTTTGAGTTTGTAGATACAAATCAAGAACGCTCATCTAAAATCCAAAGCAGGAAAATATTCAAACCTCACATTCCCTATTTTTGTTTGTAGTATGAAGCCTGCAAGCATAACTGGGCAGGAGCCCAACTATTTCAGCACACTCCTCAAACTGCCAGCTTTCCCAGCTCCCTTCAATGTCTCTATCAACACCAACAAAAAAATCTGAGAAACACACCCTGATCCAGCAGAGGTGCCAGGGAAGTGGTACATTCAGGAGGGAAGCATTAAACCCAAAAGGAGCTTAAAGACAACAGCAATGTTGTAAATGCAGCACAAACTTTTACATTGCACACACAATCCTGATTTCATGCCTTCTTTCGTTCCCTCTGCACATGAGTTTCTTCCAACTGAAGGTCTCACCCCAAGATCAGCAGCTCTTTCAGCAGGTGTCACTTAAGTGACAAAATTAAGCTTTGCTGTAAGCAATTATAAACATCTCTGTCAGAAAGTCTACAGCTGGGCAAGGAGGATTTACGTTCTCTCTGGAACTGACTTAATGTCTACGCAACTTCAGAAGAAAATGTATATTCACAAGAAGCATCAATTAAGATTAAAGTGCCCAGCTTTGGAGCTTTTCCTTATACCACTGGAGTTGACAGTCCTATGTAGATTCCCTTTCTGACACAAAGCAAGATGCCGCATGGTATCACAGCTCATCAACAGGCTCGGCATCTTTCAAAAAAGATTCTGCCTAAGTTAATTGCAAGTTGTCTAATCAAGTGCTTAAAATGAGGAGCTAAACTTTGAGTTTCTTCAAGTTAGTGATTCCAGAAATAAACCTAAGCTTGGATCAGTTGTGCATTTGTAACCTCCGTATAGGACACATATTATGTGTAGAAGTTATACCAGAGATTAAACAGGAGAGTGCTCGTGAGTGCAAAGCTTCCATCTATTAAGTAGACCATCAGAAATAAAGACAGTTCAATTCTGAACAGCGAATACTTACCTGTTTATGTTGTGGCACATGCGTGGTATGAGTCTGGCAAGAAACATAAGAGACTCCCAGTGTGGAACATCTTTACTAGAGATCCCACAGACATAGCTATAGGAGCGACAGTCACCCTATAAATTAAAAAAAAAAAAAAGTAATTGAACATGAACTTCACTGCCAAAATAATTCACGCTACCTTTCCCATTCATCCTGCGAGTTACAGGACCATACTGTGTGTCAACACTTAGCAGACATTAAGCTGCTGAAATCAGTTTGCTCAGAGACACCAAATAAGTGAGAAAAATCAGAGTAAGACTGACCTCTCATCAGCTAACACAAGCACACAAAAGGGAAGCTTTCAGAATGGAAAGATTCAGACAAGGTGGTCAGACCACAGGGATTGACTGAATATTGGGATTTTGAGGGCACCAGCTGAGAAAGGCCTGCAGCAAAGTGCAGAAATCTGCTGGTGATATTGCTGCTTAAAACAGTGACAAGAGCTGACTGCAAGGAGTTACAGAAGAGATGCAAGATTAAGCAGCTGATAATAAAGGTTGTAATTCAATACTGATAATGCAAAAAAAGACACCTGACAGCTATGATCACTGAGTAAAGAAATCCTCCAAGTTATTATATGCAATTCCATGAGAATGCCAGCTCAGCATTTAGTGACAGAAATACAAAGGACCACCCACAAAAACTCCCATGGCATTGGCAAAGGAGTGAGAGGGAATAAAACACTATGCTACAGATTCAAGTGAACAAACATGTTCCAATGCAGAAAGATGCTTTTTTTTTTTTTTTTGACCAACTTAATCTAGGACTCCTCGGCCTTGAAGGAGGCAACAGGATTATGGCAGAGGTCTACAAGATTACGAACAGCCTGAAGAAACTGCCTGTGGTAAGTGATCGACGTTATTCAGCAGTAATGACATCCTCAAATACCGTACTTGGCATTTACCCATGTGTCTGCTCAGATCTCTTGACATCTGTGCGCTACCAGTGCTGACAAGCAATAATGACACAGGTACCATCTCCTTTTGATGTTTATTTTCCAGAGTCAAGCCCTTTCTTTTTAACCTTACAGCAGCAATTCTTAAGCTTCACAGCAGTCTACCATGCTGCTAGGAAGCAGCTTTAAGAATATCCCTAGAATGAATTCATTTACCTGCACTCCCACGGTTTTGATGGGTAACAAGAAGGCATTCAGTGAATGTAGGCTTGTGATCTGCATCAGCTTCTCCTGATCTTCTTCAGTTGTACATGCTTTGACCCTTTGCAACAAAGTATGTGGCTGTGCAATGATGCAGAAAAATAGCTTTTAAGTAAAGCCCTCAAACACTCAAACAGAACTTACACAATGCAAGTGAAATTAAGTAGCTGCCTAAAGTTAGTCCTCAGTTAGCCCTTGGAACTGTTTACAAGATACCTTTCATTTACCAACAACTTTTTAGTGAAAGCAATTGCACATATTTTAAGCTGAAGCTCTCCAAAGCCATAGGTGAAGGTCTTTTTCTCTGTTTATTCTCTCTTTCTCAAAGCTGTATTTCTCACGCTTGTGGTTTACTTCAGGTACAGAACAAAGCAGTATCACGTTACAGAACACTGCAATCTGATACATTTTAAATAAAAAGCTGCTGTAACCATTCCCCCCTTCAGTGTTTCTTCAATAAAGTTCTGGAAGTTGTTCTGACCTTGTAACTTAGAGCTACCTTCTGCTAGTGGCTTTTCAGACCCCTGCAGTTCAGCTTGAGTGAGGAGCTTACAGTAATCAGGAAGGTCACAATAGTCAACAGATTGAGACCTTAAATACCATCAACTAATAATTTTGTTTGGCTGGGACATCTAGCAAGCGCTAGTTTCTCCCTCTTGTGCTTTCATTCAGGCACTCAGTGACTGTCAGGGCATGCAATCCTAAGAAGTTACAAGTATTTCAGGGAGGGAAAATCTTTTTCTGATATTGTGTGATTTGAAACATCTCCAGAAATCCTAACCTCCATGAATTTTAACTAAAACAGAATTTATTTACTATTTGAAAGGTACACAAACTTCCATTTTCCAGAAGTTGCTCAACACTTGCCATAGCCATGGCTCTAAGAATTCTACTGCACAACACCACATGGCTTCAAGGGAGTTGGACTGGAATACATTATTCCCGAAGTGCACAAATAAGTAGTTTTGAACTTTCAGAACCTTCAATCTTACAGCAGTGTGCTACAGAATTACAGTACTTTTGTGTATATTAGAATTGAGCAGTTTTGTTACCTTCTTAACACTTGCAGAAAAGTCTGCAACTATTTTCAAAATGTTGTTTGTTTCAGGGAAGTCTTTGCACACGTAAGGTTCCTCAGCACATATCACTCTGATTGCCAGACCAGGACCTGCAGCATAAAGTTGAAAAAACATTATGCTAAATAACACTGAAGCTGACTTTAACCTAAAACAGTAACACCATCTGGACTCTCAGGTCAGTCATTAAGTACAGTATCGCTTGCCATCATACCTATACTTACACTGCCTTAGCACCCTACAAACCAAACCAAAACCATAAGCAAGCAGTTTATTCTGGAACGGGATTTCTGATCAATATAGGTACGCATTATTTACCTACACTTTCAATTGGCTGTTGGTGTAAAGCAGCAGTTAGTGGTGACGAAGCGTGGTGCAAGCTAAAGCAAATGGGAACCTCCGCCTTCCTTCCCTTTGCTAGGCAGCTTGGATGAAAGAGCTGGTTATATTATAGTTGAGTCTCCACTGTTTTAAAGACCCCTGAAGGCTATTCAACCTTTTAACTACTTGATCCAAAAGGAAATGTAATTTGCTGGAAATGCCTGAATACAGTTTCTTTAATTTCATGCGATGCTGGTGCATTAGCAGGATAGCCTATGCACTCTGCCAGTGGCTACTACACACCCTGCAGGACAATTTGAAAAACACGAAAAGAAAAGCATACCCCTCTTAAAAGGATGTGGACTTTGTTATATTATATACTTTGATGCTTTCTGGTCGAGAACTGTTGCTGTTATTCTCCATGCAATCGTTTTCAAAACAGCAACTGCCCCTGAGAAGGGCAGGCAGCCATTGGCCATTATTTCAAGTAAGACACACTTGACAGCTTAGACAGCATTCAGCTGCACTTCACTGATAATTCTTGCTTTGGCTTATACAACTAAAAAGAAACAAATACAGCTATAAGAGAACTCAATTATAGATCTTTTCTTTTAATCACTATACATAATAAAGCTGCTCTCAAACACTTCTCCTGAAAAAAAGATCCTGCTTAAGTAAGCTGTGATCCTGCTCAGTAAATCCATCAGTTTCGTTCTATGTTTAGAGTTCAGTTTTATGCTCCCACATAAATCTATTCTGCAGGTTAAGCATCTTCTAAACAGCACTGAGGCCACCCGTAGCCTTTCACTAAGTAGCACAGACTCTCATACCTGGGAAGGGATGCCTTGAAACCAGCTCCTCGGGAAGACCAAGCTCCCTTCCCAGCACTCGTACTTCATCTTTGTGAAAGTCTTTCAGAGGTTCTATTACTTTACCCTAAAACAAAACAAAAAGAAACAGTGATTTACACTCTAGCTCACAGATTTAAACAAAAAGCCTCAAATGTTTAGGTCACGGCAGTCAAATTGGCCTGCTTTTCACAGCATCAGCTGCCAACACTTACATAAACACTGGAAAGGAACGTTCATATGAATGTAGGCTTTGTAGAACAGTTACAGGAGAGGGGATTAGACAGGAAAGTTTGTGTGTGTGCCAAAGCTATCAATGGCTCAGTCAGTGCAAATACACCTGTAGGCCAAGCTGGTTCTGACTGTCTTCAGAAATTCACTGTTCTTCTCTTCACCAGATGTTCAAACCACTCTTAAAAGCCTCGAAAACACTTCGTAGAGTGATGAATATTACAAGTGCAGATCATGCAAGGTAACTGTCTCCTGCGACTGGTCACTTACATGGCACTTACTAGGAACAGAAACTTCCAGCAGGGTTGCTATGTGATTGATGTCTCATGTGCTGGTTCTTTCTTAGAGTATTTTTAATAGCCAGAGTGTTCACCATTCTAATGCCAGAAAAGGCAAAATGGTGCAGTCTCCTACGCTTGCTTTATATGCTCATATTTAAGACTGCTGCATGAGAAATGTATTCAAAAAGCTTTTCTGGACTTTAGACTATGCTAATCCACTGTGAATACCATCAAAAAGACAGGGCATGGGCTGCACATCTTCAGACTGTCTTCTGTCACCAGTTCAATCCCCCGTGTTTGCACTGTCTGCAAATTCCCCATCTTTACCCCCAGGTGTACATGCGAGCCCATTTCAGAAGGATCTGTGGGATCTTAAATTGACAGCTGGCAAACAGATGGTGCACCTCCACATACTGCTGGCAGAGAGCTGACCAGGCTACCAGTGACCTGATGCAGAAGCTGCTTAAGAACAGAGAGAGCTGATCCCCGTAGGCAGCTGAAAGAGCTTTCCCTAGCTTTCACCTCACTTAAAAGCGTTGTTCTCATTCTCTCTCAAGGGAGGAGAATTCCAGGCCTGTCGTGCTGAACGCTACCAAGAAGTTCAAGAGCAGAATTTCAACTGGAGCTGACAATCATTTCACTAAAGCACCCTCACTGCTGTTGCTTGAATCCCTAATGTGCTTGAGCTGGGCAATCAATGCCGTTACAAAAGGCTGCCTAATGATTGATGTTCTGACCAGGATACAAAGGGAAGAGTAAGTGATCCATTACATCATGAACTCCAGCTGAATCAGCCTAAAATCGTCTGAAAAGCCTTTACGTACTGTTCTGCATTTGGTATTGGTTTTTATTGAGACATAGGCTTGTTTTGAGTGTTAAAAACACAAAAGAGCAAGGAAAAAGTTTTCAGCTTGCCATTATGAGCAGCATTGCTCACATGGAAGGAATCCGCACTCAATCTGTTGATATTTTCCCCAGTATCCAATGCTGGACAACAGCGAAAGAATTCTGACTACTGTGAGAATGCAGCAACTAGAAAGAAGCGTAATAAATTACAACATACTAGAATAGAACCTAAACAACCTCACAGTTATAGGGCCACATCAACACAGGCCAGCTATACCAGCAAAACTTTCCAGCACATTTTTGGTAATCAGCTTCCTATCTGTGAGAACCAGAAGGAAACAGCAGTATCCTTGTTTTCATTTACCTCCTCTCTTAACTTCCGAATCAGCTCTGTGTCATTATGATGAGTTTTGATGACTTCAGCTTTGCCACTTGCAACAAGGGAAGCGCTTTCAATGAGATCAGGTCTGAGGGTACCCTGAGCAAGAAACACCTCTTCAGGTTTCAGGTTCATCTCTCCGATAACTTCATTGGCAATCTGTAAGATGTACAGAAGAAAAAGAGAATGGTTTTGATCCACTTTTCAGTTACCAAAGGTCTAAATAGATTGTTCCTGACAATGCTACTGAGCTGCTGAAACATGAACAATAAACACAAAGACTAATCATGACAGTAGCCTACGGCTCAAATTCACCCCTAAAGCCATGCTTTTATTTTTTAAAAAAAGCAAATGGAAAGAGTATCTTGAGAGCCCAGGAACACCAGTGTTTGTTAAGCATTATGTTCTCCCTGCATCACCAGTACTGACAGCTGACATGAGAAATGGCAAAACAACAGAAGTGTGCCCAAATTTGAGTTACTTACCCTTTTGGTGAGGAATCAGTACATAAAAGTCAATGCCACAGGAACAAATGGCCAACCAATATAATATACCTAAAGATGCTGGTGGGTCTAGTGCACTGTTTGTTACTCATGCTATGACCACTCATTGTCTGACAAAAATTTCAGGCTCAGAGTAATGCACTAACATCTTTATAGGTCACCTACTACTTGTACGACCATTGATGCCACTGAGTGCACAGAGCTTTAAAATGAAACAGTCTGAGGTAAAAAAACATATCTAGAAATCATTAAAAAATAAATAATAATAATTATACACATTACCTTAACAAAGGTGTCACCGATAATTTTTCTTTTTTCTTCAGGACTTGTAGTCATATTTAAGGTCTTGCTGATTCTTTTACGTGGAGTTCTGTCTTCATCAGAGATTGGCAGAGTTGTTGTACCGTTATAGAACGAATGAGCTGCATTCACCACTGCATGAAATTACGGGAATTTGTTGCCAAAATCAATAAAGATTTGTATGTAAGATTGCAAAAAATAAGAATTACTACTGTTTAAAAAAAACAAACACGTTTCAGTCATTTAACTATTGTTTGCATTAAATAGGCCTGTTTGATACCTCAACAATTAACTGCTACAAAAGTATCTTATTTCTTTTATTAACATACTCTGGAGGGCAATTTTTTCTTATTGTGAGGCTAGGCAACAGGATGAAAGTTTAGTTCTTGTCTCCCCTCTTAGATAGGTGCTTTATTTAAATGGTTACAGGATAGTTATTTCCCCAAGGCCCTTCTGCAGCTGCAATTAAATGATACACTATTTACTCATGGTACATTATCCCTCTTCATTTAGAGAGGCTCTCAACGCAGAGATCAGCTGGGAGGTTCTCCGGCATCTTTTACCAGCACTGAACTCCACAACCTCCAGAAGGAGCATTTCCAGTAAAGGGATTCCCTTCCTTAGTCTCTCTGGCAGCCTGCCAGCACCCAGATTAATCTGTTTGGAGAATGCAAGAATAAGGCCTAGCTTTTCACTAAAACAAAACAACAACAAAAAGAATCCTGCATCGATGTGTGCAGAACAAACTCTGCCCTTCACCGCATTAGGATTTTACAGGTCAAGCTGCCAGATGCTGCTGTGGAAGCTCCCTGCACCGTTTCACACTGGCAGCCCAGCGGAACGCGTTGCTCACCTAGAACCATGCTTCCTGACCAAAACACAAGACAACAACAACACTACTCACAGACAGCCCCAGGAAGAGGCAGCTATAGCTTATAAAACAAACGAGCCAGACTGTATAAAGCAGCTCTCATCAGCCACACAATCCATACATAAAATGTCTTCTCTGACTTCCTTCTTTGGGCACCAAAAGCTCTAAACCTTATCAGCCAAGACAAGGCACCTTCCCACCCTCTCCAATGTAGTGCTTGAAGTCATGAGACTGCTTCTCAACAAGCGACTCCACAAGCAACTAAAGAGCACCCATTTAGAAACTGGGAGAGTGAAAAAGAGCCCTGGGAGGGGATTTCTGGCTATAATGGCATTGAATCACCCACATGAACTCACAGTGCTAAAAGACAATGATATGGGACAAGAAGAGGCCTCAGTGGAGGACTGTTAACCAAGCTACTGAAAAAAACTGCAATCGAATGACTTTTGCAGCAGCTGAAGAGGATTGCTTGTCCACCTGCAGAACAATGACCGAGCATCAGCAGCAGAGGCATGCCCCAGCTGCTATTCACCAGGGACAGAAGAGATGGGTCAGCTCAGGGTACAATCCCAGCACACGAGTTAGGCTTTAATGCTTCAGGTTTGAAATTTTGTGATAGCCTAGGTTGTTCCAGATGAACACCCGTGCTTTGGTACGCAGTCTGTGAACCATGAAAGGTGATTCAAATTGATGAAACAAAATCCTAAATGTACATTTTAGGAGATGAGACACATCATTAGTGGTATCAAGGATATTTAAGGAAATTATGGTACCTTTAACTTGAATACCGAGTTTTTTGAGTGCCTCCTCCACTGACTGACTCTCTCTTTTGCGCATAAATCCGTTATCTATATGTACAGCTATCACCTGATCGCGGTTTAAAGCTCGGTTTAGGAGAGCAGTGCACACTGTTGAGTCCACACCTCCACTGAGTAAAACCTAAGGATGAGGAAAAAAAGGAAAAAAAAAATTGTTCAGCTGTTTAGGGGGAAAGTGTTAACTAATAATTCAGATACAGTTACAAGGATGAAAAACTACTGATTTCCCAGCAATGACTTGGAGGAAAATGAGAAGCCAAACAACATATTGACCCAGTTGTGCAATGGTACAAGCTTTCTCAAACCTGTTTAATGTATTACCCAAACCACGACAATTCTGCATTTTTCAAGTTACCCACATTAACCACGTCAGCATTTCTGTCAGATTGTTACAAATCATCTTTCAACTTCAACTGGATCTACTTACCAGGACTTTAGATGAACCCACTTTCTCTTTGATATCTTGAATGCACTGAAGTTCTCTGTTTTCCACCGTAAAGGTACCACTGCATCCCGCAATATCATAAAGAAAATTCTTCAGGATCATTTTTCCGTTCACTGTAAGGCTAACTTCGGGGTGGAACTGTGCTCCATACAGTTTTTTAGATTCATTCGCTATACCTTAAATGGTGCAAAGAAACGAGGATAGCAAAAGAGTTGGAAGTGAAATGCATATCCACACAGCAAAAACACACTTTTGCTTCAAATCCATTAAGCTCTACTTTTGAAACTGCATGTCCTTTAAAAATGTTAAAATAAAAAAGGCGAGTTGAAACATTTCGGAGTTGTCACTGGGAAGTCATTCACCAAAATGTGCAATTCATTTGTTTTCTATAAATGATTAATGACATGACAGCGTTCGTAGCAGGAATCTGCTTGCTTCAGTATTAGCAGATCTATTGAGAAATTCAGGAAATCTGATATCTGCCATCCATGCTTCACACTAACACTCCTGATACAAGAAGTTATTTCTTTTTGAAGTTGAAAAGTTGCCCTTCTAACGTAACTAATCTGAAAAAGGAATTTACATAATACTCAGAATTTGCCTACTCTCGCTAATTAGTTATCTGATTTAAGAGCAGTACGTAAAATATTGTTCTCTAACTTCGATAACAAGTTAATCAAGCTGTAATAACTAAACCATGTTTGATTTGTACCATTACAGTGCAAAAACCCCTCCACTTACACTGCACACACTATGGGAGATGTTTTCCTCTCCCCTATCTGAAGGGAATGCAACATTTTATTCTGAAGAGAAACAATACTTGCATGCTTTAAAATAACATAAACGAACTGTAAAAATCTAGTTACATTTTCCTTAAACCACTAATTCAAAACAAGACCACTCATTTTCACGTCTATTTCTTTCTTTATTAGCATGACAACGCAGCATGGAAACAAACACATCCAAGAACTTGCTTAAAACAATTCAACTATTTGGCAATTAAAAAATGGAAATATTCCTTTCCCATTTGGTTCCAATTAGGCACTGTCTGACGTAATTCCTTCCTTTAACAAAGACTACCAAAAGACAATTTCAGGATAAAATAAATACCTGCTATGATGTTCCCAGACTGCGCAACCACTTTGAATCCATCAGCTACTTTATCCACGCTGTCCCCGTGAGTGAGGAGCACAAGCTCTTCCTTCTGAAGGCCCCTAAAGAACAGTGAAAGCATTCCAATCAGCCAGATGCTTTCTGAACATGTGCAGGATTTCCTTAGCAGAAACAGTCATCTCCAACCGAGATCCCTTCACTGAAGCCTCCCTAAGTTCCTGTACAACACAGCCTTCATGCAAGAGGTAGTTTGTCTGAATTCAGAAGGTTTTTTGTGGTTGTTTTAAAACATTCCAACACTGAAACGTCCCCTCTCTGACACACACAGCCATTTAGAGCCAGTCAGGATATGTATTCTCCTGTTTTTTTATTTCACTGAAGCCAATTTGTGATCAAATCAAAATGCCTTCAGGACAGCTCTGGACACCCTAGACTTTAGGCAGTTCTACAGTACCTGCAGAGGGAAAAAGTTAATAAACTTGGACCTTTAGGAATGAATAAAACATCATGATTATTGCAAGGAACTTGAGGGGCGTTGATGAACTACCAAGATATCTGATTTCTTCCTAAGGTGGGAAGGTAGAAAACTAATGGCTTCAGATTTTCTATCACCTTTCAAAAACTAGGTAGGTGCCAGCCAACATAAAGCGATGCACAACCAAGGAGGATGCAAGAGCTTACCACATTCCTGTGCTGCAGTACACCTTCTGGTGCCTCAATGAAGACATTTGACTTTGAATTTCAGGGGTTTATACAACACTTCAAGCAAACATACCCAAGTTTCTAGAGTTAGCTGAGAAGTTATGCCTAAGTATTTGTTTAAACACATAACTTGCTTAGTCACAGTTGTAAAGGTCTTATTGAAATTACATGATGAGCATGGGTGCAATTTCATTTTCCTAAACACACGCTTCCTCTCGCCCAGCCAGCAATCTCCAGGCCAGTATTACCCACATGGCTTTGATCCCTGAAAATGTGCACGTACCTGAACAGCGAACACGTGTTATCCAGAGTGATGTTGAACACTCCGTCTTCTCTAACACTCTTCTTGTGCACTGTACCTCCAAATACTTTATTCATCATCTGCCGAAACAAGAAGCTTATGTGAAAAAGCATGGCACAATTTAATACGGCTTTCATCTTTATAGCTCTGCCTGCAGCTGACAACAGCTCTTGCCCACCAATGCATCCTAAGCTAGTTTTTCATTATTATACTCATCTAAAATCACACTTTGTGAAATGATTATACTCATCTAATATCACACTCTGATGAAATGCCCCTGCATTGGGCTCATTCTCTTTTGCTGACCTTCTGTCAGCATAGCCAGGGACTGCTGCGGCCCACAGAGAGTTACAGACATCCATAGC
Organism: Anas platyrhynchos; assembly: GCF_047663525.1. NCBI lineage: Eukaryota > Metazoa > Chordata > Aves > Anseriformes > Anatidae > Anas > Anas platyrhynchos. Next base: position 1,384,886 of record NC_092595.1, on the reverse strand, counting down.
AGTGGACAACGAGTAAAGATTTGCAAAATAATGCACATTCTGTATTGTACATCTACGTGCACTTACAAATAATTGCTCTGCAAATCAGCTGAGTATCTGATGCCAGTTGTCAGAAAAATTGTGAAGCTGCTGAACAAAAAGCTGTCTCATCTGCCCTTCAGTTAAGGGCTCAGACAGGCTTCAACTTCTCAAGATCTGGCTGCTCAGCTCTGGAGAATAAGGCAACATCTGTCTGATTTTTGTGACCAAGGAGACTTACTGATCTTTGTTACAGCAGAGTAGTACAATTCGCAACAAGTTCGTTCTTTCTAAAATCCAACTTCAAACAACACGATGAGGTATCCGCACTTCAGATTCCAGAATTCTCAAATTAAAGATTTTTTTTCCTTTCAGATATAACTGCTAACTTAAAAAAAAGTTAGTTTCACCTCCTGACTACACTGTTTCATTGCTGTGAGAAGTTATTTAGATTTAGTTTGGTATTGTACTTGCTGTGCTTGACTGATTCCATCCTTTTATTATAAAAGTAGTGGTGTGCTAACACGCACACATTTGATTTCCTTCCATAAAGTCAGCCCTGAGAAACTCCCCTGCTTTAGGCTACCTAACGTGGTTTTTAATTTGCTTGACATTTTAAGGCACTTCCATTTTAATACAGCACACATTTCCCTTTAGAAGAGGGAGTGCCAACATTGTTTCCATAATTGCCAGCCTTTCTCAAGGAGTTTTTCCAGCCATTATTCAGCACCTCTGAAGGCCTAGTAAATTGCTAACCTTGAAAAAACCAACATGCACACGCAGAAGTCATGCACCCAACCTGTCCTATGCCCCCTTGAGAGTTTGTTTCTTCACTCAGCTTGGATCTACTAGATCACTGCAGGGTCACCAGAAGTCATAAGAGGAATAAGTGTTTTGTATAAGTGTTTTGTGCTTTTTTTTTTTTAACCACTCTTAAGAACTATGCTAGAAACACTCTACGCTTGAAAACCAACAGGAAAAACTACTTCTGTTTATGAGGGACACGTTTTTCAGTATCAATTAGATGGCACTAGTTAATGACTGCAAGGTGTATTTATTGTGACAAAAAATGCAGTCTGGAACTCAATTTACAGCAGTAAAACGGGGAGAAAAGCTGCTCATACGGCCGAAGCAAGAGAAGAACACCCAGCATGCTCAGTGACCAATTAGCACCTTAAAAATATCTTTTGCATACACGGCCCAGTGCTTAGGTTGGCAAAGCAGGTCCTGCAGCCGTTCAGCTCTAGCTAGCACCAGAACTGAGGCAGCAGCAGGCAAACAGCTCTCCCCACAGCACCTGCATTCCGTAGCAGATCCCAAGGACTGGTTTTCCTATTGTGAATATCGCGGGGTCGAACCATGGTGCATCTTCTGCATACACAGAGTTTGGTCCTCCGGATATGATGATAGCTCTGCAGACAAGAGATGATTTAATTAACTCAAACACATTGCTTACTTTAAAACCTCTTTATTTGCACAGTGACATTGACTTATACCACTCTTAGTAACTCTGTATATTCTAGGATAGATTCTAATACAGATAGTTCAGCTTTGCTATGCTATAGCTGGCAGAAACAGCAGTTTGCCAAAGCAGTATTTCCTCAGTTTAAACAAAGTCAAATCTAAGCAGTCTTAAAATGTGTCTGTGATTCCAATTCCTAGCCGAGCACTGACTGTGAGGGAAGCAGGACGGCTAGGACCAAGCGCAGGGCATTAACATGAAGACAGAAATACACTGCACACTGCTTGTGCCATCTGGAGGAGAGCTGTGTTCAGAAGAGATCTCTGAATTAGGGGCGAACACGGCCCCTAACTCCCAGCGACTGCACTGCGAGATGCTGCGAGCCAGGCCTTGGGGCTTGCAAATGTGCAAGCGGTTCATGTGGAAAGCGACCACTGCAAGCTGTAAGAGAAAATTAAAGCTTTTACAAGGGGATGAGAGAGCAGGGGCTGGCCGCGAGGCTTTGCAGGTGCTGCACTGCAGCAGGCCCAGCGAGGCCTCAGCCCCGGGCAGCAGCAGGGAACGTCACATCCCTCAGCGAGAAACGCAGCGTGGGCTGGGAGGGAAGCTGTGTGGGGGATTTAGTACACCTCACAAAACGTTTTTTCTACTGTTATTTGGAGGGTTTGCCGCACAGGCCCTGACACAAGCATTTTTTCCATTTTTAGCCAGCAGAAGTGGGCTGTGCTGAGGCGGGCAGGGGGTGTCGCTGCGTCGAAACGTCGTGACACGGCGTCGGCAGCACCTCTGCGGGACACGGGTGTGGTGGGCAGCAGCAGGTGAGCCCCTCCGGCCCCCAGGAAGCAATCCTGTGCCAGGTGGGTGCCACAGGGTGCTGGGGTCTCCTTGGGGACCTCCAGAAGCTGCCAGGACGTGGCCCTGGGCCCCGCTCTGGGTGGCCCTGCTGGGGCAGAGGGACCCGGAGGTGCCTCCAGCCGCAGCCCCGTTGGTTCTGTGAGGCATCTGCTCCAGAGCTGTACATGCAGGTCACTACTTAATATGAATTTAATCTATAGGTGGGGCTAAACTTTTTTAAAATGAAGAATGCCAATGAAAATCCCACAGAACAAAAAGGTTTTCCAAAAATGAACTGGGAGGTGTGAGAGGAAAACGGAGAAAGCCAGCCCAAGCCGTGACCTGCGCCTTCTCAGCCGTGCTCAGAAGTCACTGCAGTGTGGGGTGCAGTTCTGAAAGCCTTACAGCAGCCCCATGTCCTGTTGCACACCTTCTTGCTTTGCTATGCACGCAGCTCGTTCTGCTTCAGCTTAAACCACCTCCAGAGCAGCCTGGACTAGCCTTGGCAAGCCTGCTCCTAGTGGCCCAAAGGCCGTCAGGAGCCACATCCAAATGCCAACAGCAAAACGCACTCATTGCTGTCCAGACCTCAGGATCCACACCACGGGTCTGAAACGTGTCTGAGCACACAGACTGACGCCCCCTCACCCCGCACCTCCAGCTGCTGCCTGGCCAGGAGCACTGGGGAGCGCTCTGCAGCTGCGAGAGCTGCGGGGAAGGCTCTGCAATACGGAAATACAATTTGGCAAAGGCTTCCATCTTGCTTCCCACCTCAAACCTTAGCACAGAGCACAGGGCAGCTCCCAGGCCTGTTTGGTTTTTATCTTTGATGCCAGACGCTGTGACTCGGACACCAGGCTACCCCCACAGCACGTGCAGCCCACATCGAAATGCTGCAGGAAAACCGTGAGCGTGTTTTCACAGTGGTCACTGCATAAAGGCACCCGGCTAGCTCTGGTGTTTGCCACGCTCTCCTGCATGCAGATGATTGACCAGGGCTGGGGACACAAAGTTTAGTGCCCAGTCTGTGTGACTGATAAGCTGAAATCACGACCTCAACCCCGAGAGGTGACCTGGTGAATGGAAAGCATTTTAAACAGCAACTATTTGGCATGACAAAACGCCCGAGAGGTGCAGCAGCTCCCAGGTTTTCCCCTCTGTTTGCAGGAGATCAGTCGAGTTCCTATCTGACTTGCCCTATTTGCTGCCTCACTAATTAGCCTTGATTAGGAAAATGTGATTCCGCAACACAGCGCTGCCGCATCTGTTGTGTGGCACAAGTGAGGAAAGCACGTACAGCCTGCTGCTGGATTGTTAAGGGCTGTGATGGTTTGCAGCCTTCAGGGCATTTACTGTCCCCTCACAAACAGAGGTATACCCCGGCAAGCATAAATAAAAAACCAAAGAAGTGTACGAAGTACTGCATAGCTGCGAGCCCTTTCCTTGCTGCAAACAATGCGTGGCACTTCCAGCTACGTTTTTTCAGTTGCTTCCCAGAAATGGCTTGGCATCGTTTCTCACAACTTCTGCAACGCCCGAGTTACAGTTATTTCAATAGTCAGCTTCTCATCGTCAGAAACCACTTTTAGAAACTCATAAAACTTGTTTGTGTGCCCTGGCTTAACAGGTAAAACAGCAAGGTCATCACAATTTCTGTGGATATTCATTTAAAATGCAGCCTCTTCCATCGTATTTGTAAATGAAAATGATTAAAATGACATTTTAATGCACTGCAACAAGAAGCAAGCGTACAGAAGTAATATTTCTGCCCAGGTTTCACCCAGCAAAACTCGGGTGCTTCCGCAGACAAGCTGAGGGTACAGTCAGGAGCACCTTTAGCCCCCCAGCCCCGCTCTGTGACCTACCGAAAGCCCTGCTCCCGGATGGCGAAGGCTGGCGTCTCCAGGGGGAAGATCTCGGACTGCACGAAGAGCTCGCGCACCCGCCGGTCGATCACCTTCCCGTACTGCGCGCCCGCGTCCAGGATGACGACGGCTCCCTCGTAGTGGTGCTGCCCGTCCTTCAGCTCTCCTCCCGCGTTGTCCGGCTGCAACAGGGCTGGGTCAGCACGGCCCTCCCAGGGGGCACTCACACACCGTCCCCATCCCCAAAACCAAACGTGCTGCAGATTAACTCGGCAGCTTGTCCCCCGAATTAAGGCAGAGCCTTCCACAACGCAGCACCAGGCCCCGCTCACCACCATGGTCACTCCAGCTTCCCCATCCCTCAGCTCTGCGCAGAGCCCAGCGCTCCACGCGGTAATTAGCAGCACAGGGCTTCCCCTCCAAGCAGGGCAGAGGAAAAATGAATTTCCCCCATTACATTGCCTCAGCCGCCAAGCTTTCACTCGACACCACCCCCCGGAGAGTGCAGAGAGGACAAACTGAGAACAGATGCCTCTGCTTAAATATTTAATACATTTTTTTAAAAGCAAGTTTTGAATGCAGCCTTCAAGCGCTGCAGTTTACACATGGGACAAAGCGACAGCTCTCCTCGACCCCGTGGAGGCACTGTTCTACGGAAATGCCCTCACTGCAGGGTCTTCGGGGAAGATGCGAACTCAACCACGCTGCCAGACACCAGGGAATTCACGCGGAAAAACCTCTGCTGCCCACGAAACCTCTCACTTCGGGGTGGTTTTTCCTTAACTTCAAACTTACGCTGTTCCCTTGCCAATGTAACTCGATGAAGGAAAAACTGGGAAGGGTTTTACTTTGGCAAACGCCACCTCAGAACACATTTTGAAGCTCGCAACCATTGCAAGTTTTTATTTTGGCACGCTAAAGATGTTCCGTGTGTTTGCAGCAGGCAACGCAGCCCTCGACCCACGGCTCAGGAGGCTCCTGCTGTTCTAGCCGCCGAGGAAGCCGCCCCAACCTGCAGCACAGCACGGCGTTCCGCATGGCTCTGGTAGCACACAGCCATCAAACTTGGTGCTGTTACCCTTTCTAGTGCCTTTTTTTTTTTTTTTTAAATTAAAAGCCTTGAATCGTACAGCTGCAGAGAGAGCACTGCAGCTCGTGCCATGCAGGGACAGAGCCCTGCCAGCCAGCTGAGGGGGCCAAGGAGAGGGGGCCGCCTCCGCAGGGCAGCTTGTTTTCTATGGTAATAAATACAAAATTAGGAATAAAAGGCTCAAAGGGCAAACTGATGGCTCCTTGAGGCTCCAAGTACTAGCTCGTTGCCAGAGTTTTGCTGGGAGCCCCTTAACACCCTCCCAAGGATCTTGGAAGCCAGCGTCTTACAGCCAGGTTTTTCCTCATGTGATACTGAAGGCATTTGGGCTAAGCTCCAGCACAAGCACTGCCTCACAGGGATGGGGTGAGACGAGCAGCACAACGAACATCTCACCAGGAAAAAAACAACAAAACCGTGCAGTCTTGGCCCAGAAACTGCTCCTCCACCAGTCCCGTAGGTGTGAGCCTGGAGCCACAGCCACCTCCCGGCCCTCCCAGCACGCTGCCTGCTCCCAGCACACATCCCAGCACACATCCCGCCACTTAACCCAGGCACAGAAAGGATTCACCCCCAGCACCACCTGCATGCGGGCAGCAAACCCCAGCACAACGTGGCCGTGCCCCCACGTGAGGCTGCAGGAGCCCCGCAGGGAGCAGGGCCCCACAGGAACACCACCATAAATCCTGGGCAGGGAGGAAGCAGCGAGGCAGGCAGGATCTGGCTTTGGTTATTTAAAGGCACAGCTCCAAGGTTTTGGATCCAAATTTAATAAGGGAAACTCCATTTGATGACATCCAGAAAGAAGCAGATGCTGTCAGTGTGCAGCCAACATGGCAGCACAGCCTCTGCGTCCGTGTGCCGGGTGCGTGCCAGAAGGACGAGGAGGACCTGAGGCAGCCCAATGCCCACAGCACCGGCACGTGGGGAGCCCGGGCTGCAGCCCCTCTGCCTGGTGGGGGGGCTCCAGGCTCTGACAAAAGCTCTTCTGCCCCTCAGAAGGGTTTTAGGCAGAGGGCCTTGTCATCCCCTGCTCTATTCCCAAAAACTCCTGTAGAAATGGCAGGTTTTGGGGAACTGCCACACGTGGTTTGACAGCCCTCGAGGTGGCACCCACCTGGAGGCTTGGGAGAGCAGGGCCAGGGGACAGGCCTTAAACACCCCAAGAGAAAAAGGGGGTGGAAAATCTACATTCAGCTGATTTAAATGACAAGCTTAACCTGGAAACCATCCCATATACGAAGGATTCCTAATGCTAACCCCGCCTGACCACCAACCACCGGCCACACCGACCAACCGACCCGCTCCTGGCTGCCCAGCCCCGCGACCCGCCCCGCACCGTGCCGAGCCCAGCCCCGAGCCGCTCCGGAACGCCGCAGGGTAACGGCCGGGCCCGGACCCCCCCCAGGCTTCCCCTGAGGCGCAGCGGGGCCGGGCTCGGCCCTCCCCGGGCTGGTTTCGCTGCCGCGGCCGGGCCCTGCGGGAGGCCGGGGCCCCTCGGCGGCACAAAGCGGCGGGAGCGAGCAGGCCGCGCCATGTGCCCGCGGCGGGAGGGCGGGCGGGCAGGCGGCGGGCCCGCGGCCGGCCCCGAACTGACCTTGGCGTCTCCATTGCACAGCGCCATGGGGCCGGGGGGGGGCCGGGCCGGAGCCGGGCCGGGGGGGGCCGCGCGGAGCAGCCGCTGCCGAGCAGCGCCGAGCAGCGCCCGCCGCCACCGCCGCCCCGCCGGAAGGGGAGGGGCTACTGAGGGGCGGAACCGGAAGGGGCGGGGCCAAAGGGAGAAGGCGGGGCTTAGCCCAGGGGGCGGAGCGTGGTTGGAGGGGGCGTGGCCTCCGCTGCCGCAGCGGACCAATGAGGCGCTGCCACGCGACCGGAAGGGGTGGGGCGAGGCCGGCGCGCGACTTCCTGTCAGTGGGGGTGAGGCGGCGGCGGCGGCAGCATCTCGGGGCTCCGCGCTCCGCTCCCGCCGGGCTGGGCCGGGCCATGTCGGCCAAGCAGGGCGGCCGGCAGCGCCGCCCCGGCAGCCACCCGCACTGCCTGGAGGCGCCGGCGCCGCTCGGGGCCGGCCTGGCGGGCGGGGAGGCCGAGGCGCTGCTGCTGCCGCCACCACCACCGCTGCCACCGCCCGAGCTGGGCCCGGCGGCGCCGCGGGGGTGCCGCGCGGAGCTGGGCAGCGTGCTGCTGCTGCTGGCGCTGTACGTGCTGCAGGGCGTGCCGCTGGGGCTGGCGGGCAGCGTGCCGCTCATCCTGCAGAGCCGCAGCGCCAGCTACACGGAGCAGGCCTTCTTCAGCCTGGTGTTCTGGCCCTTCAGCCTCAAGCTGCTGTGGGCGCCGCTGGTGGACGCCGTGTACGTGAGGCGCTTCGGGCGCCGCAAGTCGTGGCTGGTGCCCACGCAGTACGTGCTGGGGCTCTTCATGATCGGGCTGTCCCGCCGCGTGGACGCGCTGCTGGGCGACGGGCAGGGCCGCGGCCCCGACGTGGTGGCTCTCACCGCCACCTTCTTCCTCTTCGAGTTCCTGGCGGCCACGCAGGACATCGCGGTGGACGGCTGGGCGCTCACCATGCTGTCCCGGGAGAACGTGGGCTACGCCTCCACCTGCAACTCGGTGGGCCAGACGGCCGGCTACTTCCTGGGCAACGTGCTCTTCCTCGCCCTCGAGTCGCCCTCCTTCTGCAACAAGTACCTGCGCTTCCAGCCCCAGCCCCGGGGCATCGTCACCCTCTCAGGTAGCGCCTGGGTGCCCCTGTGTGGCGGTGGGTAGGGGGTGCTCCCCGCCTCGGCCTGCAGCTCTGCCCTCCCCAGCTGTGGGGAGGCCGCTGGGGTCTGCTGCAAGTGCACTGGGCACCCCCGGCCTGAAGCGTGAGGGAAATGTGCCTGGTCATTGGCTTGGCTGACCTAAGCACTTTGGAGAGAATTGATTTGTTTCTAAACGTTTCCTGGTTTAATGACCACGGAATAGGTTGCTGTTCTGAAAAACGTGGATGCTGTGCCTGCCTTTAAGGAGGCCCCTTGAGAATGTCTTCTCCTGGGAGAAAGAGAAGGGGAAATAAACTGTTTAAAAGCCCTTCCCAAATGGTATTGCTCACAGAAGCAGAAATGACAAGCGTTCAGGCTTGGCCACATTGCCAGCCTCCAAAGGAAGGTCTTAATTAAGTAAACTAAGGGTTATATTTTTCTTCAGTGAATTAAATGGAATCTGGTAATCCATCCTTTTCTAGCTGCCAGTCTAGGAGTGTTTTCTCATTTTTTCCTCGTAAAGTCTGGGTGGGGTTGGTGTTAGGTGTGTTGCCAGAAAGTCTGTGCGAAGGCTGTGTGTCTGTTGGGAGGCTGAGGTTAGGCAGCTCCGCTCGGGGAGGCTGTGACAAGCCAGCACCGTTTCTGGGGACATTGTCAGAGTGACCAGGCCTGTACTGAGAGTAAGTTCTCACGGGTTTAGCTTCTCCCTCTCTTCCCATTGCCTTCCTGCTGGTGACTTTGTCTTGTCCATGTGTCAGCAGGCACGGGGCACTCCTCAAAGTAACCCCGCTGGCGTACTGCTTGCTTTTGCTTTCCCTGTTGTGCAGCTCAGCGGTGCTGGCGTGTCTCTTCCCTCTTGCTGCAGCAGCAAGCTGACGTCTTTTGCTGCTGATGCAACTTGGAAATCACTCGTGTGCTTAAAGAGGCTTCGCTTGTCTGCTTGGCTCCACTCGCTGGGTTTTTGGTGGCTGTGTTTTTTTCAGTACTGCTTTTATAAATGGATTTCTTGCTATTCCAGGAATACTGCCTTATAAAAAAAAAAAAGTGAAAACCAAAAAATACCTACACAACCTGCTGAACTTGCGTGTTGTGTTGGGTGGAGTAAGGAGGGCAAATTACTCTGACACTACGGTTGCAGGATATGTTTTTTGGGGTAGCAAAACTGCCTTCAAGAAATTTCTTGTCCCTCGTCCACTTGACGGTGTGCCACAGTTCCTGTGTCCTCACCTGTCCTGATGCAGCTGCAGCAGCGGTGCTGTGATGGTGACAGTGGCTCTCTGTCACACCAGGGAGAGCTGGTTTGGGCAGCCAGTGATCTTTGCTGTTCAAAAAATAATGGAAATAATGTGCACAGATGTGAGGCTGCTCATCAGAACAAATGCTGTCTTAAGATGTTCTCCAGGCTGAAGTTCTAGAGGAGGGGAAAAAAATCAGTGGGCTTATTGTTTGTGCTAGCACGTATGTGAGCTTTGCTCTTTGCTGTTCAAAGGACGTTATTTTTTTTCTTTAAAAGCTGGCTGGCTGCGTCTTTTGGTCCCTGTCCAGTTTTTTGTGGAGTCACGTGAATGCCTGTGGTATGTGAAGGAAGAGGTGAGGTGTGACTGCAGGGGGAAGGTGCAACAAATGTGACCAGGCTGCTGAGGGGAGCGCTCTTTTTCCTGGGAGGAGATGTGGGGCTGCTTTATTACCTAAGGCTGTTGTGATGAAGCAGCTGTCCTGTCCCACGCCTCCTTGACATTTTTGCAGCCTGCTCTATTTGTGATGGAGCTCTGAAGTTTGCTTTGCCCCAGTTTGGCCATTTATTTTCCTGGTGGCAGAGACAAAACAGGGATGGGGCAGCGGGCAGCACCGGTGGCACCAGAAGTGCTACAGAATGCCTGCTATTAAAAGAAACCCTCTTTAGTCTGGGCTCTTGTACGTGGCCTTTTTTAGCTATCTCAGCCCCTGCTGTATTGAATCCGACGGGGCTGACCCGATGAGGAATGTCTGTGTGATGCTCAGAGCCGTTTCCATTCCACCTCGCACTGCGGGTGGCTCACTGCCGTGGTGGCACTCGGTGCTGTGGTCACGGTACCGCTCCTGCAGCAGGTCAGGCTCTGAGCCCTGCTGGTTGGCTCAGAAGATGTGCTCAGCGTTTCTTTTTTTAAACAGGGGAGGGAGCAATCTGACAGTGCTGGGTATGAGGCCTTCTCTCCTTCAAAGTACTTCTGAAAAGGGAAAAATAAGCGACATGGAAGCGGCAGAAAATAATGTAAAATGCCACTTATTGTAAGTGACCTGGAAATGGTAGGGAATAGCTAAAGGAGCCTTCTAGATGTTCATCTGTGCTTGTGGTGCTTGCTTCCTGCAAACCCAAAGCAGCTAATCATTGACTAAACCTTTGCCCTGTCTTTGCCCTTTCACCAGTGCTCGCTGCTTGCTTTGTTGTCTTGAGGCTCCTGGGGCTGCTTCTGATCAGAAAGATAAAAGGGTACTTCTGTCATACCCCCTGCACGTTGCTGAATTCCTGCTTGCCTCTTTTGTAGGGCTGTCTCAGGCTAGCGTGCTCCCTAAGTCCCTGCCATAAAACGTGAGTGCTTTGCTGCCGCTGCCTCCCAGTGCGCTGTTCAGCAAACATTCTGCCTGCTCGATGTCCAGCAGTGAGGATAGCAAATACAACGTCCTCCTTAAACAGATCTGAGGGATGCTTTACTTAGTGACTGTGTAGGAGCTTTCATTGAGACTTCTTTGCACTTGTGTGGGTATCAGGCTTGGTTTCCTTTGGGTGGTGGGTATGTGGAGCAGGGGGTCTGCAGAAGGGCTACAGGCAGCGATGGATCGCCTGGAGAGGGGTGAATGACTGCTTCCTCCAGAGTTTTTTCCCCATCCTGTCTTGTAACTATTCAGCGTGCCTTTTTCCTCCTTTATTCACTGTTAGTGGGTTTATCTGTGGCTCCTCAGAAAGCCCATTTTGATTTCTGTTCTCCAACACGCTCACTGGTGTTGCACAGACCTGGAGGGAAGTGACCCAGGTTGCTGCTGTGTCTAAACCTCGAGCAAACGTGGCTATAGACTGAGGGGCAAGGAGGAGCCTTGTACGTAGCTGTCTGCTCCTGCTTTGGTTTTGGTGCTTGTTTTCAGGTGGGTCAGTGAGTACAGGCTTTATTCAACCTCTTTTTCTATTAGGTTGCCCTTTGTGTTGTAGCAGAACAAGGACGTTTCAGTGAGCTGTTAATGAAATGTTTGTGGTGGCTGATAGAATATTTTTTATTCCAGATTTCCTGTTTTTCTGGGGAGCTGTCTTCTTGGTTACTACTACGCTTGTTGCCCTTTTGAAAAAGGAAAACAAAGAATTAACACCAACAAAGGAAGAAACAAAAGGCATCACGGATACATACAAGCTGCTCTTCTCAATAATCAAGATGCCAGCAGTTCTCACGTTCTGCCTCCTGATTCTCACAGCAAAAGTAAGCAAACACGTTTGGGAATTGTCAGGTATGAGAACCTGAAAGGTTGCTGAGTCCCCATGATACAGCTTGCTGCTTGCTTCTGCCAGTGGTTGCCATCAGTTCCAAATTTTGACATGAGATTTGGAAACACAATGGCTTGTATTGTTGAGTTAAGTAGCTTGGTACAACAGAAAGCATTAGCTGGAGCGCTTACATGTTTACAGAAGCATTAAAGAAAAGTCTGATTGCAATCTAACATTCATTTATTTTTAAACTTGCATCTTTACAGTTAGGCAGTTTGTGTAGGCTGCAGTTAAAAGCACAGAAAATGCTGCTTTTCACCTAAATCACGTTCCCAGAATCTGCAGCTCTGTACAAACCAGGTTTTCACGACATTCTGTTGGCAGTCATGGATGCCAACGTGCCTTTAAGGTATGAGCATGAATACTGTTGCTGGGTGTGTTGTTCTTGGTGTAGTTCTGGCGTTGATGACAAGAATAGTGTGCAAGTGTAGAACACGTTTCAGAACTGGTATGGAAATTAGAAACAAAAGTGAATTGTGCTCTCTCCCTTTTCTTGGTGTACTTGATGCCAAGTAAACTGACCTTCTAGCCACACTGTCACTGCTTTCCCCAATTTATTTTGTTTAACTTCCATTGCAGGTTGGATTTTCAGCAGCAGATGCTGTAACGGGACTCAAACTGGTGGAAGAAGGAGTACCTAAGGAGCACCTAGCTCTGCTGGCGGTTCCAATGGTTCCTGTGCAGATAATATTGCCTCTGATTATCAGCAAGTACACAGCAGGCCCCCAGCCGCTGAACACCTTCTACAAAGCGATGCCTTTTAGGTAAAAACAAAAAATGGCTTTGTTGAAATGTAGTAATTTATGTACTCAGGTCAATTATAAGAATTCTTGTGTAACTTCCAGACAGAAGAGCATGTCAATTTCTGTAGTAAGTTGAACTCTCTGGATCTTGTGCCTTGGAGATGATTCACGTGGTGACACAAGTCAAAGAGCACAGTGTGCAGTGGGTTTGAGATGCGTGTGCTGCAGCACAGAGCTGTACTTTCCTGCTCTTATTCAGTGTCAATAGTTCCTTATTCCTGAATTGTTCTGAGTAGATTTGGGACTGTCTCTCTAAAAATACGTGTACTGCCTAACGTGAGAGCGGCACACTGCATGCACAAGTCTTTTGGAACATCCACTAGATGCATACTTTACTGAGATAAGCAAAAAAAAAAAAAAAAAAGGTGAATTAGGCAGATACAGATGAGACATCTTGTTTGTAAGTGGTTTATGTAGCACTTTGCCTGTGGAGTTCTGTGGGAACGTAAAGCCAATGAATCCAGCCAATTACTTTCTGCCGTTATTCGGTAGATGGGTGCTCTGTCTGTAACATTACTTAAATGTGCTCTTGCACAATGATGTATGCATTCATTTTTTTTAAAAAAAAAAGGCCAGGTAAATTTTTGTCTATCTGAATTTGGTTGAATGTCTTGTGTGTTGCTCTCCACAACAAAAACTTTTGTGTGAGGGACGAGGAAGAAGCTGGAATAGGAGATCTGGCAGTGTTATGTTGATATGGAAGGAGGAGTTGCTTAGGTATATAATGTTTGCAATTTCAGTGCTTGTCAAATATTTAATACACAATTCTATAGAAGATAGAAATTGTTTTTGTCTAGTTAAAGCTATTTTAATATATCACGTGTACAAATGTCTGATAGTTGCTTTGTATTAAGGTACAGAAACACATGGACAAAATTACTTGAGTTACAAATTTTCTCTTATTCCTGCAGGTTACTGTTTGGGCTGGAATTTGCTTTTTTGGTATGGTGGACTCCTAAAGTGAAACACGAAGGAGGATTTCCTGTCTACTACTACGTCGTAGTATTGTTGAGTTATGCTTTACATCAGGTAACGTACACTGTGTGGGAAGCAAAGGGCAACAGGAGGGCACTTCACATCAGCTAGAGGACTGTAAATGCCAGTAACTGCTTTTGTTCCTAGCTACCCTAAATTCCGTTAACCTGTGGGCTTTCTCCTCCCCTCTAGGTCACGCTGTATAGCATGTACGTTGCAATAATGGCTTTCAATGCCAAGGTTAGCGATCCGCTGATCGGAGGAACCTACATGACACTCCTCAACACGGTGTCCAACCTGGGAGGGAACTGGCCGTCCACGGTTGCGCTCTGGCTCGTTGATCCGCTCACGGTGAAGGAGTGCGCAGGGGCCCAAGGGCAGGCCTGCGGAACTCCAGCTGCTGCAGAAGTAAGTCTGGAGGCTGGGAAGGTCTCTGTGCAGTTATGTCCAGGTGAAAAGGCTTCTCTTGGTATTTCTTTCCACCTTTGAAAACCTTCACGGAGCATAGTTTACACTTAAAAGAAAAATCCCAGTAATTAAGCTTTCTTTCCTCACTGATAAAATTCAGCCTTTATCTGTGCACTCTTCATAGCTAACATCTTTACCAAAAATTTGCAGTTGCAGAGTAATTATCCCTTTCTGTTCAGACTGGGATGGAAAGCTGGTGGCAGCAGCACTGGGTTGGTGCTGCACTCACTGCAGTACAGGGAGCTGCTGGTTGCATTCCTGATAAACTGTGCTCAGCCTGGAGCTGTGTGGTGAGGCGCTCTGTTCTTGGCAGGCTTTGTCCCCAGGTCCCTTCAGTTTTGTGGTAGTTCTTTTGTTCTGTCTGTCTTTCTGGTGGCTTCTGTCTTGATACCTTGATTCCTTCCACTGTGACGTTCCTTTGCTGTCTTTGATCTTTGCTTTCCATTTGAAACGGAGCGGTGTGACTGGCAGCCTTCCCGGTTCCGGGGAGCCCTGCAAAAGAGAACAGAGAACATATTGTGCTACTGCGCTCGGATCAAACAGCAGCACACAGATCTGCCTGGAAAGCAGTGTTTCAAATTCACCTCCGCATGAGCAAATGCCAAATCTTAATGCAAAGATTTGGCAGGGTGGGAATGTTTGGGGGCTTTTTGCTGTGTGGTATTATTTCCCTTACTTGTGATTGAGATTTCACTCCTGAATGTGTTTCTGTGTTTACGGAACTCTTCAGGATGCAGAGGTCCTCTGAACACAGTTCTAGAAGTCAAACTTGACTTGTTTGAACTGGAGTTGCAGTCTGGAGAAAATGCTTCCTCTTAACGTGTGCTGCTTCAGCAGGGGTCTCAGCTTACCTCTGTGGGGCTGAAGTCCTTCCTCCTTCACCTCACTCCTCCGATCTCCTTTCCACATCTTCCCTGTTGGAAATGTTCCACAGCCGCTCCCTTCTGACTGCTAATCTGATTTTGACGTCTCAGAATAATGCAAATGCTGGCAGAACCTCAATTCAGAGGATTGCTTTGTTTTGGGATTATGGTGGTATTGAAAGTTAAACAATAGCAAGAGCAATCACATGCCATACACCTACCCCTCAATTGCTTGAGTTTGCCTTTCAGTTCTGGGATTAAAGCACATCCCAGGCCTGTTCTTCCTCAGACATGCACTGCAGGCAGCTGGCTTTGTGCTGGCTGTTTGCAGGTTCAGTGTGGTGAGATGCAGAGCTCTAACTTCTGAAGAAGCAATTCGGATGGACAGAAAACATCCTTTTTTATGGCATTAAGAGCAGGGATCGTACATCTGTTCTGTAGAGTTGGTTCCTTGGGCCAATATTTTCCATCTCCCAGATGTTTATAACAGTTTTGTTACATTTCATACTAACAGTAAGCTCAAAAATCTCTTTTAATAACTATCATAAAGAAATAAAGTATGTTTAGACATGACCTTTAAAAGGCTGTTAAACTGTGAGTATCTAATGCCTACTTCTGGAAAGCCCGTGGTTCTGTTTTTCCCAGAAAATACTTAATGCCTCAACCTCTGCTTCTGCGTTGCAGCTCTGCACGAAAGCCGGCGGTTCCTGCGTTACTACCTTGGATGGTTACTACGTGGAATCTGTCATCTGTGTCATTCTGGGATTTGCCTGGTGGTTCCTATTCGGGCCCAAATTGAAAAAGCTGCAGGATGAAGGACAATCTTCGTGGAAGTGCAAGAGGACCAATTGATGCGATTGCAATATTGGACGGACTAGCCAGGTTATTTTAGTTTTATTACAGAGACACATCCCATAACCAATGAACAGAATATAGGTATTTTAAATGCCAAGTTGCTTGAAAAAACGGGTGGCTGAGACAGTGGTATGTGCGTGTGATACCACTCGCCTTCCCAACATGAGAACACAAGTTGAGACACTAATGAGAAACGGCACCTGTGTGCTACGTGTCCCCATGCTCTAGCTTCAGAGCCATGGCTTCTGGTACAACCAACATCCCAACTTTCCATATAGTAACTGTGGAAAAGCTGCTTGTGCCACGTTTACCTAAACAGCAGCATTGTTAGCTGAGTTCCAACTGTTGATTCCTGAACAGGCAGCTCTGGCACGGGCAGCTGACCTGGGGAAGGATGTGAAAGGCATTTTGACTTGTAGGTGAAGCACATTGTACTGCGGAATTCATCGTGGGAAGAGAAATGTAAAATGTCCGTGGGCTTTGTTTCTTCTCGCTTCCTGGACTGTAACCACATTTCAAAGGATGAAATAATGTTTCAGAGATTCTTTTAAATGTATTTTCAGGCTTTTATAAGCTTTAAAGATTTATAAGAGAATATTTTTATAAACAAAGCTACATTTAATTTATTTCCTCTGTTTCAAAGCATTTTGATTTACATTCAGGATTCTTTCTTGAGGAAAAATTGATGTGAAGGAGGACTTAAGAGTAACGCACAATACTCTGAGCATTGAGTCCTGGAGGTGTAAACTGCGTAGTGTAGCAGCTAGCGCACAAAACACAGGCGTTGGAAGGAGAAGGCATGCGGTCCTTCTGGAGGCAGATGTTATTTGATGGAATGAAGTGGTAGTGCTGGTTCCTCTGTCGCTAAAATTTGAACAGATTAAAGATCAGTGTGGGGAAAAAATGCCTCTCTTCCCAGCCAGGGGTAAGAAAAGAAGATCAGTGCCTTTGAAAGTGCTCTGGTGATGACAGACTTGCCAAATTCCCAGTGAGTTGATGTACAACTTGCTGTTGTGTAATGCAAACGAGTTACATCCTGTGGTAGAGCTGCTATAGAAATTTATTTCTGATCCTTGATAGTGGAAATTTCCTGTTGCATTTATCAAGAATGACTTCATTCCTGAGTGCCTTAGTGATGTACAGCAAGTACACTGTACGCCTAGAGAAGGGGCACTTGTATATTGGTGGATGTATATTGTACATCATTATTAAAAATATATATGAAAATACCTTTGAAAGGTACGTGATTTTCTTTTCAGTTCTCTATTTCTTGCCTTGTCAATACTGGAAGTATTGCACCATGACCTTCATGTTCCTAGCTCCTGGCGAGACAGGTTGTGGGGCTTTTGTTACTGTATGCTTCAGCAAAAGGTAAATTATACCAGGGGCAGGCTGCAGGGGAGATCCCATGTGCACAAAGCATCTGTGTGACCTTGCGAGTAAGAAGGTGCTGGAAGAGGACAGTGACCAAATGCTGCTTGGCTACTGGAGCCTGTTTGGCTCTTCTGTCCCTCCTCAAAGCTTCAGCCTTCAGCAGCTGGTAGGAAGCCAAGCCCAGGGCTGCAGCACCCAGCTGCCTTCCCCTGGCTGTGATCTGTGGTCCAGCAGCAGCACACTCAGTTTGTTTCAAGGACAGCAGGATTAGCAAATCAAGCTGAATAAAAGCACAGTTTTTACTCCCCAGGCTAAGTCTTCCAACTACGTCTCTGCATAAGCACAAGAGGAATCTGAGACTTGTAGTCAGAAGTGGGTGTATCTTTGCTACCAGATTCAGTGTGCATGAGGCATTTTGGATCTGTTGGTGCTATAACAAGGAGCTGCGTATTTCCATAGCAGCTTGTCCAGACCTGGAGTGTTTTTTCAACCTCTGGCTTTGAGGGAGATCTTCTAGGAAATTAAATTCATAAATGTTTTACAGTTGGCTTTTACTTTGCAATTTTGTTTCAATATTTCTGAAGGTGCCAGTGTAACCTGTTCTAATAAAAATGCCTTGGGAATTGCTGAAGTGATACATGAAATGATTTCAACAGCAACATTAAACTCCAATTGTTACATGAAATACAGCATAAGTAATTCTCTTCCTCTTTCAAACTGGAGAAGGAACCAAGGGACAGAATATTTCTTTTATTTTTGTCACAACCATGCCAGTTCATCAGCAGATTGCTGAAAGGCTCCAGTAATCTTTCAGGTTCACTACTGCTTTTTCTTAAATGGTTTCTTTTGGCAATTAGAATTATTATAGTCTTTAACATTAAAAAAAAATAAAATAAAATCTCCTGCTTGCGAGTCTGTTTTTGAAATGGGAAATGGAGGAAAATGACCAAGCACTGCTCTAGTCTTGATTTGCTGCAGGGATAGAGTGGGCCTGGTGGGGAGTCAGGGGTGGCTTCTTCCTAGCAAAAGACAAATGGCAGAAATGTTTTTTTTGTAGGTAAATGGTTTGTCCTGGTTTAGATTTGTGAGCAGGATCACTGCAGTGAGCCAGGTCCTGGGGGAGAGGCAGAGAACAGCTTGCCCCTGCGGTGCTGTTGGACACAGCTGTGATGTTGGGCTGGGTTTGCCATGCAGGCAGCCATCCTCCCCTGCTCCTGTGAGTGTGATTTGGTGGTGTTCCCTGAGACTTGCCAAAGGAACAACCGCCTGCTCCAAAATTCGGTTCTGTACTTGTCGTGCCCACACTGAGCAGGTCCAGGGCACAGCGTAAGGTTCTCCACAGCGGCAGGGACTGGAGCAAGTTTCTGCAGGCAGCAGCACTGTGTGACTCCTCCGGCACCTCTCCAAACGAGACGATGCGTGTAAAATATACACTCCTTAGCAAAAAATAACACTCCTTAGCAAAATATGCTGTGGAAAATATACTCTCCTTAGTAAAGTCAGCAGCATGCTTCCAAATTATTAAGAACTGTGTGCGTATGTTTTTGCTGAAAACCAGATTTTGCACTATTTCTGCATTTATTACTTAATCTTAAAGTGTTCATGCTTAGGAAATAAACCAAACCTAACAGCTTCACCACTTATCTTGAAGAAAATTATAGTGGTAATATTTATTTATTCAAGACACCTCGCAGCCAGTGGCTTAAGAATTGTTTTAATTGCAGCATCAGATAAAATTTTTTGATTCAAGCAGGTTTCTTTTGGTGCCGTGGGTTATGAATTCCTAACGGGGTCTGTGGTTCTCTTGAAATCCTGAGCCGTGGCTGACGCTGATGTTATTTGATGTGCCTCCTGCTCTCACAGAAACCTTGAACTGGGCTTTAATGGAAGTGAAAGGTTTGTGTAGACACAGCCTGGGTATAACTTTATATTATGTGCGATTATTTCCTTGCACTGTGTGTTTTGAAGGCCATGTAGGTGCGTTGCACAGCCGGGCGATGGTTCAGCTGAGGGAAACGGCTCAGGGTGGTCTGGTAAGGAACTGTGTTTGTTAGGCTGGGACAAAGGTGGGGAAACAAATAAACAGCAGCGATAAACACGGGGACGTTCTCAGGCTGTTTTCTGACAGCACCACGAGCAAGGATGCGGCCGACGAGCATGAATTCACCAGAATTCACCTCAGAATTCACCTCAATTCCCTGTCCTGCCCAGCCGCCGCCAGGGGCTGCTCTCAGGCTCACCCCAAGGGCCCTACATTGGGGTTCCTGTTCGGGAAGCTGCCGGCTCCTCAGCTTCCCCCCGGTCCCCACAGCACCCCCCCGGTCCCCTCAGTCCTCCCGGTCCCCCCCACGGTCCCCTCAGCCCCGCGGTGCCGGCGGGCCCCGTGCGGGGGCGCTGCGGTCGCTGTGGCGGCCATGGCGGAGCGGCGCAGCGCGGCGGGAGAGGCCCTGGGCCGGGTGTCCGAGTGGGCGGACGGGCACCTGGGGCTGCTGCGGGTAACGGCGCCGGGGCAGGGACCGGGGCAGGGACAGGGGCAGGGGCCGGGGCAGGGGTCGGCTCCCCGCTGATCCTCGCTGTCCTCTTCCCCGCAGAGCCTCAGCGCCGGGCTGGCGGCGGCCGGGCTGCTGCTGCTGGCCAGGAGCGTGCGGCTGGTGAGTGCGGCCAAAGGGCTCCCCAAAGGGCTCCCCTCAAAGGACTCCCCCCAAAAGACTCCCCCCAAAGGGCTCCCCCCTGGTTTTTAGCTCCTCAAGTCGCTTTCCTCAGTGCTGCATCCCCCGAGGCCCCCCCTGTGGCGCAGTTAACCCATAGTTCAACCGCAGCTGAAGCGGAGGTGGTTTCCCCGCGTCCTTGCTCCCTAGTCCCACGAGCAGAGCTGCTTTTCACATATTTTTAAGTATAAACCCTTCACTCCTCGAAGCAGTCGGCTCCTGGCACCCAGTAATGCCCCGCTGCGAGCTCCAGGCATGGCCACGGCTCCGTAAGGGGTCACTGCCGCCTGCCCCCCTCACAGCCTGCTGTGAGAGGACGTCTGTCTGGCGTTTTTATTTTAAAATATCCCCCAAAAGCCCAAATCACACATGTTGCTGGATTGCCTACACGGCAGTTGTGTCCCTGCTGCGTTGTTCCTGTACAGCTGCTGCTGGCCAAGCCTGTGGTGCCGCTGCCCTTTGTTTTCCCGTGTGCTCGTATAACTCCCTCCTCTGAGTCCTCCCGTTATCAAGGGATGTGGTATCGAATTTAGTCATCGTGTGATCTTTCCAAAGGTGCACACCTGCTTTTGTCCCTCTCCTCTTTGCCTCCCTTATCAAAGTCTGTGTTGTTGCGTCTGTCTGTGCTGCTCTGCCTTTGTTTTCGGTGTGTCTGTTCTTTGCCAGTGTCTTCAAACACACCCTTCTTGGCTGGCTTTCACCCCTCTTCTAGCACTGTTCAGGCCACTTTTAAAACACTCTTTTCATGGTGAATCAAGTTAACTTCAATGCGTGTCAATATAAAACATCAGTTTCCGTTCTTTCTCTCAGCCTGCTCTCATGCTCATCCCTAATGTTGCACATGCTGTAAAACAGGGAGCATTCCCGAGGGGCTGGAAAAGCAGGCTGGAAGGGGTTCTACAGCTGATTGCTGTCTAAGAAATTAGTTGTCCATGCTGTGTAATAGTAGAGCTGTATATGGTTTGATGTAATGTGATTGAAACTGCTCTTTCTCTATATATATTTTAAACCATGTCTCATTCTTCTTTCCATCAATAGACAACAAAGTTCACAAACGCTGTGGATATACCCGTGGAGTTTATTGAAAAGAATGTCAAATTGCGGGGAAAAATCCATCACGTAACGGAGAAAGGTCTGGAAGTTGAACACATTCCCATTACCATTCCTATTGTTACATCAATACAGAGAAAATGTAAGTAAAAGTAGGTGAAAAACAAGGACAGGAATGAAATGACGTTAACAGTGTTGTCCACTAGACAAGCACAAATACTGCGACACCAGAAGTATTTGCTTTTTTAAATTTTATTTTAAACAATACTCTTGGAAGTAGATGGGCAGAAATCAGCGGGACATCAGGTGCGCTGTCTTTGTACAGAGCAGGCAGGCAGGGGCAAGCTGTGAGGAAGGCTAAGGTTACACTTCTGGCGCTGCCTTCTGATCCTTCCATGCTTCACAGATGTGAAAAAGGAATAAGAAAGGCTGAGAAGAGAGCTGCAGGAGGAGCCTGCCAATACAGTGTTTTATTACGGTGATCTGTTTCTGGCAGCAAAAACCCAAGCACAGAGGCAGTTAATTTGTTTGTGTAGCTGCTCTCATTACTGGCAAAAAAAAAAAAAAAAAAAAATCAACAATTCTATTGCAATTATGCTTTTGTTCAGAGATGAAAATCAGACAGCTCCGTATAGCAGGGGGGTTTTGCCCTGGCTTCTCAGAAGCTGTGGGTCAGGTCTGTGAGCACAGTCACGTGCCCGCTTTGCAAATACGTGGAGGCGCTAATTCTTCTCCTCATGTTTCTGCCCTTTCAGATAAAATACTGGTGACTGATAACGAA
The DNA here is from genome assembly GCF_047663525.1 of Anas platyrhynchos. Classification (NCBI taxonomy): domain Eukaryota; kingdom Metazoa; phylum Chordata; class Aves; order Anseriformes; family Anatidae; genus Anas; species Anas platyrhynchos. The sequence continues at coordinate 1,363,491 of NC_092595.1, read as the reverse complement.
AGTACTTCTTTCTACTTGTATGCAGAATAAAACAAAATAGCTTATATCATTTCTGAAATCTTGAATTTATTTATTTTTTTTTACTGAAGGAGGAATTAGATCAAATTCTTAGTTGCAAGTCAGTAGTGCTTCAGGGAACTAAAAGGGATTTATTTATTTTTTTTAAGTCCATAAACTTGTTAATGATAACTGGGGGTCTGTGCAAAGTATGAAATTTCACTTGACTGTGGCATTCAATAAAAAAAAAGTTCTCTTTATCTATATCCAGGGCAATCCAAAGGTCTTTTGCTGGTAAGACTTGCTGGAGTGGAGCTGGCTCCAAGTGGCATGGTCTGGTTACAGAAAGAGTTGAAACCCTCACAAATGGTATGGTTCCAGCTTCTTGGAAGGGAGGACTTGGCACTTGAGTGCCGTGTTTTAGTAAATAAGGTAAATATAGTAACAAAAAATGACTTTAATCTGCAGTTTTAAGTTTGGCTGTGATTAATCAGTCAGTACACGAGAATGTTATTAGTTATTGTAAATTATCTTTACAGGAATTTTAAATAAAGTTTTATTAAGTCAGACTCCAAACCAAGTACCTTTGTAGACTGCTCAGTCTGGTAGTGCTAGGCTATATGGTGTCGTTCTGATTAGCTTAATGTTTAATCCATCAAATGTTTTCTTATAGATTACTTGTGCTAGTAGTACGTTTCCAAAGTCGGCTGTGTTTCTTTTAACTCTTTCTGCATGAGGGTAGATTCAGCCAGAAGTGAAGCTTGGACCTCAGCGGGAACGCATTAAAGGGTAAGTGAATATTGTATTTACTGTGCCTTTTTGTAGGGTCGCTTTCTCAGCGTGTGCTTAAACGAGGAGATCTTGAGACAAGGGCTCGGCAGAACAGCACGTATCGAAGGACTACATCACGACTCTCGCCTCTACTGGAAACTTCACAAAAGACTGCTTCGAGCAGAGTTAAAGGCCTTGAAGAAAAATAAAGGAATATGGCAAGAAGAAAGCTTCTCTGAAAGAGTTAGAGACCGTATAAGCAACAATAAATGTGTACAGACATTGAAACAGTTTGTGAACTGGTTAAGAAGCTATATTTAAAGGCTGAATGGGAGACTTGTCTAGAGGGATGCCACGTATCTGTGTTACATACTTTATGTAAAATATAAATTTGTGATAAAAAGTGCTGTAACTTGTAAGTTCCTTGTCTTGAACAAAACAGCTGTAAAGTTACCCAATGCCATATTATATAAGCCACGTGGAGCTGAAGTTTAGTTGTGTTATGCAGGGTGAAAATGGAAGCATGCTTAAGCTAAAATTTTCTGCAGCAGTGTCCCAAATCAGGTGTGCCGTTTTCCACCTGCTAAATACCTACAGATGCGTTAACTGAAGTGAGAACAGCCGGCAGCTGTTTTTAAGAGGTGCAAAGTATCCATCCAAAGTGCACCACCTTAAGTGCTTAGCTGTTACAGGTCATTACTATGTAACTGGTGGTGGCTGGAAAACTCCATTTCAGAGCTTGAGAAAGCTTGTGGCACGTGTTTACCTGCTTGTTTGAATTCCTATACTACCTTTGTGCATACTTTGAGTGTTAAAAAATTGCTCATCTTGAATAACAGGTTGCATTATGACCAGAATAAAAGGTAATTCGTTGTGGTTGATCTTAAAAAGCTGATAGGATCATAACCACTAACATATAAAAATAAAAAAAAAATACTTGGTATATTAGAGAATGGAAGCTACTGTGCCAGTGATGCCAATTTATAAAACACGAAATTAACATGAAAGAGTTTTGCAAGTTATGTCAGAAGAAAAAACGAATCTGTTTTCTTCTGATGATTCTACAAGTATCTAAAACCAGATGAAGATAAAACTTAAATAGGAAATATAAAAAAAGGACCACAGAGTGCTTTATTTTTTCAAAGAGGTGTTATGTATATGTAAAGTATATTTTTTGTAAACGTTCTCAGAATAAAGATTGATTTTCTCATGTTCATTATCACGTTTTATTTACCAAACACTTGACTTTTAATCTGCCATGCTCCTGATTATCTCAAGTAAAGTACTTTGCTTATATTTTTTCCTTTCCATGTATTTATTTGGCAATGAAATGCCAGGGAGAGGAGCGCGGTATGAAAATCTCAATATTTGAGCATTGCCTGAAATTAGTTATGTCTTTTTATTTATTTATTTATTGCTGGCTTCATTGCAAAATTGTGAATCCTGAGATCCTAAAAATAAATAAATAAATAAGTTCCTTGGGTAACAATGTATGTCAGTTTTGTTTTATTACTTTTGTTTCTGTGTTCTCTTAAGGACCAGAAGGCTGCTTTCTTACACAGTCTGCTGTGCAGCTAGCCATGAGGTACCTGCAGGACGGGTATCAATGGGAACCAGTGTGGGATAGAGGAGCAGAGGGAGACCTTGACTGGAGCTGGAAACGAATCCAGAAAATTTATAAAAAGAAGCATCTGGTTTTATGCATTACAGGTCTGGGTCAATTGCTGCTGTGACACCTGGACAGAGAAGTCACACAGTCATAGTCATAAACTGCTTCTCGTGGTTAATTGCAGGTGTTTCAGTTTATTAAGTGATTTATTATTAAGTGGAGTTTTTTTCCAAACTAAGCATAACTCTACAGTTATATTTGGCCTTTTGCTGTGATAATTAAATAGAATTAAATATTTCCCCCTCTCCAAAACAAAACAAAACGCCGATCAGGAAAAAACCAGCAGTGCCTTCCATCTGTGCATTCCCTGCATGGCTGCAGATCTGGTCTGTGGGAGGCCCGTCTTGAAAAGCCCCAAACAGGAGCAGAAACAAATGGCTAAGCAGAAGCTCTTGTGGAACTGACTGGGAGGTCAGGGGAGGAAAAAGCACTTCTCTCCATTACATGGGGACACCCTGCACTGCCTCCAGGAGCGTTATCCATTTCCTTGAACCACAGCAGCACACGGAAGAGCATTTCCAGGCAGAGGTTGCAGTTCTTGTGTGCCTGGGGGTAAGGATGGGAATTCAAGTACTCAGCTCACTGCCCTCCCTGCAACTCCAACTGCTCCAGAAAGAAGCCAACTTCTTACCCAGGCCGCAGGGAGTGAAAAAGGAGATGCCTGCAGATGGCCTGCTAAGGAAAATATCTTCAGGGGTTTTATTGCCGGGGCGGTGTTTGAGGCAAACGGCGGTGACAAACAAACCCCCCCGGCCCTGCCCCGAGCCTGCCCGCCCCGCTCCGGGCAGAACAAAGGCACGGGCAGGGCCCTGCTGCAGCGTGGCCCTGAGGCTTCCCCTGCAGCGCTCCCGGGCAGGAGAAAGAGCAAAAAGTCCCCAAAAAGTCCCCGTCCTTGGGGAAACCTCGTGCTCGCTGCGACCTCTCCTCCTTCCCAGCCTGAACCACGAAACCTCCCGAGCTGGAAGGGGCCCACGGGGGTCGCTGAGCCCAGCTCCTGGCCCCACACCCTAACAAACCCGTGTGCCCCAAAGCTCCCCGGGCACCCCAACCCCAAACCTTGTGTCCCAAACGGAGCCCCCCGAGCCCCAGCTCGGTGCCTGCCCACCACCAGCACGCCTCGGGCACAGCCCCAGCCCGTCGGGGGGACCCGGGGCCTCACGGGCTCACCCAGGTGAACGGCGGGGGAGGTTCCTGAAGGCTTTTAAGGGTTTTTAAGGGCTTTTAAGGGTTTTTAAGGGCTGCCAAGCACCGAGCCCACCGAGCCCGCGGCAGGTGCGGCGAGCCCGGGGGCCCCTCGGGGGGGGGGCAGCGCCGCTCGAACGGGCGCGGGGCCGCCGCAACACCGGGGCTGGATCGGGGGCGGGGGCGGCTGCACACCGAAATTGGGCTCCGCTCCGAGCTCTTCGACGGCTCCGGGTTTCCCCTCAGCTCCCCGGCGGCGGCGGGCGGGGCCGGGCGTTTGAACGGGAGCGGAGCGCGGCGGGGTGAGCGCGGGGCGAGGGGGGCTGGGTGCAGGGAGACCCCCGGGGGTCGCCGCCGTCCTGTGGTAGCCGGGAGGCAGCGAGGCGGTGGCCGCAGCCCGGGGCCAGCCGCGGTTCTTTGTCTGCCCCCCCCAACCCCACAGGCGGGGGCCAGGCCGCTCGCCCCCCTCCCGGTTTGCCCCGTCTGGGGGCTCCCTTCTCGAGGACCCCGCTTTTGTTCCCTAAACACCGCGTTTTGATTTTTTTTTATTATTTTTTTTAAGGCTTCCTCAGGGCGTGAAGCAGGTCCGGGAGTGACGGGGACACAAAGCGGGGCTCTGCTGCCCCCAGGGCTTTCTCCCTTCCGCGGAGGTAAGGCTGCCGTGCGCTATCATCTTGTGGGGTTTTACAAAAACTTCTGATTAGGCACAAAGCCGGGTTAAAGCACAGCGATTTTACAACCTCTCGGATGGTGGGGGGGCTTTAGGAGCAGTCGTTGCGGTGTTTTCCCCACCCGTGGTAGGGCGCAGAGCGAGCTGTGAGCAGGGGGATGCCCAGGAGTGGGGCCAAGCAGCAGAGGTGGCTGTGCCTCCTGCCCCTGGGGCTGTGCTGAGGATAAACCCCCCTGGGCTCCCAGCTCCCCGAGCAGGAGGTGTTTCTGCCGGAGCAGGGCTGATTTTGGCCAGCGGTGCTGCTGGCTGTCCAAACTGCCAGGGGCTGTTTGTTTGCGCTTGTTCTCTCGTGTTTGTTTGCTTTAGCAAGCTGGGGTTTGCTTTCTTAACCACGGCGGGTTTCTTGTCCCAGTCTCCATGGACGCTGGGGGCATCACCACTGCTCCCGAGGGCTGAGCTTGCCTCTGCTTTCCTCTGCAGGAGCTGTGCCCAGGTGTGCCAGGGTGGCTGAGGGCGATGTGTGTGTGCCTGGAGGTGGAAAGGCTCACCGGGGGTGCAGAAAGCAGGGGGAAGTGTTTATGCTGTGGATAGGCACTTACTAAGGCTCCGATGGGAGCAGGGGAAGTGTGGAGGAGTGGAAGAGAGGTGGGCAGAGCTGCTGGAGCATTTTGGAAGCAGGCACCTGTTGCAGTGCTAGAAAAAGCCGAGTACTCAGTGCTGGGAGTGCAACGTGTGCTCTTCTGGGGGCTCAAGCCCATGGGTGAACATCACAGAACCGCTTTAATTGCATCTGGCCACGTGCATTAAAGAGGTGTAACATTCCTGGCAAGAGCTGTCCATGTGAGCCTCTTCAGCCTGAAATAACTCAGGGTCGCTTGCAAGAAGTTTCAAGTGGAGGCAAGCTGTGGTGGGAAGCAGCCCGTGCAGCGCTACAGACCCGATTTATCGGAGCTGACACAAAGTTCACGTCCCCACGCACACCGAGGGTGGCCAAGCGTGGCCCTGGGGGGGGAGCGGAGGAAGCGCTGGCTCCAGCTGCTCAGGCTTGAAATGGGCACTGCTGAGCCTCGGCTGGACACATTTCCTGGGCTTACTTTGAGTTGTGGGTGATTGACCAACTGGTTGGCAGCAAACCTGGTAGGGACCCTGCAGGACACAATGAAAGATCACTGGCAACCATCACCTGCAGCGATCGATGACATGTGCAGAGGCTCTTGTGGGGGCAGCGATCCCCACCCCTGCTCCGTGGGGGGACTGCGCCTCAGTCAGCAGGTACCCCGATAGCATATGCGATGCTCATCATCTGTGTGCACGGCTGGCTGTGCTGGTGTAAGCCCTTTCCAGGCATCTTATTTGATCTTCATATTTTATCGAAGAGTTTGAATTATTCTGTGCCGTAGCACAGCAGTAGCCGGGATTTTGTTAACTGTACTATATTACTATAGCTGTATGCTCAGTGATAGCAGAAGCAGCTACTGAAGTGGCAGCGTTGCACGTCTCAGATAATGGGATCTCATACTATATTAGCAAGGAGTCTGAAAACGACTTGTGTAAATGATCACATTTACTCCTGGTGAGAGATGCCTGCCCTCAGGCATGACCTGGTGTGCCGTGTACCTCCTGCGTTTTACGGAGAATGTCTCTGGTCTGTTGAGGAAGAGTTCTCCAAGGTGGAAAGGACCTGCAGGAAAGAAATGTTCATCTCAATTTCTAGAAACAGAAATCTTATTTTCTGAAATAACGGTAGGTAAGAACAAAGCAAGCTTGCACTTCACGTTTGTTATAGTGACTTCAGGTCTTTAAAGCACCGCTTTGCTGCTGGGAAGGGAGCTGAAGCTCTGTGTCAGGTATTTCCAGGAGCTCTTAGAGCTGTGCTATTAACAGCTGCTCAGTGAAGGAAGTCCTTGCTGTGTTGAATCTCTGCGCGAACATTTGCTCCTTTCACTTTGCTCTTCTGTTTCACACCCCGGGCAGAGATGTGCGTGGCGAGGTGATGCTGAGCAGAGCTCCAGCTGAAAGCAGAGCCAGACGTGTTTTTGAGACCGGCTGTCTCCTCTGCTGGCACTGTCAGCAGCTCGCCCCAGGCAGTGCCGTGAGTGGGAGTTCCTATTCTTGGCCTCGCACAATCTGTAATTCACTGAAACCCTTGGAAACTTATCTCCAGCGTGGGAAGTAGAGTTGGATTTTTCCCTTGTGCCTACTTGTACCTGGAGGGTCGAGGCATGAGCGAGGTGTCCCCAGGAGCTCGTGAGCTGCTTCTGGGATGAATCAGTTCCCCACGCTTTGGGGCTGCTCGTGGCGGTACTGATGGCTCCTACAGCTGAGGGTCCTGGGCTTGCTGTGCGCTCCTCTGCCTGCTCTGAAGGCCGTGGTTGTGTTCATCCCACAGAAGAAACGGGAGAGCATACAGAAGGGTCTCAAGGAGTATGGCTGAGCCTGAGGATGTGCTGTAGGTGATGCGTTAAAAATAGCATCGCCAATGGGGCGAAGGGATTGTGTCTGTGTCGGTGAAAACCTCCTGTGCAGAAAGGCACTTGCATGCAACATGCAGTGTTGGGAAAACTTTGGGCAGCAAAAACATCAAATGATTTGTGTTAGTGTCCGAGGGTGCAGGCAAAGACAGCTGAAAGGTGTGCGGAGCGCTGGAAGCATGGAAGGAAACCATCCGGACACACTCACTCGTATTTATGGGTTCTGTGCCCGGCAGAGGCAGCAGCACGCTGCCCTCCTGGAAAGCATTCCTTAACCGGGACAAAAACAAAGTGCACTCGGGCTCCTGGAGGAGCCGGGAGCAAATGCTAATTCCTTTTCAGGGTCTGTTGCCATGGGGAGTCAGTTCAAATCCTTTCTAATGCCTTCCTCAGCGGCGCGTTGTGCTGACACATGCTTTTCATGACTTCCCAGAAAGAGCGGAGAAGTGAAACAAAAGCCCCGGCAGCAGTAGCAGCCGCAGGAAGGTGGAGGTTGGCGGGGCAGGACAGGTAAGGCACTTGTCCGGGACAGGACCCAGCACTGCCTGGCCTTCTGCCACCTCTGGGTGGGTGATGTGGGGTGGGAACTCGTCTGGGGCACGCGGTGAGGTCTGTGAGCTCCCATGGAGTGGGCATCAGCCCTGCTCCTGCTCTGAGCTGGGTGCCCCGAGGGGCTGGACAGGACCTCCCGGAGCAGTGGCAGCAGCAGGAGGGAGGCAGGAGGCTGCTGCTGCCTCCTGGTCTTCTGAACACCTCTGGCACTGGCTGAGTGAGGTTGGGGACGGTTTCCTGAGTGCCCCGAGGGGCTTGCTTAAATAAGCAAACTGACACCAGTCTGTCTTCGTCTGGTGAAGGATGTGTGGCTAAGATGAATGTGTAGTGCCCTGTTAGGGATCTTACCCAGCTATCAGTTTAATACCAACAAAAAGCAACAAACAAGACCCCCGTGCCATCACCACCACACACAACCCCCAAACAAAAAAACAAAGCCACGCCTCAACTTCATATCTCTAAAAAGCACGGATGTGCCATATCTGTGTCCTAAATCCAAGCTCTTGCGACCTTTTCCCTTTGTATAGGCAACTCTGGCTCCTAAGAGTTTCCGATTGCTTCCAGCTAAACCCACAGGAAATTTTCTTCGTGGCTCTCACACCGCCACCACCTCCAGAGCCATCGCTGCTGTGCCACTGCAGCCATGCTCAGGGCAAATTAGATCAGGGACTGCTCTGGAAGGAAAATAAATTGAATAAAAACTTGTTAATCCTCTAGGAACTCTTCTGGAGGAATAAAAATAAGAGCAGGACCAGGTACAAGATGGTTTGCCCTTCCATTACCAGCGGCTATCAATAATCTGTTTTTGTGCTGGTGATATTTACGAATTAATACCTGCTCTTGAAAAGGGGGTGTAATTTGGGGGATTTTTTTAAAGCTTTTTATTTATAATACAAGATTCTTTAAATTCTAAAAAGAATCCGTATATACTATGGATACTTACAAAAAAAAAAAAAACAAAAAAAACCTTAGTAAGGCAGCTGAGGCTTCTCTGGAGGTTTCAGACTGGTTTTGGCCGTGGGAGGTGCTGGTGTCCTGTTGGCAGGACCCACTCGTGCTATCAGATTGACTTAATGTTATCTGTTGAAGCGTTTCAGCAGTGAGAAGGGGAGAGGGAGCTGAGGAAAGAGGAGATCAGCAATCTGCAGCCTGTGGACTGCTCGCTTAGCTTTAACTACTAATTCAGCTTTCGGAGAGCTCAAACCAAATTCTAAGTGCTCAATGGGCGCGTGTTTAATTCCCTCTTCACAACAGGGACCTGCGCAGTGTCCAGGTGAGATATTGCAGCTAAATATTTAGCTTATGGTGTGGCATTATGAAATAGCTGAGTGCTGCTCATAACAGTGCTGCGAACACGTTTTGCTCCCCCTCCATCTGCTGGCGCGCTGTGCTGGGGTCGATTCCCTCGGATGAGCTTTGAAAGGGCAGGTGCAGAGCGCGGAGCCCTGGGGCCGTCGGGTTCCTGGTGTTAAGCCCCTGGTAACAAGAAGCACCTAGCACAACCTAGACAGGGCATATACATCCTCTGCTGAGTTCAGAAGTACTGTATACATTTACCTCTGCAAATTTTGGGATCAATTTCATAAAACAACACAACAAAATTTTTTGTGTGATGAGTTCCCCCACTATCATAGGAAGAAAACCACATTTGTTCATCTCCCCAACGTATACCTGCACAGACCCATGTATGCAGCTGGAAGTTATTTTTTGTATCAAACTTCTCTGAGCAAACTCAGTTTACATCCAGTAGTAACTCTTGTGGAGTACCATTCAGCAGAGCTAACCACAGCCGTGGCTCTCCTCTTGTGGAAGGCATCTTCTGCGGGGCTCAGGGCACTAACATCTCGTGCTGGGGCCAGAGCTGGCCCTGCGGAAATTATTTCAGTAACTTTTTACCAAAATACTGTCCTTTTTTGCTTAAACAATTATATCCTTACTGGCGTTTTATGCTCATGTAGCTTGTTCTACATACATTAAAATAACTTACCTGTGTCACCTCTCATTCTGGCCTAATGTGGCCAAGATGTACTTTCTGCAATCTGTCCTCTCGTTGAAATTCCTAAGCGTTTGTTCTTGTGAAATGATGATCTTTAGGCCCAAAGCGTGGGGGCTTCCCGTGTGTTTTTTGTTTGTTTGTTTTTCATTTGTCTGCTGGTTTTGTACAGCAGAGGAGGGCACGGTCCTGGCCGGGTGCTCCCCCAGCTCCGTACCAGAGAAAGCCAGACACTGAGGGGCAGGGGTGTGTTATGGGGTGTTTTATGGGATGTTTCTGTCAGCTGGTGTCGCCGCTTTGGGATTCCGCCCTCCTCCCTGAGTGCCAGGAGAACCTTTGTTCGGCGGCGTGCCATCGCCTGGTGCTGAGGACAAGGGGACATTGTGTCAGCAGGAGAGGGAGGGAGGGGGCTGGAGGCTTTGGTTTCAAGGCGCTGCATTTATATCACCAGCAGCTTCTGCCCATCCATCCCCCCTGACCTGAGCTCTCTGTGGGAGTGGAACAAGAGACGAAACCTCTTAATTCTGTGCAAATTCTTACTGATAAGTTCTTGACACAACTTTACTAATTAAAACATGGTAATAACTTGTGTGTTTGTTTTTTAACACCTAAAGCAAACAGACTGGCAGCAGGCTGGGCAGTGTTAAAGTTATTCCTAGCCTTCTACACTGACAGCTCGCACCTTATTCATGCCAGAAGGGTGGCCTTAGTCACAACGGGCTCTAACGAAAGCTCGCTCCTAACAAGGACAAAAGTCCAAGAAATGCAGAAGCCTGGCGGAGGTGTCACTTTGCTGTTGCTGGGTGTTACGATTTGGTGGTCCAAATTTTAGTAAAATGTGCCTTTAGTGTAAACACTACATGATCCATACCCAAACCATCCTGTCACGGAGGCAGCTGGTTTTAACACAGAGCAAAACAGGAGCAGGGCTCGCTGCTGGCCTCAGCCCCGTGCTCTGGCAGCAGCGGTCACCTGCAGGCGGCTGTGGCTGCTCGGGGTGCTCACTCTGGGAGGGGAGAAGTTCTCCAAATTCTTCTTTTCCCTCATAGTGGAGTCTGGGGATGGGGTCCCAGGAGACAGCTGTGGCTGAACTGGTCGTTATGGATAGCGTGAGTCCTGTTGGCGTGGTTGGAGAGGACTTGATTTCCCTTTTGTTTTGGAATCACTCAAGCAGAATATCTGTGTCCCTCAGCAGAGCCGCGGCCCTGCCACTTGCAGCGTGCCGTGGTGCTTCAGCCGGGGGGAGCTGCCCCAGCAGGGCCTTGATGGAAGAGCGGGGCAGTGCCCTCACACCCTGCCTGGGGTCTCTCGGATGCAGGCAGCGGGGCAGAGAGGGAGTTTGTGCAAAGCGTGGGTGAGAGAGGTGGGAGGGAGGTGAAATGGGAGCCCAAAGCAGGCCCGTAGCAGGAAGGGGCGGCTGGCACGGGTCCTGAGCTGGCTGAAACAGCAAAGGGAGGAGGCGAATCCAGGGATTTGGTGTCCAAACCAAGGAGTCCATGCGTCTTGTATGCTTGTTTTCCTTCAGCAGCAGAGATGAGAGCAGCGTGGAGCGCTGTGCTGTTGGGCAGAGCCCTGCCGCTTGGGGGGCTGCCGCGAGGTCCAACCTGCACAAGAGGCTGAGCTTCCCTCAAGGGACGTTCAGTGAAACCTCTCAGACAAACCCAGCCTTGTCTGGGTTACAGCCACCAGCTTACCAATGGGTTAACTTGTGCCGTTCGGGTCTCTGCAAAGCCTTGTCCCCATTGTTGCCGTTGTCCCCGGCTGTGGCAGTGGAGCCACAGTGATGGAAACGCTCTGAGGCCTGAAGGGGGGTTGTTCCTCACCCCATTGTAAAGGGGGATTGTTCCTCACCTCATTGTTAGCCACTGGCCTCAGCCCCTCGCTCTTTGTTCCCCTGGGCCTTCCCACTTGGGCTCTGTAAGCGCTGGTGGCAGCATCCAAGCAGTATTGGCACCCCGGGGGCTTGGCCCAGCAGAGCCCCAGCGCGCGTGGCCAGAAGGACACCGTCTGCTCCGGGCTCTGCTGGGTGGTAGCATCTGCAGCAAATTACCCGTGAATATTTCAGAGCCCGTGTGCCTGCTGCTGGCCGTCTTGCAGGCAAAGCTCACCCCGTGACAGTGCCGGGAGCCTCAGCCCCAGCATAGGGGTAGGGCTGAGGGGGCTCTGTATCCACATAGTGCTGCAATGTGGTCCTGAAATCAGGATGCCATTAATTACCTTTGGTTCCATTGATTCATCTTTTTTTTTTTTTTTTTTTTTTGTATGTTTAACTGGGGAGGGTGTATTTTGTTTTGTGCCCTTGTCCGATGTGTTTGCAGTTGTTAAATGTGGGCCAGCATCATTCAATAGATTAAATCGATCCTCTCGGGGCCACATGCTCTGCTGCGGGGTTGACTGACAGCAGGCGCTCGGCTCGGGCTCAGCAGCTCTCGGCTCGCTGGATTCGAGGGCTGCTGGTGGTCGGGGTCCAGCTGGTCCGGGTGCTCTGCGCTTGGCATCGCTGCGAGTCCTCAGAGGTGTGTGTGTCTGGGGGGAGAAGTAACACGCGGTATGAAGCTAAAGGGCTGTTTTGCATAAAGAGCTCCAATAAATACACTTCTTCTGTTTTTTTTTTTTTTTTTTTTTTTAATTATTATTATTATTTTTATTATTTTATTTTTTTTTAGTGCTTCCAGTAGTTAAGCATTTCTTGTAAATTAACCCGTTTAATTACCCGTTCTGTTTCCCTTTGTAGGGTAGCTGTCTTTGATGGTGAGCAGAAAGGCCTCTGACGATGAGTTACTGGAGTCTGGATAAGAAAAGCTGTCTGCAGTACTGCCGGCACTTCTTGGTGGACAACGGGGTGTTTCACGGTGAGTGGCAAGTCGTCGTGCTGCCTTCCCATGTCCTGCTGCCAGCCCCACTGCCAGCTTCCCTGTCCCACTGCCAGCCACTTGCATTTTAGTCTCGTGCCACTGCAAATTGTGGGCTAAGATCTCTCAGGTGTTGAGGTCTCTGCCTGAATGCAAAGCCAGGGAGCTACCCTGACGATAGTTTGGTATAAAATACTTTCTTTTCATGGCCTCTTTTTCTTTGCTTATACTTGATCTATCAGCTTCACCGGTGAGCACGTGTTTCTTAGAGGCCCAAATTTTGTATTCCTTGTTCTCTTTGAAGTCAGGGATTAACAAACTGTTAGTCAGGGCAGATTTATGGCACTATGAATAGTGGCAGAACGGAATGCCTGTAAATTAACTATTGAAAGCCAGCCCCGTTCCCCCAGATCTTTAAAGGATTAAGCATCTATTTTTTGCTTACCTTAAATTTTCCTCTGGAGCCCGCTCAGCTGTGTGTTCAGCTGCATCGCGTCATAGAATTTGCATCGCATCAAACTGTCCATCAGTGGGTTTCAGTGGGGGTGTATGTGTGTGGTTATTTTTGAAGAGAACACTCTGGGAAGTAGTAGCAGATACACTGTTTTGGGTCGTGAGGACATTTACATGACTGTGAAACTCTGGTGGAGAAGGACACAGTCCTTGCTGCAGGGAAGCCTGCTGCTTAAGCTGCAAACACAGCTGGGTGGGGAGAGCTGAAATCCAGTCGTGACTGCACAACACAGGAATTACAGGGTTTCACTGAAAAAAGTGACAAACTGGGGGTGCTGCACACACCTGATGTGTAGGCACCACAGCTCTACTTCTCAGATCAAACAGAGGTGCAGTCCTGGGATTTATCAGGGTGCTCCTGGTCCCGCTGTTTTTGGTGGGACCACTTTCCTTCTGAGATGTCTCTGGCACTATGGAAAGAGGGGGTCGTCTCCCAGACAGCCTCACCCAGGTCCCCCGTGCCCGTGTGAGCACTCTTGGTATGCTTTGATAAATGCTCATTGCTCATGCTTCTCCCCAGGCAATACTCTGCTCTCTTGCATGGGTGTATAAGTGGAGCAGGTACGTTTTGGGATATGTATTTGCAATTTTCCCATTGCAGGTGAAATGAGAGAAAAGTCTGGTCCAGGCTTTGTGACTCGAGGTGGTGTTTTGTAGCGGAGCAGCGTAATGTCTTCATCTCCCTAATAGTGCAGAGATGGGATAATGATCCATTAGCACCGAGCCCAGTAATCCACACAGAGTTATTGAAGTGATGAGTCTGCAAAGTGATAATCATCTAAAGTAGGAGATACAATCAGCAGGAACCCTAGACCAGAAAGATTCTGCGGCTTAATTTATGTGTCTTTCATTCAGGACCAGACGGGATTCATTATTTTCCCCTGACAGAGCCCTTCAGGGCTTCCAGTCTCTTCATCCTGAGCACGATGCTGCAGAGGGAGCTGGAGTCCTGCTGAACAGGGCTGGAAGTGCCACTGCCCACCCGCACCGGGCAGGAGGCTTCAGCGTGTCCCCAGGAGGCAGCACGTTGCTCCTGACACTGGGAGCGGTTGGTTTGCTGCAGATCCCTGCTGACGGAGCTCAAAGGGATGGCAGAGCTTTGGGAGGGCCAGCTTTGTGTTGCTGTGCCTTCTGCAGCCTCCTGCTCCTGTAGCTCCTGACAGAGGGAGTGGGGAAGAGCAGGCGGGGTGGGGGCAGCGAGCAGGCTGGGCGCTTGCCCCCAGTCTCTACTGGCTGCTTGCCATGGCTTGCATGGGGTGATCCTGGCTATTCCACCGGGAAATTAGGAGAGAAAATCTCAGGTGAACTCTGTAGGAAAGGTGCTACCTGTTGGCAGGACAGGTGCTGTGACTCGGCTCCTTGCGACTTGCTGACAGTTGTTTGGTTTGTTTCCAGCTCTAATATCTATTACTTCGAACTTAAACAGGTCCGAATTTTTTTTAATTACTGTTTTCATATTCTGACATTGAGATCATGGCTCTCCAGAGAGCAAGCATGTGGAGCTGCTGATTAGCTTATTTTTCTACCTTTATGCATGCTAATATTCTGTAATCATTGAACAGAAGACATGACGTGTTTGGCAAATAGATGATTTAGTCTCAGCAATTCTGGAAGCAGCTTTACACAGTTATCGTATTAGAGTCAGTTACTTATGCCAATTATCTCTTCCTCTTCTCTCAGAAATACAAACCCTTTGTTTCAATTGCATTTCTGTAATTGTAATTATCTGCTCTCTCTTCCTAGTTTTATCATCCAGCTTCTCCACCTCTTTCTTTTCAGTCTTTGGTGTCAGTGGGGACTTGACCACTGCTGGTAGGCTGTGGTGTTAATGCAGCCTTGCTCATTATCTCAGTTGTGCTCTTCCATTCAGGGCACTGGACTAGCTCAGTTGTATGGGGCTTGTCTGGAAGGTTCACGTTTCGGTGGCGTGATTATGGTCTGTAGCTGAACCTGTAATCTGGGAGAACTGTTGCACCTCAGGTGCAAAGCAGACAACTTTATCCCAACGTGAAAGCTGGTGTTCTAAAAAGGTCAGGGTCATCTTTCTCCATAGAGACTTTTACTGGGAGTCATTCAAACATCTTGTTTTGGGGAGAAAAGCAAAAAAATACTTAGCAGAAACACCACAGCACTGCATGTACGGGCTGTTGGAGAGCATCGTGTCTCTAAAGCAATGTCCGAGGACCTCGTGTGGAAGTTGGGCAGGGAATGAATGCATCTGCTGCTGCGTGGGAGAGCACGGGCTGCAGGCGAGGAGGTGGTGGAGGATGAAACATGTGAGATACAGCAAACAGCAGAACAGCGCCTTGCTCATGGGATGAGTTACCTGGAGCCAAAGGTAGCTTTGAGTGCTGGTAGCACACTGAAGGTGTTGGTGCTCCTAGATGAAGGCACTGGTGCTGCACGGCCCAGCCTTCTGCAGCGCTGCTCAGCAGAGTTTGGGCAAGGGGAGCTCGGGAACATGCAGAGAGAGGTGGCTGGGAGAGTACAGGAGGGCGTGAGGAGAGATGAGATGAATCTGGTTTATTCGGCTTAGAAAATCAAAGATTTCGAGGGGCTGAGACTGGCTATAAATGTACTTGCACAGAGTAAGCTTGGGGAAGAAAAAGCTTATTGAGCTGCTGGGGAATGTTGGCACAAGTCCAGACTGAAATCCGTGAGTAAATAACTAGTTGTAGGGGAGAACTGAATTCCTTTGAGGCAGAGGCCAGTGAAGAAGTGTTAAAAGCATCCTATCTGTGCCCCTGCTCTGAAGTTGCAAATGTAATTAGTAGCAGCCAGAAATACGCTGGCAAATGTAAATCGAAGGCTGGAGGGCTGTCTGAGTGCTCCCCGTCCATCTCCCAGGTACTGAGCAGCAAAAGCACCAGGACTGTCTCCATTCCCTGCTGGAAATGCTGCTGTGTGCAGATCAGCCTGCTCACTCCTGTATTTTGATGATGCTTTGAGACATTTGCATGTTGGTAGGCGAGAAAAAGCCTTGATACACAACGCCGTGCTTTCCTGCAGGGCTTTAGCAGGTGGTGTGTGAGCAAGGACTGAACATCCACGTGTGCAATGCTCAAATCCTGTGTGCGTCTGGGCTGCCTGGGGAGTTCTCATCGTTTTCTGATTTTATTAGGAAAAGCTGCTAATAACTGCACTTGCAGGCTATTAAAATCCCTATCTGGTTGTCTGAAATTTTTGGTTGCAGAAGTGGAAGTTGCTGCTGTGCCTTGCACTCTAGGGAGGTTTCTCTGCCTGGAAGCAAAAATGTCAGGTTTCTTCAGGAGCAGCGAGGCACGTACAGCCTGTGCACACCAAGGATCCCAAGCTGCACGCAGATCCGTGCTGAAGCTGCTTTAGCAGTTTGCAGGACGGAGCAGATAGGCAGGCTAATGTTGAGAACAGCCTCGTGGACATGGGGAGCCTGCTTTCTTTTCTCTCCTATTGCAAGGAGTGCCAAAATACAAAGTACATCATGCCTCTAGGCTTGGAAGATGTTTGTTTTTTTTTCAGGCTTTTCATGCTGTAAAAGTGGATCATGTCTTGTTTGCTGGCGATAACAATGCAGGAATGGCTGTGTTGTCAGGCCAAGCATCCATCTACGCTGCTAGCAGATTTTGGGGGCTAAAAGCACAAAGAAAAAATGGTCTATATCTAAATCCTTTCTCTGGAACATGCTCCCAGCATCTGCCCATCAGCAACGTGAGTGCTTCCCCAAGCCGCATCTAGACCTTTGCTTTTATTAACTTCCATCTCATAACTTCTCCTCGCTTTTTAAAATTCATTTTTCCTTTTGACCACCTGTGGGAACTAACTCTGGATGTTAGGTGGGTTGGTGCAAACCTCCTGCTCCTTTCACCCAGCCTTGCCACATTCAGGCTGGTCGGTGAGGAAGGTTTGGTCGCTCACGTCCTGCACCTGGGAAGGAGCTGGCTGCATGTCCTGAGCTGGGGGCCACACCTGGCAGGCGGGCAGGTGCCCAGGGCCAGCAGGAATGGGAACTTGGCTCCAAACCTTGATGCTGAGGTCCTGATCCACTGAGGTTCAGCTCTTGTGTGGTGCTGCCATGAATTGCCACGCTGCCGTTTCCTTCAAATGGCCCTTCGAGGTTGGCTGCTCCAGCACCTGGGTGGTGCTGACACTGAACAAAGAATATCTGTTAGCAATTACTTCTCCATCCGAGGGTGTGCAGCGAGCTGTCCGTCCCACCAGCATCGCAGAGGAACTTGCTGAATGCTGACCTGAGTTTGGTGGGGCTCTCAGCCCGTTGTGCCAGGGATACCCGGCTCATCCTTCGGGAGGCTTTTCCCAATCACCTTTCATAAACATCCAGAGCTGAGGGGGGAGAGGGTCTTAGCCCAAAGAAATTGCTCATTTTGAGAGAGCATCCCTGATTTCCCAGGTGTGATGGATGCGGTTGTGCACCACCTTTATTAGATGAACACCTCCTGCTGTTACACAACCGCTTTTGGACAGCTCGATGGGAGATTGCTCGTGGCAGGTGTTATTGCAGCGCTTTCCGTTCGGTTCAGCCCCAGAAGCCGAGCTCTTATGCAAGTTCTTGTAGGCTTTTTTTTGCTTCAGTGCTCTTGAACTTGTGTGTTCAATGAATGGGAACATAAAATGCATTACGTTTTACTTTTTATACGGTAAAACGGTCAATTTTGTTTATTAGAGCACAAGAGTTTTGGGGGAACAATATGAGATGTTTGCTGAAATGCACGTCTGGCTTGCTGCTTGCTGATGGGCAAAGCTTTATAATTAGCTCTGCTGAAGCCTCGTGCAAGCCCCGTGCTTGGGGCTATGGTGCTAAAAATGCCAGATGTTGACTGCAGGATTTGCTCGTACATCTTTATGGTCAACTTCAGCTGAAGTCTTATAACGATGTGTGGGAGAGCAGGATAAGTTGATAGCACAGTAATTCACACTTTTTGTATTTTATTCTTTTTATTTTATTCTTTCTAATTTTATTATTTTGTATTCTGAATTCGTTCTGTAAAACGATGTAACTGGAAATGTACGTAGAAGAAGGACATTAAGGAATTTATTTTAAGTTCTCATAGACTAAAAAGCAGTTCCTGAAATACTTTAGGAAACCTCCTCTCCGTGCTTCCTTTAGTGCCTGAGGGCCTCTAAGAGCTCCGGGAGCTCTCACCTGGTGCTCTGGTGCCGGGAGGAGCTCCACGTGTGGGTCCCCCACGTCGCTGCTTCGGGCTGAGTAGTTCTGATGCTGTGTTTCTCCCCTTCCATCTCTGTGTATTTGTCAACCTTACACAGAACAGTGTCTTCGTTAATGACAGATGAGTGGAGTTGATAAAAGCTTTAATCTGATAAAAGCGACCAGTTTTTTGTGCAGATAACACGAAGTTTCATTCACAGCTAGCTGAGCTCTCAGGAGGAGTTGTATTACAGTTTAGGTCTAATATTAAATTTGGATGATGAATATGAAGATGTTATCTTCTTATTTCATTATCTATTTACTGTGAAGGTAAAGGCTCTCTAATCAGCTTTTCTTTCTATGTGGCAGAAGTCTTTGTACCAGTTTCCATCTATTTTGTCAGTGAAAAAGGAAAAACTGATGAGCCAGAAAATTAATAATCTTCTGGTGCTGTAATTTCAGAGCCTAATTGTTAAAAATGTTCTCATTTATTGGAAAATTAATATTTTGCAGTAGAACTTGCACTGCTGTGTCTGTTTGCCCACTGATGTAGGCACGGCAAGCTGTAGTTTTTAATATCTACAAACGGAGCTTCTGTGCTCTGTAGCAGCTTGGCAAAGGAAACGCTTTTGGCAGTAATTGCTGCCCTTCTCCTCCTTCAGCCACTGGGAACGTGGCAGCTGCCCTGTGCCAGGGGCAGGCTGAGATGCTGTGGGTGCTGCATGGTGTGGGGTTGCTGACTCTTGTAGTGGGGTCAGGCTGTGGGTCCAGCCCCATGGGGCTGCTCCACATCCCACTCTGCGGCCAGCAGCAAGCATGAGGTGATGCTTTTACCCTGGGATTGCTGCCTTGGATCTGTAAAGGCAGACTTTGCTGCCATTCCTGATGGCCTACAGGCATCTGCTTGGCTTTTCTAGGGGCTTTTCAGCTGTTTCTGTAGTCTGAGACCGGAGCTGCTTGGGGAGGAGAGGCTCAGCGCAGCGATTCCCATAGCCATCAACTCCATCATCTGTCAGCCCTGGTGCTGTGGGATGCCTGCTGGCTGCCCCGGGGCTCCTCCAGCTCTGCTCCCTCAACGAGTGGCCGGCTTCATGCATCTTTAGCCAGGGTTATTGCAGAGTGCTGCTTCTGGGGAGCTGAAAACGTTGGCACTGGTTTGGCAACGACCTCGGGACAGGCTGGTGCTGTTTGGACCCCTGGCACGGCAGCTCCAGTGTTTCCCACATCCCAGAGGTGCTGAGCCGAGCTGCAGCGTGCTCCAAAGCAAAGCCTATCTGGAGCTGGGAGTGCAGAAGAGAAGAGCCAGCAGGTACCAGAAGAGCTTTAAATCCCCCTTCTTAACGAGAGGACAGGGGCAGTGCTTTGGCAGTCGAGGTGCTTGCTGTCTCATCTCTCAGAATAATTCCCGTGGTTTAATGACAGAGCCTTGTTTGAACAGCAAATGAAGAGAACTGGAAAATAATGTTAGTCCAGGGGAAATGGATTTTGAGTGAATGAACATCTTTTTAATAAGTTCTATTGCTTTTGTAGCTGCGATTGTCAAAAACTATCAGTGAAATGAGGCTTGGAGTACTGGTAATGTGTTTTATGAAACCAGCTTAAATAGTTGAAAAGACAGACTTCTGAGCATGCCAGCCGCTGCGAAGGTCACCCGGGGAAGGGCTTGTGGGGCAGAAAACCTAGCTAGGAAAAAGGCAGACCCGTGAACCTGTGTCACCATTCCTGCCTAATCTGGTCTTGCTTGATCGCGGGATGCGTATGAAACAGTACAGCCTGCTGAAAATGTGGGCTGTTGTCCTATGGGGACCGTTGGTTTTGATCAATTACGTGTAACGGGGTAATAATTCTGTGTTTGGGGAGCTCGCTTGGCACCCTCGCTTGAGACCCCGTGAGAACGGTGCAGGCTGCGTGGAGCAGAGCTGGGATGTGCGGGCTGCCCAGCCAGCGCTGCAGCATCGGGTGAGCTGAGGTGAGCCAGCTGCCTTCTGACCCTTCCCTTTGCAGACAGACAAAAACTGCTGCAGCCTCTTGGAGGATGCGCCAGCTTCACGCCTGGCTCCGGCTGGCAGGGCTGGGCACCGGGGGTAGGACCTGCCTTCGCCATGGAGAGTTGTCATGGTGATTTTGTTCAGGAGGTGAATGTACCTACAGGTGTTTTCATACCTCTTGGCATATGCCCCCCCCAAATTTTGTAAAGTCTTCATTTGTTTGCCACAGTGTTCTTGCTGACACGTACGGTGTGCTCTAATTTCTAAGGCCATGTAGCATCAAAGCACTTCAATTTGTAAAATGAATGTTATTTTGAAGACAGAATAATAAGGAGTGTATTAATGGTGAGAGAAGCTTTCTTACAGAGCAGATTCGGTGGCAGAGATGCTCGTGTACAGCTCCTATCACATATAATGGGATGCTAGGTTGGGGATGCAGCGCAGTTACACTTGTATCACATTACCGAGTGCAATTTGGTGCACCAAGAATTAACCTGAAGGCTGGTGACAGCTCATTTCTCTTTTGTTGTTGAATCGGGACTGTAACACATCGATTCATTTGGATGCAAATGTATTGACAACTGTCTAGAGGCTTGGGAGTGATGACTTGATGAGAAGTGAGGTGTGAACTGCTGGTGGGGTAAGGGAGCTGCTCTCCCATTTCCCTCGTCACAGCCACACTGGGAGGCTGTGCTCTGTGCAGAACGGGGCTGCTCAGTGCAGCCGTCCTCAGCCGACGGTGTGGGTAGCAGCGTGAGCTTTTTGGGCAGCCAGCGGGGATCCTGCAGTGGCTGTGGGGCTTGTTCCGTGTTATGGTGTGGGTTGTGTCTGCTGGGTGTAGGCAAGGCGTCTTGTGCTGTGCTGCAGTCCGTCATGCCATAGAAGCAGAGAATGGCTCGGGCTGGAAGGGACCTTAAAGACCACCCAGTTCCAACCCCCTGCCACGGGCAGGGATGCCACCCACCCGATCAGGTTGGCCAAGGCCCCGTCCCGCCTGGCCATGAGCACCCCCAGGGATGGGGCAGCCACAGCTCCTCTGGGCAGCCTGGCCCAGTGCCTCCCCACCCTTACAGCCAAGAATTTCCTCCTAATGGATCCTAAAAGATCTCCATCCTTTTTATAAGCCACCTTTAAGTATTAAAGCCCTGTTGGAAGTCTCAGTATCCATGTTAGCAGCAGCTGAGCACTGATGATTTCTCTGTAAGTAAAATGTCCATCAGTCAGCTCCACTTATCCCAGGTAGAACTGCTCTCACCCTCCCCTGCCCCAATCTCTCTATCACCCAACTTTTCCCTGGCCCAACTGGACAAATCCCTCCCTCTTGTACCTCTGTCAGTCTCTGAGGATGCTGCTGGGCATTCCCTTGGTGCTGATGTAGAGGGGCAGTGCAAGACCCAGGAGCAGCAAGGCAGCAGCAGGGCAGAGGTGTGCAGGGGGGCGCCCGCCTCCTCCCTGCACTGCCTGCCTGCGCTGTCCCCTGGGGCTCTGTCCCCTAAGCCAGAGTGGCTCTGCACATCGCTCCACGCTGGCTACAAACCTGAGTTCAGCAGCACTGACTTGAATTAAAGAAGCACGGTAGTTAGCCAGCAGCATGGTAATTTCTTATAGCTACCAGGAGAGTTGGTGCTCGGCGTCTCACCGGAGACGACTTGTTCTTACGAAACCGAATGCTCAGTGATGCACAGGCTGAACCATTTGCATGCTCCGCGCTCTGGCTGGCCTCGTTCTGAAGCACACAAAAGCTGGCTGTTCCCCTCCGGGCTGGGAAGAGAGGGGAGGAGAGGGCGCAAAACGTGGCAGAGGGGAGCGAGGTCGCGGGGTTCTCGCCTTTGCCTCGCAGGATCCTGGCTGCAGCCCCGGGGAGCTCCTCGCAGCCGGGGTGTTTTTCCTCGCCTGCATTCAGCCTGCATCACTCGCCTGCTCTCCACGGGAATCGGTTCCCTGGGTGCCTGAGGGATTTCCTTGGGCTTGCCTGAGCTGCTCGGCTCTCCTTCGGGCGTTACAGGCACTTAATGCCTGCAGCGCCCTGATCGCGGCACCATGCGTGCGCCTCTCGCACCAAAAGTGGTCGCTGCTCCTGCCTGCCCGCAGCAGCAGCACGGAGCAGATGCTGCCAGCTTCCCCACCAGGCTGTGCTTTTCGGCTTTGAAGGAAGTTGCCTCGTATTGCCTCTGGATTTGTTTTTCTCTCTCTTATGGCTCGCAAAGATCTCGCTGCTCCTCATAAAGAGCCGCGCTGGCGAGGTTCTCCTGGACTTGTACGGATTGCTTCCCAAATGGTTTCCCTCCGGAGACGTGAAGATTAAATCGAGGCTTTCCTGCAGGGAGAATTTCCATTCTACTTGCCAATAATGCATAAGAGTTGCAAATTTAATGGCAGACCTTGAAGTATATAAAAATTTAAGTCCAGAAAAAGGTAAGGATGTTTGAGTTTGTAATTACTGGGGGAAGAGCTAAAAGCATGTCTGGAAGTGCTTATAGAAAACTGAGTGCACTGTATGTCTGTGACTGGTAACTCCTCAGTGCTGTAATTGTTTGGACATCTTTAAAAACGGCAAACATAAATATTCCTGAGCATTTAAGAGGAAAACATGTGTTGTTCCTTTTTTTTTTTGAGGTGTGTGTGTTTCAAATTGAAAATACATTTCTCCATGCAAACATGTGGATTGTACGGGAGATACTGCTCCTGCAGCATGGACAGAGATTGCTTTTTATCTTAAATTATTACAGATGTATTTGCCTTTAAAAACATTCCTGACCTTTTAATCTATTGGCCATTTTGCCACAGCATAGCCTTCCATGGGGAAGAGTGGCTGTGTTTTCCAGCAACACTTATAAATAGAATGCTAACCCGTATGCAAGCGATGTGTAAAATTCGGATCAAAGAGCCGTGGATGAGGAAGATGCATCTCATCAGGAATGGTAGGGGACTGGTACGAAGGAGAAAGACATCTTGAGTAACTTTCTTCGGGAACTTTTGATTTGTGGAGTCTGATTTTGTTCAGTTTAACTCAGTGCTGGGTGCAAAGTAGGGATTAAGCCGCTAAACGGCTGTAGGGTAAATGCTGTACAGAGGGGGAGAACTCTTTGAATCTAGCATGGGTAACTCTATATGGCAAATAATTTTTAACTAGTGGAAGTGGTGGGAAATTGGCACAGCTACCCTGTAAGAACCGAGAGCACTTAAAGGAGCTGTCAGTTATTTGTATATCCCATTAGGGACGGCCTCGTTGGCCGGGCTGGGCACGCTGTGGCTGCAGACACGGCGCTTTTATCTTGGAGGGTTCTGTTTCACAAAGCCCAACATTAAGTTTTGATGCACACGGGTAGGTAAAGGAGGGCAGGTGTTACTCCATCTGCCTGCTGAGACACGGTGGGTAATGGATACATCCCCATTTAATAATTTACGAGTGTATTGGAAGTACGAGAGCATTAGAAGGACTTTTTGGAACAGCCCTAGAAAAAAGGCATTGGGTTTAACCTCTGAAGCTGTTGTAGATGTGTGTGTGTGTACAGATAAATGTGTATTGTGCCAAAGCATCCAGCTGAGGGTGAAATCCTCTTTGAAGTTATTTTGTCGTCCCTTTTCCATCAGCAAATGTAGCAGCAACCGCTAGATGAGTGCTCCTCTTGCTCCTTAGTTCGTCACCTGGCTGGGTGGCAGGAGCATGGAGCACAAGGCAGTGTCCCGTCCCGTCCCATCCCATCCCATCCCATCCCACCCTGTCCCACCCTGTCCCGTCCCATGCCATGGGTGAGGTGTGCGGGGCCGCTGCAGCCTGTGGGCACGAACACGTCCAGACGTGTGATGTGCCCGATGTCCCCGTCTGTGGCCGGGTGTCTCTGTGAGCCTGCCCACACGGATCTGTGCCCTTATGGCAGTGCCCGGTTGAAGCGGTGCCGTGCCGCTGCCCAGAGCAGCCTGGCACTCAACCATGAGCAATAAAGCAGGGCATGCACGTGGCAGCTCCGAAAGTTTTCAAGCCTCGGGGTGTTTGGTTGGTGAGGAGCGAAGGATCTCATGGGCAGCAGGTCACAGAGTTGGTAGGCCAGCCAGCAGCTAAATTCTGTGCTTCCTAAATTCCTGATAGTTGTGTATTGCTGCTCCTGAACCAAGTGTAGCCGTGTGTCAGGGAGGCAGCAGAGCACTGCTACCACGTGAAGCAATTGAGGCATCTTGGGGAAGCTGTGGCACGAAGGTCAAACTGCCCAGGTACCGAGGCGTTGTGGCCACTGGTAAGGGTGTGGGTGTCCTGCCGTGGTGGGCAGCACCTGGGTAAAACCTGGAGCCTGCCGAGAGCCTCTGAGCTCCTCCCAGTGCAGATCTTACCTGCGAGAGGAAACATATTTATTTCTGTGCTTGGGCACGCATTTTGAAGGAGTCGTTTCGGAAGGCTGTGGCGCAGGAGGCAGCTTGTTGGTATGCCGGCAGCACGCAGCTGGGCGAGTGCTCCTCGCTGACGGACCTGCGGGGAGCCAGGGGTGACAGGGGGCTCGCCGGGCTCCCTGCCTGCGGGTCGGGCACCGCGGTGCCCAGCGGTGCTGCAGGTGTCTGGCTGGGAGACGTGTCCGCAGGTTGCCAGCAGGAACACTGCTTTGCATGGAGCTGGAAGGCACAACGCGTTTTGTCAGTAATAAAATCACCTCGGTGTTGGAGACTGTCGGCTCTTTGTTTGCCCACAGCTGACTCACTGCGGGTGACTTGCGCCCAGGGAATTTGAGAACAGAAGAGATAACCACGTTGGGTAGGAAAATGACTGTTTCCGAGAAGTGGGAATAAATGAATTCATACCATCAGCCGGACTGTGGGCTTCATTCATTGATTTAAAGGTTAATTAACTCCACCTTCAGCTCTGCTGCGCTTTTCCCCCTCCTGCTCTCTAGAGGAGCCCCAGATGGGGATTGGTGTGGATGTGTGGGGCAGCCCAAGGGGGCAGTGGTGCTGTGGGCAGCCCGGTGCCATCCTGGGCAGGCTGCGGTGCCGTGAGGTGCCGGGCTTGCCATGATGTGCTGCTGGTGCTGCCAAATTCAGGCAGCAGAAGGCTCTGCTCCTACTGGAGCCAGGGCAGCTCCTCCTCCGCTCATCCCTGAGGGGATAGGAGCAGGCTTGTAGGGGCACTCTGCTGGGGTTTTTCTGGTTTTGTTTCCTTGGACAGGTTTTGGGTGGTAAATATAAAGGAGTGGCATATTGGGAGGGACAAAAGTATAAATAAATCAGACCCAGCACAATAGGATGCTGTGGGACCTGTGTTTCACCAAAGTATGGGGTAGGGCATCAAGGACTGAAGGACAGCGGTGATGGTCAATCCCTTACAACAGAGTCAGGCTAAAAATGAGGCATGCTTGGCTCAGCCAGCTCAGCGACCTGCCCCACCATCATCCAGTTGGGGGCTGTGGTGGGAGCTGTTCGCTGCCTCTCCCCGTCTGCTGCTGCTTCTTGTCCCTGGGTTAGGGTGTGCAAACCTGGTAATGGTGTTTGCCAAATAAACCTACATTTCCTGGTCACTCTAATCAAGTGATGGTGTATTTTGGTGCTTGGCCATGTGTGTGGCTATATTTGGCCGTGTGTGGCTAAATGATTTGCACTGTTTGTAAATGAGCAGTTCTGTGCTATTCTAGGAAATTCAGCAGTCCTCAGCCCTCCTGGTTGTGGAGGCACCAGAGCTCTCACCCTGAGGATTTTTCACTGCCAGGCTTGTCAGTGTTTGGATTCTGGCGTATTTCTGGGTGCTCCCCCAGCAAGAAAGGCTGCTGAGTGCTGTCAGGTATCAGCCAGACAGAAGGCACAGAGCTAAAGCTTCCCGCTCTGAATATGGAAAAAAAAAATCATTGAAATTGATTGTCCTGGAAACATCACGCCAGCAAGATCACTGTGGCAGGCTAGCCCAGCAGGTACTAGGAAATATGGATTACTCAAAACCAGAACTTCTGGGAGATGCCAATCCCAAGTCTCTTTAAACAAACAAACAAATAATAATAATAAAAAAACATACCGTGCAGGTCTCAGGTCTAAGAAAAATTAAAACTACGCTGATAATTTCTTTTCTCCCCTTCTGCTCCCCTTTGTTCTCAAGCTTCACCCCTTTTTTGTTTGCGTATTTATTTGGTGAATTTACAGGCGTGGGTTGTCTGTCAGATTTAATAATTTCCTTGACTTCAGGCCATCCACAGTCATTCTGAGCAGTCAGCTGGCGTTCTGCTGCTTGCTCCCCTTGCTTTAGGATTCTCTGCTCCCCTGAGGGCTGGAAATGCCCGCAGTTTCCAGCAGTGCCTGCCCACTCCTGAGGCTGTGCTGAGGTCTGCAGAGGTGTGGGAGATTGTCCACCTTGTGCCAGTGCTCATCTGTGGGCTTATAATTAAATCCACCCTAAGAAGCTTAAAGAGTGAGAGAGCGTGAGGGGTTGGAAGAGTTCTTGGAGGTCTCTTCCAACATAGATGATTCTGTTATACTTAAAATCAAATTTTGATGAAATATACACATGCTTACAGCAGGGCAGATAAAGTTCTGGGTAAATATGAAATGCAGAAATTAAAACAGTCCTGACCCGGGACAGGGTTCCCCCAGGCTTCCCTCCAAGCATTGTCCTGGGCTCGCTGCTTGTCCCGCACCAAGGTGGCAGCGGCACTTTGGTGACATTAGCAGGGAGCTGTGTGATGCTCCAGATGTTGGCGCTGCCCTGTGGGATTTAGATGGGACGTGTTCCCTGGCAGACGGGCAGTAACAGGCTGTAGTGGCATTAGGGTAAAGGCTCCGAGCATCCTCATGACGAGGAGATGGCTGCAGAGCAGGGTGGCATGCTCTCAGTCTCATCCACATCCAGAATATCTTCCACCATGGATTGTGCCCCAGGTGCCGTGTAGGATCTCAGGGAGCTGCACCAAAAGGGTCAGAGGCGATGCCCGCAGCAGCCCTGGCAGTGCATCGGGGGACAGCTCCTGCTGCCGGGGGCTCTTTTGGTGCTGTTCCCTCCAAAGGCAGACTGACAACCCCCCCGCAGAGCGCCTCGCCGAGCCAGAGCTACCGAGCACACAGGCACAGCTGGGGAATGTCAGAATGCAGGGAGCAGAGCTGATGTTACAACTGGAATTGACTCCTATTTTGTGGGTTTATTTCATCTCCTCAAGCTTAACGTTGGCTTAATGCAGATTGCGTATTATTTAGGAACGCAATTTATATCCCCCTTAGCAATTAGACTTCTCATTGTTTGGTAATGCTCTTTCGCCTTATTTAATCTTCTCATTTGGTCGGATGGCTGTAACATCAGTCCATAAAACAAGACAGGAGACCGAACATCATCTCCGTGCAGGCAGTGGAAAACAACGTGAAGTGAAATCCCCATCAAACTGGCTAAAATCCCATTTGTTCAGAGCCTGTGCTCCACAGACTTTGCTGTAGGCTCCTGGCAGTGGAGTTTTGCCACTAGGAGTTAGCTGACAGCGTTACCTTGGATAACCACAAACCAAAATACAGCGGGAAGAAGTCCCAGGCCTGCTGCTGCCATTGCTAATTTTTTTTAACTAACTATGAATTTTTAACCCAGGGAAGCTGCCCAGGGCTGGGCCTGAGGCACAGCCTCGCGTGCGGCTCTTGTGGGCTGATCTGTGCCTCTGTGTCCTGGGGAGCCGTGCTCAGGGCCATGGCTGCTTCCCTCACTGCTCTCATGTGCCTGGATTTACTTAAAGTATGGCCACGGAGAGCACTTTATTTCCCTAAATATTTTCCTTCTAGTGCCCACTAAGGGGTCCGGCATGCCTTAAGGCTTCCCAGTACTTGCAGCAGCGGGCAGGTGTGCGCGTTGTGACTGCGCCGTTGGGATTTAGCCCAAGTGAGTCGCAAACAAGCAGGAATTGGGGTCGGGGCAGGGGATGGCTGCTGAGTCTGGCACCAGAGCAGTGGTTCTGCAAGAGCTGCTCCCCAGGGCAGCACTCAGCCAGCCCCTGGTTGCTAAAGACCCGCTTGCACACGGGGACAGATTAGAGGAGCTGGGCGCAAGGTGGCGGCGGCTGATTTGGGGCGGATTAGAGTGCTTTCGGACGTCAGGCCGCGTCTGGTCAGTGCTGGGCGCTCCAGCTTAGTGCTTGTGGGCTGCAGTGAGATTTATTCTGCGGCGAGAGGCAGCCTCAGCAGGTGCTGTCTGCCCAGCCTGAGAGCTTTCGGGGGGCATCCGGACCGCCCTGGGCTCCGATGGCTTTCCTCCGGGCTTCGGGGCTCTGCCAGCTGGTGGGCAGCGTGGCCGCCTCCGAGAAGGTCCAGCTGGCACAGATGGGTTTGTATCTGGTTTGGTGTTCGATACAGAAGCAGCTCCTTCTGAAAAGATGCCTGTATTGCTGAGCAAGATGGTCATCACTTAATCTGAAGGTTAAAAAATGCTCTCTGCATTCAGGTCTGGTTTGCTCTAAATGATTGTTGTGGGAGGGTAAAGGGAGCCTGATCTCTTGGTATCGTTGAAGCCCGTTAACCTACAGGGTGTCTGTGGGGTGATTTTAGGCTGTCAGGAAGGTTTGCATAACTCGGGAAGCAGAAGTAACTTGGCAGCTTTCAGATTTCTTTTTTTCATTTGAAAGTAAAGCTTCAAATATACAATGCATAAATGTGATTTTGTTTGAATTTCTGGATTAATGAACTCTATTTATTCTTGTAGTATAAACTATGCTGTATTCTTGTCTATAACTTTAATTCATTTTCAGGCTTTGGAGAAAAATGCCCAGGTAGTGCTTGTGTCAAACACCGTAACGTGGCAAGCATGTCACGCTTCCCTGAGTCCTGCTGTATGGCTGCCCTGAGGGGCTGCTTCACTTTTATTCATTTATTTATTTATTTCAGTATTCCTGGTTTATCTAGAGTATGAAATGTTTTTCTGGAACCCGTTTTCCTGTTCCTGCAGTGAAAGTGTTCCTGAGCCTCTCTCCTGGAGCTTCCTCCTGCCCTGGCTCTGTTCAGGCACTTGGCTGCGTTCAGGCGCTGACCCGCGGGGCCCTCTTGCAAATGCCCCGCCAGAGGTTGAAATCAGCACACTAAAATAGGTTTTAAAAGACCTTGTTTCTTGTGTCTGCCTGTTTCATAGGTAGCTGAAAGGAGAGGAGGGTGTATTTTGTAAATTGGAAAGGGGAAAAAAAAAGGAAAAAGCCTTCTAAAATTGAAACCCAGCGGGGCTTTGAATGGCACGGAGCTTTCTGCTATGGACACGTGTGCAATAGGAACAATGCTGTGAACCTCCTCACCCCTCTGCTGTTCTGACTGAGATGTTTGCATCTGGGTGGTGTTTTCTGAGAACTGCAAGGGTGCAAGCACAAAGCTGGCGCTTTTTCGGGCAGTGGGCTTAGTGCAGGTGGCACCTGAGAAACAGAGAATATTGTGATATTGGCAGGAACTGCATTTCTTCCACTCTTCTCTGTTGGTGTTTTAAAATCTATTCCATGTAACTTTGATTCTCAAGTCTGTCTGAAAATGTGTATGGGAAATACGTCTGTGTTAATTACAAATGGGATGCAGAAACATGAGGGCCATTGAAACCGCAGGAGAAATTGTAAAGTCTTTTAGGATTTTCTCCATGTTTTCTGGTAGTTGTAATTATCTGCTTGTGGCCCATTTTCTGCTTTTCTTTTATGAAAGAAATGTAGTCCCCTTTCTGCTGCCTTTTGCTAGTGGTGCTCAGCCACACCCCGGGGAGCCCCTCTGATTTCTGTCACGGCTGAGCTGACGGTAACAGAAAGACTTGTGTGAAACTTACTTGGGTTTAAGACTTTTATTAATAACTGATTACGGATTAGGTGCAAAGAAGCAGATTATCTGTATTGAGTAGCTCATAGCTCAACCTCTTCCTAAGCCAGGCTTGCTGCAATGGATCGCTGGCAGTGAGATAAAAACCTGTGTGCGCTCCACGTGGTCCCACACGGCCTGTTCTTGGGGACAGCCCCAAAGGGCTCTTTTTGGGAGCCAGCCAGAGTGTAAGCAAACCATCCAGGAGGTGAATTTGGAGTGATATGAAGTGAGGAGAGGCTATGGGGTTAAAAGGGAATTTAGGAAGGTGGATATACGTGTACTGAGATCAAGGGGAAAGGTTATCTCGATCCTAGTGTTTGGAAAACTGTGGGAGGGATGAAGTGGAGGAGATGGGGCTATCTTCGTCAAAACAAAGAGAAACAAACCCTCATTGTCCCAGATGGGATGGACTGATAAAGAGAAGTTATCCCTGTGTCTGCTTGAAATTTGGTAGCAGGCTGGAGAGGCTGTAAATGCTGTGTAGCAGCGGGGAGGGATTGTGTATTTCTAATTCCATTAGCGGTTCTAACAGTGTCAAAACAGCAAGATCTAAGCTAAGGGATTACTGAGCCCAAGGGAACACAGAGTTTGGACAATGGTCTGACCACTCAGAGCTGGCAGAGTGCTGGGTTTTAGTTACAGCGCTGTGGCTAATAGCATCAAACCAAAAGAGTTACAGGAAATATGCACAGAGCAACTACAAAATATTTTCCTTCAGTATCTGCTTGAGTTTTCTTTGCCTCCTTTGTTGTGAAGGTGTTTTGACAGATGCACTTTATTTTCTGATGTGGAGCCTAGTTGTGAAGAAGAAATGGTGTGGCTGTGGCACAGTGCCAGTTCCTGGCCATCAAGGTGAAAGGCAAATGTTTTACGGCTGGGAGATGTTTGAAAGCCATTAACTCATTTTATTAGCGGAGTTGGATGGCCATTTGGTTGAATTTATTCTGTTCTGCTTAACAGTTGAAAGATGCATGAGTGTTATGCAGTCTGGGACTCAGATGGTTAAGCTGAAGAGTGGAACCAAAGGGCTCGTTCGTCTCTTCTACCTGGATGAGCACAGAACCTGCATCCGATGGAGACCGTCCAGAAAAAGTGAAAAGGCAAAAAGTAAATTTTTAATGTCTTAATTTCTGGGGCAGTTCAGCATTCGAGTGTGAATTACAGACAGAAAAGTGAGCAATATCTTTTGAACTTATTATATGAATGCTCTTCACTTATTTTAAATTTGGGATGATACTTAAAATGAAGGTTGTCAAAAGTGTGAGTAGAGTTTAAGCACCTACTAAAAGCTTGGGAGAATAAAAGGAAGGGAATGTAGTTCAGCGGCACGTGGACATTTTCCATGTGCTCATGTGAATTGTGAACAAACTCAGTGGGGACTCAATAACTACGCTGATCTATTTGAAATGCATGCACCACAACTTAAATACAGAACCTAGAAAAGCTTAGATGGACTTTCTTCATTGTAACAACTATGATAACTTTCTTTAGGTATTATTACATCTTGGAGTTACTGTGTAGCAGTGTTTCTCATTGAAACTGTTCCTGTTTTAAAGTAGCAATTCAAATCAGCAGTGTATTAAGTAAAATAAGGACTGGAACTACAGAGAATTGTCCTGGAGGCTTGAGATTTTAAAGCAAGCAATTGGCAAGGCTGCAGCCAGTGATAGTTGGTGCTTTTGGGACCGGACATGGCAGCTGAGGGCTGCAGTGCAGCAGGGCCACTGCTCTGTGCGTGCAGTGTAGGCGAGGACGAGCCTTGGTGTCAAAAAGCCCTTAGTGATGTGAAGATCTAATATTAAAAATCATTGAA
This sequence comes from Anas platyrhynchos, assembly GCF_047663525.1. NCBI lineage: Eukaryota > Metazoa > Chordata > Aves > Anseriformes > Anatidae > Anas > Anas platyrhynchos. Next base: position 1,332,115 of record NC_092595.1, on the reverse strand, counting down.
TGGTTTTTAGCCTGAATAATTCAAAATCACTGAAAAGCAGAAAATAACTGGGTGATTATTACGAGTATGTCAATTTTTGGTTTCCCTTTTCCCCTCAGTTGTCATCGATTCCATTTACAAAGTCACCGAAGGCCGGCAGTCCGAAATCTTCCACCGCCATGCGGAGGGGAACTTTGACCCGAGCTGCTGCTTCACCATTTACCACGGCAACCACCTGGAGTCCCTGGATCTGATTACCTCCAACCCAGAGGAAGCTCGCACCTGGATCACGGGGCTGAAATACTTGATGGCTGGGATAAGTGATGAGGACTCGCTTGCTAAGCGACAGAGAACGCACGATCAGTATCCTTTTACAAGCCTGAGCAATGGCTTTCAATTCAGTATTTCTTGTTTATTTTTTTAGTGAATTTGGTACTGGGTGTTATTTCACCTCAAGCTAAGTGCCAAAAATTTTGCCATTGATTGCAGTAGAAATATTAGTTAGATTTGATGTGGACGCTTACCTGTGCAATAAGACATCAATTGTGCCTTAGGAACTGGATTAAACCCCACTGAGTCAGTGGGCAGGCCTGTGTTTTCTGTTAGTGAAATCCCTACTGGAGGGTACAGAAATAATTCCTTTGTGGCTGTTCCTTTTCCATACTTCCCTTAAAATGAACGTTTTGTGTGTGAGCATGTGCAGCTTGGCAGGTCTGGGGTTCGTTGTGCTACTGGCCACCTGTGAAAATCCTGAGGTGTCCACCAGGGAAGGATTTCTGTCCTCTTCTGTTTGCCAGCTGTGCCTTTGTTCATCCCCTGAAAATTACAGGGCCCACTAGAAGGCACCATTCCCAAAATATGGGAACTGATGGGAGACTTGAATTTGTTGGCCTCTGCACAGCTGAAACATGAACTTTTTTTTGGAGTCTTCTGGTAAATTGCCTGGTGACTTCAGGCCCTCTCCATTTCTCTTGTTTGGGGTGTGTCAGATATCTGTGCCTACTGCTCAGCCTCCACTGATCGTCAGAATGACAAATCTGTAAAGCTCCTTAAATGTCTTTTTAGCCTTGTAACCCAAATGCACTTCTGTCAAAGACTGTGCTCACTGAATATTTTCTGGATGTGCTTTCTTTCACAGAGTGTTTACTAGTGTGTCAAATATAAAGAATACTCTTCCCCCTAAACAAACAACAAAGTCTTGATTATAATTGTAACCTCTTTCTTGCCACGTGGAAGAATACAAAACAATCACTTGTAAATACTCCTGCTGGAGAATATACACGCACGGTATTTAATTTATATTTTCAGTGTTTAATTCTGATACGAGATAGGCACAGATCCGTTTGGGGGATATATTGCATGCTCTGCTGCACACACACTCAGCTTGCTATATTTATCCATGACTTTTTCCGAGCTGCACATATCTGCTCTATGGTGAACCATCACTTCAAGTCTTGTTTGTGTTATCAAATGCGGCAGCTGGGAGACTGCAGACAAAATGACCCGGTAATGGTTCCAGCTAGAGCAAGGATTTAGGAAAAGCTGCAAAGGAATATATGTGCAAAAAGGGGGTAAAATTCACTGGTTAGAAAGCGGAGGAGTTCACGCAGAATTAAGGGAGGTGCAGGAAAATATCAGAGCAAGCCCAGCAATATTTGAAAACTACTTTAGCTTCTCCTCTGAGAATATACTCAATATCAGAAATAAGGGAGCAAAGGAGCTGGTGTCGTGAACCAAACTACAAGTAATCATCATAAACCAGCGCCACTTTTAAGCATTTAAATGAAACTTCTGTCCATAGCAAGGGTAAGGGGAAAAACTGTTTGAGTGCCACCTCGAACAGACATCAAGCTGCAGAATGTCCCAGGAAAAGTTTTAGTAGAGCTGAGCTGTACAGAGTGCAGAATCACAGCCTGTTTTCTGGCCTTGACAGCTGCTGGTTTTGATACCACCTTGTCCTTGTGCAGGGAGAAACAGCAAATGTGTAATTGCTGTCCGTTCTCGCTGTACAATTTATCATTGTATGCACTTGTTGCTGCCCTGTGGGACACCTGACATAAAAGGTGAGGGCAGAGATATTAGAGGGAAGGCGGTGGTTAAAGAAGTTGTCCAAAGATGGATAAATAACAAGGGTATGGATGAAAGAACTGTGTAACAATCTTGGGGGAAAGAATGTGGAAAACAGGAGTGTTTAATTGTTAATGAGGTTCTTAAGGAAACCTCAGGCTCGTAATAATGTACTTGGCCTGGATTCACCAAGTCTCCATTAAGCCATCCACTTGCATTAGGTTGCATTTTCTGATACGGATGGCAGCTGGGCTGGCGTCCTGTGAGTCACAAAGCAGGAAGCCCCTGGATATTAACTCTAGGAAGGTCAACACTCTTAGTTATACCTGATAAAAAGTACAATAGCAAGTGGTACGTACCACAAGGGTACGGTAGTAAAAAATATAGCTTTGGTTTGGCATCAGCACACGGGGAAGCATGCAGATCGCACAAGCTCTTTTCCAACAGTGAGTCTTTCAGCCCTGACATCTCTAATGCAGGCTGTGGGAAATCTTAATTCACAGGTTTTGCCCAGAGGCTCTGACTCAAAAAAGAAGTGTTTGTGAAGGCTGGATTGAATAATGCCTAGTTATTCCCTAGCAGATGTTAAGGTGCTCTGCTAAGGAGTTTCAGCCTCCTGCCCAGAAGAGCTGGGGACGAGTTTCATTCCCTGAGCTGAAGTCTTGTCCTCGTCCTGCCCAGCTGCTCTGCCTCCCTCCTCCAGGAGGAGACCACACTCTGGTACGTTTCCTTGACGTGTTTGCAGCTGGGTGAAACAAACCTTTGAGGAGGCTGACAAGAACGGAGACGGCCTGCTGAACATTGAAGAGATCCACCAGCTGATGCATAAACTCAACGTTAACCTGCCCCGCAGGAAGGTCCGGCAGATGTTTCAGGTCGGTGCCTCTAGCACGGGGTTTCACTGTGCTAAGACAGTGCCAGTTGCGGTCTGCTTCTGTACAGAACCACAACAGGGTCTGAAAGCTGGGACTTAAAGCCCTGTCCTTTCCAGCATCTCAGATTGTTTCCCAAGTCTTGTCTTATTCAATTCATTAATTTTACTCTTTAGATGTGTTATTGTTTTCATTGCTATGACCTGAATTATTCTACTCTGGCAGTGATGGTTGCTCTGCTTCTATTGAAATCTTTTTTTTTTTTTTTTTTTTCTTTTAATTTCCTTTGTGGAAAATTATTTAATAGAAACTAGCTTTATGAAAGTGATTATGGTTCTTTTTAAAACTTCCTCTCATAGCCACAATAATTTTTATTTTATATTTTACTTCTGTTGTCTGAAAACAGTTACAGTTGGGCTGGTAGAAAACGGTTTACAACGTAGGAAGGAAAGATAAGCCAAGGACATGATGGAGAGCAAAATGCCTGAATGTTAGTGGAGTGGTTTCTGTGAAGGGGAAGTAAAATTTGGTCCTTGGAATGCAAATAGACCAGGTCTGCTCATTGCACCTGCTATTACATGAGCTCCTCTGGTCCAGAAGGAGACTGAGCATGAACTGGAAGAGCTTTCTTGAGAAGGAAGAAATGATAGCAAGGTTGGGGAGACTTTCTTTCCTTGGAGAGAGGAATTTTGGTTTGGTAAACCTGTGTGGAGACAGGCCCTCGGGCTCAAAGGCAAGTCAGCGTTGAAAGGGCTCTGACAGCAGGCGCTGTGACCTGCACTTTAACGCTGCTTGGAAAAGGCCACGGGTTTCATAACGAGAGGCAAAACATTGTACTGCAGCAATATATGAAAGATGTGACTTGTGGGAACAACAGCAAGTCTCTACACATTTATTTCACTTTGCCTACATCATCTGCTCGCGTTCTCAAGAGTTGTAGCTCCCCTGAAGTTTGGTCATTGTGGGGACCTGGATAACGTTTGACAGCAGTTCCCCAAAATACATTCTTTGTTCTGGAAATCCAAAGCAATCCTCTTAGGCAGATGTTCACAGCAAAAACCTTGTATTAACATACGTTAAGTACCGTTTTCTTCTCTTGCTACCTCTGAGGATAAACAAAAACCACAACCAAGGCTGGGGCTACCGGGGTTCTGTTTTGGTGCCGAGGCTCGGTGCTGCTGGCTCTTGGACGCCCTGCAGGGAGCTGACGGGGGGCTCGGAGTGCTGCAGCTGGAATTACCATTAATTTAAGACCGTGGCTTGCTCTGAATGTTTTTAAATGTCAGACTCTGTTAGAGGAAGCCAAAGGGTGAAATTATGATGTTCCTTGCTATGTTGTAATCCAGGATAACTGCAAGACGTACAGGAGAGTATCAGATCACAGAAAGCCCAGCGCGTGCTTCTTCACAAATTCAAAATTGAAGGTGGAATTGAGATCTCCATAGGGAACCTGGGGCTTCAGTGCAGGAACTGTTTTCTCCAAAAAAATCCAATAGAGAGTATTATCATTTTGTGGTTATTTTAGCCTGTGTGTAGAAGGCTTTGAGTCTGAGCAGAATTTTGCAGATTAGAATTTATTAAATTTCTGTTCTGTGCATAAATCCTCTTCTGCTTTATTCCTTGAATTCACCTACTTTCTGGCATGCTTACCTAAGTGTCCTTACCTCTTAGGAAGCTGACACAGATGAGAACCAAGGAACCTTAAATTTTGAAGAATTTTCGGTGTTTTACAAGATGATGTCCTTACGTCGAGATCTCTACTTGTTACTCTTAAGCTACAGTGACAAGAAGGATCACCTCACTGTTGAAGAACTTGCTCAGTTTCTAAAGGTGGAACAAAAGGTATGGAAATGTACGTGCATATAAATCCAAGTATAGGGAAAGGATTATGTGGAAAACGTTTAGCTTGGGGCAGGGGGATGGGGAACAGTTTTTTTTTTTTTTCACAAGAGATCTTTATTTCCAAGGGAAGACTGTATTTTTGTGATGCAACATAAAGGTGGATATCACAGCAACCTGCCAAAGTTCAGAAGGGTCAGGGGTCCAGGATACTACCTGGATGCTCCAGGGAGGACATGCACGAAGATGCTGAAGTGCCCAGGAACAGCTGAAGGGCAGTGGGAGGAGAGGGGCATGGAGGGACCCAGAACAGGAGGAAAAACATGTGAAAGAGGCAGAGAACGCTCTCTGTGGGTGCGGAAGGACATCAGGAAAGTACTGATGCAACAGGAAAACGAAGCTGACTGTAAAGCCTGGCATACTGAACCCACCCTCTGTGTACACACTGCCCAAAATCCCGAATGCAGGCAGGGCTGTCAGCTGTAAACACTCTGCTGACATTATTCTGAGAGAGGGAAAAAAAAGAAGCATGACTTCCTTAGGTGAACCTCGAGGCAGCGTACTTTAGAAGCATCTTGCACTTTTTGCCTCTTCCCTCTTGTCTTCTCACTCGCCATTATTAGCAGTATTAAAGCACATTTACCTTTGTGTGTTTTCAGAAGACAAATGTGATAGCAATGACCTCAGGCAAGGCAAGATTGCCTTCAAAAGCTGGTGATGGTTCAGATCATAATGCAGCTCTAAAATGCCTTCAACCAAAGAGCATCGAGTTTTTGCTCTTGTCTGGCTGCTTGGAAACCTGTGGGTGGTCTGTCCAACTCCATCTGCTACTATTTTGGGGCAAGACTTTTGAATATTCTGCTGACTGAGGATAGAATAAGTGTTTTTTGGTTTGGTTTGGTTTTGGTCAATTTGCTAAGCTGGCCTTCCTGGGAGAACACCCTGTTGCCCTCACCTAAGAGCCTGTGAAACAGGATTATTTCCATGTAGGTGCAGCTAAACTCGGTTCATTGCAATTGAAATTGCAGTTTTATGGCTTCAAATGTCAGAGGAGCAGAAAACAGGCATAAAATAGGCTGGTTTCCTAGAAGTGGATGTCCAGTCACATCTGCATGCCTGCGGGTTGTCCCTTTGGGAGTGCCCTTTCCTAATGGATCGATCGGGGTCTGAACTGGCCCCACCCAGAAGCTGCTCTCCTGCTAAATGACAGGTTGCTTCCACAGCAGGATCTCCAGGGGCTTTTGACTGACAGTTTGGCTCATACTTGTCTTTGTGTAATGTGTGAAATGGGCTCTGAAAACATCTTCCCTGCTGAAGAGCAGCTTTGCAGTAGGTTCTGGACCTGCCCAGTGGGGGGAATGGCCTCGTGCTCTTTGGAGCCCCATCGTGGTGCAACTCTTTGTTGCTCTCGCTCATGGTTTCATGCAGTTACAAGGCTGCTTTGGTGTTACACACTTGAGATGTTTGGTTTTGGTTCTCTGAGAGCAGGAGAATCCATATGAAAAGGGTCTCCTGCTGCTGGCTGGGGGTCCGGTACTTTGCAATATCATTTCGTTTGTGCTGAGAAAAGGACAACCTGCTGAGATCTTTCCCCCAACAGCACCCTCTGTGTGCTCCAGGAAAACTTATTGCTCCTTGAATGCTGTGCCCTCGTGCTCCCGCATGCAGACCCCCACGGACTATTCTCAGCACACCTCCAGCTTGGCACCAAGCCGGTGACTTTGGTGGTTAAAAGGTTAAAGGGACCTTCATGCAGCCTGGATGAAACTGGCCGCAAAACTATTGCCCCACTCATTTTAGTTGAACAGAACAGGGAGTAATTTCCTAACAATTAAGCCCTGGGAACACACACCTGTAATTATGTAAAGCTTTCCTTAATTATTCAGTTTGGGCTGGTGTGTTTGGAGTCTGCCTGAGAGTCTCAGCCAACTCTTACTGCATGCCCACACTAATTAGGTGGTGCACAGGAACAATTAGTGATCTGGTAAATGCTGAAAACCTGATGAGAAGTGGTAAGAAATGGGGGTTAAATGCATTTTAAGAAAATGACTGTTTTGCACCAACTCTCTGTGCTCTCTTGGAGTTGGTTTTGCAGGAGTGTGCTGAGGCTGCATGTGTCAGGGAATGTGCGCCGGGCTGCGAGCTGAGGCAGCGTGTGCTGAAGGGTGTCAGGAACCTGCATCCTGGGAGGAGGAGGAAACGATGAGAATATCAATGTTGGTACAGGAACTTTGAAAAGAGAGGCTGTGGAGGTTGTTGATGTGACACGAGGGTCATATCTGGTCAGCACTTCTGCTTTCTGCAGCAGCCTCAGTGCAGCAGCACAGGCTCTCAACCAGAAAGCAAGCTGATGCCTTCCCTCTTCTCATGCTTATACAAAAGAATTACGAGTATAACTGATTTGTGTGATGGCTCCATATGTTACGACTTTTTATATCAACATACTGCATCAAGATTGGAAGCACGGATTTGCTTTGTTTATTTATATTTTGTTTTTCTTATAGAGTAATTAGCTGCGAACAGCTGAAGGCTGACCTATCAGTGCGTGGTTGGCATCCTGTCTGGGAACACCTGTCACCAGCACTGCACTTCTTTTCTAATTTCTTCTATTTTTGTTTTCCAGCTACTCTTCTGGTTTACATTGTTTTCTCTTATTTCGTTTCCCACGAGAATGGGAAACCAGGGTGGTTCACGCTCCTCTGCAGGAGAGCTCTCCCATCACCTGGCACCGCCGTGCTCTGCACCTTCTGATGACATTATAGTTTTGGCAATTGATTTGCCTGACCTGCTTCCAAAGAAATTGATGAAATCAAAAGTGATTTTGCTCTTTTTTCCTGCTTCTATGCAGAAGGTTAGGGGTAATGTTGCATTTTGTGTAGGATTTTTTTTGGGTAAAATGATTGCTAGTTTATTTACTTAAAAAACAAGATCTCATTGGTCATTCAAAGGCTGATACTCTTTTAGGGAGTGTAGCCATATCAAAATGAAAGCTTTTAACTAGGAATATAAAAAATGATCCCATATAAAGAGGTTTTAGAAGTCCCATGGTTGGCCATCTTCAGCAGTCCCTGTATCCACATATTTAATCACTGATGGTAGTCACTGCTATTCGGAATTCCTTCTAATGAAGGACTTTAAAACTTAATTAAAGCAAATTTATATTAGTATCCTAAGTCATAATCTCTCTTAAGCTACAGTTAAAAAGCACAAATCAGTGGCATTTTCCCTAACAGATGCAGCTTTGGGCTAGATTAGACATTTTCATTCGCAGAGCACACAAGCACCCTGCCACTCAGACATCAAGGAGCGGTGCGGGATAATGAAAAAGTTAATTCTGGCCAGCCTGTGCTGAAGGAGGGCTGCTATGAATAGTGCTTGCAATCAACCAGCAACATCTATTTGAGCTGGGATAATCAGTTATTTTCTCTACCAAATTGTTCTCGTTCCTCTTACCCAGTGTAATTCCAGCGGGCGTCTCATGTTGCCGGCTTAGCTGGAGATATAAATAAAACGTTCGGAGAGGCAGACGGGCTGGGTCTTGCCTTCCCTGGGCAAGAGGAAAAGCAGAGGGAAGGAATAAGGCTGGAAAACCTCTCTTGCCATGTGAATACTTCTTTTTTCAGCTTGAGGTGCCAGCTGAGTTGAACTGCTTGCTCTCCTCCCGCAGCTGTCCCCATAACGTCGATACAGCTGGGTGCTGGGTGCGCCGTCCCCTGCTCATTCTTTGCGTTTAGGCTGTTAGGAGAAAAGGTTGGTCATGGCACCCATGTTTCTCAGGGGGAGCTCAGCTCTTGGCAAGATCAGCCCCTTACAGAAGCCCAGATCGAGAGTCAGCTGCTTGGAGAAGGTGTCAAATGCTTGGGCATTTGTTGGATGCTGGGAACAGGGAGCTATGGGCAGAGCACAGCAAATGGGGTTGGTTTTGCCAGCTGAAAGAGAAGTCTGTAAAAATAACACTTCCCAAAGGGACCGTTTGGGGATTTAAACAATAAACGTTGCCTGATCTGCAGGGTGGCTTGTCTCCCTCCTGCTGCAGCTGTGAGAGCAGAGATGGCAACCGCTGGGAGAGAGGAGCTGCCCGGCCCCTGCTTCCAGCCTGCCCCGCGCCTTCATTCGGAGGCAGGGGCTGGAGCTGCCTTTGGCAATGGGGGCAGAGTGCAGGCACTAAGCAAAACGTTGGTACAGAGAAGCTGCCAAAGGTTTTAGAGTCATTATTGCCATCCTGTGATAGAATTAGTAGAGGGGGGACAGGGGTGAAAAAACGATGAGGGGAGTGATGAGAGCTGCTTCCCTCTGACTTTAGAAGGAACACAAGCACCCCTGGTGCTCTGGCCCCATTAGGCAGGACTTCAGCTGGGGGCTAGCTGAAGCTGGTGACAAAAGTCTTATTTGTTTCTGAAGGACTGCTGCTTTTCATTTCACAATCTAATTATTTATCTCATAGTGCGTATATTACTCTCCTAGAGAATGAAGTCTCTTGAAAGTAATGAAATTGCAGGAGTGGAAAATGTGTGTAAATGAAATCAAACCCTGCCAAATCTTTTTTTTTTTTTTTTTTTACACGTTTAAGTAGATTGTACTAAGGAATATCACATCATAGCTCTAATTTCAGCATGATTGCCCAATGCAACTATTATTAATTCTGCTGAACAGCTATTTTTTTTTTCTTTTAAGCTGAAATGACAACTTTTAACAGCAATCACTACCTCTCATTCCTATTTTTCTCCAAAAAGGTGAGATCCATGTGGCTTGTGGAGAACTGACAAAAAATCAGTTCAAGTCCTTTTACAATAGGGTCTATCCTCTTCCTATTTGACTGAACTCAGTGTTTGATTAGAAGGTTTTCCATGGGACCCAGAGGTCTGAAGTTGGTTTTGACATGCTGGTCACATAGTAGTAAAAATAAATGCACCAACACTGTCCTTTCTGTGCAGATGAATAACGTGACGCCAGAATATTGTCTTGACATCATACAGAAGTTTGAGGTCTCAGAAGAAAACAAGGAGCAAAATGTTCTTGGGATTGAAGGTAACGCTTTTATTTCTAAATTATTTTTATGTCCTGATCAATTATAGCCGAATATAAAAGCCTTAACAGTATTTTCAGGTATCTTATAATATTTGATGACCGTGACAGCAGATGACAGAAGAAACCAGCAGTCAGCAGTGCAGGTGCATTGTTGTGGGTTGTGGGAGATGGCAGTGGGTGGGCTCAGCTGCCCATCAGGCAGCGATACATCACCCAGCCATACATCACAGCCACAGCACGGTAATTCCAGGGCTTCAGGCTTGCATGTTTTTATGGCTAACTGTATATTTGTATAGCACAGTATAAATGTAGTTATGCTACACTACATTCTAACCGAAGTAATACATCAAAGCTTGCATTCTGCTCTGTCTCTGTAGGGTTGGAATCACTGCTGTACACTCCATTGATTTATGCTTATGTGAAATAAAATAGGAACAGTTGCTTTTTCCTTGGGTTTTTGTAACTTATTCACCTTGTTTGCTAAAGCAATTGCAGACGGTATATTTACTCAAAATCCAATTTAGTATCATGTTCAAATCTGAATTGGAATAAAACAGATTAAATACTATGGTCTGTTAATTTGCCCAGAAGATAGATTTCATGAAGCAGAATAATTTACACGGTGATTTCTCTAGGGAGTGGGGGGGAAATGTTCCTCCACACAGCACTTAAATCCTGGGTGCAGCCTCCCAGTTCTGAAATAAGTTTCTGGCGTGACTCTGGGCAATTCATTGAAATTTACAGTGACAGAAGGAAAGCAAAATGAACAAGCAATGACATTTAAAAAATATTTATGAAAGCTTTTATGTTCCTTTTAATCTTACTGCTGCTCCTTTTATGTTCGAGTTGCTTTCAGGGTTGATATTGTGTACACCGTCATTTTTGAAATATTTTATGCTTCACATTCTCAAAGGAGATATTTTTTAAAACTTTCTCTGTTTTGATTCTAATCTGATTTGTAGTGCTATAAACCAGTACCATCTTCTCAGATAAGCTTGCAGCATAGAGAAAACTGTAAGCTAGAGTAAAAATGGCTAAATCAGTGAATTGGCTAGCCCAGGTCCCCATGCTGTCTGTTCCTTAAGTGGCTGCTACCTTGGCTATCCATGGTACCTTCTGTGGACCTGCAGAACACCAAACCTGTGCTCTTCCAGGCGTCGTATCCTACATCTCTTCTGCTGCCCAGAATTTGTCTTTGCTGTTGGATTTGACATAGGGAGGCTCTCCACACTTACAGAGGAATATTAGGTGTGCATTTTTGTCGTCTGCTCCTTGCGGGTTTGAAGGAAACACCTGATCCAAAAACAGTTGGGTAGTGGGCATGTAGATGTGTGGTTTTATCTGGCCTTCCATATACCTACTATTCTTTACTTTCGTGCTTATATTTAAATCCTAAATTCTGGTTTTACTGTTGGTTGTTGGTTTATTTCTGAACAAGCTTAGCTCACTGCCACGTTTTGCAAACACTTCTTGATTGTGTAGTGCGTTGTTTTTTGGGGGGGCAGTCATGAATGTGTTTTTCTAGATTATAGTTTATTTTCTAATTCAAAGAAAATTGCGTAGGGACAAGATTTGGATCTTGGGAGCATGTTCTGCTTGAAGGTAATAAACTTCCACGGGATTCCAAAAAGAATGACCTGGGTTTATGCCAGCGGTGGACTGAGGCTATGCAGCATCTTCAGTGGGCAAAGAAATAGGCAAGCCCCAGACTGCAGCTGATGTGCTGAACATATGGGGTGTGAAGGCGAATCTCAGCTGTGTGATTCATTGGTTTGGGGCCAGGGGTTAACACTAACAAGCACAATGGGAAAACACAACTATCAGAGTGCAAATCCTTTGCTTGGGAAGATGCACGGCATCCACGCAAACCTTCCTCTGTTCAAAGGTTTCACCAACTTCATGCGCAGTCCTGCTTGTGACGTGTTCAACCCATTGCACTGCGAAGTGCACCAGGATATGGACCAGCCCCTCTGTAACTATTTCATTGCTTCATCTCACAACACGTACCTGACGGGAGACCAGCTGCTGTCCCAGTCCAGAGTGGAGATGTACGCGCGGGTGCTGCAGGATGGCTGTCGGTGTATTGAAGGTACGTTGTGGTGGGACTTGTAGCTGTGAGAGGTAGGATAGACATTCCCTTTCAGCACAGTCAGTGACAAACCTAAGGTGTTAATGCTTCGCTATCTTACTAATTTCAGTGGAAAAATGACTGGAGGAAAAGGACGGGTGAGCAAATAGTGCCTTCTGCCAGCACAGCTGTGTGTGTGTTTCTGTCAACATCTGAGCTGAAAAATGCAGTTTAGGTCAGGCACAACAGACATAAGATGCTGCTTTGTTGGCTGAATGCTGGTGTAAGAAAACAAGATGCTGCTTGTTTATTTGTCTGGTAGCCTGGAGGTGGTGTTGGATTGTTTAAATTCTGTTTGATTTAAATAGTAACAAAACATTATTTTCCTCTGGATGTTTTGACAAATCTAAACTCAGTCAGTATTAATTTTGTATCATTAATGTAATGTATATTGCAAAACCCATCACTGGAATTAGATTGGAAAAATTAACCTGAAAAAACTGGGTGGTCCGTCACTCTTATTTTCTTCTGTAGGAAAGTTCCCTCTAGTGCAATCGTATGTTATTTTGCCTCACTTCAGAGCTCATGTAGATACTGTACAGTGTAGGTAAGAGCCCCATAGCTTGTCTTTTGTGAAGTTAACTTTCTTTGGAGACGGCAGTAGTAACAAGTTTGATGTAAATCCAGACCACGCTAACGCATTAGAAGTATTATTGTCTCAATCCATTCATATTTCATATTGACATGTGATGATCTCAGTGCTACTCCCACTACACACTTAGTCATCAATCACAAGTTTAACCGCAAGGGGAAAAAAGGCTAGATATTAAAAAAAAAAAAAAAAAAAAAGTCTGCAGAAGCTGCTTTCCCAATAGAAAGCTGTGAACATTACTTGATCTATTCCACCTTTGTAATTTTGTGTATCAGGAAAAAATGAGTTTAATGTAAGAAGGGAGAGAAAGGCTAAGGTTGCAGGTATTTTGTTTAGTATATGAAAAGATGGTCTTGTCAGTGTTAGCTTAACTGGAGAGTTGTAATGGACTGAATGAACCTTCCTGACGCCTGTACAGTTGAGTGGTGTACATGAGTTCTGTTGGCAAACAAGATCAGCAGAAAAATGTAAGATCATGGGCATCTCTTAATGTATAGCTTTTTTGTCTTCGTAGTGGATTGCTGGGATGGTCCGGATGGAGAGCCGGTAGTGCACCATGGGTATACGCTTACCTCTAAAATACTCTTCCGCGATGTGGCAGAAACTATCAATAAGTATGCTTTCGTCAAAAATGAGTAAGTGTAGAGTTAGCTTTGAAGCTAAACTTGTCTGTTTTGTGTAACTAATCTCATGCCAAAGTTCAATACCAGGAAGTAGGTGTATTCCCTTAAACACACAGAGATTATAGAAAGTGGATTCGGTTCCCCTGCTTACTGCCTGTATCAAATTTATTGATCAGCTTCACAAGCAATACTGTCAATCTAATTAGAAAGTTCAGCTGAAGTTAGAAAGACCTTTCATGCATTGTAAACTCAAAAATACTTTGAACAGACTGAGACTGTTCGATATCAAGTGATTATTTTGGTTCTTTGATCAAAACTTTCCACTCATTTCCCCTGGGAAATTCTCCTTAAAAATCAACACCGTAATATTCTCTACCTTATTCGATACTTTATTTCAGTAGGAAAATTGAAAAGCTGTCTCATACTTAGTATAAGAAAATGCAGAGTTGAGAGGTAATGTTTAAATTTGAGTTTTCTTTCCATGGTGCTGTATAACAAAGTTCATTATGAAAATTGCAGAGACTTGAGCCATATAGATATGTCTATATGGACACGCACACACATAACAGGCTCAAAAAATCATGAGTGGGTGTATAAAATTTTGAGTAGTCTGGGGAGAAGAAAAGTAAAATATATATTTGGAAAGTATAGCCAAATATTTCTGCTTCTCCTCAGTCTGGTCATCTTCAGAGGTTTGGTCTGACTCACCATAGCTGCACTTATTAAGACAAAGGCAAATTGTTCATGCTGCTATTACAAAATATTTGGAAGATGAACAGAGAGGTGTTAGCACTTCTGTTGAACCTCATGATTCCAAAATGCTTGCTGATCACAGCATATACAGATTTGGTACGTGGCTTGCAAAGGAATATTGTAACTTCTGTCCAACTCTATACAACAGGAGGGCATTGCATTGCTGATGAGTTTTATTGTGCGTTTCATGGTCTATGTCTCACACTTGGTGATTATCTGTTTCAAATTTTGGCACTAGTGGGACGGGGTTGGAGAACCCTCCTGCAGGGATTAGCAAAGGAATTCTGAGCCCCCAGGGATCTGGGAATTCATATCTGAAGTCATTCCTCTCAAAGCGAGTCTGTTTCCAGACTCTTGACAATGCAAAAGCAAATGACTTGAAACAGTTTGTGGTAAGCTGCTATGACTCCATCTGGGGTTTTTGTTTGTAGGTTTCCAGTGATACTGTCTATTGAGAATCATTGCAGCATCCAACAGCAGAAGAAGATCGCTCAGTACTTGAAGGAGATATTTGGTGACAAATTGGACTTGTCATCTATAGTCACCGGAGACTCCAGGCAGCTTCCTAGTCCTCAAAATCTGAAAGGGAAGATCCTAGTGAAGGTAATTTGCTACTCATGGCGTGTTCAAAATACAGCAAAAGTCAGCATGTGGTATTTATGTAGGTCTTTTGCTTTGGAGAGCCGGTTTGTCTGTACCATGAGGATCAGCACAGATGCAGTAAGTTACAATTCTGAGCTTTTCACAGACACATCAAAACAGGGGTAAGCCTTAGTTTTGACAAGTGTCCCAGAACACTTCTCTAAGTGTTTTAACAAGGAGCTGTTATCAACAGCAGTGTAAAGAAAAGTCTTTCTACTTCTTCAGCATCTTGTCTAAGAGCCTTACAGGCAGAGATGCTGGTTTTTAAACCTTAGCACTGAGTCAGGGGAGTAGAGAAATGATATAAAATGCATCTTTGTGAATAGGAAGGAATGTGACAAAATTATCTGATGCTTTTCTTTTTCTAAAATCTAATTTATGTTATTACAGAATCACAGAATTGTAGGGGTTGGAAGGGACCTCGAAAGATCATTGGGTCCAACCCTCCTGGCAAAGCAGGTTCCTTAGAGCAGGCTGGATATTTTTCCCTATCATTCATATCAATCTAAGCGTTGTCCTACAGTCTTCCGTTACAAATACAAAGGATTTTGGAGTAATATAAAATCATCTGAAATTTTCTTGCAATTTCTTGCATTTCTCTGCATCTCCCCCTCACCCTGCTATGAGCAGTAGTTCATGAAATGAAACTATTTTCATGGTTCATCAGCAGTGGTTATGAAAGAAGAGCACTTCAGAAGGTAGCTAAAGAGCAGCAAGGGAGGAGTAAGTGTTGTATGCAAGATAAATTCTTTGAGCCTCTCAGTGTAAACAGATTTGCTCTGAAAGGAATTTCAAAGACCAAAATGGATCTAATAAGAAAGAAATGCTATGCAGGCCTTTGAGAGGATGATTAATAGAGTTGTAGCTTATTAGATTGTCTAATTTACTTTGACACACAAGGTCAATTACTTTGCTGCGAGCCCTTGAGATAACATTTTTGCCTCTATCCTCCATGTCAAACTGTCTACAGTGATTCACAGTTTAGGTTTGATGCTAGGTTGAACATATTTCAATACATAGTAGAGATGTGACTCTGAATTAGAAAACCTTCAAGTGCTCAGCTGTGATTTTGAATTTCATTGAAGTGGTTTTCTTGTGTAACTGCTGGTTAATGAACTACGTGAGCAGGTAGCGTCAGCGTCGCAGGGAGCTGAACTAAACAGTAGCTAATGTCAGTCGTGTGACAAAACGGAGCGGACCTAGCTTGAAATATTATCAGAGAATAAGAGGCAAGAGATTTAGTACTGTGCTGTTCTGCTATGAACTTTCGTGCTGGTCTTCCCAGCACATAGCAGCTAACAACAGCTGAAACTGTGTGAGTAGTTACAGAACGGTGCGGAGCTGGGCTGATTTTTTTAGGACAAGGAATTCTGTTTTCAGCATCACGGCGTCTTGTCACAGAGCCTTATCTCCCATCTCCTGTTTAAGTTAAACAGCCATGTTAGAACAGATAAAATGTTTAGGAATGAACATCTTGTTGAAGTAAGCCAGTTTTCCATCTTTTTTTTTTTTTTTTTCTATTATTTTTACAGTTTTATACATTTTTCTTTGAAACACTGGATTGATTAATTAGCCAAACAATTTCAAGTGGTGGCCACAGTTCTCATTTTGTTACTGCATATAAAAAGTAATTCTGGTAATGGGGGTTTAAACCCATATAAATGTTCAAGTATGAACTGCATTTAAAGGTCCTTCCGCATTCTGAGCATGCAGTAATAAAATAAGCTTTGCTGCTTCCTTCGTGATGATGGCTACTCTCACTGAGTTCTTCTGTGCCTGCATTTTCCCTTCTGATGCAGAGCCTATAATAAAGTATCAACTACTGATTCTTGAGTTTTATTTGAAGTACACAATGGTCTGATTGCTGGGGGTAAGCCTGGAGCATCTGGGAGGCAGCTTGAAAATGAATCATTCAGACGCTCACTGGGTTGCTCCAGGGATGGGAGATAGTGGGCTTTTTTGAACGAGTTTGCAAATATCTTTCAATATGAAACTCTTCCAGAAATACTGAACTCCCCTTGTGAAGACATGACTCCTTGAGCCAGTTTGCATGAAATTCTTTGAAACTGAATTCTAAACTATGGCCACCTTTAAATTAGAAATAGTTGAGTAACGGGATATTTTGGTCTTTGCACAACGTAACACTGACCATGTGTGCATTTATTGTGAATATTTTTCCTTGTTTTTAGGGAAAGAAGTTGCCCTACAGTCTTGGAGCAGATGCTGAGGAAGGAGAAGTTTCTGATGAGGATAGTGCTGATGAAATTGAAGACGACTGCAAATTAAAGTCCTGCTATGTATGTGCATGTACACATTGCCCAGAACTGCTCTGTCTTCACATTTCTTGTGTGCATATTCCATAATCCTGCTTACAGTTATTAGCAGATTAAGGTTTTTAACTTAGATTTCTAAGTCAGGTCCTTAGGATGCAGGAATTGTATCACTCCACATTTAGATATGGAATGAATTTGTTCAGAAATGCAGGCTGTTCCTCATTTATGCCACATAACTAACAGGTATAAGTATCTTACACTAGGCTGGAACCACTGATGCCATAATAAGCATGCTAAGATGTGTCAGGTGCAAATGCATAGTACTCAAAGCAATCATATGAGGGAAGTGCTACACAGTTTCTAAATGAAAATTATCAAGAGATGTGCAAATGAAAAGTTCAGTTTCTTCTTTTCTGACACTGAAAACTGTTTTCTCTTTATTTCCTAACTCCTGCTGTTTATTTTTCTGCTGTTGGTTTTCCTAATGCTTTTTTTTGGCTACAAACTGAAGCTGGTGTGCAATGCTAATACACGTTCTCCAGCAGGTGCTTTTTTTCAAGTCAGAAGGCAGCCTTGCTTCACCAGTCAAAATTTTTGAACAAAGAAGATATTATCAAGGGAGATGCAGAAAGAATAGATCAAATTCAAATTAATATTTAGCAAGTATAATATTGTTTATCTTTGCTTCTGAATGTAGCCCAGTGAGTTTGCCTTTTTGCCACACAGAAGCCCCTTAGTGTAGCTCTCATTAGCTGTTTATGGTTTGAATATCAAGCTTTTAACTTCTCTGTATCATTTCTGCCAGCTATTGGCAATGGGAGGATTGTCAAAGTAGCTTGGGGTTTGCTTTACAGGTGACAGAAGTCCCCATCTGAACTGAATCGGTGGAAGGAGATGTTTATGCTGGTTCTCCCCCCTACCATGAGGTTGCTAAAATGCTACAGTCAGTAAACACCTTTTGGAGGATTTGTGTACATTACACAAAAGGGCAGATTTTGCTTTCTTTGATAAACCAAATCCCTTTGTACTACTAGACAAAATCCTGATTAATTCATTAATAATTTAGAGGTCAGATTGCACTTGGATGTAACTCAAGCCATATGCTCCACATGACAGTCTCATACAGAAGTACAGTTTTGCTTGCAGTAAGTGCATGGAGTGTAGGATAAATCAGCCTGCTTAATGCCTCCAACTGTTGTATTTCTGTTGGCATTCACTACAGAATTTGAAATGTAGTGTATTAATTATGGGTAATCCCATAAATCTTTAGGATTGTGATTGGTTTAAAGTACAGCTTCTTCTTTATACACACTATCTTTAAACACTTCTGCAGGTTTAAGTTTAGGGAATTCACTGCCCAATTCATTGTCCCGTGCTGTGGAAGAGGAGCACTGTGTCATCCACATTTGCTTTACCAACATGAACCCAGCACTTCTGGTGAGCAGAAAGACCTAAGACAAAATCTTCAGTCCTTAAAGCCAATGCAGTAGGTCTTTTGTGGCCAGGAAGGGAGCACCTTAGTACAAACAGTTGGTCTCCTCCTGTCTCAGGAGAGTTCTCCTGCCCCGTGGAGAGAGGAATGCTCGGTGCATGCTGCTGTGCCCTAAGATCCATTTTTGTTTTAAGCACCTTACGTAAGAAACAGTTTGGTGTCATGCTACTACTGATTATTTCCCTGTCTCACTTCTTGGAGCAGGAATCTGATAGTATTTGGGCTGATAGTTTTGAGGAAGTGTGTGGGTGCACTGGCTGTGAACTCCGGCTGTACCTTGAAGAAGGGTCAGGCTTGTGACTGCTTGAAGCAGAGCCACCACCAGAGCCTGGGGTGATCCTTGTGGTGGAGAGTACTTTGGTGAGGCAGTGCAGACATGTGTCAAGGGGATTAAAGAAAGGAAAAGATGATGGCAGTGACAATAAAAGCCACAATCGGAGCAGGATTGCACAAGAAGCTTTTCTTTGCAGTGAAAAGAAATGTTGGGAGTGCCTGAGGCACGTGTACTGCTCCCTCAGGCTGTCCCAGAAGTGCTGGAGCTAGTAAGCTATTTTAACCGGATTTCTTGATGCTTTTCAGAGTAATGGTGCAACAGAGCACCAAGTGGAATCTTTTATAAGAACAAAGCTTGAATCTCTGATAAAAGAATCCCAAATCAGGGACAAAGAAGATCCTGACAGCTTCACTGTGAGAGCACTGTTAAAGGCAACTCACGAAGGTCTAAGTGTTAACCTGAAACAGGTAGGTGGTTTTTCCCCCCCTGTACATACTGAATATTAGCCAAGGCATATTGCATATTTCTTAATTGAGAAAGGCAATTTCTTACTAACAGCATCTGAGAGTTGTATTCCCTCTGAAATGAAAACTTGGAATTATTTCAGAAAAAAAATCTCTAAGGAGAGGATTTGAATGATAAATGTGAGGAGTATCTTGTTCAAACCTGTTTTATTTGCTTCTAAAAGTTGGAAGCAATTAATTGAGCAAGCACTGATATTGCAAACAACTGTCAAACAATTTGGTCTGTGTCTGGGTTTTGGGGAAAATCCTCTCTCTACAGCCTTAATCCCATCAAGGCTGGCAGCGATAACTGACGGTGTTGTCTGCTGCCTGCAATGCTGGTGGCTGCTTTGTGTAGCAGTAAAACACGGGATCGTGCTTTACTGCCCTAAGCAAGGTTCTGTTTTTTCATACCCAGAAATATGACTTATATAAAGAATTGGTAAGTTTCTTTTCCCTTTTGAGACAAAACTACTATTGCAAAACAGTAAAATGTATCGGAATTTTGTACATCAGTAGAGTCTGTACCGTGAATCCACCACCACCATATTTCACCTCAAGCAGATGCAAAGCCGGGTTATGTTAAATAGGGAATGAACTGTTCAGAGGGATGTGCCTGCTCTAACTGGTGTAAGTCTCCAAAGTCAGGCATGTGCAGTTCTGCTTTCTGCACATCTTCTCGCTCTTTAGCTTTTTGTAGTTGTTGCCAACCTTTCTCCAAGGATGGACCTGCGAGACTTTTGCCTGAAGCCAGGCTTGACTACAGAAAATATGCTCAGCTCGTGCTGATGCTTGAGGTGTCTGGTCAAAGCTGCATTGTGGTGAGACGAGGCTGTGAGAGCCTAAAGGGCAGAGCCATCTGACCTGGGCAAAAAGGGTTATTTCCAGATTGTGGCTTCGCAGTGTGAGAACAGTCGGCTTGCCTCCTCCCTTTGGCCTTCGTGAGGTCAGAGAAGTGGGAGATCAGAGGGCAACCTGTGTGTTTGCAAACATGATCAGATACGAGCCAGTTCAATATTATTTTGAGCTAAAAAAGAGCTGTTCACAATGCAAAATTATGTACTAATCTCCAATAATTATCAAGTTGTTTTTTTTTTTTTTTTTAGGGCAGTGTATAGTGTAAGTTTTAATTTGATTTGCTATTGAAACTGTCAAGGATTCGCTCTTGTCTGAAAGAGACTGTTCCTTTATCTGCTAGGGTTTGCTTCTACGCTTTATGGAGGAAAGGAGCTAGGAATAAATTTTTGGATATAGATACAGGGATTATTGACTTTCCTGGATGTAAAGAAGCCATCTGGTTCCTTTATCGTTAGAACAGCCAGAAGTAAAGTCCAACACAGTACAGTGAATAACGAGTTTGTTGGCGTTGCTGTGAAATGCTGGGGGAATATTCTTCAGCACCTTCAGGTCTTTACTTTGCTCTCTGAAAGATAAAGGGATGTGCTGTTCTGACAGAAGAAAGCTAGAAGCTGCCAGGAATTATCAAGCCAACGTCTAGGGACATGCCTATAGATGTGAAACTTGGACTTCAGGCTGCCTATGAAAAGCCCACATCTGCTAGATAGATAGATATTTTTTTCCTCTCCTTTTCTTTTGCGGCTATTTTATGTACACTTCCATTTCTGTTTGTTTGTTTTCGCTGAATTGGTTTTTCTACATGGTTGGTTGCTGTCTTGAATGTTAATGTTAATTCTTTTCCTCACTGTTAGAGGATTGCTAAGCTAAAATTATGTAAAGAAATGAGAAAAGTCCTGTAATGAGGTTTTATATTTAAATTTGTGTTCAGAGATTAGTATGTTTTGTTTAGGTTTTGATTCCCTTTCTTCTCTTGTGCATTACAATAGTGAATCAGAGTGACATACAAAAACTTGGGGTTAAAATCACGAATCATAAAACTATGGGGTTAAAATCATGTCTTTCAGAGACTGTAGCAGACTTTTAAAGATACTTCTGAAGGTATCTAGGTGTACTCATTATTGCACTCTCTCTGCACAGAACCTGGACACAAAAGAAGGTGGAAAAAAGTCTCACAGCCGATCATTAATGGGCAACTTTGGCAAACACAAAGTAAGTAAAACAAGAGACTCATTTTGCTGGTTTATGTCTGACTTTCTAACAACACGGTATGCCTTACTGCTTCAGACAGGCATGGTGTACGTGAAGACAAAGAGGAATAACTGCTCGGTTACACTTGATGTAATTTTTACAGTTCAGAAGAAGAATATAGCTGCCAAGAGCACAGAGAGTCGTTCAAAGACACACACTCTCAAAACCAAAAACATGCTGAGCAGGACGCACGCTGCGTAACTGGAAATCTCCGCAGCAATTCAGGAAAAACAGCAATCATGAAATATTTCATAGAATTTAACCGGCCACGACCTTATCTGCTGTGAATCCAGCTAGAAGCCATCCACAGTTCTTTAAGTAGCCAATACCAGGAATGTCTTTACAGTTCGATTATAAGCTTATATCTCTAATGTGGCCACATTTCTTTCAGTGCCTTTAGCTAAGTGCACTTTGCTCAGTCCGTATGTGGTGAGGTCTGCAAGCACCCGCTGTGCATGCTAATGGGGGCTTCACCTCTCACCCTGTGCTCGCTGCTGGGGAAAAAGGCTGTGGGTGAGATGTCACAGACACAACACAGAGCTGCTAAAAACAGCTGGTACACTGAGGGCTGGAAAGCGTGTCAGCAATTTAATTACATTGACTAGTTATTCTAAGGGATATGGCAGCTAGGAAAGCCCATTCATTTAATCTCTCCTGGGGAAAAAAAAAAAAAAAAGACTGTATATATTATAATTAATGATTATATTGTAGGCTGAGCCAGTAGCTTTCCCCTTCTGCTTTTACAGCTAAAGGGGGCCGGGAAGGATAGCTGCTATTGATATCTTTGCAGGTGTAGAATTATCCAACTAGGGATATTGCCTTGTGATGTCTTCAGCCTGGCTCTTGTGCCAACTGTACCCATGTGTAAACTCTAAAAACTGCCAGACCGAGAGGCTGAGGCTGGTAACTCCTGCAGGTTAACTGCAGGAATCATCCCCAGTCCACACCGCTGGGTTCCAAAACTGGACTGTGCAAGTGGTTTCCACTATGGTCAACTTTATTTCAGCACTAAGCACAGCAAACTAAAGCATGTACTAAATTATGAGCATTATTGGTTTATCATAGCGGGAGAAATTAATTCTGTGTTCAATTATCATCTAGCTGTATGAGCAGAAGGATAAGGAGCTTTCAGTTAGATTGTGAATTACCTCATGATGAGAAGGGAATTAAAGAAACTCTCGTTTGAACTATAGTTAGCGTTACAAAAGATGCGATGTTGAAATTGGAAACTGAAAGAGCAGATGCTTAAAAAGGTGCTTTTGAGATTTTAATCTTTTTATCACAGCTAGTTGCTCTACTGTATGCTGTAATAAATTAGAATAATTTGAATGCTCATTTGTGTAGCTCAAAAGGCAGTAGAAAAAATATGTTTGAGAGTTTTGCCCGGAGGCTGTTTGTGTTCTCAGCTTTGTGAATGCATTTGTTACATTTCCTAAATTGCAGGGGAGGGAGAGCATAGGTTAAAGCAATGCTCTGTTCATTTAGATCCTGCTGTGTGGTGCTGTTTGTTAAATATGGTGCGGGCCCTTAGCAATGCGGCAGGACCAGTGCCAGCGTACTGGAGGCAGTGGAGCAGTGCGGAGCTCTTCAAAGCTCTCCTCTCCCTGCTGCTCAGCTCCACACACAGCCTGTTTGTGGACGTGGTGGGCTGCAACAGCCTGGCAGGGCTGCAGAAACGATTCTCATCCAGTTTGGCCTTCTGTGCTGGCCAGCAGGTAGACCTGCTCCCCGCCTGGTGGCTGGGCTCTCAAAGAGAGACCAGAGTACAGATGCTTTCTGTTGGCTTTCCTTCCCTGTATGCCTGGGAGCATTCGCAGTTCTGCTGAGGGCTGTCTGCTGTTGAACACCCAGGGGTCATCCTGTGTCCATGCAGGACAGCGGTGTCCCTGCTGTGAATGTGTGGCAGCTCCCCCACCCACCTGTCACCGGTCATGGTAATGTGAACCTGCAGAATCACCCCCATGCATTGACACAGCTGTGCTTGGTTCTTTCCCACCAGAAAGCAGGGAAGGCAGCATCCAAGTACAGCGCATCAGATGATGAAGAAAATCAGCAAAACTCTTCTGGAAAGGAAGCAGGGCAGCTCCACAGGTGAGCTCAGAAGCACCACAACTGTATGTTCCCTTAGAGCTAGAGCACTGTTATTACTATTAATATGTATACGTCACTGCCTCAGATAAGTCTGTTTTTAAGAGCAAGGCATTTCTGGCACTGCTGTCGGTGTATATTTCGCTGTGACTGCTGTAGCCTTATATTCTGAATGTGTAGATTTTCATAGGTTGCAAATAGCAATTACCCTTAAACTGAAAAGAAATGTGGTAGTAATACTCTTCTAATGGAAAAATGCCAATCTACATTTTTCATGCTGTAAATAGCATTCAAAGAAAACTGCTTAGGCTAAATAAGGGTACATCACAGCCCGGCCAACTTTATTACATCTGAGAATGTAAAGAAAAAGCAATCAAAAAAGCACCATCGAGAATGCATTTGCCGTCACTGAAACATTCCTCTCCAGATGCAGCTCAAAGCTGTCTGCCTTGTTTTTGTCTAGAAGAGCCGTGGTGAGGCCATTTCATTATGCTGTAAATGAAAAATTCTGTGCACTGTGACCGAAGGTACAAGGGGAGCAGTCATCTCGAAGATTGCTCAGAACCCTCCCAAAGGAGGCTTGCCCTTTGGGGTTCCCTGTTTACTGCCTCTTTCTTTTTAGCTTGAGTTGCACAGCTGTTTCTCATTACTGATGGAAAAACATAAAGGGGATTCAAATATGCTTTAAATATTGAAAAATTCCTGCTTTGTTTTATGTATTACATATAATTCAGCAGACTGGCTCGTCGAAGAAAAACTGTGAAGCTGTGCCGAGCTCTGTCTGACCTGGTGGTGTACACAAACTCCGTGGCAGCCCAGGATATAGTAGATGACGGTAAGGATGCTGGTGCAAGACTTACACGTGCATTTCTCTTCTCTGTTTTGATAGGAAGTGTATCTGATCACAGGGTTTCCCTTGTATTTCAAAGATATTTTAAAAGCAGAGTAAAGCACCACCCCTCCCTTCCACAGGAAATATCCCCTTTTCCCTTAGATTCCTATAGAATTCATGTTATAGTAGCAATATTAAAAATTAGTGTTTTTTTTTTTTTTTTAATTATTATTTCAGGAGAACGCTTTCCTGGTTTACAGTTTTCTGGGAAGTGTTGTCATCATTTAATATTATCAATTTTAAATAATATCTAGTAACACAATAAGTTTGAATTGTGATAAATAAACACAATCCCTGCTGGTGGGCTCTTCTTCTCCCTGCTTGTAAGCTCCTCAGAAGGATGGTTTTGATTATGCTTCCATTTGTAGATTTCTCTGTAGGTTGTTCATAGCAGTTGTATCCAGGGTTGAGCAGGAGAAATGACCCCAGCAATTAGCATGAGCACTTGTTTGGCTTTCATTGAAAGTCTTGAAACTTGTGGGTAGAACAGAAGATGCTTCTGTAAGGGAAAGCTGCTACGCTTCGGTTACACAACATACGGTTTGAGTGTGACAAGATAATCCATTGGTGTAAATTTGGGCTAAAACTAATGCTCCCCTCGGTTAATACCAACATAGCTGAGGTCTGAGTCCAGGCCTTCCTCCCCCAGGATTGCTTTGTTACTTGTTTGTTGATTAACAATGCACACAGGATCAACAGGGAACGTGCTGTCGTTCAGTGAAACAAGAGCCCACCAAGCGGTGCAGCAGAAGGCCGAACAGTTCATGCTTTACAACCAGAAGCAGCTTACAAGGGTCTACCCATCGGCATATCGGATCGACTCCAGCAACTTTAACCCCTTACCTTATTGGAATGTTGGCTGCCAGTTAGGTAGGTGCAGCACAATAATTTTGTTTCTCACTTCTTGTATTTGTCCTAAGTAAATATTATCTTTATAAGTGACACCTGAGTCTTCTCATTCAACAGTGGCACTGAACTACCAGTCTGAAGGACGTGTGATGCAACTAAATGAAGCAAAATTTAGGGTAAACGGCAACTGTGGTTATGTCCTCAAACCTCAGCAGATGTGCAAAGGTAATATCCCACTATGCATTTATTACTGTGTCAAGCCTTTCAAAAAAAAACATTTTCCAAAAATGTTATTTTGGAGAAGTTGCTAAGATGCAAGAAAGACAAATAAGAATGTATGTAGAATCTCTTTCACATTTCCATATATTTTTTAGATTGTTTTGCTTCAGAATTCAGATATTGTCTTTAAAAAATGGTGTTTACCTCTCAGACTGCATAAGTACCAGTATGCAATTCCTTGCAGTTATTATAGGCATATTTCCAGGGCTCCATCTTAGTAAGTGTTTAAAAAGCAAAAAAAAGAAAAGGAGGTCCTAGGACAGCCAAACAAGAAGAGCAAAGTATGCAGTGGCCCAGAACCACGTACCCAGGACTTGCTCCAGCTGTCAAGCAATTCAGTGCAATTAGCTTGTTCTCTTTAAAAGGAATTGGCTCAGTCCTGACAATGCTGTTATAACAGAAGCAAATGGCTTTCAGCATTATGCAGTGCCAATCCTTCCTCATTTGGAGGATTTTGGATCTGATTGTGTCCCTATAAGTATAGGCAATTTTCTTAATACGGCCATAAGAAGCAGTGGAAGGTTTTCCAGAAGTGGCAGAGGCAGTTTGGGAATTTGAAGCAGGCACAGTTGCTGAGGAACTCAGTCCTAGCTGCTTGTTTTTCTTAACATCCATGCAGGTGTGCAAGAAACACAATCAGAGCAGAGATCTAGGATATAACTATTTGTTTTTTTTGAAGTTGTTACGCTATAGAAGACAGGTTTTTTTTCCAAATGAGTGTAAATCTTGCAAAACCCTTCTCTCGGTGGGGGTAGTCTTTCTGTCTTGTAATTGTGTAAAGAAAGGCTGCTAAGCTCAGAAAGGGTTAGGAAAAAAAGTTTTAAAATTCATTAACAGCTGCTCCATACTCTGCAAGTTAGTATAAAGCATGAATTTTGGCTATGTGCGTGCATCTTGGGGGGATGGTATTTATTCAGTGCATCTTTTCCTTACCCTTGCTCTCCCTCCTTGCCAACTTTTAGGCACATTCAACCCCTACTCTGCCGATCCACTTCCTGCCAGTCCCAAAAAGCAGCTCATTCTGAAAATAATCAGCGGACAGCAGCTGCCTAAGCCTCCTGACTCAATGTTGGGTGACAGAGGAGAGGTAAATTACACTGGTACCAACAAATGCTTTTATCCTAGAATGCTAGAGTGACATGGCAGCATTTGACTCAACGAAATTTTCACCTAATTTAAATACACCAATAATTTCAGATGCTGTCAAGCTTTTGGCCACCAATACTCCCTTTTCCCTGATCTTTATGAACTAATTTGTTTCGTATTTTCAGCATGACCGCAGTTTTTTTGAAAATAACTCATAACTGGCCATAGTTCTTGAGACTACGAATCACACATGATTGTGGTTTATGAAGCTATTTTGCATGATCGTACCACTTGAAAATTCACACGATGAAAAGTTTTTGAATTCTTATATGAACTGAAATCAGTTCTCTGCATGAGATTCCTTGAGAATTGACATTGACTGGTATCATTGGCTTGCTTTTAAAATACTGTTGTTTCCAAAAAAACACAGATAATAGATCCCTTTGTCGAGGTGGAAATAATTGGATTACCTGTTGACTGCTGTAAAGATCAGACCAGGGTGGTTGATGACAATGGTAAGATAATCTAGCTGATTTCCTTTTCTTGGAGTTAAATATTAACTAATTATAAATGATTCAGTACCTGTTATTACTATCTAAATTACAAAGCTTTTACCTGATGAAATCAAATGATTGTCTTTTAAATTAATTCTGCTAAGTAGAATTTCTGGTGTAGGGAGACAGGCAAGAGACAGGTAAAGGAAGAGAACTGTTCACCACAATATCTATCTACTGGATTGTTCTTAAATCTCCTTTAGGCAAAAATTTCAGGTATATTTTAAAATGAATAAAATACATGTTTAATTTCAAATGAAATGAATGCTTACCACAGTTCTGCAAAACAGCAGCCTGCCTTGCTATCCCTGCCAGCTACCCAACCAGAACCACTTTGTAAAAGCTGTTTAGGAGACAGATCTGTTTTCAATTATTTCTGTAGTAGAGATTATGAGAGATCCTAGATCTAGACAAGCAGTAAATAATGAATATTCTTTTTTTATATTTGGTCTACTTGTTTCTAATGCTTCTTGCTATGCAACTTGAAAATTAAGGCTAGCACTTGCTATGGCTTTGTTTCACCTCATTTCTGCTCTGTTTGTTTTACAGGGTTTAATCCTGTCTGGGAGGAAACACTCACTTTTACCATTCACATGCCTGAAATAGCTTTGGTTCGATTTCTCGTTTGGGACCATGACCCTATTGGGCGAGACTTTGTGGGACAAAGAACCGTGGCCTTTAGCAGCCTCGTGCCTGGTGAGTCTCACGTATTTTTCTCAAGTTAGAGATCTAACTGAAGATCAAAGGCCTTTGAATTTAAAGCTTAAGGCAAGGTCTCAGCATAGGATATAAGCCTGTTGCTCTGAGACTTCATGTGTGATCTTGGACAGTTCTGTTATGTGAGGGTAGTGTACTCACTTTAAGGAGTTTGGATGGCTGCACTTTTGGAAATTTCTGCTGTTGTCTCTAACTTTGGGGCAATTTGTACCGGATGGCTTGGAAATCTCCTTACGACATAAGAGGGTTTATTTAAGACAGCAGGTATACGTATCTTTCATTTTTATAAACACCCTGCCAGGTATATAATGCATACTGCTGAGTGTAATAATGCACTGTTATTACTTTACTAGGTTATCGCCACGTGTATTTAGAAGGACTGACAGAAGCATCCATATTTGTTCATATAACCATTAATGAAATCTATGGGAAGGTAGGTGTGTTTGGAAATGTCCATATTCTTATGGTTGTTTTGTTTTAATCCTTCTGATAAAAATGGATTTAAATACACCAGAGAACCTCACAGGATTTGTGCTTTTTTAAAATATTTCTTATGGTTTGGGCATTGTGGCATTCTGTACAGTGGATTAGTAAAGCCTAGCCCACTCTGCTGCTGTCCAGTAATAAAGTTTAAAGAAGTTATTTGGGTCATACAGCCATGGAAAAGCATTATGTCAGCTTTTCCATTGTCCTTGAATTGATGTCTTCATTCATAGTTACCTATAGAGATATCTACCTACACTGCTAAGCATCACCATGTTCAAGGAAGCAAACTACAACTCCTTATTCCTAGTGTTTTCTCTGAGGAGCACTGAGCCAGGACACCCACTCACAGCACACCTGTGTCCAGGAAAACCCTCGGCTCTCTCCAGCTGAGATATGGCAGTAACAGTGCAGAGATGCTGCTGTCAGAGCACTCTGGGAGCAGGAGGATGTAGCTCATAGTCTGGGTGTTTTTTTTTAATTGCAGGCTGTAAGCAAGGAAAGTGTAACATGCTGTTACTCTAGTCTTAGTATGCACGTATTACAAATGTTCTTACTGTTACCACCTAATCATTATTTCACATCTAGATCCAGTGAGTACATTTTTAAAAATCAATTTTACTTCAGAAGTAAATGTTGAGGGCACTGCACTAGAACATGGTGTTCGGTAAGCTGGTTGCTGAGTGCTTATATTATGGGGGTGATATTTACAGCTGATGTACTATTGACCTTGTTTGTTTGCGTCATGGTCTTGAAAACGTTAGCCAAACATATCTGCATTTTTTGCCTTTCAGTGGAGCCCTTTAATCCTCAATCCCAGTTACACAATATTGCACTTTCTAGGAGCCACAAAGGTAGACTTCATTAGCATGCACTTTGCACTTGCTGGGCACAGATTTTCAAATGGTTCCTAATCGCATGATCTGTAACTACCGAGCTACATCATTCTTCATTCAGACTCTGAAACATTTGAGTTTTGCTTTGATGAAGCCCGTGCATAGAACTCCAAATTAATGTCTCGCCTGTCACTGCAGTAAATTTCTTACAGTCTTGTCACCTCTGATTAGGAGATTTGGAGCAAACCCCTCTTGTAATTGTGGCAGGCTGCCATCCTAATGAGGAGAAATACAGACATGCATGAATTCATGGAGACCTTTGCTGATAATTCCTCGGTCAGAGTAGCTGTGTATTGCTTGGTGTGAATTTTTGCTTTGCTGCATTTTAACTTTGTATTCATCATTCATAAATGCTTAGAAAGCAACTGTTTTCGCTGCACGCTTCTGTAGCAGTCTGAACTCACTTGGAAACCTGGTCATTCTTGTCTTTTCAGAACAAGCAGCTGATAGGACTCAGAGGGTTGTTTAACAAGAACCCTAAGCACAACGCTGCTGAAACCAGCGGTCACTATGTACGGAAGCGATCTATTGGTGACCGGATTCTCCGGCGCACAGCTAGCGCACCTGCAAAAGGCAGAAAGAAGAGTAAAATGGGCTTTCTGGAAGCTACAGAAATTAAAGACAGTACCTCTGAACCAGCAGACCTGAAAGACAAAGAAGGAGTCGTAAGGCGTACGAGCCGGAGTTTGCAAGCACGTCCTGCTTCTATGCCAGTGGACAAATACCTTCTGGTAGGACTGCCCTGCCCGGACAGTGAAACTGCTCAAGATGCCAAAGGAAAAGAAAACACATCTGGTAAGAAACTTCCAAAATTACTTTTGGTGTACTAAGTTTAAATAGTCTGTCAAAAGGCTCGGTTCTGCCATTCCTATGCAAGAAGTTCTGTTCAACTCAAATGAGTTACTGGGTGAAATGACACGTGCTCAAGACCCTAATATTTTTAACAGCTCCCATACATTTTTAATCTCCTCAGACTCTCTGATAAGCCAAACCCCTTCATTTGGGGTGACAGTGGAAAACGGTCTCCAAACTAGGCAAATAAATTACAGTGGGTTCTGGAAGTGGTCTTAAAAGGATGTTTTCCAAATTTCTTTGTAAGAAATAAAAATTGGTTCTTTCTTTAAGAACACATTCAATTAATCTCCATCGATTTCTGGTTTGCTACGACCCATTTCCTTATGAAAACAGAGCTGCTGGCATGGTGCTTCTCCCCCTTTTCAAGGAGGAAGAAGTTCATGCAACATATGTTTTTGGATACAGTGTACATAAAGACCAATGCAGACTTTCAAATAGATGCAAAAGGGGTGACAGGAGTGCAGACTGTATCCAACAGTCTCCATACTGTCCTTCTGAAGTAATCAAATTAAGTAACCAAAGTTATGTGGAAAGCATACAAGGATAAAATCTCAGTCTTACATTGTTGATACGTAACAGAAATCCTAAAATAGTTTTTTTCTAAGCGTTTTCAGCAACATTAGTCTGGGCTTTGAAATCCAGTACTTTGAAGTCATTCCCCTGACTACAGCAAAGTTAGCATGTTCAGCGACCTGCCTGATAGTTGATTTACTGGAATATTTAAATAAGTCCAGAAAGCTTTGAATGCAGTGGCTATAATTCATTAGACCTGCTGTCTCTACCATTAGCTTGTACCTAGTCCAGAACATCTATGCTACTTTTTGGGGGTTGTTTTTTTTGTTTGGAGTGCGTGCACTCATGCATGCCATCCCTGTGGTGAGAGAAGGAGAACACACGGGGAACCTCTCCTGGGTGGTGAGTGGCAGAAGTGCTGCTCCTCTCCCTGTGTTTTCAGTTGTGGAGCAGCAGATTCTGCCAGCCTGGGAGTTGCTCTAGGACAAGATAATTACTGGGCACAGATGGAAGGTGTTGTGAAGCCACATTTGTTCTGCTTGCCTGTGTTTGTGGCTTTGAATGAATGTATAATCTGGACATCACCTTAGAAAAGAGGCTACTTAAGAGAAAGAGCCAGCAAAATTAAACCTTTTTTTTTTTTTCAACCAACCTGAGAAGAGACTGTAGACAGGAAAAAGGACGGTCCTAGTAAAGGAGGTCAACTCTGGAAGTGCTGCATTTAAAATGGAATGATTTTCTCTGGATAACAATGCAAAGCTAATACAGCTCAGCCATTCTTATCAATGGATGCAATAATTTCTTACAGAGATTTCTTCCTAAAGGTGCTTTAGATGAAGACAGAAAATCAATTTAGAAGAAACTTACACACTTACTTTTTTATAAGCTGTGGGTGTTCACTTACAGTAAAATAACCTCTGGAGAAAGCACAGGCCCTGGTGAGATGACCTAGGAAGCTGCCTCAGGGAGTAAATCCTGCTCTTTCTAGCTCTGAGGGGACTAGATCCTATCTATTTGAGTGCCTGTAGGGATTGTTCTGTAACCCCTACAGAGGACTGGCCACTTTAGACATAAAGAAATGAGACCTGAAGAAGAAGAAGTTCTGGCTGGAGCCCTCTGCTGTACCCGAAGGACCTTCCTGCTTCCCTGTACTGAAGGGCATGGCCCTCTCTGGTGGCAGCACTTACCTTCAGTCGTGGTTTAGAAAAAATGTGCCAGCCTCACACACATGCAGGACTTTGGCCCAAATATTTCAGGCTGGGGTTGGCTTCACCCTCACAGGGGTACTCGTCAAATGCAGTGTTCGTTGCTGCAGGAATCAGTACAGAAAGGAGAGGGTTGGCTGTCCAGCAGCGATCTTTCTTGCCAAAATACCATAGCTAAACATATCCATCCTGCTTGGATGTAAGCCAGGTAGGCTGGGTGCTGTCCATTTCCTCCTCTGTCCTTTGTAGGAAAAACCACCACCACCAACAGCCTACAAATCAAAGAATTTTACGTCTCTTCCATCCTTACGTAGGCACGCTGTGGAAAGCTTGAGGGACTTTTCAAATTCTGGAGATTGTTCTTTAACGCCAGGCTCATTAAAAATCCCTCTTACTGTAGCAAGGGGTTTTCAGGCACTGTTAACAAATGCTCCTAGGGTACCTCATTTCTAGTGAATGTAAGAAAGAGTAGATATTATACCAGGTTTTCTTCTGTATTCCCTGCTTAATTAAAAGCTCCATAACTAGGAGTAAGCCTGGAGATGGGATTTGGCTTGTAAACACAAGTACGATTTGGTGGAAAAAATATCGAATGTGTATTTTTCATGAAATTCAAATCTTGCTCTCTTATGAATGCCGCATGCTGGTAGAAGATCAAAAATTAAATTCTTGGATTGAAATCTCTTAAAATAACTAAATGTAAAGAACATTGTGTGGAGTCCCTCTACTTGATGCTTTTACTCAGAGCTCTTTTAAGCATGCATCTTGTTTCAAAGTGTAATGTTTTTTAACAGAGCTGTTTTGTTCTGTCTTTATTGCCATGCTTCTTTATAGTACAAATCTGAATAGGAACACAGCTGAAGGTAATACCACGTGCAAGCTATGATATGGTACCTCATTGACATTATTTGCAACAAATATTACATCACGTGCTTGATGTAATAGACATCCCAAGGAAGCTTCAGTGAAGTGCCTGCAGTTGTATTTTTCCATTTCTTCATATCACACAGATAATTTGGGCCAAGCCCACACAAATCCATAACTGAATTCTGTCACAACTGTACCTAAGTTTGCATTTTCCATTTGTCTGTCTAAGGACAAACTAGTTGTCAGTAACCAGAATGCAAATTTTGTATGCAACTAACATCTTTCTTATTTAATTTAGCCAACAGTGATGGCAATAAAAATGAGAAGGAAATGAACTCGAAAGAATCTGTTTTCATCTGTTCTGAGAAAACAGCAAATATTTCAAATTCGGCTTTTCCCTCTGACAAGGAGAAGGCCCAGAAGGAAACGACAGCCGATTCTTCCTTAGTAGCACCCCTCCAGGAACAACATGAAAATTTAGTTTTTGCAAGTGGTGTAGCTGAAACAAATCACCTCAAAGGCTACCAAGAAAATCATCTTTCTGGTGAAACTGTCCCTCCAGTGCAGGCCTCTCATTCTGAGCCTGTCACAGAAAAAATAGAAGACAAAAGCTGCGCAGACAACAAAAAGGAAGATGACACGAAAGAGACTAAGGAGGAGGAAACTCATGTGGGGACTTCGCTTTCTGCAGAAGCAGAGGAGATGGAAAATCTCAAACATGACATCAAGAAAAGCACCACAGCAGGTCTGTCTGTGACGGACACTTCCTCTGCCACCCGCCCTGATGCTCCTGACTTCCATTCCACTTCAGCCATGCAGGACAGTGACATTTCTCGCCTCATAGAGGAGGTGTCTTTGGTGAGTGAGGGCGAGCTGGACAGTGCTGTCTCCGCTCTGATCAGGCAGCTGGATGTCACAGATGGCCACACCAACCTCACGGTGCTCTCAGACCTCCCTGGCGCTGGCAGCCAGACCTTCAGTGCCGTGCCTGCGCGCCCCTGCATGCTTACTGCAGAACTTAGCACTCCCTGTAAGAATGACTTTATTACCGCAAAATCCATCAAATCCCCATTGTTCTCAACTCCAGATCCGGCCATGTTCTCCAGCCCTGAGACCGCAGAGTATTCTGTGTACGCAATTATCCACGAAACGTCTCTTACACCACCTTCTGAATATGAGACACACGGTGGATTAGTTTGCAAGAAAAAGTCAAGCAGTGTAGAAAATAACTTGCCTAGCACACTTTGTTCTTCACCGCCCTCTTTGCCAAGTGCAAATCCCAAAAGGAAATGTGGAATGAGCTGGGAAGCCACCAAGTCTGCCAGCTCTCTTGCTTCCAGTAGCCTCATCTTCGAGGAGACGCTTGTTGACCCTCCCACGGGGGAGAATTCAGAAAGCAGCAGTCTTGTAGAAATCGATGGGGATTCGCAGGATCTCTTGGTAACTGCACGTGAGTACAAGCGGGAAGACATGAGCCAGCTGGCATCCCCTTTAAAACTGAGGCAGGAGCAGGACAGCAGGCGCTGCGGTGAGAGGACCTTTGGGAACTGCACAGCTGTCGAGCTCTGTGCTGCTGCCCTGGACTGCTCAGACAGCTTCAGGACTGCAGGGCGTAAACTCCCTTTCCCAGTCTGTGAAAACGTTGATTTTCTACATCACCATCATCATGCAGATAAACAGAAAGATGCGATGTGTACCTCCAAGGGATCCCAACTCAACGTGCACTCATCGGTGCTCAAAAGTTCTTTGGCTTTCCCTCCCTCTTCAGCCATCAAACAGACCAGCCCTTGCAAGTCCAAGAGCCTCGGTGACCTGACGTCGGAGGACATTTCCTGCAACTTTGAAAGTAAGTATCAGTACATCAGCAGGAGCTTCATCACCTCCGGCATGAGAGACAAGAAGCTCGCTGCTATGAAGACCATGAGACCCCATTCCACGGATGCTCTGACGGAGCAGCTGAGAAAGCTGGTGTCCCTGGACCAGGAGGACAGCCACCAGATGCTGTATTCCAGGCAGATCGAGGACGACTGCCCAAAGGCCCTGGTCAGAAAGCTGTCGTCCAGGAGCCAGAGCAGAGTGCGGAACATCGCCAGCCGCGCCAAGGAGAGGCAGGAAGCCGCCACCAAGCAAAGGTCCTCGCACACCAGCAGCATAGCAGGGGTCGTGCTTCGGAACAAGCCTTCGGTGTCTCCTCATGTGATCAACAGGCATTCGACGGGCTCGTACATAGCCAGGTACCTGAGCAGCTTCCCCGGGGAGGACGTGGAGGGCCGAGGAATACCGGAGGGTGCCTGCGCTGCGCTGCACTACGGCTGCAGCGACCAGTTGTGTGCACGCAATTCTGTCCTGCAGCTGGAACCCAACAGTGATGATAAGCCAGAAATTTATTTCCTGCTGAGGCTGTAGATTGTATAAATGTACATCTTCAATGTTTACAAACTATTTCAATGAAATGAAGGATTTTTAGCAAGAAATACTGTTTTGGGGGTTGTTTAAATTATTTAGAAATGCAATTTCATGCTAGTGATTCAGCTGTGATTTAATGTTCCCTTTCCTGTCAACACTTATGTAAATAGAAACTGTGCTCTGTCCTTATGTATGTATTACTTTAATTTAGAAATGATAAAAGAAAGTAGTCTGAGGACTATTTGCATGCAATAAACATCTGTATTTGTAATGCACGGCATTAACAGATGAGCACATCTGTGCTCAACAGCATAACATTGCAGTGATTTCAAGAGTATTCTTCTGTTTTCCTGAAGTCCTACTGTTTGGGGAAAAAAACCTGTGATTCCTTTTGGCCTTTCATGCAATTTCTACAAGTGTAGTGCTTTCTGTTCTTGGTAATTTCCTTGGGGTTCAGTTTCTGAACTAGGACTGTTTTCACTCCACCTGTACTCAGTTAACGTTAATTTTCCATGTTTCCATGTGAGTGATGCCTAGGTTTGTCTCCTGCCCACTCTGAAGTATAGCAGCAGTTGTAATCTATTTTTGTCCATGTGTGGAATGCTTATTTCAGGCCGGAGTGGAATGTGGGAGTAATCCAGCCTTTATCAACTGAAAACATTTAATTTCTGCATATTTTGTTATGTACTTTTGCTATTGGTTGTTTGTAGCTTCAGTATGGTAGCAGATCTGTTTTCTGTATATTTGTAATTTTATTGTTAAATTGGTGACAGTCAGTGGAATATTTAAAGCTGACGTGGTGTAGAGTAATTATTTTGACTGTCCTTCACCTTTTTCTATGAACACAGAAAGTGAATTAAGTGAGTGATCTCAAACACCTGAAGCTTCCCTGCAGGGAGCAACATAGCTTTATTTTGGTTTAAAGATATTCTTTGTCTTCACTGTAAGTTTTTTTCTTATATGTAAAAGATGTACCTTTTACCTCTTTCTTTTTGTAATGCAGAGTATTATTCTTGAGAACATCATTAAAATAGATTTTTAAACACCTGGTTACATGTTTACTGAAACCTTAGCAAATGCAATTATGGTTAAAATAACAGTAGTCATTGCACACGTCTGTCTTGCCGTGAGCTTGCAATAAATTTTCAGAAAGGGAGAAATTCCATGATTACAAGTGAAGGTGATGTTTCTGGGCTAGAAACTTGCAGCTGAGCTCCTCTCTTCTCCGGATAGGAAGCCAAGTTTACTGAGAATGTCTAATTCCCAATAGGAATAGGCAGGTCGTTAGTTTTTGTTTGTTTGTTTAATTCTTTCTTTAGAGGATGGATTTAGTTTTGTAATTATAATTTACACTTTTTTTTCCTTCTGGGCTTCATTGAGATGCGTATTTTTCCTTGCCCTCAT
This sequence comes from Anas platyrhynchos, assembly GCF_047663525.1. Taxonomy (NCBI): domain Eukaryota; kingdom Metazoa; phylum Chordata; class Aves; order Anseriformes; family Anatidae; genus Anas; species Anas platyrhynchos. The sequence goes on along the minus strand of NC_092595.1, from coordinate 1,295,850 downwards.
CTTACCTTGCTGTCCAGGTCAGAAATGTGCTCTGTTTATTATTTAGCATTCCTTAAATTCCTGCGTAGTCTTCAAATCCTGGTCATTACCAATTTAACATTTTTTTCACATACAGCACAGGGCCAGGGTTAAGTCTTACAGGACTCCCATGCCCCTGCCTATGCTCACCACCGGCTCGCTGTCTGCAGCTCCGTTTGGAGACTCTGCTCTTAACCAGCTTTGTGCCCTTCCAGCAAGTGTCACAATGATCCTGTATCATTCAAGTCTTAATGAAGCTATCATAAAGCATCTGACTAAATGCTTTATCACACACAAATCATTCTTACTCTTACTGTGGGCACTGAACTTTCATAATCGTGTGTTAAAAAAATGAAAGCAACAACCAGAGGTTCTCCAGATGTATGCCAGGATGGGGGTTGGTTCCCTGAGTACTTATCAAATCCATAAAAAAAAAAAAAAAAGGCTGTTCAGAAGGCTACCTCTGGAGATGGAAGTTTGATTCAAAGCATACTTGAGGTTTCCTGTACTTTGCCATATCTGATCTTCAAATAGCGGCAATGCTGAGTAAAGGAGGTGGTGATTAATACCCTCGTACTTACTTTGTCTTGCGAATCTAGTATTAAATATTTAAAATATACGCCTAGTCTTGGAGGTGAAGGGTGCATGTGCTGCTTGGAATGCATTTAAATAAGCAGTAGCTGTACTCACCTGCACACCTCTTTGTTTTCCTGCAGCTTGAGTGCGAACAGCACCTGCATAAAATGAGGCTTCCGCATTAATCAGCTGCATTCCTAATCCTGGAAGGATTTCTGCTTCCAGCTGTTGGTCCGTGGGCAAAGGCTGGGCCCACCTGGATGCGAGCAGCCCTCTGGAGGCAGCACTCCCATCGTGGGGTCCGTGGGGTTCCTGTTCCCACCGCCCTGCCGCCAGCTCTCCCCAGCCCAGGGGAGCACAGAGGTGGCCACGGTGCCGGCTCCGTCCTGCACACGTTCAGGCAGCGTGAGCAGGGGGAAGCTGAAGGGATGGCACACTGATGGAGAAATGTGGTGCCTCCACAAAGTCTCTGCTCCTCTCCAGAGAGCTTGTGCTCAGCTAGGAAGTGTGAGCCGAACACAGGGAGTCTGCTGAAAGAATAAAGAACAAAATAGTTTGGGATAAGGCTACCAGCATCCTCTGAGGGCTAATGGGGACAAAGACGGTAATATCCCAGGGTCCTGTAAGTAAAGCCAGGAGAAGAAAAGTTAAAATTGCATCGATTCACCAGGTGCTCCTGTTGTGGAACCACATCAGACCTTTCTGTTGCATCGGGATCCTTTACAACCACAGCAGCGTGAGGAAAGGTCGCAGAGGAATTTTCTGCATTTCCATGAAGCCAGTATGTGCTTTCATAAGATGAAACAAGATTTACTCATTAATATTGTTTTTAATGTGAAAGAGGAATCCTCAGCAGTCTCCTTTGCCTTTGGTCTCCATGTGCAGCCTCTGTGCCAAGCGCAATATTGAGCCAGCTTTCCAGCAGGGGGACTGCTAGACTTGACAGCAGGAGCGAAGGGAAAAGGCCTGATGCACACGTCTGGTAAATCGTCCCTTTTATTTCTGTGCTGAAAAGTGTTTTTTAAACTTGGAAGATGTGAGTGTTTCTTTTGCCAGCAATTCAAGTTCATGCATTATCGGGCCAGTGGGATGCGAGCGCTTCTGTGCCGTGGATCTTTGGTAGGCATCATGCAGAAGGAAACAGCCCCGAGGCTGCTCCTTCTGCAGAACCCAGGACGGGTCCTGCTCCAGGTGTTGCTAATGGTGGAGAGGGAGGATGATGCAAGCTTGGTGCTGAAGTCCAGTGAGCGCTGGGCTGGTTCTTATCAAAGCAGGCTACGCAGGAAGCTAATGCTCGAAGGAGGGGTTTGCAAGAGGAAAGTTCATCCCCATAAAGTAAGCAGGAAGGATGCAACGGTGGGATTGCAAAACCAGTTGGGATGCTACAGACTCATTACCTCGCCAGTGACTTGTAACTAGGTGGCATTTTTGGATGAATCTCTGCTTGTTGGGTGATCTTCAGCCGCCTCAGATCTAGAAACCCCAAAGGCAGGAGCAGGATGTCCCCTGCAGGAGCAGGACACCAGCCTTAAGGGGGCCGATCCAGCTCTGCCCTGCAGTGCCAGCTTGGGCTGAACTTGCCTGCTTTCGCTGTGAGGTCTCAGACACGGGTCCCGTGCCCTAGGGTTTTGTCATTTCCAGAGGCAGAGCAGTGTGGCGAGGCTTGGGAGAGCTCATCTGTATTTCCTATACTCGCTGGGTGCTAACAGATGGAAATTTGCTTCATGCCTGTTGTTTTCAAGATCCACATTGGTTTGGAGCAACAGGTCTCTGTCACGCCAGGAGTACAGCAGGCTGGTACTTAGGCATAGAAAAATCATCCTGACAGGAAGCACACTTGACATTTTTATCACTTTACATTGACCTAAGCAAGATTACTCGATGTGTAAGTCTATTAAAGCCTTTATGGCTTTTTCTCAACCTGAATTATCCTGTTAGAGCTGGACATTGTAGCGTGCCAGAGAGCAGCTCACCTCCTCGTCTCCACCCCTTTGGGACACAAATTCCTTCAGAATTCTTCTAATATTGCCCAGTCTCTCATTAAATTACTGAAAAAGTCGTGTTTTGCAGCCACAGCCCTACTGCTTTCAGGTAAGTGGATATCCTTACACCTGTCCTTAAATACCCGGTAGTTTTTTCTTGGGAAAAACAGTTGAGCTCTTTCATTTCTAAGCAATTGTTTGCTCCTCTCGTTGTATTCTGAATTGCTTCTCTTTATCTATTTGAGTTCAAATGTATATAATATATAAGGTGGGGGGGCAGACTACCTCCAGAAAGCCCTGTTGCTTCTCTTTTTTTCTTCCTTTTTTCTTTAAGCCTTGGAAAAAGCATCTGCCAGCGCATTCAGCTGCGGGCAAATAGAGCACTGTCAGCAAGTCTGCCTTGCTGTGAAATATTAGTAAACAAGTAGTTACGTTAGTGGTAGCCAAGTTTAACAAGATCTCCACTTATTATCCTGTCATTTTTCGTGAAAGAATATGCCATTGCTGTCAGACCCATCTGTTCAACTGCACAGCCCGTGCATACAAATCGCCTGGTCTCACACATGGGGAGCGGCTTCGGAGAAACCTGAAACTGGGAGTGAAGGAGGAACAGGAGGAGAGCAGGTCGGAAACGGAGCTCGGTGTCGATAATTGACCGCCTGGGTGAGAACAGATGGGTGCTGCTGCGTTGTGTAGCTGTGAGAAGCCAGCTACCTGGCCCAATGCAAGTGTGATTTGTTGTAGCCTGCGGAGATCAGACGTTACCTGCAGCTCGGCTCTTCGCTGATGGCACAGACGAGGCAGAGGAGAGAAGATTGCTGGGAAAAGCCATAGAAGAAAAGCATGCAGACAGGTATCTATTTAAGCATTTCCTTTTAAAATAGACAGATTAATCTGATCATTTGCCAGAAAAATCACTGCTGGTGTGATTGGAATGCCTTTCATTGAAGGATGGGTATGGATAAAGTGAAAAAAATAGGAAAACTTCAAGGGATAGACATATACCCCTGATAATATTCTGTTACTGTTCCTCCTATTTCATCTAAGAGGTTGAAGAACAATCTCTTGGCAAGAGAAGAGCCGATGAATGGTCTGTTCAGCCAAACCAACAGGCTGCCATCCCATGCTGCCGTACATCGTGGTGGGCAGGGGTGGTAAGAACAGTGCCTTCTCCTTCCTCTCACAAAGGAAAGAACTCCTGGAAGAGCAGCTGGGAAATCCAAAGTGGCTGTCACGATATCTCAGCCATCTTTTATAAGTAAGAAGTGCTTTGACTAATTCTGACACCGTTTTCTCCGTAGTGGTGAAGCCATCTCCCATCGCAGTCATGCTGGACATGGACGAGCTTGGCGGCTGCTCCAGGGCTGTGCTGAAACGAGTGGAGGTGGCACAGGGCGAAGCTGACAGCAAAAGTGTGGTAGGATGCTGACAGGAACCTGGCTCCCTGAGCAATGCTCGCGCCTTTATGGGGCTGGACGGAATAACTGGATAGCTGCCCGCACACTTCCATCAACGTTTAATAAGATGTTCGCTCAGACTTTAAGGATGGACCCAGCTTTGTGACTTCTGTGTGCAAATTTAAGCAGTGCCAACTGTCAGATGGCTTTGCTGCAGGGACAATCTCATACCTGCAGAACAGACTTCTGTCAGCAAGTGTTTTGTAATCCTGGTGCCTTTTGCAGTTTGGGGTTTTTACCTGCCTATCAGTGCAAGCCTTAGTAATGCTCTTAGCTCTAAACTGGAATAGATTCCTTCATTTCCATGGGACTGGTTCAAACCTCGGTGTATTTAATAGAACTACTGGGAGATGCTCAGGGTGCCAGGTTTGGAAGATTTAGAGAAGTCACATATTCTTTGGTGGTGTTCTTTTGCCTAGAATTTTATTTCTGTTACCTATGTCCTGGTTCCTCTCCTTTTTGCTATTCCAAACTGTGGAGGAAGAGCTGCTGAATTACTGAGTACTTTGCAATTCGTGTGAAACAAGCTTCTGAGCTTAAAAAAAAAGAAAAAAGAAAAAAAAGTTATCAAACAATTTCTATTTGATTTTAGAAAAATAATCCAGCAAGCTGTCCTTCAGTCAAATTTCCCCTTCAGCCAAGAAGCATCCTGCTGGAACAGAACACGTGGGGACTTTCATTTATGGTTCTGGCCTGTCCATATGGCCCCTCCATGTGGCAACCTGGCACACATCGCTTTGCACTGTGAATTTATTATGTTGTCAAGAGTCAATACACCTGCTTGTCTGTAGGAATAGTGTCACAGGGAAACAAAACCCATCTGCATCCAGATATCATCATCCTTAGGAGCTGGCCAGTCAGTCCCCAGCAGCAGAGAACGGAGTCACGCTCCAGCGGGCCCTCAGGCAGCTTCCCAGCAGCTTTTTTCTTCTGGATATGAGCGTTTGAGGTAACACTCAATCTTTATTTCCCAACTTTTTTTGTAACTATGGAGACCAGGAGCTTCACACAGAGCAAAGCAGAAGCTCTCGAGGTACAGTTGGAACTAGCTCAGATGCTTTTCCCTCTCTTGGCCCTATTTAAACTCTTCCAGCTTTCTGGAAAATTGGGGAAAGGAAACGGAGTAGCATATGCAGAATATTTTATTTCAGGAAATTAACATTCAGTGGCAAAACATGAATGAATCTGCATTTGAAAACAAAGGGTAACTTTCAAAATAACCGTCATAGACATCTGAATCAGTGAGCTGTTGGATAGCAGCATCTACATCATCCAGCCTCCTGGGGCTGAATGCTGCCGTGACGGCATTCCAGCCGCCAAGCCCTGTTCACAGGCAAGAGCTTCACAGGGCTAAACGCAGTGAAGCCTGTAGGAGACACTGCTGTTGTTAAGGATTTGTTCGTCTGAAGTTCAGCACTTTGCCAAAGGTATTACAGACGGTCCTTTGATGGTGCATAACAAACAGAGGGTGCAAGTCTGTTTTAGCTGTGGAGGTTTTGTTTACAGCAACTTGTCTGTGGGAACAATCCTTAACTAGCCGGGGGGTTGGCGTGGGTAAGGTTTTATTGATTCATTGCTGTAGAGATATATGCAAAGATGCTCCAGGGCTGCACTGGGGAAAATCAGTTCGCCTCACTGAAACTTCATTAATTTGTGAGGCAATGGGTTTTCACGTAGCTGGAGACACAAATAATGAGTGTGATGAATATGGATGACTTTGTTTAGGATTGGTTGTCTAAAAAGAAAAAAAATAAGTTATTTGGAAATGATCATCAGTACCCCTGTAGTGCTACAGCTCTGTAGGATTTCAGCCCACCCGATACTCATCTGGTTTTGAGAACTGTTGCATGTGAAGCTTTAGTAGCTATGGGACAATTGTTTTCTTTTCTCTCTGTTATACAGAATACTGAATTTCCTGATGGCATAATAAATACGCCTGGAATAAATAAATGACTAATTCAGTGTAGCAGTAGTGCTAGTGACATAGAACATAAGCTAATAAACGACATCTACTTAGACAGACTGAAGCCGTGCTTACTCTACAAGCACTCTAAGAGCAGAGGGAGAGTTTTAGGCACCCTCTCCTACAAAGCCACAGACCCCTGGCAGTGCTCTCGCTGGCAGGGCAGGGCAGTGCTGGCTGTGCAGTGTGGGTACCAGCGGGCACTGCTCACCTCCCTCCATCCTGCCCTTCTCCTGCTGCGCGGCTGCTGCAAGCTCTGCATCTGTCCCTGCCGAGATCCCTGCCCCTTCCTTCCCACAGCACCCCTTCACAAATCAGTGTGCGCCCCAAACCCCTTGGCTTCTGAGCAGCCTTGTGTCTCCTTTTGCTTTGCACAGGACTGTACTTTACTATAACAGAGACCAGCTCAGTCTGTGTGCTCCCACAACGTGGTGCAGCCTTAACTGAGGAGCTGAGGACAAACCAGATCTCTCCAAACACGCAGCCCACTAACAGGGTTCACAGGCAACGTTGGCATCATGCGCTGAGAAGGATGAGGCTGGAAATTAGTGGATTTAATGGGTTTCTTTAAGCCTGTGCAGTCCCAGCCCTGGTTTGTCCCTTGGTTTGTCACAACAAGCTGTGCGTGCAGCTTGGATGTTGAAAAGCAGCAAACAAACTGATAAAATATGCACCCAATATAAATTCATGAGCGAGGTAATGCAGCAGGATCATTCCAACACAAGGGTTATTTTCTACTTGCCTTTTTAATTTGAAATATTCAGCACAGTTTGAGAGTTTTGATGTGTAATAGATCCTGACCTGCTTTCCACCAAATTGCAATTGTACAGCCTTGGCTTAGGAATATATTGCCATCTGGAATTGGGTCAAAGCAAATCCACATGCATTATATAACCTGAATTGGTTTATACAAAGAGAAGGGGATATAATATCTTAAGCCCTTTAAATAAGGGATAAGTGCAGTACCAGGAATTTGTTAATATTATTTGAAGCTATATTTCAAAATGCATTTCCAGGTGCAGTGGTTAAAGATGAGGCTGTTTATTTGGTGGGATCCCTTGCTTCCACGTGGCTGGGAGCTGTAACTGATGGGGCTGCCAGCAGGCTGTTACCCCGTGCTTGGATGCTGCAGCGGTCAGATGCTCTCACCATGAGCTCGGTGGACATACCAGGGAGAGCTTTACCTCACAGCCAGAAAAGGATGCAAATAATTGATTTGGCAGACTGAACAGAAATAGCTGCGGTTTAAAGGCTAGGCTATCCGACACTGTTTATGAAATAGAGCCAGGAATGCCCGAAATAACTCCTTTTATCAGTATTACTTACTAGCACGGGGAGTAGTCTATGGTTTATTTATTTATTTATCTATTTATTTATTTATTTATTTATTTATTTATTTATTTATTTATTTTATTTTTTATTTTACTAGCAGGAAGTTCCCTCTACCCCCCACAAATCGGTCGATAGGCTGTAAAATGGCAATAAACGAACTGCACAAGTTGCTGGTCCCATGCCAGGGCTCACATTTGTTTGTCTCTCTCCAGGAAGGTGCCGTTCAGCTGGGGGGATTTGGTGACCTGGTGCAGCACCAGCCCCGTGCCACTGCCCCCGAGGGTTCGTGCACCCGCTGCGGGACGGGGCTGCAGCCGGCCGTGCCGCCCCTGTGCTCCAGCATTTCCTGGGAGAGTATTTTTAGGTGTCTCCGTTGTGAGCGTTTCCTTACTTCATTGTGCTGGTTTTAGAGCCCAGGGAGCAGCATAGAGGTGTAAATGCTGACCTTAGTGACTGGCAGCTATACCTCGTGCTTTTGGGGCAGTTTCATTGAAATCAGAGAGGCGCAGGGTGGCAGGACACCCACTTGAGGTGAGGGCTTGTGTTAGCTCCAGGCTGAAGGAGCTGGAGAAAGGGATCAAGGACATGATCATTAACATAATGGGCTTGGTTAAGACATGTTAGTATTTCAATACAGAAAGCTGCAGTATGACACATGACACAGAATATTAATCGTGTCAGTTGGAATATCACATAGTATGCATGTAAAGTCAATGTACATGCAATTACCTATGCTGATAATTTAATTAGTATGCATTTAGAGGAAAACATCCTTTGGTGTTTGACAGCACCTAAACTTTGTGTTGCTTGCTCACAAATAGGTACCAGAAATCAAGTCCACTTAGCGAATTTCTGAAAATTTCAAAAAATATTTTGAAATTAAATTCTTTCCTTCCTTTGCATAGGCCCAAATAAATGTAAACACTGGAACCTTACAATTCTCAATTTGCATGAATAATTTATTTGCAGGATAGATGATGATATCAGTACTCACAGGACATACCTGAATTGATCAGCAACTGCATCAGCTTCTGTGGAGAGGAAAAGTAAGTGAATTTGTGCTTCATTTGGGGTTTCAGGGTGTTCTAAACTACTGCTGGCAGTTGTTGACACTTGTAAGTATTCATGTAACACATGGGATATTTTGACTTTAGCATGTCTGGTGATTTTGTAAACTTTTCATTAGAAAAAATGGTGAATGGTTCAGAGTCTGGTGAACTAGTAAAGGTATTTGTGCTATGACAAAAAAAAAATAAAAATCCATAATTCTGAGGTACACTTACAAAACATGAACTTCTTGTTATCGGCCAATAATTTAATCTCATATACATTATATACCCCTAAAAGGGTTTTCTTACACTGTATATAGCCCATATTCACTCTCTTCATGGATTTTGCATTAAATTTTAACTTTTTATTAAAAGGCTATTTTATGAGATTATCTCCCTTAAAAAATCTCCAAAAGTATTTTCTGTTCATTTTTGTCTTAGCCTTTGAGCCTATCTGTGAGCCCTTTTACTTGCAACATGATTGTAAAGCACTTAAGCCATTATGAAAGATAACATGCTCTTTATGAGGGTTAAAGATAGCTTATTTCAGATTACTCTAAATGAAATGAGAGTAAACTGAATCCGAGGAAAACCTGTTCCTGAACTAAGGGTTTCTGCATACATTTTGCAGCAATTAACTTAAACCAGAGTGATTAAAGCAGTGAGTTTCTATGTGCAAGTAAGGCCTTACAAAAATGACCACCGACCCTTTTATTTTGGATGAGGATTTATAAACCCATCAGCCCTGAATGGCAAGGTAAAGCCCAATTACTCTGTATCATGTAATCTCATGTAATCTGAACAACAGCCAAAATGCCTGTGCTCAGTCACTTTTGAGCCGCTCTTGGCTTGTGTAGGTGGGTACCATGGGTTGAGGTCTGTGAGGTCCTGGTGCCCCACTTCATCTCCTGTCATTGCAGCAGGAGTCTTTTAAACAGGGGCAGACACCGCAGGGGGGGGAAACACTCCTCGTCCTTCTCAAAGCCTGAAACTGTAAGTACATCTTTCCTGAGAGAAGCTTAAGTGCAGAGTATTTCATTTAAGAAAAAGAAAAAAAAAAAAGAAAAAAGAGAAAAAAAAAAAGGAAAAGGAAAAGGAAAAGGAAAAGGAAAAGGAAAAGAAAAAGAAAAAGAAAAAGAAAAAGAAAAAGAAAAAGAAAAAGAAAAAGAAAAAGAAAAAGAAAAAGAAAAAGAAAAAGAAAAAGAAAAAGAAAAAGAAAAAAGAAGCCCACCACCTTTTCTGTGTGCACTTAACCCCAGGGTCTCAGCCCAGTGATCCAACAGAGCAGAGCCCGAGCTCCCTGAAAACCTGAAGTTGCACCGTCTGCCACAGGAGGGTACTGCAGCACCAGCATGGGACCTGCTGCTCTGCAACTTATGGTTCCTCTAAGGACTTGGTGTTTGCCTGTCTAGCAAATTTAGTTCTGTTCTTGCAAATAAGATTATTATCATTATTATTTTTAGTCTGTCCATGAAAGTAGCAATTGCTGAATATTTTTTTGACAAATTTATTTCTGGTTGGATGAAACTTGGGAATTTTCTACTGGCTTTTCGAGGCTTGCAAAGCTGTTTTGAATTATTAAGTGATTTGTTCTGGTAATTTTAAAGCCATAAATTTTCCCCTGCAGAGAGAATTCACTTAGACAGGAAAATATAATTTACAGAGAAGGGAGGGAACAAAGATCTGTCTCCTGTTCTCCTACAGGTAGATGGACCATGAAAAGAGGTGCTTGTTTCCACAAGGGTATAAAATCCAGACAAATGTGCACACAAGTCAAGCAAGAGAGAAAATGTGTTTTGGCTAGCTGTCCACAACGTGCTACAGAACGCTAAACCCGTGCCTACGGGAGGACAGCGCCAAGTCTCACCCCAACATCAGGCAGATTCAGCTCACACTTGGAAATGGCAACTTCCATGTAAGCTACTCATGTAAGTGCTGCTTCCTTGCAGCTGGTACAGTTCACTGTCTCCCTGCTGACCTTAGGGTATTTTGGTTTTATCAGAAGTTGTTTTTTCTTGCCTCAAATTTTGTCCCCATTCACTAACTGCTACCCTTGTTCAGGCTTGCTTTTTTTTCCGTTTTTAGGAAAAGAGAATCCTCATCTGTAGGGATAAGAGCAGGATATGGATTTCTGCTGGGAAAGGAGCACTGTAGGGTGCCTGTGACCTTAGGGCACAAATGCCATGTCTGGCTTATATTTGATTACACTGAAGCTTTTTAATACATGGGAAAATATTGAATAAAAGCTTCTGAAGAAATCCTTCATTTTATTCAAAAGAGGACATTGAAATAATCTTGCTCTGTCTTTAACCAGGTTTTATGGTTAATTGAAATGTCCAAATCAAGAAATTAATTATTTAAATATTAGTTAAATGCAGCTTTTTAGCAAGCTTTTCACAATCTGTCAATGAATATATTCTTTTCCTTTTGGCTTTTTTTTTTTTTTTTTTTTTTTTTTCCCCCATTATATTCCTTGCTGGCGTGATCCAGTGTTCTTTCAAAGGGCACAATAAGATCAAATCAAAATGTTTTCAGCCTTTGTGCAACTTTGCTTAGCACATGAGCTGGACTCATACAAGCCCGCATTTGTTTCTGAATGCTCTATCTTCAGTCCGGTAGGAAATTCAGAGCTGAACCAAGAACTGGAATATGCATCACGGCTGGGCAATTCAGTTATTGTTTAAGGAGTTAGAACAAGGGAACAGCCAAGAATGTTACTGAATATTCAGCAGATTCCTCCTCTTTGGCCTCTGCCAAGGCATCACGGTGAAACCCAAGCCTTGAGACAAACGAGCACCAGATCTGGGGCTGCAGCTATGGGGCTGCTGCAGCGCCTCGTGTCGGAGCCTCCCCCGTGGCTCCTGGCCTCCTCCCCACCCCATCCATCACCTGAGGGAAGCTTCTGCTCGCCACTTGAGTTTCACAGCTGGAAAGGTTAAAAACCTACCCTGAGCACAAAACGTTAGTTTACCCAAAGGAGCAGTCCCTTCACGAACCGGGGAAGGAGGGCAGCATGCCCAGTGGGCCCGGAGAGCAGGAACCAGCCGGGTCTGCCTGACAGGCCATGGCCACAGTCCTGCAGATCAGCGTGGGGTTTGGGATTTGGGGTTTGGGGTTTGGGGTTTGCTGTTGTGGCCCTGTGGCTCCTCTCTGCTTTCTTCCAGCAGGACGGGGCAGCAGGGCCTGGCAGCTACAGGCCTGGCACCCGGTGAGGGCCGAGCACGGCACCCGCCGCTCCTCCGGCTGGCTGCTGCCCACGGGGTGCACTGCTCCTCCTGGCCAGAGCAGCAGGACGGACATGGGACTGGCTTCCTGGCTTCTCTGATAGCAGAAAAATTGCATGGAAAATGCAGCGTGGCAAAGCTGGAATTTTTAACTCGGGCTTAGCAGCTTGGTCAAGAAGTTTTGATTCAATGCAAATTCGAGTGACACATTAAGTGCCTTTAGGTTATGAGGAAAATGCCAATTCTTCCTTCGGTTGTCACTGTAAAAGCCACACCAGCAGGCGACACTTGTATAAATCTTAACATGCGTGCTCTAGAAAGCTGACGTTTCCCAGAGGGATTTGTGGTGCATGACTGGATTGGTTTTCCTTCCTAAGTGGTAATCATCAGAGGGGAGGAAATCCAGGGAAGTTTTACACGGACTACCTGAAACGTGTCCTGTCAGGGACCCTGCGCGGGGCTGCCCTGGGCGCCGAACAGTCCCCATGAGGCGTTTGGGGTCTTGCTCTGAGGCCTCGGCTGCTCCCTGCCAACACTGAAACCTGGCAGGGGCAGCCACGCATTGGTTTGGGGGTCAGCTTGCCTCTTGTCTGAGGCTCGGCTTTAAGACATCCAGCTGAGGCCATTGTTCATAACTAATGTGTCGGGCAGATTTATTCACAGCAACTACCCCAGTGCTGGTGAGAAAGGTATTTACCAATTGTTCTGCAGCCACTGAAGCGAAGCAATGCAAAGGCAAACCAAAATCGTTATCAGCCATTGTTTTTAGAGACCAGTGGGGAGCTAATCCAGAAATGATACTGCACGTGTAAATGTCTCCACTGATACTGCAGCTTCTCTAAGCCAGAATACTTCCAATGATGCTTGTAGCTTGTCTTCATCAGGTATCTCAGCATCCAGCTGAAGTGTCCTGCCTCGGGTGTGTACCCTGAGCCATAGGAAGTGGTGTGTGGAATTAAATACTTAAAGCATTAAGCTTCCATTTATTAAAAATTGATTTTTTTCAGGTCTCAGTCACTCAGTTATCAAATAAGTCAATGCTCTGTTGTTATTCTGTTGCTGTAGATATGAGTGGAAGTAATCTAGCAATTTTAAGGGAGTTTTCAAATGTTGAGATGGGTGTGACTAAGAAGAAAATGTCTCTCACCGGACAGATCTCCCATATGCACATCTATTTTGTGAATGCAGTGATCTGATATTCTCACATGCTAGTCTGCAGGTCACAGGAGAGTATGGCAAAGTAATAATACACATCAAGGTATATAAATGTAGCCTTTGATACATGTAGTAAACCATTTTTTAAGGAAAAATTAAAAGAAAAAAGACTTTTAAAAAACTAGTGCCAATATTACAAAGTTTTAAAGATTTATTCCTTGGGTCATTCTGTTTGTGAAGATGAGTTGATGTGTCCCTCTACTCTAACACAAAGCAGTGGACCTAGAGGTATTTATACAAATTGTATAGGATTTGCAAAACTATGTTTCTTTGCCAGCCTACTGAATGCTGCATGTAGACTTTTAGGTGTTAGAAGGCTACAAAAGCTTAAATTTGGCATTCTCATACTTGATATCCAGCTGCCTGATAAAATTACAAAGATCAGAGTGTGCTCTAAGCGTATTAGTTGTTTAAAGGAAAAATATTGCCAATTCTTTTTTGCAAAGCAGCCAGTATTTTAATGAGGTGTTCTGGCTGTTGCTTCTCAAACGTCAGACACTAAATCACCCGAATCCACCAGAAGTAACACAAGCTAATGCATCTGTGCTGCTGTTCCCAAGCAGCCTCTGTTTGCTTTCTCTATTGTATTCCTGGCATTCCTCGGGGGGGGGCTGTGCTGTGGAGCAATACTCCGTGGTACAAAAGGGGAAGGGTTTGCCTCCTACTGAGGTGATGCGTGATTGTTCGTAGCTCAATCTTTCCCTAACACGTTGTGGGGAGCAGCACCAGGGCAGGGAGAGGGGGCCCGAAGGGGAGATGTTTGCCCTGGGCTCTGTGAAAACAAGGCGGCTGGCTTGGGAGATGCTGTCTCTGGCGTTTGGACTGTGCCCGCTGTTAAAGCAAAGCTAACTGCCCGCTGCATGGTGTGGCACTCTGTCTGTAGGCCTTGTGGCCCCTGTCTACTGGTTAAAGAGCCATACAGATACATCTGCTAACGTTGGCTTGATTCTTCTCACTGTTCCTTCTGGGTCAGCTGCAGGCCCTTGTTGCCCCGTGCCCGCTCACTTTCTCTGACCACCATTCAGGTCCTCTGCATGCTGCGGGTGGTGCATGGCCTGGCACCAGCAGCACCAGTGGCTCCCGAGACCTTCCCCAACAGTTTTGGGGCAGAAGCAGTTAAATCACTCAGATGCTGCTGCCGTCAGCCCTTCAAAGGGTGTCGGCTCACTGCAGGAATAGCCAGAAGATAGGGATCAGCAGAGTAAGGCACTTGGTAGCGCCAGGCTGGCACGCAGCTGGGGACGTTGTGCCTTCACAGCCCTCACCAACGCTTTGGCACAAGGACAGCAGCTGAGCAGCCGGCCCAGGGCTCTGGCTGCTCCCCACAGCCAGTGGCATGGGCAGCTCTGCTGGGAAGCAGATGAGTTTGTGAACAACTGCATTCATTACAGCCTGGCAGCCAGTGACTCCAACTGCAGCCTCTCCCCTTTTTGATTATTTTTTTAAAAATTATTTTTTCCTTTTGGCAAAACCCACATGTATCCAAAGACAAGAACTTAATATTTTCTAAAACATCAGGTACTGCTTTTCCCCTTAAACTGGCTTTCTCTTCAGGAACAACTTATAGCTCCGCTGGCTGACTGGGTTCCTCCTCTGAATTTTGGCCCTAGTTCACTTGAAGCACTAAAGGCATTTAAAGTATTTAAAGTGCATTCCTAGCTTTGAGCAGTTAATGGCACCGAAGTCAAAAAGATCACTCAAAATACTGCTTTAAGTGAGACTAATCTACTGAGTACCTCAGCAAAAAAAATGGGATCTCACAGCTGACCAGAGTTAACCATCTGAGTCTAACAATGAGTAGTGAGTATTTTAGCATTCCAGCACAAACACAGAAGGGAAAAAAACACGTGCGAATTATAATGTAATTTGAAACACAAATCAAAACGAGGAAATTGATTTTCTTGTGTATTGTTCTTCAGCTGGTAAAAAAAGTAGCTGCTTATTTGCCACAGATCATCCTCTTGCATTTTTTCTCAAACACTGTGTACTCTCCTGGATTCTTAGATTTTGGAACTGGCACCCTGCTTTTTTGGCTGTTGGACTGAATCTATGTTATGTCTGCAGTTCATTCCTCTATTCCAAACCGAAGATGTGATGTTTAAAATAATGTCTATATTGTTGTACTACATTTTTTTAAGTTTCAACTTTTATATTCCTAGCCTCATGCTTTAGATTTGCAGAGTACACTTACTGTGCTTGCAGCTAAATGAGGGTAGTAGTTATCAAACCAGTTTTGAACAGCAATGACGCTCTGTCCTTGCTTAGGGCAACTAAGCCTGGAAAGATCCCAATCTGTGAAGGTCAGATTGTCTTGTTAGGAGTACGTGGTTCATGGTAGAAATTATTTCCATTAGATCAGATGTATATGTATATAAATAGCAGAACCCAAACCAGATAGGATTCTTACAGGAAAAGCTATACAGCAAATGAAGTTATTGCATCAGAGTTTTGTGTTTTATGTTTTTCTTAAACGTATGACACGGGGAGCAGATTCATATTTCTTTTTACAACAAATCGGATTCTATCTCAAAAGTCTATTGTTCTTCAGCAAAGCTAAACAAAGAGTGCAAAGCTTGCTATTTATTCTGTGTCTCAAGATGACATGATACTATCTATGTATTGTGCATTGCACAATAAAATGTTATATAACCCCAGGTTTTATTTTAAGAGAATGCCCATTTTGGACAACAGTGACAAAATCAGTTCCTTATGCTGTGCTTGAGCAAAGCATCTTTTCAGGGGAACCATCTTGCTGAAGAATGCAGGGCAAAAGCCAGCAGCGGAGTCATACTCGGCATATTCCGTACCAGAAAACTTCAGTACTCAGAGAACTTGCCATTTTAGTTGTTATGTCCATACAATATTTGCTCAAACCGATCTCTAGAAACCAGTGGAAGCCTTTTGGTAAGTTTCAGCAGGCAGTGTGTCATCATGCAAACAGAAACACAAGAACCTAAGAGCCAGTGAGCACAAACTGACTGAGGAGCGGGTTGGTCAAGGTATTGATTGCAGAAATCCATGCAAAATTCTCAGGTGACTTGGCTTCACTTATTTTTCTGTAATCTTCTTAGAACTCCTGCCAAACTCAGAAGACCAAAACATGGGAACTGTTTATAGTAAGCAACAAAACCAATCCATACAAAGCTAAGTTCATCATTGATATAAAACAACTGTCTTCAGTAAAGTTGTGCCAGAGTTGAATGTTGCTCAGCCACTTTGTGTATGTCAGCATGGTCTCTAAGGCACTGATCGCAGCACTACAAATAATTGTTGTATTTAAAATAATCCATTGCCATCCATTTTGCTGTTGTTGTTGTTCATTCCAAATGAAAATATTTTGCAGATGGATACAAGTCATGTGTAGCCTGGGGCCCACAGTTTCCATTCTTGCATCTAGGACAAAAAAACATCTTCCATGAAAAAATAACCAGATATTTAATTACCTTTCCTAAGGGTATTTTGGAAGTTGTCTCCCCCAGCTGTTTTGTAGATGTAGCACTGGGTGTGCATCTGCACCATTCTGCTCGGCCTCTGTGGCCAAGGGGCTGTGGGTGCGGGCACAGAAGCGAGAAGCAATCTCTGGAAAGCAGCTCCTGTCGTCAGGATCAGCCACCCCGTTGGGAGGGACTGGGACTGCATTTCTAATATAACTGTTATATATTTCTAATATAGCTCTAGTCCCTTAAAAAATAATTACTTGGATTCTGATCTGCTTTAGAACACGTTAGATCGTGACGGCTTAAAGAGCTGTATTTTGTCCACCTTGGTCTCTAGACTCTAACTTTGGTTTAATTCCCTTTTTGCAGGCAGCCCGATACAGTAGCTCTAAGGAAGATGTGATCTCCACAGCCACTGAAAGAGGAGTCAATTCTGAAGCAATGTGATAGCTGAAATTTATTATTTTTTTCTGTAAAGTACTTAATCTTTAATCAACAAACACATGAGACGGGAATGTCTTTTAGAAGATCCATATTATGTGTTTCTGAGCCCTGTCTCATCACCTGGGAGAACATGATGAGTCCCACTGAACTCTGCAAACATCCAGATGAGATCACTTCAAAACACCTGTAATATGTAGTGGCTTTTGAACAATGATTTCTTTTCTTTTCCACTTCTAAAGCACACAGGAAGCATCCCAGTTTCATTTAGTATCTAGGCATACCTCTGAAGTGGCATTATGCATAAACTCACTAAAAGTTAGATAAAATGGCCTCCCATGCCTCAACAAAAGTGTTTGCTTGGGGGCTCCTCACTGATGTGTGATGCAACCTGCATGTTCCTCTGAATGTTCTGTACAGGATTTTGTTTTCCTGGTAAGCTTTAAGTGAATTACTTATGCTTATTGGTCAAAGACCATGGCCAGGATCACTCCAAGGGATCTTTATATGGAGCATTCCTTGTATGGATACAAGCTAATGTGCAGTTTGTCCTTTTGGCAGAGATCTGGCACTCATTTTTTTTTTTTCCTTTTTCTTTTTTTCTTTTTTTTTCTTTCTGAATTAGAGACTGCAGTTTATAATTATTTTTGATTAACCTCCTTGTACTCTGCTTAAGACAAAATCATTCTCAGATCGTTTTAGGAATGTGCCTTCCTTGAATTTTGTTGGCTACTACTCATAGCAATAATGAAAAGCTGTGGCTGTACAATGTAACCTTTCATAGGCAAGACACTAAAAGTGCATGTGTGCTTTGTGAAGTACGAGATACTGGTGAAGCTTAGTAAATAACTAATGACATTAAGAGAACTCCATATACAAGTATTACCAACTAGGATTTGGCTTTGGTTTTTGATAGGAGGGGGAAGAGAGGAGACATGGGAGATTAAAAATGAACTGGATCCCTGTCATGTTCAAAGTATGTGGATGCACATAAATATTACACAAACTTACCATGTCGTTAAGAGACCATAAAGCTGTCCTCACCCTCATTTTTCTTCTGCACCAAATAACGACCCCTTTTTGCTCACCTTTCTTTAAAAACAGATGTGCAATTGCAGGAATAGGAAGAGGTAAGCTTGAATACCTTGAACTCCTGTCCTTTTAAACAATTGAATGCATATAGCCAAAAACTGGCATCAGCAAGCAAGGCAGCTGCAGCACGTTCCAAATATTGCTCTATTTAAAGCATCCCAAGGCTCACAAGAACAACTGCAGAAGCAAACCTTAAATCTTGTCAATAAAACCAGCAGAGGGAGGAATGGCAGAACCAGGTAAGATGCACAATTAAAGGTTAATGTGATTAATGTAACAGTATATTCTTAAAAATCATAACTCTGAGCAATGTAAAGTGGAAATGCTCAGTTATTTGTAAGGTTGTAAGTCTTGTTTGATATACCATATGCTACTTTCTAGTAAGAAAGTGGAAGAGTTTAAAAGCTAATTGCATTAGCAGCGGTGAATTTAAAGTAGCCTGGGTTCCTCCTGTATCTTTGAATTCTACCAGTTTTGTCATCTTTAGTCCTCTGTAGTAGCGATTTTAAGTTGTTGAACATAATTAAACTGAACCATGCAAAAGGAGTTATGTTTGCCAGTAATTTAAATGTACTGTGTAGCTGAAATCTGAGCGTAATGCTAGGTGAACTCACATTAGTTTAAATTTTAACCCCACAAAGCCCAAGCGACCGAGCAGAGTGAAGTTTTAATAATGTATTATTTGCTATAAGCACAAATCCACCGAAGATGAGAAAAGGCATTTTATAAAAATGCATTTTGTAGTCACTGTTGCTTTCTATTTGTTTCACCATGAGAGGTTTGGATCGTAAAAGAACTATAAGCTTAAATGTGGCGTCAGCTGTGCACACAACTATCCAGGCAGTACTCTTCCTTGTAAAAGGAATTTTTAGTTGAGGGGTTGCTCACACCTTCCTTCCCAAGTTTCTGCTGCCTAGCGTGGAGCTCAAGCTGCCATCACAGTGAGGGGGCAGTAGTCTGGCCATGTATCGCTTCCTGAGATGAAACACAAAGAAAACTTCAGCAAAATCCTGAGGCATTTTGGAGCAGGGAGCATAAGTCTGTGGGTTCGAGCTTGACAAGCTTGCACAGGGGAAAACTTCACCTCTTCACCTGCCAGGCCTGTACGTGTTTAAATCAAGTGGGAATTTTTTGCAAGTGTGTTGGGGTAATTCTTTTACCCGTCCTTGTCAGTACTGTTGGGCTCAGGCATTTCAGGGGTGAAGGCAGCCCAGTGAGACCACAGGCATTGATGTGCTCATGGCAGTTGGTTGACCAAGTACAGGCAGTAAAACCAAGCAAATTTATAGTTCTGGATAAAAGGTCTTAAAAAAAAAAAAAAGAATGAAAGGAAAAAAAAATATAGAGACTAGATAAAATTTCTCAGTATATTTAGGGAGTACCTAGCTTGGAAATCTCTGCTGCTGTGTCGTGTGGTTGAGGACTCCTCGGTGTCACTGCTCCTTGGGTATCCTGTGGTGGACAGCTCCAGGCTCAGTCTGTTTGACTGAGGAGCTCTCCTGTAGCAGAGCAAAAGTGCTGTGTTTGCCACTCTGATCAGCTCCTCTCTGTTTATTCTGAGATAAATTCATGTCTGAAGTTATTGTAATTACTGCAATGGGGAAAAAGAAAATAATTCTTAGAATGCCAACTTAGGTACAGGGGTCACAGTGAGATTCCTTTATTCATCCTTGCTGCCACCCAGAATTGTTCTTTTTGATTTCAGCGGGCTCTGGCTCAAACCTGGGAAGCTGGGCTTGGTTTCCTTCATCTGTTTGGAGGCAATGCTCGTGGCTGCTGCTCAGCAGCTCATATTTCCCTCGCTGTTCTGCTCCCATTTGCAGCCATAAGAACAGTGATTGTAATGACACCTCCCATTTTAGGATCTTGGCTGGTTCCCTGCAGGTTTCGGTAAAAGGGTAATTTCTTTCTTTCCAAAGCACAGCTCCTTAGGAGCGTCCTGCTCTGCTGCTGTCCCTCCACACCTCATCACCACCTCAGCCTGAGAACCGGGCTGTGCTGAGGCTCCTTCTGAATGCTGGTGTGCGCAGCCCTGCTCCGTGGCGAGGGTGGTACCTGATTGTCAGATTTATGCTTGGGATAATTTTCCCGTGAACCAAATATTGGAACCTTGCAGTTTGTCACCTTCTTCTGAGGCCTAGCAAATGGGTTACCTGCTGGGACATCCCCATGCCGTGTCCGTATGTCATGCTGCAGCCTCTCCTGCTCGTGGCATAACATGCAGTCTTCCTCGCAGTCACCTTACTCTAGCTCAGGGTATCTGTCCCGTGACATGCAGGAGACCACAGCAAATGATCTCACGCTCATTTCTGTTCTTAAACCATGAAACACAAGTACTCCCAATGGCTCCCGTGAAACCCTATCCCTCAGAGCCAGCTGCTCGCTGCCTCCTGACCAATGCTGGGCGCAGCATTCCTGCTGGCCCGTCAGCGACTGCTTGCTCCTCTCACCTTCCTGCATTCAAACCGCGTCTCATATAACACAACACCATGTTCAGCAGACACCTTGGCTAGCGAGCAGAGCTCTGTCAAAATACTTCCATGTACTCCAGTAGGATCCAGCCCTTTAGTGGTAATAGGACCTTTAGAAAAAGTTGCAAGGAAAGAGAAGTGATTCCCAGCAGAACTAGCTTTCCCTTACAAAGGGTCAAACAGTCTTTAAAGAAAACAGGTAAGGGATTCCCCCGTGGCAGGACACCTGATTTCAGAGCAGAGTTTTATTCTTGTGCTGCATGGTTGCTTGTGGGCTTTATATTTCAATGGCAGCACATGCAGATTATCTGTCTATGTGCTCTCTTTCCTTTCCGCAGATACACCACAGAATCTCATGGCATGTCGAAACTAAACTATCACGGCATGTCTAAACTATGCAAAGTGTTGTGAATAGTTTTAGATAATTTGTCAACCCCTTAAAACACCTGGAACTGCAGAAAGGTGTACGTTAACGTGCTGCAGTATGCTGGTAGCTAACACAACCCCAAAGGCTGATGTGCTGCTTTCTGACAACCTTCTGCTGGTTGCAGCAAACTGATGGAAGGGCCTGTGAACTTCTGGTGCTGTACAGACACCTGTTTGTTTAAAGGTCTCTTCCTGCTTTCTGCATGCTTCTCGCAGAACCACCACCAGCACTTGCCTCTGTGTCTCTGTTATTTATTAGCTTGTCCTGGTACTGCCGGACAGGACAGGCAGGACATCACGCCTTTGTGTCCGGCCCAACTCAGGCACACAGGTGGGACATCCACATT
Organism: Anas platyrhynchos; assembly: GCF_047663525.1. Taxonomy (NCBI): domain Eukaryota; kingdom Metazoa; phylum Chordata; class Aves; order Anseriformes; family Anatidae; genus Anas; species Anas platyrhynchos. The sequence continues at coordinate 1,274,820 of NC_092595.1, read as the reverse complement.
GGAAACTTGTGTTATTTTCTTCCTTTAATGTGGGTAAAACCCTTTCAGTGGATAATTGCATGAACCGTAACTACCACGTATCACTATAGTAAGAGGAGAGGAGAGGGCTAAGTCAGACACTGTGCACAAAAGGCACCGAGATGAGCTGTGAGCTCCTGAGGCACAGCGCCTGGCAAACATCCCTTGGATGCATCCCCTCTCTGTGGCCCCAGGCACACCAATCTTAAATCAAACGGGTGCAGTATTAACTAATCACTGCGTGTTTAATTTACTGTTGCCAACCTCATGAGACTTGCTTCTGGAAGGTGCTGTCAGGGTATTGAGCCTGAATCTGCCGGGGGAGCTGCCATCAGGGCAGTCCAGCCCAGATGTTCTCCTGGTGACCTGTGGAGCCCAAGGACAGAAGCATGTTTCTGTCTCCTCTCTGCACCCTGGTACTTTTGGAAGTGCTAAGCCTCTGGCCTATCTGATTGCAGAGCCCGGAGAGTGGAAATTTCTTGGGGCTTTGCTATGTATATGTAGCACGTGTGCCAAGGCAGGGTGACTCCGTGCCAAAAATAGCAGTCATAGATGTGGCCCAAGCTCACAGGTATCTTTTTTTGCTCTGTGATAATTACGGTTTTGTAATGTGACCTCTCTGAAAAAGATCCTCTATTGTCTTTCAGCCCCAGTCCCACTTTCCCGTCTCGTTGTCCCTATTCTCCTTGCAGTTGGCTGGATCGTGGGTTGTGCCCTGATGGTTTACATCGTCTTCTCCTGACAGAAGTAAGTGACCTGTATCATATCCACCCCTGCTTGCTTTGGTGTGCATTGCCATCTTTAAAATGTAGTTTTCTTTGTCTTACAGGACAGAAGAATTTCCAATGAAGTTGACTGGAAGAACCTGAAAGTACATTGGAATGCCGAATGACAAAAATATCTATAAAATGAATTATTTTTAATATCAACTCTAGATATGGTGTATACTTTTTATCTGCAACAAAGGTGTGAAATGCTATGTAGGAAGAATCATTAAACCAATTTCCTGATTTTCAAATGGTTTGTAATGGAGTGAGTGGTTTTTGGAGTCCAGTGGTAGGTCAGATACCTGCCTGGAAGTTAATCCAAATTAACTGCTGGTCTTTTCTGTATAAATGATATTCAGGGCCCTATCTTGTATTTTGTGGTGTGCCGGCAGCTCCCCTCTGCTGGCAGCAAACGGGATATAGGGGAACAGTGTTAGAAATCAGAATGAAACTAAGGAACTGCTCTGGAAAAAATGCAATGCAATAGGTGAAAATTAAATTTTGACACCTTTCGGGAACTGTTTTAAAGGACAAATACAGGGATTCAGAGGAGGGCAGCAACAGGGAACTGGGATTTATAACGTGTAACCAGGGACAAAATGAACACACTGAAGTGGTTCAGCCTAAACCAGAGAAAACTTAATAAAACATTATCTTCAAAACCTTAATAAAAAATGAAGGGAATAACCTTTTCTTGGTGACACACAGCAGGAATTAGTGGAGGACCAGCAGGTGAGATACAGTCTGTCTATATGGTAAAGACACAGACATGCTGGAAGTTTTTAAGCATAATAATCAATGTTGCTGATTACTGGAGGCCTTCAAAAACAGGTGGACAAACATCCTTCGGGCCTGCAGCAGGAGGACAGGCGGTGCTGCCCTGGTGCCTGAGGGTGACTATCTGCCATCAGGTGCACAACTCGCCACAGCTGTAAGTACTCCCAGGCAACCCGCAGGCTGTTTGCAGAGAAGAAGCAGAACTGCCTGGTGGTAGCAGCAGGCGAGTGCTGCTTTCAACATGAGGAAAAACATCATTTTAATGTTGGTTGCAGTGTTGGGAGAAGTCTGTAGCACAGCAGAGAGGTGAGCTGCAGACCATGCACACAAGGTATGTGATGAAAGCCAGCTGTGCTGTTGGGCTCCATGGTCAGTCTTGTTGCTCTAAAGTTCACGTGAACGTGTCGCACTTTAATGATCTCCACCTCACTGTGGACTAGCAGAAAGGACAGAAGCCTTCAGTCATACATTTCATGCTTTATTTTTTTATGTTTTTAAAGCCTCATAGATGTTTCCTGCATCACTAAGAGGAGGAAGAGACACGAGAGGACCTTTTCTTTAGTTTGATCCCAAGGTGGGCTGATTTTCTGAATTTCCCAGGTTTTGCGTTTTGGTGTCAGCACACTTCTGTGCAGTACCAAGGCAGTTCAGACTCTCACCTATCAAACTAGGGCAGCTGCTGGGAGGGTCGCAGGTCTTTAGGTGAGGGAGGCTGTACCATGCAAATGCTAGGAGGCGTTGCATGACATACCAACATGTAGTGCAGTCATCTGAAGGTATGATAGCATTGTCCTAATCAGCCTTGGTGCAATACGCAATGCCTTTCCTTAGAAAGTTGGCTTTACATAAAACATCAATGAATATCAAACTTAGAATAGCTGCTACTAGCTAAGGAACCTCAAACTGTTCAGAATCATGCAGGAGTTATCTTCTTGTGAGGCCTGAGGATGTGTTTTTAGTCTTATGGGGAAAATTTCATGGGATCTATTGTAATAAAACAAACATGTATGTCCTTCAAAAAGAAAACATCAGGCATGTTTTAAGGTTGGGAAGTCTGTTCTACAGCATAGTGTGCCTAGAATTGTAGGTCAGATTCAGAGTGGCATCCTGTTTATCTTGTGCAAGGGGGTTGTCTTTTTTTTTTATTATTATAATTGGAGTTAATTATATTTACCTGCTATGTAATGTGCCTCGAGACTGTCCAGTGACCTGTTTGTTTAAAATCAGAAGTGATCAGATAATCTCAACTACTGCATTTTCACAGCTCAGTTTTGAGCCCAAAGATTTTTATACTAAAATATTTCTGTTCTTTCTGTTCTGTCATGATTCTAACAAGATGTACATTTAAGGAAATGTGGAAAAAACCTTAATGACCCCTTGATGAGGTTGGGTAAGAAACTCCTGTGACTCTTGCTCAGGCGCTCTGAATTAATTCTGAGAAGAGGAGGAAGGCACATTAATCAGACATCCTGTCTCCATCTGTGGTCACTGTCTGTTATCCTTTAGGGAAGTGGGGGAAAAATAAATGTATTCGGCGTTGGTGCAACCATGAAAATTCCTTTGCAACTCCAGCAGCTATTAGCTGAAGCACTGATGTGTGACATTTAGTTTTGGGAATTGTAACGCCAAGCTACCTTGCCCCTTTGACATCAGCTCATTTCACAAGAAGTCTTCCTCAGCTGCCCTGAGGGGATGAACCGTGCGGTCTCCTGGGGAGCTACAGAGTCCATACCTCTGTGGCAGCTGCTTCTGTGTGACACCACCCGCTCTAAGCTCTCTAAGAGGCTAGTTTGAGCATACATTATCTCATTTTAGGGACTAATGCCTCATTTTCTAAGACTGAGACTGTCCAGTCTTGCTACTAGCTCTGACTGTCCAAACAACGGGGAGGCCCCTTGAAGACACAGAGAAGTTGGTGCACACGTAGGTTAATTTTATGGTGGTTTTGCCCAGAAAACCTTGTGCTGAGAAGTTAGGTGATGGCCATTACACCAAGTTCCAATCTCTTTTCTTGTGAGCTTGTTCTTCCCTTTGTGAGTGGACAAAGCAAGGAGCAAGGCTCTTAGAGCAGCTTGTCAGCTTGTGTATGGTCTGCACCATGCCAGCGGTGTGACAGAGCCGACAGCAGCTCTCCTGCAGCTGCCTCGTGGCTTTGATCCCAGCTCCAGCCTGCACAGCTGCACTGTGCCACTCGCCTGGCCCCAGCTGCCCGGCCACAGCCACTGCCAGGACAGGGACGTGCAAACCGCACCTCTTCCCGAGTCTGGAGCAGAATGAACACGTTTATGTACCAGGCACTGATGAACATACACAGTTCTGAAAGATCCAGATGTCCCAAGCAGCTTTTTCAGGTGTCTAACAACATCTGACATTAAATGTTTCAAATTAAAAAGTACAGATCTAAAACATAAATTTTTGCTTTACGTGATGTGTGAGAGCAGAAGGATCTCATTTGGAAAAGACAAATAAATACGTACTCTCTTCAGATCATTAGCTAGTTCCCAGTATCTGTGTTTGCTTTTATTATTATTTATTTTTATTATTCTATTTATTTTTTTTTTTGCCCTACAGACTAAGGCATAAGATGGTGAATTGAAATCACTGCTCAAAGGGCAAGGGTAGGGCAAAACAAAGATGTTTCTAGGGTGGCTCATGAGCTGTCTGCTGTTCAGTGGAAAGGAAGCTCCTGCCACTAGTGTAGACTAATAAAAAGAGGATTATTCTGAGCAAATATGCACCCTACACACTGCTTAAAGCGCGCTGACCACTATGCAAAGTGGCCTTTTGCATCTGTCTGCAGTACAACCCACTCATGCGCCTTTTCATTACGAAACAGGACAATGCACTGCTGAAACTTCCCACACTAGCAGGGGTGGATTGGGAAATAAGTTCTGCAGGTTTTTTTTTTTTCTTCCCATAAATCACAAGCATCCCCTTCCACTGAAGAGAAAAAAACAACAAAACAACACTATTATTATTTCTCAAGAAAACATACACTTTGGATTTCTACCAAAATTAAGGTAGTGCTGTTGTTGTGTGGCAATAGCTCCAGTGTCTCCACCACCGCACCAGTACATGGGATGTGTTGTTACGACACTGGGCAGGGCTTTGGTTATTGGTATAATGCCACTGAGGTCTGAAGAGCTGTTTGGCATCACCTGAGCTCCAGTTCCCTGTAAGCAGAGCTGATGGCTTTTTCCAACCCTCCCCCCTTTTCATGACTTCAGTGGCTCTTGGCAGCAGGTTGCCCTTGGCTTCAGCACGCAGCTTCAGCGAGCTTCCCTGGGCAGAGGAAGCGAAGCTGCTTGTTGGGGAATCACTGCGTCTGTGCTTCTTGGCTGAATTATTTAGTGATGGTTATGGGTTGTGTGTACCTGGTTCGTTAATGCGTTGGTAACGAGCTGACCGATGTCAGCGTTTGCATTGCATGGATTAGCTGAAGTTTCATCAGGCTGCTGCAGTGGGAGGTTACATTAACCAAAACAGTCCAAAGACATATTTATAACCAGAGAGACTAACTGTAAGCTTCTGCAGAAGCTGGCAACAATCCTACAAGTTCCTTGTTGTTTTTGAAGCCTTTGGGTGATGGTTTCCATGCCATATCTATAAATACTTCCCTGACATTAACATTCTATGAAGGAAGAGGCTCCCTGGCACTAATTAGTTTGCAAGCTGTGATGAAAGTTATGTTCTGGTTGTCACTGCTTGCTTAATGTCAGACAGCTTGCATCTAAATGATTAGTGCTACGTTTCTCTTATGAAGACCTGCATTTCACTTCTGCATGTGTGAGGAAATAACTGTCCCTAGGTAGAGTTTGGCTTCTAATACACGCCCGGTACATTTTATTTTCCTGTTAAATGCTGCTGTGTGGTTTTGCTGCACTTGGCTGCTGTGCCAGGTGACTTTAGGGTAAGAACTGGAGAAGTCTGGACTGAAGGGAGGTGGTGGGTGATGTGCCGAGCCCCAGGACTGGTGCCAGCAGGCGCTGAGGGCTGTACTGCAGAGGCACAATCGCTTTTGTTTTCCCCTGGTCCTGCAGTGTAGTTGTTTCCTGCCAGGGCTTGTTTCAGTACTCATAGCTCTCCGCACAGTTCTCGTTCAGCTGCTTTAGCCAGGAGTAGAGCCGAGCCTTCATTTATTTCCCCACCTATTCCAATGGGGGAACAAGGCGCCAGCAGCCGCACTCATTGCTGAAGGCCTGTGGCTACCACAGCTGTATAGAGGAAGGAAGGGGGGGTCTCAGGTGGTGTTTCTGGAAGTGATTTAGATCCATGGGCATGCACACATAGTGATGAAATGGGGGCTTTAGGGAAAATATCCTGTCACTCATGAGTGTAAAAGCTGGGTTGTTCAGAAGTAAAAAAAACTTCCCTGGGTACTATGCCTGCTGCTGAAAATTAAAAGAAGGAATCCCTATCTCCAGCAACAATAAATATGCTTTCCAGCTTTTTGTTTGTCCAGCAAGCAAATGAAAAATTAGCTAGTAAGTGTATCAGAAAAAACTTGCTGATCTACTACTGAACAGACATTAGAATTGATCTATTGGTAGTGATTTATTCATATTACTATAAAGAGATTTTTTTATTTGCTATTCTGCTCACTAATTAGTGTCTGTATTTATTTAGTTACATTTATTATTACTTATTCTGTATGTAATGATCCACTTATTTATTTAGTTACTTTCAGAATTTCTGTAGTACTGTACTTAGCTGTACAACGGGGCTAACAGTGCTCCCTGTTTCATAGCTTTGTGGGCCTGGGTTTGTAAAAGATTGAATTTCATTTGAACGCCATCAGGTTAATGTCTCTTGTAAGAGAAAGTTTATTGTGGTCGATTTTGGTGTGATTTCGTTGGCTACTACACAACCTATTAACATCTGGTTTTGAAACTAGAACAAAGTGACTTGAATTCTCCTTGTCAGTTTTTATAGATGTTGAGGGTGCAGTGCTCAGGGGCAGGTACAGAAGTTCATTTATAGGGACAATACGGCTTTTGTGTTTCTATACTTCCTATAAAGAACACGCATTGCATTTGGCTCATAATTTCAGTTTATTATCAAAATGTGTTTATCAGATGACAAACCCAAAAAGCTAAAAGGAACATAGGTTTTCAAATGTACCTATTGTAGCAGTCATCTGAGGTATCTGCTACTTATTTTTGGAAATCTGTTTGCTTTGGTATACAAAGCAGTAAGTTCCTTTGCAATCTGCATGAGGATGTCCAACACGTGTCACTGCAGATTTAAAGCCTGTTACCTTCTTATTTAAAGCTCCGTTCTTGAAAGCAGCTCTGCAGCTTTACTATGTGAGGACTGACATTGATCAGAACATATACAGATTATGTGCAGGATCAAAACCCTAAATACTGAGGAAGTCAGCCTGAAAACTGTACTTGATGGTACACTTGCTGGTGTACTCCATCGAAGAGCTCTGTTTTGTAGACTCTGTCCTGTTGCCTAACACCATGCTTTAATCAAATTTCCCAGTTCTATGCAGATGCTGATAAAATATATTACAATACTTCAAGTCAGAAGTGTAGCTCAGATTTAAATATAAAAACTATGGTTTGTACATTGCTAGAAACTTTTAAAAAGACCAACTTTAGAGAAAACAAGAAAAAGCTTAGAAAACCGTGAAAGGGTCTTAGTCGCAATCTTACAGATTACATGTTCAAAAATTAATAAATTACCTACAATTTCAGTTTGGCTGGAAAGTACTAAATAAACTGTTGTAAATAGTGAGTTCAAATAATACACACTGGCATAATTAGTGAGAAATTAATTCCAGCAGGTCTTTGGACTCCTCTTTTATAAATGGTTTCAAGTAGAAATGAAAGCATTTGGTAGAACAGATTTATCCTAACAGCAGAGGGTACAAAGTCTGACACAGGATACCAACTGTTGTCTCATTATCATGTTATGATGTCTAAAACCATGCGTTACTTAATATTTTCTTCCTCTGCTTGATTGCAACTATGCATTCACCAACCAGTGGGAGATGATGCCTCGTACTTTGACATTTCAAAAAAACCAATACAATCCAAAGTGCCAGCGACCCATGGGCAACAGGATTAACTATGAGTGAAATGTTACTGTACGCTGTCAAGTGATTTAGATTCTGCAGGGTTCAGTGATAGGAAAAGCAGCTGGTTAGCTAGAACAGCTAACTGCTGCATTGGTATTAGTCCTTCATTTGAGAAATAGATTGATTTGATATGTGATTGTTTATGTTTGCCTGTTTACTAAGAATTACAGTGACTTTTGTAGAAGGTATCCAACAATTTTCTTCCCTCCTCTCCTTCTAAAAAGTAGTTCAAAATTTCTCTTCTTCTGGAAAGCTTCTTGAGATGCAAGGCTCGCAGCTCCGTTACCAAACTCGGCATTTTTTAGTAGGGTCCATGTAGTTTTTCGTGGTACATGAAAAGGCTTCAGAAAACTCCTGAGAGTTTTGCAATGATCCTATGACCCTTTAAAACAAAACAATATATCTTGGCATTTTTAATTCCCTTCATTTAAAAGCAAAAGCAAAACAAACAAGCAAACCAAATATCCACATTTCATAACGTTTCTCCCCCATCACTTCAAAAAACTGTGGGAAATGCATGTATTTCTCAGCTCTGACTGTTGGTTCCCTTTCACCTAAAGTGGTGGCTGTGTCTTCTCCCTCCAGTCTTACATTCCCTTTTGCAATCCCCAGAAATATAGGACCAGACCTTCCTCATTATGGGCTCTACAAAGACTTCCATTTATTTCTATACCAACAGCTTTACCGCCTGTTGTTTGTTTTCACTGAGATTTTTTTCATAGCTATCTTTTGTTGATAAGTTTCCCGCTAATGGGAAAACAAGACCCCGAGGTGGAGGAATATGGTATAATTTTTTAGTGAATATTCATTTACATTTTTACACCAACCAGATTTTAACTAATATCGTATTGCTTCTCTGGGCGTTTTCACAAATGTTCCAGTGAACAAGTTTCCTGGAAAAAAACCTCATACAAACAGCAGATCTCAAGTGAGTATGAGGACGTAGCAGCTAAAGTGGTTTTGTATTTGTAATTGTGAACATGTGTGAATGTAACTGAGAGGAGCTGCTCGTTCCTTCAGGAATGGAAATATAGCATGCACATGTCTATGCTAGAAAACAACTTCAGCTGCAAATGTCAAACGTAAATACTGATGCACATTGATTGTGGACCAGGAATTATTTGAGGGACTGCTCCTGTGAGTAATTTTTGGTTGTTCTGTGAATAATCATAATGATTACACTCAACAGAAACAGCAAGTGTCCGGAGAAATTGAGGTGAAGTTCAGCAGGTGACATCTGCAACGATTTGACAGGCTCCACAAGATCAAAAGCGAAAATATTTCCCAGCTGGTCTCAGCAGCAGTGCAGGAGGTAACTTTCTATTTTTTCGCCATTTTTCTGGGCTATGTATTTAAGTGATTTAGTAGGGTTTCACTGTTTAGTGGCCAAGAACTGCTAGAGTGCGAGTTCACCAGAAACAGAACAAGAAGTATTTTGGGTCTATTTGCATATGTTACAAACAAAAAGTGTACTGAAATGCTTTCTACTTCAGATCTCTTAGGTAGGCCTCATCCTGAAAATTGCCTCATGTTCTATGTTAGTATAGTTCCTCATTAATATTTGTGTAATTGGATATAAATTTTATAGCCTTTCATCCTGATGTAAAACAGCACAAGCATGATGTAATGTGCCCAAAATATACACAAATACAATTATGTGAAGATGCTGAACTGGTAAACTTCAGGGGACTCGTGCTTCATAGAAATTAGGTATGGAAGGAAGAGGCAAAGTTCTGCAGAACTGTGGTAGAGCCTCATGAGTGCCGTAGCTGAACTCAGCGGCTTGTAGGACTTGTGCACAAACTGCCTCTAGGAGAGGTCTGCGTATGGTATAAAAACCACCCACAGTGAAATGCCAGTCAAGGAGCAACTGTAGGAACAGTCACTGCTTTCACCAAATATTTAAGCATGTGGGATAAGCGAGAGAGTTCTTTGGTGAAAAGCCATTGAAAGAAAGATGCTGGAATTAATGCTTTGAATTATATCATGCAAAATCAGTTATTGCGCATGGGAGTCCTGGAGGTGATTCAAAGCAAACAGCTATACCACTAAAGAACAGGTTGTTCTGACTTAAAATGAAAAGATCCTAGTCTGGTCCTAATAATTCACACCGAACAGCCAAGTTTACGGTATGTCCCTCTTGAATTCAAGCTCACCTATTCTTGGGAAGGATAACTGACAATATGAGGCAGAAAACACACATTTGCTTATTGTACCAACACATACGGGTTTGTAAGTAATCTTCCACCAAAACCTCACTTCTGTTACTCTCGCAAGAGAAAACAAGTGGTGATTTTGTGTAGCTTTCTATATGCCTAAATCAACCCTGGTAAATGAAACCTAGCATTTTGTGCTGGATTTTATAATTCAGTAGCTAAAAGCTGTGTTGCACCTAGGGAATTACACTGAGGATTGTTATACATGCTGACCTGAATTTGCCTGGGCTGTGCACGTCAGTTTTGATGGAGTTGACAGCATATTCTGGTCTGTATGTTCCACACCATACCTACACACGTAACAAAAAAAAAAAAGCATTTGTTAGCAATAAGATTGTCCAGGATGAGTCCTGCTGTCATTTCACTATGAAATACTTAATATCTTGAGATTAAATTTCATTTTAGAACATACCAAAAGTACTTTTTTTTAAAAAAAAGAAAAAAAAAAAAAAAAAGATACAGTAAGCATCAAACAAAGGCAGTATGAAATACCTGTGCAAAATTCAGAAAAAACAACTGCTGATGGTTCATGTCAAGACCAGGAAGAAGCTTCTCTTTCCCATTCTTTTTCACATAATTTTCATAGGCCTGTAAGATGAATCGTGTAGCAATGTTACAACTTCTAGTCCATACAGTCAAAATGGAATGATGACAAGGAGGAACATCATGGAGTCTTTGACATAATTTATCATCAACTACCTTGGCCATCCATCTTATCACATGCAACCTTTATCCCTGTGCTCCCATCACAGGGATCCCCAACCCAGTGTCTGGGCCAGGTGTCCCTGCCTGCCTCTGGCAAAAATTATCTCCAAGACAATGAAGATGTGATCAGAGCATTCATTCCCCCTCCTCTTACTCATCTTTCCCTCCTACCCTCGTTCTTTCTCTTATGAGTTATTCTTGTTCCTTTTCTTCTCCAATAAGTTAAAAAAGTGTGGTAAGATGCTTCAAAAGTGGAAACAAAACCAAAAAACTCTTGATTCTACAGAACATGTGTGCTGGTCACAGTTTACTTTCCTCTCAAATGTTTATCAAAAAAATGAATATCATCTTATTTTGCTAATTATAGGGTTAGAATCTGAAATAATACACCTACAGTAAGATAGGCTTTCCTGTATACAGTGCAGAGCTCCAGGATCCCATTTTGCTAGCATAAAACTGATTGTGCAGGGAGAAGATCAGTTTTATCAACTATTAAATCAATCGTATCAATTAATAATGCTATATTATAAAAAATATTTTTTTCATTTTTAGCTATTTTTGATTTTTTAATGGACTAGGAATAAATGTATTTTTTTTCTAACAAATGCAGAAGACTTTAAAACTTTCCATAGTAATAAAAGCAGCATTCATGTTTCTCATGAAGACCACATGTCAAACAGTAAATTGTTAGCATGTTGCTACTTATAGAAAGATGCTGGCAAACTGGAGAAATGTTCTGACTGAAGACTGTGCCAAACTACAGCAAGAGGAAAGCCAATTGCACAAGTGCAAATTGAAGAACGAGTGGTTAACAGGTCTAGTGACAAGGCTCCTGTAATTTTAGTCAATCATAAGCTGAACAAGAGCCAACGGTGCCATGATACTGCAAAAAAAGGCAAATGTCATACTGGGATGTATAAACAGGAATGTCTTATACAAGTCACATGAAGTAATCCTTCCCCTGTACTTGGCACTGGCCAGGTCTCAGCTGGAGCACTCTGTCCAGTTTTGGGCACTGCACTTAAACTAAGATGTGGACCAACTGGAGAGAGTCCAGAAGAAAGCAGCAAGAATGAGCAGAGGTCTAACAAACATGACCTATGAGGAAAGATTGAAAGAACGGGGTTTGTTTAGTCTAAAGAGGAGAAGTCTGGGCCTTCGAGTATGTAATAGCCTTCAAGTATGTCAAAGGTTGCAGGAAAGGAAGGAATCGATGGCTCTGTGTTCCCACTGTTGGAAATAGAGATGTGACAGCACTCACACTGCAGTATGGAGGTGGAGGAACCTCCCTTACTGCAGGTTTGGCTCTTGGAAATGTTGGTTGTGCCTGCTGGGAGGGGGGACTGGGGGAGCTCTCAAGGTTCCTTCTTGTCTTTTTTTCTACTATTTATATGATGTCATAATAAGTATGGTTAGCCAATTCTATTTTTTAAATACTTCTGACTTTTTACTTTTTCTCTGCCTACGCCCATTCCTTTCAGAAAGAGAATGGCCTTTCATGGGTCCGTACTGCTCTGCTTTTTTGTTTGATTTTTAATGCACAAATGTTCTGATAGTTCAAGATAAGACTGATGTAGTATGCCATACCGATGCCTCTTTTAGTCTTCCAAGTCATTCTTTAAACTCTCCTTTATGATTGTATTTATGTATTTACCCTCAAACGTTTGTATTTCTAGCGGTGTAAGTGTTGCTGATGGCCTTGTTTGCAGAAGCTGTGATGTGTGAGTTGGCTCATGCATCCCAGCAGGCACTGCATGAGGAATGATAGCAGTCTAGCTGTCAAGTGTGGAGTATTTTGCTACAGAACAAGGTGTTCAGGGAAGGAGTGGAAGGACCATGTTATGACGGCCTGCACTGTCAGATTTATAAGTAAAAAGAAAATGGCCAGTAAAGGAAAGGAAAACCAAAATGCTTACAAGTCCCCCATGGAAGGCTTAATGCAAGGAATCCAGATGTCGCTGACATCTTTGGATATCTGTTTAGGGGACACCAGTCGCTTGTATGAGATGACATTTTGAGCAAGGAGTAGTGTTACACATAGGCAGAGACTGTTTATGGACAGAGCTTAGGAGGAAATAATTCTAGCCCTCCTTTCTGGCATGAAAAGGCTGGTGAAGGCAGACAGAGCTGCTCAACATCATCAGTTTAGCTAGGTGATGGTCCAAGAGTGGCACTGATTCATTGAATGGTTTCATTCTACAAAGTCCCTATTCACAGAAGAAAAAAAAGTTGAAAAAGATGCAGAGTGTGCTAGCAGTAAATAATATCTATCCTGAAACAATTAATAGGATGAAATACAACAGCTTGGTCCTATTCCTAACACAAAAAAAATGTTTCTTCTTCAAAGACTCTGAAATTCATTTTCTTAATGAATGATGGTTTTAGCTAAAATAGAAAAATGGATGCTTCTTACCCTATATGCTTGTCTAACTCCTCCGTTATCAGCAATGTTTTCTCCTAGGGTGTTGATTCCACTCAGCTGTAAAACAAAAAAAAAGAAATACAGTTTTCTGAAAGAAGAACTTATTCAGGGCCTCTAATGTCAAACTTTGTGCTTTATTCACTTTTAGAGGGGAGACTTCCCTTAAAATGTGAAGTTTTAGCAGAAGATTATGACAGTGTCTCTGAAAGTTATCTGCCTCCCTTGTCTCAAAATCCTTGCAGATACTCTTGTTTTCCCTAATCCTTTTCTTCCCCATCCAGGTAGCTTTCTAGTATCTCATATCTCTGTTACTCAGATTTTCTGATGCTTAGTCATTTGTTCATTCATTTTTCCTTTTTTCCCCATGTCTTTAACCATCATCTTATCACAGTTCCAGTTAGAAATGGGCAGAATCTGTCCGTAAATTAAATCTGAAGTCCAGATAGTTGAAATTATCAGTTAATATCAGTTAACAGACCTCAGCACATCTGCTAGGGAGTTGTTAAGTATTTTCCAGTATATTAGGCCAGTTAAGTAGCTCTTTGGTAGCAAGATGCATAGAAGATAACTATTTAGCTAATACTGTACTTGTAAAGCAGTGAAGTATCACTAAAGATGATGAATCTTTGGTAATAGAGAAACAGTAATTTTATTTTTAAGCAATTATACTTTTGACCTTTACCCTGGACCTTTGGCTACAATATTCAAAGCCGCAAAACTTAGCATCATCATTAGATTGAATATGATATGTGAAAAATGGCAGACAAATTTGCCAAAAAAATCTCTTTTATTTTTAATGGCTTCTCTGTCAGTCCCAGCAGTTTTAAAAAGAGATTTAGGAGATCCTCAGGGCAAGAACATTTTTCTTTTCCCTATTCTATATGAGGAATATATTGTCAGCCTCTAAGAAGACCACACAGTGGTAGTCAGAGAAGTACCTTCTTGTAAGCATTTTCTCAGTGGCCACCTAACTGTAGGAGGTCCCAGCCAAGAACTTTGTTCCTTACAGAAATAGGTGGTGGCACTGTGCAGTGCCCTGCACGGTTATCCAGTGAAGTCCAGAACAAACAAGGTGGGCGCTGAAGGTAACTGCTCTGCCACCATGCAATGCCAGTGAGCTGGGCTGCTTCCCTTCCTTACTGTGCCATGGTGACCCAGCAGCTGCCCAGGGACTTCCCTCTGGAAGGTGCAGGAGCATGAACTGAAAACTGTCCTGGCACACTGTGTGCCTCTGCCGACAGAATAAAGGCACCTCACCCAAAAATGATGGTTGAAATCTGCTGTCTGTGGCTTTGAAGAACACGCAGTGCCAACCTGCATCACTTACAGCCCTGTGGCACTACTGTGGGGGCACCGTGAGGATAATTAAGCTGTTTCTATATTATTTAAACTGGCTTGCATGTTAGAGGTAATGTGGGTGTGTTAGCAGAGCATTTGGTCATCCTCAAAATGACATGGTAAGGTATGAAGTGCTGTGCTATGGAGACAGAGCTGGCTCTTGCCTGTGGTGGCTTTGCAGCTTGCTTTCAGTAGGAACAGGACCGGTTTCCTGTTCGGCAAGAGGAATTCCCAAACAGCTCTTACCTGTTCCTTTGAGTTAATGTTCATCTTGCTGGGACACAAAACAGACCCGATCCTGCGAACTGTGCTCATGAAATTAGGGCTTCCAGACACAGCCATTACACTCTATGCCGAAAACACCTAATAGTTTTAACCCTGCAGAATGCTATAAATGCAGTTACATTCAGATTGGCTGCCTCTCCTAAGTCTGCATTTCATCTTTTCCTCGTAGTCCTACTGTACTCTGGTTCTCCTCAGGCCTTATTGCTTTGTAGTCTGCATGTTTATTTTCAGGAAAGAGCAAGAAAATTGTGAGAGAAAGAAAGCAGCAGGGAGGATCTGTTTTTATGGGAGTATACATTATTTGCACACCAAGCTTTAAAGAAATGAGGATCAAACTTGTAAGGTATTTTTTGTTTGTTTGTTTGCCCTTGTAAAGAATAGCCTTTGAGGGTCTACAAAGGCTTCTAGGGTAACTATTCCTAGGACTGACAGAACATAAATCCTGCCTCTTTCAGCACAACTGGTGTACGCGTGGAGTTTTACCATTATCTTTAACAGTCTCTTACTGTTTTCCCTCTTTTCTTTTTGAGGTGTAGGGGGTGACACTGTTGGCCATATGCCAAGAGACTATTTATGTGGAAAAGGGTTTGCACATGTAGGACCGAAGATTTTGTGTTCCCTCATTACAAACAACATTGGTAGTTACAAATCAATGCAACGTACCTGCTGTCCCCCTGCTAGGTCCCATGAGAAGTTTCCATACTGGTACACCATACACTGGGACAGCTCCTTAAAATTGCGTGCTGATTCTTCAGTCCACCAGTCTACGAG
Organism: Anas platyrhynchos; assembly: GCF_047663525.1. NCBI lineage: Eukaryota > Metazoa > Chordata > Aves > Anseriformes > Anatidae > Anas > Anas platyrhynchos. The sequence continues at coordinate 1,259,436 of NC_092595.1, read as the reverse complement.
GTCTCCATTCTCATTAAAATTTCTGCCTGTAACAATGTTTTAGCAGAATTAGCAGGAAAAGAGGTTTTTTGATGCACTAAGATGGGTAGTAAATAATTACAATCACACGTGCAATAAATAAATTTCTGTAATGAAGAAGTCATACAGATGATGCTCTTAATTTTCCTTTTTTTTCTAAACCAACTATATTTCAGCTAAAGAATAAAACAAACTAATCCAGACTGAATTAGAAGGTTGGATTAAGGCTCTCTGAGGAAGTCTGGCATAGTTCTGACCTGTGATTGATGCTGGATTGATCCTGTGTGTAAAGCTTTCCACATACTCTAAGTTTTGTAACTAGAAGCTCAGTAACTTACCATTGTCATCAAAACCATGCGTGATTTCGTGACCGATGACCATGCCTATGCCACCGTAATTCAGAGATTTGGGCTGAGATGCACTGAAGAAAGGGGGCTGTAAAATGCCAGCAGGAAAGACTGCAAAAAAAGCCAACATGATTAAGGTACTGCCTCATTATGCCATGTGTACGGTGTGAACAGGCCATTTTAGCAGGCTGCAAACAAAGTCACGCTGTTCCCTCAGGTTTACCAGCAAAAGTAATTTTATTTACATGTGGTAATGGCTGTAGGGAAGTAGAAACAGATCAGCGGGACCATTCCCCTTCCTCCCCAAGCTTAGGGTAAAGCAAAACTGGTCTTTAAACACTTGCATATTCATGATCAGATTTACTTTAAGCATTTGTCATGGTTTTTCTTTGCAAAGGAGCAGCTGTACTTTTCCAGCTTACAGCATTTAGCACTCTCAGACTCTTGTAGCATTATTAAATAGACCTTGCAACATCATGAAAGATGGGTGGGTGTTCCCCTAGAATGAATAAATTATTCGATCATAGCCCCCACCAGAAATCAATCTCAGAGGAATTTGTTCTTCCTTTGAAAATATCAGTAACTCCCACTAGAATAATAATAATAAAAGGCCATGAGAGCAGTGAAAGAACTGGAACAAGGAGCTTCTTTTCACCCACTTCTAAGTTTATTTTTTTACACTTTTAAGAAATAGCTTAGTAAAAATAAATAATCTTGCAATTGTGGTATTTTTGAAAATGAACACTTGTTCTTGTGTTTCAGTGTAAATCCCAGTACAGTTCTAGGGATTTCTTACAAGAGGAGAAAGAACCATGAGAAAATTGAAAAATAATGGGTTAGAAAAGAAACCATTTCTTCTGCCCTGTGTAAGCTGCTGCCTGCTGTCAAGGTAATTCTGTTGTTGTTACTTTGGCATGTAATTAAAGAGCTGAATGTTTCAATGTTTGTTAGTATCAGAAAATGCTGGTAGTAAAGACAAGAGTGTAAATGCTACACTGTGTGATGGGCCGTTTTATTGGCTGGTAAAACAGCAATATCTGGAGTACAGCATCAGCAGGCTAGTCTTTTTTTTTTTTTTGAAGATTACTGCTAGCAATACATTTCCTCAGAATGATAGGCATCGGTCCTGCTGGCTTGAAACACAGCTGTAACTCCTCTGGAGCTCAGTGTGTCCTTCAGTTGAAAACCCATGGATATCTTCCCTTCCTGGAGGCAGGCAGTTCCCCAGGACTTTGAGTTCAGAATAATTAACACCCTGTCACCTCATCTAGTTTTAGAATAAAATGTCAGAATTTAAAGATTTTTTTTTCATTTCATCCTTCTGAAAACAAGTTATTCCCCAACTTCTGCTACATAACACAGTGGATAGCTCTTCTTCCTCTAGCGGGATACATTTCAAGCTGATGGAACAGCAGGAATCAGCCATAAAATGCATAAAACTCCTTCCTAGAGGTTATTTTTTAAAGAATAGAATTGCTAATCTAATTTGGACATCACTCTAAAGATCAGACTACTTTAATTATCCACACATGCCATAGCTGAAAGATGAAGTAAGAATTTATGGCTCAGATTAACAGCCATCACCTTCAGTCTTCCAAACCAGGATTTGTTTTCTACAAATTATTGAGCAAAACAATTTCTAACAAGGCCTTCTGAGCAGATTTTTCTGCTTAATATCCAGTAATACGTTCAAAATGCTCACTTAGCTTTACCACCTACCAAAATGACTGTACTGTCTTGCCGTCCTTAGTACTGGTAGGGAGCTCTTCTGTGCTGTGATTCGTAACTAGATCTTTAACTGCTATGGATAAGGCAGCTGGTGAGAGATTTTCTGAGGAAAGTTTGTCTTTTGGGAAGTGCTGATTTCATTAAGCCTCAAATGTTTTGTTCCAGCAGCCACAATTAGTTTTACTTGGAGAAAGTGGTGACAGTCCTGTAGGATTGCCGTGTGCCTGGGATGTAAGGCAGCTCTGAACAAGGAGCGTATATTCCAGGAGTAAGCTGCTGGATCTGTGCTCAGGACAGCTCACGTGAGGCTGCATTCCTGGAGTCTCTTCCTAGCAGTGGATCTGACAGCTGTATATGGGAAAGTGCAGGAGATAAGGACACAGAAGCTGAGAATAAGCTGTTTTCTGTACTAACGCTTTCCTGTCTGAATCTCAAGCTTCTGTCCTTGTTCTGCACGTGATTCAAAACATGAGGAGGTGAAAAACTCTATGGCCACTGATCTCAAGCAATGAAACCTCTGAGCTTGCTCTACTGAGATCCTTCTACAGCCCCCATTTCATTTACAACTTTTAAAATACATGCAAATATATGTATATATGTAATTTAGCCATTAAAAATATATCCAGGTAGTAAGCTCGTAAACCTTACCTATCTGATTCCTACTTGCAGAATAAAAGGCATTGACAACAGCAGCTCCACTTATCCACCTAGGAACAAGAGAAGAATAAAGGTTAGAATTTCAGTTCTCAGTGGCAGAGACAGTGATTATAGGTACAAACCTAGAAATGGAAATCACAGGATCTCAGCATACACGAGGTTTGAAGGCAGTTTTGGAGACTGATGAATCCAGTGCCTTGCTTACAGCCTGGTCAACTAGAGAAAGTTGCTCAGGATGAGCATAGAACCATAGAATGGTTTGGGCTGGGAGGGACCTTAAAGCCCATCTAATTCTGTCCCCTGCCGTGGGCAGGGACCTCTCCCACCAGACCAGGTTGCTCAAAGTCCTGTCCAGCCTGGCGTTGAACACCCTCAGGGATGGGGCAGCCCCAGCTTCTCTGGGCAGACTGTGCCAGTGCCTTACCACCCTTATTGTTAGAAAAAAAAAAAAAAAGTTTTTTCTTAGATATAAGTGGAATTTGTTGTGTAGCAGTTTGTATTCATTGTCTTTTGTTCTGTCACCAAACACCAGTGAGGAGCCAGCTCCATCTGCTTTACTCCTGCACATCAGGTATCTCCTGTCACCCTGCTGCCATTTCTCCTTGCAGCTAAACAATCCCAGTGCTCTCAGCCTCTCATCATATTTGAGATGCTCCAATCCCTTAACCATTTTTGTAGTCCTTCCCTTAGTTATCCAAACTGCTTAATGATGATACTTGGTTTGTGTTTTCATTTCTGCTCTTTCTGCAGGACTGTACAGGCAAACTTTTCCATGAAAAAACAAACAAACAAACACAAATGCAAGCAAACAAAAAACTATCAAACAAACAAAAAAAACAACACTAAAACATAGAAAAGAAGGTCATAATAATATCTAAGCACTTGGGGACGATGTAATTTTTTTTTAAAGACAATTTACTTAACAGGATTTTTGCATTGCTTATCATCGTCATATATCCAGATATATCAAGTACCAGATTAGAAACTATTGCAGTTTTCACTTTATCACACTTCCTTGAGGAATGAAGTCACATGCAAAATCATCATGGGATCTGTGGCAAGGCTTAATTCACAGTCTGATAGGTTAACTTCAGTAATAACTCCTTTCCTTGCTCTTAGCCTTTTGGTCCATCTCAAAACACAGGAAACAATGGAAGTACAAGCATGGTTTGATTTACAGAGCCAAGGAGCAAAACCAAGAAATACACAGGCTGATGGTTTTTGAATTCTTCTTAGGAGATGAAAATTCTTCTTAGAGAGAGAAAATTCTTCTTTTCTCTCGTTTCATATGTTCTTACTGCTCGTTGCACATGTATTAGCATGTGCAGCTGTATGTGCTTTACCTGGTTCTATGGGCTTGAGTTGTGTCTCATATTAGCACGGTTATGGGAGGTAGTCTTTGATCTGGGAACTGATAGGACTAGAAAAGTAAAACTGAAGTCTTGCATCTCTGGCTCTGATTGAGAGCTGAGGGCTGTAGTGGCTTATAGGCTATGAGTTCTTAGGATGATTTGTAATAAACGAGTTTTTCCTTTACATTAGCAGTTAAGCCTGACCCTGACAGTTTTATTATACTTAATAAATAGTACCTGACAGTACACTGAAAGTTTTTCATAGGAGACTTTGGACTAAGAGAGTGAAGTTGTAAATGATTTATTTGGTAACTGTATTGCACAACCAGTCAAAAGCTATGAACTGTATCCCAACAGTGGCTATTACTCAATGAACTGAAAATTAACTTGCAGAATAAATGATACCTATCAGGAGATGATCACATGATCACTCGTGGCTGATATTAAAAACCTCAGCTATAAGGTTGATGATCACTTCCAGGCTCACTTTAGGTAATTTTTGAATGCAATTAGGTTTGGTAATTATGGTAGTTACTCTTAACTAATATACTCTTACGGGAACAAAACAGGAGTTGTGCTAAATTAAGGAGAAGTAATTCAACAAGCAAAGTTCAAACAAAGTTTGAAGTTAAAATAAAAAAAAGTGAGATAGCTGTTAGGTAGAACATACGTTTACAGTTAATAACATGTAAATATTGAAGAGAAAAAGCAATATTTGGTACTATTTATTTAAATAATGATTATATTTCTGAAAAACCTCTGACAGAGTATTTGGAAATTTCATAACACCCATTCATAATAGGTGTGAAGTATACGTCATCTTCTGAAAATGTAAAAGTTTGAAGATGTGAGATGATTTGTTTTGTTTTTCTTAAAAAAAAAAATGTGGAACAGCACTGTGAAAATGATAAAATAATTAAAAATAGAAAGACAATCATATAATAATTCAGCTAAGTACCTTTAGAAGTCATATGGTCTCATGTGAAGGTAATTAGATCAGGTTGCTTATAGGCTTGTCCATTCAGGACTGGAGTATATCCAAGGACGGAGACCAAACAGTCTCTCTGGGTCTTAAGGTGAAAAGTTTTTCCTAATATCTAGTCAATATTTTTCATATTCTAATTTGTGTCTGTTCTCACTCATCCTATCACTGTGCATCTCCAAGATGCATCAGGCTTCTCTGTATCACTTCCAGTTAGGCAGTTGAAGACAGCAGTAAAACCCCTCCTTTGTCTTCTCAAGACTGAACAAAAACAGTTCTCTTATCCTCTCCTCTACACAAATCCATCTCTGCAGCCCATATTCAAATGAACAGTCCTGCAAAGTTCGCATAGCCTATGGTGACCACAGTCTTTTTTCTGATTTAGCTTAATTAATTTTTAAATGGGTCAGAGCTGAGGCAGGAGGAGTAGCCAGCACAGCTAGGGAATGTTCTGTGTCAGTCTTTTAGTACATCTACATCAGTATTTTAATTCAGAGCATGAGAACATCTCTGAAGTAAATTCCTGCTCATCTTCGTTTAATCATGCCTTGTTTGGCATTGCACAGCAGTCTCTGAGCAACAGAAATAAAACACATGGGGATGAAATTCATCTTTCAGATGAACTTAATTGAAAAGCTGCTCTCCAGGAGTCCACTTAATCCGCTCCAGGAGCTGAGAGACCAGAGTAGACCTACTCCAGAATACCTAACCTTCCACACCATCCCCCAAGTTTCATCGCCCTTCTCGATAATGTAGGTTCAGCCTTTGAGAAGATAGCAGTGCCCTCCTACTGCCTCTCTCAATGGGGGAAAATTTGCAGGAAGGTCAATAAAGCATTGATGATTACCCTCCAACCAAGTACTTCCTCCTGCGGAGATTGGGTGAAAACCTATATATGGTATTTTGAAGTACTTACTCCTCTTTGTCCACCTTTTCTCTGAGCTTTTTCAGTCTTTTCTTCTGGGTAAATACTAAATTTTGAATAATGTTTTCAAAGTATTCTTCTTCTTTGAAGTTCAACTAAAAAGAAAGAGGAGAAAATACTTAGTGGCCGTGTTACTGATTTGCAGTTAAAGACAGATAGAGCTGGAAAATCTAGTCTTCAGTGTTATAATCTAAGCAATGCATTTCTAAGAGTATTTTTTATCTAGGGTTCAAGTATGGTTCGCAGTTCTCTGCTACATCACTGAGTTGATACTGTAGCCGGATATATGTCAGTGGCTGTATAATCTTTACCAGAGATCTTTATTCCCTCTTTATATGTTTCAAACTAAATTGAGCATTTGTTGGTTTTGACCCTAATTTCTGGGAGTCGCCTGCTTGAAACCAGTATCTGCCAGCCTAGTAAGCTGCAATTCTTCCTTGGAAAGAATGCATAAACAAGGTTTAAACTGTGTTTTAAAACCATACTCTAATTATTTTTCAAAATTAAAATTTCACCTTCTAAGGTAAATTCTGTGTGAACATACAGAATCACAGAATTTCTAGGTTGGAAGAGACCTCAGGATCATCGAGTCCAACCTCTGATCTAACGCTAACAGTCCCCACTAAACCATATCCCTAAGCATACATGGATGTTGATATGCTAATGGAGTTATTCTTAAAATGAACCTGCATCATAAAAGAATACCGAGGACACGTTTGCAGTGAGAAAGCTCAGATGCAGTTTAAATTATACAGGTTGTCCACATGGTACTTCAGGGACTGATTCCCATTCATGGCTAGGCAGGTGCAGTTACTAAGTTAAGTGTACCTGCATCCACGTCAACCAGTGTTAAGTCAATCTGTGGCAGATTTCAATATACTTGAGTGAACACCATTGTCTCTATATTTTATTCTAGCATAATTCCTCTAGAATGTATACGTTCCCTTGAAATACCATCAAGTACACATTGCCATCGGTTCTGGATCAGCTGCACCACACTGAACTTTAATACATTCTTACTTACTCCTGTGCAACTCAAGACAAGATTGAGTTATTCTGTGCAGATGCGTATGATTTGGCTTGGCTAAGAAGACAAAACCACAATTTCTCTCTTAAGACCTTTTTCTAATTATGCTGCCTATTGTGGATACTTACCTCCTGGTACTCACTATTCAGCTTATTGTCATCAGTCATGATCTCATCTGGATAACCGATCCTCTCTCTAATTGCTGTTGCCTAGGGAAAAGATAATTTGATATCCTTAGCCATCAATCATGAATTAGGTAATAAGTGTAGTATGGAAGCAACTGCAGAAAACCCAGAACTTCAATTATATAGTTTTTGTACATTTCTTTAATCACTGAAATCACAGTGAGGTTTATGGTTAATTATAAGCATGGAAAATTCCAGAAAATGTATTGCTCCTTCTTTTATAAGTAAACCTAGAGAAGTGTGCACAAGACAAGCAAACATACTCCAGCTATGTTTTTGAGCTGAAAATCTGGTTTAAAAAATAGTAGATAACCCAAAATATTTGTCATACTTTACAATGTTAAAATTGAAATGAAGTTCATGACTGGAAGTTTTTTAACTTCAGTATGTTATAGGAAATCACATTTACAAATTTTCAGAACCTCAGCTTCAGTCTGTATCCAAATTTCTTAACTAGCTCCCACATCTACATTGGAGTGTAATGTTTTATTAAATGTTCCCAAATTTTGGCAATTATAACTCTTGAACAAAGTCTTTTAACTTGAACTTTACTCGGTTTCACTTGATAGTTAAATATTGATTTACATGTATATTTGATGACAATGCCAGATCAATTAAAAAAAAAAAAAAAAAAAAAGAAAAAAGAAATGATTATAGTAGCTACTACTACCTTTAAAAGAGAACTCACTGAAGGTGTCCAGTCTATGATTTGACTTTTTGTTCTTATACTATTGCACATTTAAGATTTAACTTACTTTTTGCTCTGCTTTCTTCTTGGTTTCTAGATCCATCCATGTGATTTCATCTAAGGTTTTTATAAAAACATCACGTATATCTGCAATCATTTCCTCAACCTTGGAAGAAAACATTAGTCTGTTACATAGCCACATAAAATGATCACGTTATTTTTCCACAGTGGTAGTTTGTTTATTACAGTCTTGTTTTTCCTGCAGTAGCTGCTGAAGTGTGTGGACCACACTCAAAATCTGGAGGTCAAGTTAAGGCGTACTTTTGGCCTGTCCTATGGGAGGAAAGGGAATGGGCATGAGCTCACAAAACAATACAAATTATTTGGGTAACTAAAAATCTGTCAGATATCCATCTGTGGGATGTTATGCATCTGATGAAATTATTTTATACGTGTCTACCACAAGAAATGGTGTATCTTAAGCTTGGATTACAGTAGGAGTGATAGGAAGGAACTAAGGCTTTTCAGGTTAATTTTCAGCAATGTTCTCTGTGACCAAAAGCAAACAGAAATAACCGATACGCGATTATCCCTGTGCCTCGTGTTGGCAGGACGTGAACTAGCATCAGTCCCAAAGACAAGCAGGGACTGTTGGTTCTAGGATGGCACATGGGTTAAGTTTGCGGAAAGCCTTACCACATGTTTACTGTCTCCAGCAAATGCTTCCTCTACGTATAACCGTCCCACTGCATTTTCCATGTTGCCGTTGACATAGTTTGCACAGCGCCGCCAAACAGCAGTTTCTGATGTTGTGCCATAAAGTGCCTGCCAAACACAAACACCAGATAAAACAGTGACATCTGGGCCTGCATAGGACAGAGAACAGTGACTGACTGGTGGATGTGCGTTTCAGAGGAGCCTAAATCAATGTATTTAATTCATGTTTGTATTTACCACAGTTAAGTGGACTCACTCTGTAAAAGGAACATCCTTCACAGTCTGAGGAAATATAAAAGTCATTAGCAATATTCTTTATCCTTTCAATGTATAAAAGGTAGAGAGAAGACACTACTCTAAAAGCCAAGAATAGGAGAGGTCCAACTACAACACTATAGGGAACACAGTCTTTCCTCTTTAAATAAATCTTGGAAGAAAAGAAAGATACTGATGTGATACTTGGGCAGGAGTAATAGTATCCTGAGGATAAGTATTAAACTAGTGCCATGGTACTGCTCTGCATGCTTTCCATGGAGCTTACGGAGGGTAGGTCTGCTAGAAGGGCCCAATTCTGAACAAATGTTAAAGGACAGACTGATAATTTGGCCTTGGGATGGAGAACAAAGCAAGTCATTTAGAGTGACAGCATAGCCCCTCAGTAACACAGGTAGGCCCTTCTAAATGTGCAGTCTAGTAATCTCTTGAGATCTTTTTGCTGATTTTTTAAGGAAGTGGCTGCAGATCCATTGATTGTTCTGCTAGGACACTGGCACTTTCTGTAGGACATTTTAAGTGCTCTGTATTTAAAACAAATGGAATTTTGAATTAGTAAGTGACCAATTAGCCACACAATGCAGAGAAAAATAGTATGGGAGATTTAGGGAATGACAGAACAGTCCTAACATTTATATCTGAAAGCAAACTTAACAAGACAAATGCTAGTTTATTTTCACTATGTTTAGCTGTGAAGTTAAACATAGTGAATACGTTTAACAGCTATATTATATCATGTATTATTAATTCATTAGTAGAAAAGTTTACATTTTTGTATATAGACAACGGCAAAGCCCCTTTCTATTGTTTCAAACTTAGACATTTTTCTAAATAAAGCTTCCTCAGTGAAGTGCTAAGATGTAGTGCTGGATGTTTATAGAGTTCAAAAAGTAGTATTCCTTGATGATGCAGACTAAGCAACTACGAAGCTTCATATTATAATGATTTTAAAGAGCAGTAACAAAAGAAATAAATGATGAATAGACTACTGTGTTCAGATATATAAAACTGAACAAACTAAATGTCCATTGACTGCCTCCAGTAATTATTCCTTTTTTTCCCCCTTTTTTTTGGTAACAAGCAGAATCTCCTTAAAATGCTGCATATGTGTGTGAAAGTGTTTCCTTTCTCACTAACAGATAAAACAAAATGGCCTTAATCTTTCTTAATGGAGCTCAGCAAACTTTCAAAGCAGAAAGTTCAACTGGGGAAACAGAGAAGATTTCTATTTCCAATCTGTGGGATTGCTCAGCGTTTCCTTAAAAGCACTAAAATATCTGCAAGATCAAATGACTGAAAACAAGACTGGGCTCACATTGTTTGGCTGAATCTATTACATTAAATGCTGAAGAGTTTCTAACAAGTCGATGAAAACTGTAGAGCAATTGTTTGCAAATGAATATGACTGTTACCAAAATGACCATATCATAAAGGGATTAATTTAGATTTGGAAATAACAGAGACCAAGTACCAGAACAGTGCTTTTCAGACCCACTTCAGCTATTGAGCATATGTCATATAAATGATGCATACACTCCAGCAGGAGCTTCAGCAAACAAATTTGGCTTTTGTGCACAAAATTCAAAATACATTAATTTTTTATACAGGAAGGACATAAAAAGAGAGATGAATTTCTGCACCTTACGGAAAGCATTCCTTGTGTCTTTGTAGTTACGGCTTAGGCTGTTTACCAGATCCATTACAAATCGCCAGGCCATGTAATTTTGAAGTTCTCTGTGTAATAAAACAATAATAATAAGCTGGTAATGTTTTTAGGCTTCTGAGATTTACTGTAAATAAAATGCAGATTACAAAAATACCTAACATACCTACCTTGGAGTATACTTATTAAGAATAGACTTCAGCTTGGTAAGGTATTCTGGATCATAAACAACCACATCTTCTGTATTCTCAACTTTAATTTGTACAGTTGACATTATATTATTTATGAATTTTGACCAGTTGAATACCTGGAAAAGGAATATGCATTATTATATGGTTAAATCCTGAAAAAAGAATATTTAGCTATTTTAAAAAATATGTTTGTACAACACAAATGCTCTGAGTTTAGTTCTCCTAATAGCTTCACCACTTGTAAATGGTGTATAATAGTAACTGATCTGAGATAATTTATATCCACTGTGCTCTAAAATCCCATTAATATATGGTGGTATTTAGCAGAAAGAGTCCAGATACAGTTTTGTTTTCAGTCTTACACAATTAAAAATGTTATGGCACTTTCCATTTAGCCTGGAAAAGCAGATTTTTTTTAAAGTAAAATTTCAATTGCCTTCTTGCTATATTTGGCTATGAACTCCTAAATCAAACCATGACTAAAATCTTTATTTTTCAATATGGTACGGGCACTAAGAAATTCATGGTATACATGACAATACATTCTCAAGCATATGGTAAGGGCTTTCTCTGAAGTACACTGAAGTCCATAAAATGATTTATTTTAATAGGCTTTAAAACAGACCCATTAAACACCCAGTCTGTAACAAATTTTCCTCTGTATGCTGTAGTACAAGATACTGAAAAATGAAATGGATTTGATAGCAGATCTGTTAGCATCTGATAGCAGCGTGCTGTGGCAGACAAATCTACTTGTCTTCATTTGCATGGTACTGCTTGAGACAGATCCCTCAGGCTGCGGTCCTTTGGGCAGTATGGTGTTATATGGTTCTTTATGGTTTCCCTATTTGATATGGTTATATGGCGTTATGGTTCTTTTGACAGGAAAGCTTTACTGGAAGAGATAACGTCTTTTATCAGACAAACTCTGTAGCTGAGGAAAGTAGATAAGCTTTCAGGAATAGATCTCTTCAGGTTTGAAAGAGAAGCAGCAAACTTCCAGCTAATTTTAGGAATAATTGCTGTACTATCCTTAGACCATTACAACAACACGACCAACTCCCATCATGTGTCTTTTGTGCATTTTTGGATAAATTTAGAGCAGATGATTATTGCTGATCTGCAGTGCTCCCCGGGAACTAAAAATAACCAGGGCAATACCATTCTGTGAGCAAGAGAAGTTAGTTTCTGACATTATGATTGCATTCTGACAGTAATGGTAACTGTTCAAAGGAAGATCTGTGGGAAAAGGTAAATTATGAAACAGATTAAGCTAGGCAGAATGGAACTGCCATATAATTTAAAGTTGAAGAATCTAAAGTCAATAAAAATAGCAGAGACTATGAAACTGTGTTAGTAATAACAGTGTTTCCTAGCACCTCGCTGGCCTCAGAAGACTCAGTAACACGCTGCTGCCAGTCAGACCACAGCGCTTTCCATCAGTGAGCCTCCTTGTCTGCATGCAGGGCTCTGAAGTGGAAGTCGCTTATCACAAACACGTTCGTGTCTGGTAAGACATGATGCTATCGGGAAGGCTCACCCGTGTATCAAATCTTTCGATACTCTTTAGCTGGACTTTGTGGTTACTTGAATTAAAGGCTGTACTGTGGGAACGGCGCATAGCTAAGGACAGGAGAAAATTCAGAGCTGAAACGTCTTGGGGGAGCTACAGTGGGAGGAATGGGGAGAATTTTCCTGGTATGTAGTCATGCCATCCTGGGCTTCTTTCTGCATGGTTTGGGAGCCCATCTGACAGAGGAAATGGTGGAAAACCAGGACTTTTTGTTCTGAATGTGTAGCTCTGGATAAACAGTGAGGGTCTGAACAGTCACACACAATAGTGCAACATATTTGAATGGACTGGTGCCTGCATTTTTTCCCATCTCATAGTGATGTGGAGGGGCAAGGCCTGCCTTCAAATTTGCAGGAACAGCGGGTACAGAAGCAAAAACTTTTACATATATTTTAATGTCAGCAGACTTTTAGGTAATACACTGTGCAATTCAAATATCTTGTTTAATTTCAGATGTGTCTAAGCTCAAGAAAGAAATGCATTTAAAGAAAAATTTGTCAGGCATTATCATTTAATCTCATCAGCCATAAATTAGAGGTTAAAAAAACAGATTATTTATCACTCACCGTATGATTGATTTCCAATGAAAAGTTGTTTTGGAGTTGTGCCAGTGTCATTTTATTATACAGCAGAAGTGGATCGTTTCTGTCTTCAGATTTTGTTGTTGCCTATCAAAGTTAATCATGAGATTAATCGTTACTACATAAATTGAGTCAGTTCACAGGAATTTTGCTAAGTAGAAGTAAAAAGAAAAAAAATCTGGCTTAACACATTACTGTGCGAAGTTTGCATAGCTGTGAAGCATCTCGTGTAGATACGCAGGAGCTAAACCTTGGGAGAAGGGAGTCAAGGAAAGGTATTTGTAGAGTATAAGGTGGCCTGTGGTAGGAACACAGCGTGTGCGTTCTGATCAGCATGTACGTGCTGGCTAACATATTCCTTCTGGAGCCACTGTAGGATGGGAGGCATAACTCACTCAAGCTTCACATTAGTCTAGGCAATCTGGTTTTGTACCGGTGTGGTGTTAAGAATGTGCATACATTAATACCGTAATGGAAAGACTGCATTAGGCCGTTTGTTACAGACAATAAAACTGCCTCGCTGCCAGAGAACTGTGTCTGCAGCGGTGCTTTATGAGGAGACTTTATCCCTGGAGTCTCTAGACAGGAAATGTCAGCATTGAGGTCTCTGGGATTAGGGTACAGACAATGTAAATTAGGGAGAGGAAAAAAAACCCACAGGACTCAGTAGTATTGTCTCCAAACTACTCCCTTGGTCTCTGATTTCTGTCTTGAACATGTTTCTGTTGTTTTCCTCAAACAGCACTGTGTTCCTTGCCTGGATGCTTCTAATGTGCATTCCTGCATCCCTTTTAGTGTGGACGTAACTTGTGACAGCATCAGCACTCAGCCTCCCCGTACTCAAGCCCCTTTTCACTTTGACTTTTTTTTGATGGCAAGGAGAGAACATGCAGGTACACAAGTGACTGTGGGGAAAGAGTGATTTTGTGATCCATGAAAATAATTAATGGGAGAATCCGTATCACTACTGCCTGGAGTACTCCACTTGACTCAGTCAGGGGCAGGAACAGTAGCTTCAACTTATTTCAAGTCTTTTTCAAAAGTAAGTCATGCCAATTCTGATTTTATCTCTATCCTTAAAAAAAAAATAAAAAATTATCTTTGTTTTCCTCTCTACTACTCTACACCATAATGTATTGTGCAGTCAGTATTTTATTCTGTTTTCTTCACCAGTTCCCAAGAGCACAATGCCTTCTCTACTCTAGTAACATTCTGGATGGTGCCACATTTCTAGCTTTGATGAAAAGGTTCAAAAATGAGGCAGTAGCAACTTACCCACAGCCACCTGTACTCTTTACCAGCAGCAACTGCTGTAGAGAAATTTCAGTTGTGGCTTCCTTTCTTACTGCATTTCAAATCTTTCTCCAATTAATTCCTTTTCATTTAATAATTTTCTCTCTCCAATCTAAGCCCAGAAGTGTGTTTCTCAGGAAAATGTGAAATAAATCCAAATCATATAGCTTTAGTTTATATAAATGGGGTGGAAAGGTTTACCTCTGCCAAACACATGCCCTCACTTAAGTGCAACTAAAAAAAATTGCTGAAGCTATTGGCTTGTTTTACAGTAACCTTCAGCTTCAGGATCTTCTGAAATGTTTAATAATCACAGGCCATGTTTTTGCTCATGGATGCTTTAATTTGCTTTTCTCCATGCAAATTCAAATTCTAGCTATTTCTCCAAGGCATATTTTCTGGAGAACAGTGCTTGATTAAAAATGCACTTGAACCAATTGGTTTTGTGGAGAAGCTTGTGTAGGACAAACATTACTTTGTGTTGTGTGGCAGGCTAAAGGTTGGGAATCTACTGCTCTGATAATCAAAGAGCCCATGTGAAGAAAAGGACAAACAAAAACGAGGCCCCAAAAGCATCTCCCAAAACACACTTTCTAAAACTGAACAGAAACCAAGCCTGTCTCTTGCTTTCACCTTCTTCTCTTGAAGGGCTTCCTTGAATAGAGTAGGATAAAATATTTTGCTATTTCGAAAACAGCTAACCCAAATATTTCCCCTTGCTCATTAGAAGGCACATCTTATGTGTTCCTTTTAGGTGTTCCAGGCCCCATATATTTTTGGTCAATATTTGGTCCCACAAAGTAGCAGGAGCAAGTAACTTAATAACTTGATTTACAGTTAGCTTGCTTAGGTATTAAGAAAGCTATTTAAAGAATACTTTAAAAATGTTTTTTCTTACATTAGCAATCTCCTTCTCCAGGTCCATAACTTTTTTCATTTCTTCAGAAATCTGGGTCTCATTGAAAGAAATATTTCTTTCTTGTAGGATTAGTTTAGCTACAGAAATCATGAAATCAACATAGGCAGAACATGCCTGCAGGAAAAAGATACAAATAATTTAAACTCCTCAAAGTATAGCACAAAACTCTTCAAAGTATAGCACATTTTGAGTATCTTAAAGATTTCATCTTCTTTTTTATGAACTATGGTTCTTCATCCCTTTTTTAGGTAACTTTACAGTAACTTACTCCGATATTCTGTTAGATCACAAATAGAAATTTGAAAAGCCCCTCATGGAAAATTGCTGTATGATTCGTAGCACTGCTCAAACCTAAACATTGTCAACTACTGCACTGTGTTTTCATTATTTAAAATGAGACATTTGTAGGTCCATATTTAAACTACCACCTGTGTTTTTTCTAGCTCACTTTAATTACAACTTCCAAAAATACTGCTTCCAAAGAGCAGTGTTCCCAGAAACGTAAAACCAAGGGAAATGTTGATGGACTGTGTAGGATCAGCATTGTGGGAAAATTACTCCCAGAAGCAGTGTACCTCCTCCCTGCTGCAGCCTGGAGCATTCAGCATATAGATTTTTGCTATATCTAAATTTGGTATAGGTAAATACACTATGGATATATACTATTGAATATATTAAATTTAATATGTCTGAATTTACCAAGGATAGGAATGGATATATACAAGTATATTCTATTAAATGTTACATTGTCAAATATCTATAAAGGTCTCACTATATTTTATGGAACTTAATTTTATTGTGATACCTCTTTGATAAGTCACACTCTTTTCTGTAAGCAGAAATGCTGGTTTCAATATACTTTTAAAATGCAAATAAAAATACATATTAAATTAGTTAATAATAAATATATGTTATGCAAAATATCTTAATCTACTAAAACAGTGATAAAAATATGATTAATAAGGCGCATAGCATCAACTTTATTAACAGAAGCATTTTGGTATGTTCAGCTCCTAAGGCAGTAGGATGCACCCTTTTTAATGAACGCTGCATTTATGCAGCCATTCTGATAACTGCCTTCCTTGCCACCCATCTCCTGTCAGCCTCCCCTGCCTGCCAACAGCGCTGTGCTATAACAGGCTGCGTGTGCTGGCAAACTCTGAGCAGCTCATGAAAAGTATTGACAACAGACTTCAAAAGAAAGGTGGCTCACAGCATCCTGGAGGACTGAACTCTCAGTGTTATTTTTAATTAAGACAGATTATTTTGTCAGAGAGAAAGCCCATCAAACCACTGACAGCCACATTAAGTCACAAAAGAGAGTGCATACCAAGCCTTAAAATACCATTTCAAAATACCCAAATCTGTGTAAAATTTATGCAAACATTACCCCAAACCAGCAAGTAAACAGGAATTTTCAGGTACCAATCAATGCACATTATTTTTGGTCTAAGGATCATTGCATGGTCATGTAGCCATCAAAGAACTGTCAGCTAATTTCAGACAGACTGTGTAAATATACTCAGATATTTAGTGGGAACTTAGATGTCAGAGTAATGCCTGTATGAGCACAGGATCCATGCATCTTACAGGAAAAAAAAATAAATCTGTTCCCAAATTCCACTTGCCACTTTGTGGTGTGAAGTCCTGACAAAGGCTGAGGTTAAAGTGCAGGAGGCAGGTACCTTGTTTAATGTGCACAGCTCAAAGAGTACAATGAGACAGCAGGAAACGGAGCCAAGCAGAGGTTATCAGCGTGCAAGGACTGAAGGGAGGAACAGCTCTCAATTGAGGTACTCCAGCTTCAGGTTGGCAGGGACCTCAAAACATTATCAGGTCCAACCTTTCATGGGAAAAGGGAGCCTGGATGAGGTTATCTAGCAGCCTATTTGCATATAAAACCTCCAGTGATGGGGGTCCCTGTTCCAGTCACTGACAGGTCTCCATGTATCTGCTTGTTTCATGATTAGTTCCTTCCAAGAGGTCCTAAAAAGTCAAGGAGCTGCTCCTCTTCTGACCTGCATAATCATATATGAATTGTGTGGAAAACTACTATTTTTCTTCCATGTGAATGTCCAGTGATTAAAAAAGGAGACAAAGAGAGTGTGAGATAAAGGAAACGAGACAGGTTGGGGTTTTGGGGGCATAGTGATGCTAGAGGAACATGCAGTTGTCTCATCCAGTGCAGAGACAATTGGGTAGTACCGGCAGCTGGAGCCGAGATAAAAACTCTTGGCTTCAGTGCAGCCAGAAAGGTCACACGAGGACACCAGCATTAATGGCACAGTATTATAATACCAAAACTTCAGGACAGTTGTGATACTCCCTCCCATTCTTAGCCAACTTATTTCTATTTGTCCTTAATCTCATTCCTCTATACCCTGTTAATTTCCTTTCCTTTTAGCTCCTGGTCTCTTGTCTTCTGACACACTTACCCATGTTAGAGTTTCTCTCTCCAGTCTGTCACACATTCTCTTCCCACCTGTAGATCAGCCTTGTTTAAATTCTCATCGTTATTACCTTTCTATTTCGGTTTCCTAGGTGACTCTCAGGGGTAGCATTACAATCTCTTTGGGGAGAGGCTGTCCTGCTCTTTGAGGGACTCCAACCCAACTCTTGAGGGTACACCTGCCTTGAAAATAGAGGCTAAAGCTTCTAAAGCAGTCAGTGATCTGTCAGCTTCAGCTTACCTCTTTGTATGCACCAGTGCACTCATAGTAGTCACGAGAAGGCAGGCCGAGTCCAGGTTGATCAATCTGTAAAGTCAAATAAAAATTTAAAAGTGCATAAGGACAAAACGTTATAGCGTTGTACTATTCTTTGGCCAGTTATAGGTTGCTGATGCTTCACTCTTGCAAAATGAACTTCTGGCCAAAGGAGAGTTTCTCTCCCATCCTGTTGCCCTTGTTTAATTCTTTTCACTCTCCTTTTTTTTTTTTTTTTTTTTTTGTCTTCACTCTTTTTCTGTTGCTGAACAATGCATGATATGTGTAATCCGTGCTAAACGCTGGACGTACAGAAAACAAAACAGTCCCCCAACAAGCAAGAAAGTTACTCCACTTTGAAACTCTGATGTGCAGAGTAGTCAAGGATCTGTCCACCCATTTGCAAGAAAGATTACCTCGTCACTGCATCTGTAACAGCTGTGTCTCAGGAGTAGCTGGTGAAGACTCACCATACACAATCCTGTCTTCTCTGGACTTTCCATTTCCAGAGTTTCCATTTTTCATCTTACATTTACAGGCAGGACACTCTCGGCATGCTCCTTAAGCACATGTCCTCAGCCATTTTCCTATCTGTGCCAGCTGCCTGCAGGTCCTGTTACTACTTCGGCATCTGAATACCTTGTAAAAACACAACCCCCTTCTTTGTGGGCTCTCTGCCATTGGGACCATAGCCAGGCTCTCAGTGACAGAGCTTTCTGCCAGAATTACATGGAAGGAAAGTCATGCTTACTTATTTCCTTGCATGCATACATAAGTAGATCATATCTGTCTTCTGTCCAGCGTACACATAACCTGTGTGTGTATCTACACATGTCTCAGTTCTCCTCACCTTACTAACAGTGTATGAGTGCACAGAATAAAGATTATTAATCCTGGGAATGGACAATGAACGCACTGTCAGACTGATAATGGAAGTTTAAAAACTGCAGAGATTCACAAACTTACCTACAACTGACCGGTAAACTTCAAATCAATAATGTTGCTCCTGGCTAACATTTATGGCTGTGCTTTCTGGTTCTTTTGCTACACTTATATGATCAGCAAGGCTGTGCCACCCAGGTAGACTTACGTGAATGATATGTGTTGTGGAATTTTTATCGTCCGTGCCAACAAAAAAATTAATAAGGACTTTTTTCCCATATCTGGAGTTCAGCTCTGCAATAGCTGTCTCAGCTGTCCAAGCAGCACCTAGGCAAATGGAAGGTGTACTCAGTCTCTATTTTGGGTAAACAATGAAAAGTACAATCGTTTGGAAATTCTAATGGAGAAGGAAATAAACACTGATTATCTTACCATAGGAAGACTCCCAGTTATTTGTTGCTACAGGCCAGTCAGATATATTTGGCAGCAGTTTGATTAAAGGCATTCCACCCCTGCTATCAATGGTAGCTTTTGGAAAAAATAAAATGAATTAGCATGATATTTTAAAACATACCAATGGTATAGTATTATAATGTGTTCAGAATTCTGAACCCGAGATATCTTTTCTCCATCACCACAATAGGATTATGTTCTGATGTATGACTCTTCTTTAACTTTTAATTTTTAAAATATGTTTCAACCATGACTGCAAAACAACTTATGCAAATCTCTGGGAAGATGACATTTAAAAAATGTTATTTTGACTCTGCAAAGAGCTTGAAATAATAGCTTTAAAAATATTAACAATTTTATGGAAACTATAAAAACAAATTAGTAGCACTGCTGTTTTATTGCTCCTCATTCTAGCGACAGCATTTAGCTCAAATTATTGAAATAAATTATCTCTGTATCTTTAAAGAAACATGATATACTGGCTATTTTCCACCTCATGTCTGGTAATTTCTAATAAATAATTAATATTTAACTGAAAGGATTTGAGTTTAAATAACTGCAGCAAACTGGTAAGTCAAGAGTAATGTAATAGCACCTAAAACACCAAAGTAAGTAAAATAGGAGATACAGTACTAGTTTTACTATTGATGTTCTTATTTAACCCTCTAAAACTGGTATATTTTAGTTCTCACCAAGAATTTCTGAAAAATTCTGCTCAGATACTTTATGTATATAGCTATAACTGACTTTGAAAGATAGGTTTCTTGGATATCATTCTTTAGATTATATTTATTTATCATATGTGCACTAAATTCAGGAGGAACTTACTTTCATTTATGCACGAACTGTACAGAGTTTTTGCCTTCTGCACTGCTGTTATATCGTTACTTTTTGGTGTGTCGAGGACATCTGAAACACACAGCACATACATCTTAATATCTGATCTTTCTGGGAAAGATAAATGAAGGAACCATAGAGGACACCATCCTGATCACCAGAGGATGGAGGATCGGTGCTTTCATTCCATCTCAAATTCCAGGAAAGCTTTGCTATTTGAAAAATAGGGGGAAAAGCTCTAGAGATAACATGCTTTGAAATTATGTCAGCCTGTGATAATGTGTTGAGCATAAAGGTGTCAAGTAGATATTCTGTAGATCATCCCCTGTAAAACAGAAATGCCTTGACCTTTCAGTGATAGTTTTTAGATGACCAATCTGTTTGGTGAAGAGAACTGCTGTTGGGGCCCTAAGTGTATCAACAGGCTCCAACTGCACTGACCAGCAGCCCGAAAGGCTCATAGCATCAATGGTGGGTTGATCTGTTGGCTGAACCTGGTCGTTGTCACTGGACCTGATCTTCTCTTCTGGTTTGGGTCCTGTGGGACTCTGCTTCCTTTCTATGAGGCCTCTGTCCCTGCCTGACTTGCTGTCATGTTTAGCTTCTGACTTGCCTTCCCCTGTGGGGCAGCCCACTCTTGCCACTCCTTTACAACTGCTTTGTTCCACAGGAACCGAAGCCTCAGGAAGACTGTGACATTCACAAACTGCAAGCCTGGCAAAACCAAAGGCTATGCAAGTAGAGAAAGGATTTTGAGTCCATAGATTAGTTTGAAGAATCTTTCATGAGTATCAACTCAGTTATTTCTGTGACTTACTTTTGTCTGAAAAAGGTGACTGTGGATAATTTGACGGTATTGCAGTTTGTGGAAAAGGAAGTATTTGTAAGTTTATGATGTGATTCTTTATAAAAATGCTTGCCTGCTATTTAGGATGTAGCTGATGGAATACAGATATGCAGGACAGGGTTGCCAGAGAGCAATTTCCAGCATTTCAGCTGACTTGGGTACAGGCAGACCTCCTTCTTTGTCACCTAGCTTTGCTGCTATTGTTAGTTCATGGGGATAACGATACAGATTTCAGTTATAATATGCAGATGAGCACACAGAGTTCAGATATCAGAAAGGTCAGGTCTATTCAGCTCTGCTCCAGTGTCAGACACAACAGCATGACTTCCAAAGCATTCTCCAAGCAAACAGTTTGTGGTGGTTTTATCCTGAATTGAACGTAAAGAAACTGAAATATTTGGTAGTATTTTAAGCTTTGCTAGATAACCACATCTTCTTAGGATTACATGTAAGCCAAAGAAGAAACTTTATATAGTCCACAAACATAAACCCTACTGACCTTTTAAAACAACTTCTAGTTCATCTCTTAAAATGTCAAAGTTACTATAACGGGAGCTGGTTTCTGGAATGACGTTCTTCTTAAGCCATCCTCCACAGGCATATTGGTAAAAATCATTACAAGGCTCTGCAGTCGTGTCCATGTTCTCAATGATTCGGGCAGCTGTAATATAAGACAAATCAAGGCGTGAAGACTTTTTAGACAAAAGCAGTGAATATATATATATATATATATATATATTTATCTCTGAAGAGGAAAATAACAAGTAGTTTTCCTTTAGTTTAGAATAGGCTCATGTCTACTGTAATGCTCTAGACCAAGCTAGTCAGTAAACAAAAAATTACTATTCTTTTACTGCCCGTAACACATATACATTTCTATTGCCTGTGTTTACTGATGGGTAAACTGACTCTAATCTTGCTACTTATTGAGAGTGGTTACTTGGTTATAAGATGTTAAATTTACTGTCTTATACCTCTTTGTTTGAAATGTGGTGAAAAGAAAAATTAGAAGCACAAGACATATAGGTTAAGTATCCAGTGTGGTGTAACTTCAGTAATTATGTGTGATGCAGGCTTAGCTGAATCTAATCTATTTCAATAAAATAATGATTTTATTTATTTATTTATTTATTTTTTTACTGTTTAAATTCTTGTCAGGAAAGTTTTCCTATTAACAATTTGCTGAATCAACATCTGATTTTCTAGACCTATTCCACAGTTTTTCTAGAACCGACATTGTTTCTTGATGTCCCTCTTGACCCTATTAAAGTGGCTGGTCAAAGACTAACTGGTCAGTGACTGATTGTGACACAGGATTCCCTTTTTAAACCTGCCTTTCTTGATGACAGTTTCCCAGCTGCTGTTCATAAACTTACTGCGCTTTTTCTTTTTTGTCTACTTATTCCACCTAGCTTGTTTTCACCACTAGTATGCTAGCACTAAGGGAAGGAGAGATGCTAGGAGTCAAGCAACAGCTAGTGAGACATTGGATTTGCCAAAATACTGCATATCCTTCCCGTTTTTCAGACATTATTTTTAGTAAATGGTGAGGCTTGTGATTATAAGTGTTCATTCCTCCCACATGGGTGAGTCAAATATTTATAGTTATTTCTCCAGTATTTTCAATATTTTCCTTGTCTCTTATGCTGGTGGAAATGAGAGGTGTAGGCAGCCTGTAGTATTTATATTGACTGGCTTTTATTTTTCCCACCTGCTTTTCTTGGGATCTTCAGTTGGCTAAAGAAAGTTACATTTGAAGCCAACATCTGATGTAATTTTGTTATCAATGAAGCCTTGAAGCATATGCTTGGTGTCGACATGTGAATTGCCCCTTTGAAGGAGAAGTGGGACCACTTATGTTGGACAGAATCCTAAACATGCTCTAAGTTATTTATGAGTTGATACTTGTACCCAGGGGAGATTTCTGATAAGTTCAAGGCTGTACATTGAGACATTTTTGCCCTGTAAGTGGTTAAGTGTGAGACTGATGAATATTTTGTTTTTTAAAGTTAATACACAGTACACTTTTCCTTCGTCCTCAGTATTGCTCTGATGAATCAGTGTTTGGGTTGATTCCTATTCTCACTTCTTTATTTGACTTCCTAACTCTGACTGAATAATGTAGAGCCTTCTCAATTACTTTTAATGATTAATTTTATTGTAGTACTCATGACTGCCAGTTGTTGCTTTAACAGCTTACAAATAAAGTAATAAAAGCTGGCATAACAACCAGTGACCTGGGGAGGATATGGCAGAAACACTATGTGCTTATCTAGGTGAAATTTATGAGAGATCAGAATTCCCTATTCCCATCAGTCTGTGCTGTTTGAGCTCAGGAAGGTTAGCAGAGTGTCAGCATATTCAAAAAATGTTCAGATATACAAATTACAAGGTAACTTTAAATGCCACACTGCAATAGAACTTACAAACTTTGATAACGTTATCATGCAGTTACTCATATTCCACTCTGTATATAACCAATTGAATTTTCATTGCATTTTTTCTTCTGGTCATTTATTTGAAGCTCCTCTATTAAATGTACTATAAATTCTGTCAGTATCTTCACTTTATCCTTTTTCAGTAGCTTGTTCCTATTGCAAAATTTTGAAATACATTGGGGAAAAAAATCACAGTATTGGCCATTTCTGGTGTAAGGCATTACCATTTCACTTAATGCCTATACCTAATTGTATTTCCTGAAGGTTAATACTTCCTGCTTTCTATGTGTATTTAACTTGGCTGTCTGTTATCCTACATGGTCTGGAAGGAGATCCCAAATTAAACATGGAACAGAATCCTGATTTGAACTAGTATTACAGTTATGGATTCATCCCAGTAAGATTTAGCAGCAAAAAACACAGTTTATTTCTCTTTTTTACGGACTTTTTTTTTTTTTTTAACTAAAGTTGATTAATTTTGTTATTAAATGATACAGTTCTGAAAAACTTTTTGAACTCTGTTTTGAATTCTTTGAGCACTGAAAGCTTGAGCAGCCGCTAGGTAACCATTCTGGACGCCTGGTTCACAGCATTCTGATTCTGGAACCAAGAACTCACTCATTCTAGTGACCACCTAACTGAATTAGTCTTTTCTGTGAGTAATTCCTTATCAACATTCCCTTATAAAGAATTTAATGATCATATAGGTTTAGAGGAGGCCCAGCACTTCTATAGCAACTTCTGCCTTAAATGCATTATACCATGGTGGGACAGGGAAATCCTGGCTCAGTTAAATAATCCAATGCTTTAAAATTCAAGCTGGTCACTCCAAACTTTGCTTAGAGCTATGCATTCTAAATAATTTACACTCAGATGCAGTATTTGGAGTTGAATTACAGTTCTGTAATGGCTAACACATCTGAACATCATGTGGGGGCCTCCTTGTCCTAACTGCTTCCTTTGTTGTAAGCAAAACAAAGACATCATTGCTACAATAGTGTAACAGACCAGACAGATTTTTAGGTGCTTCTGGTAATTGACCCTTGCTAAGCATAAAAACACATCCTAATGCTGCAGATTATGATATGGTCAGAAGCATTCTATTTTGGCGTCATTGCTTTTGCATCTGTTTTTATCTTATTTTAGGTATAGCCCCACAGCTAAAACTTAAGTATATAGATTATAACTCATTGAATACACTGGTTGCCTCCCCAGAATCCTAAAGTAATCCTTAACAGCATTCCTTGGAGAGTCTGTTTCTACCTCTTGAACTGGCCTGACCCCAATGACTTTATAAGATCTGACAAATCACATCACATCTGTAGAAGAAATATGCTAAGAAAAAAATTTGGGTTAGCAGATCTCATGCCTCAATGTGCCATATTTGACTGCAGTTAGCTGGGAAAATTATGTGGTTATATACATGTATATGTATATATAAGTACGTAAATGTATATAAAGGGTATATATTTTCATTCTTACCTGATTTTATACAGTCTGATGTCTTGCAAATCCCATCTAAAAAAGGATACAATCGTACTTTTAATTTCTACTGAATGTCAATGTAATAAAAGCTTCTGTAATTTTTACTTCCATGGACAGTCACCTTAGAAATTGCATTTAACTGCAGTGTACAGTAAGATAAAGGACACCATATATTCAGAAAATGAATATTTATAGGATCAGGTTCTAAAAATACCATTACCTTCATCCCTTTAGGGTCACTCAGTGCTAGTCACCCATCATGCAGAATTTTTGTAGAAAGAAGAAAATGTTCTATCACTCAATTAGAGATGGTAAAAATATTATTTTTACAAAGAAAAAAAAAAAAAAGAATAAGTTTGGAGGAAAGATAGAACACATGCTGAAGAGAGTTGCAAAGTCAGTTTATATTTAGCAACTCCCAACAAAGACAAAAGCATTTTGAAGGAATTATACGAAAACTCTGAGGCATTCACTCTGAAGCCTTTTAAACAAAACAAAAGGTTCTCAGAACATAAAGATACTTCCTTCTGAGACTTCAGAAATACAACATTTTTTATTTTTCATTTCAAAATGGCATTTTGCCATTCCATAATTGGATGATACTATAATAAAGTTCAAATTTAAAATTATTAAGTACTTTAAAATGAAACAAAGCAATTCATTAGTGCTGTAATGAAACATTTTAATTTGACACAAAAAGGAATTCTGAGCTTCCTTGCATTGTCTTTTCCAAAAATTATCAGAATACTTCTGCCTGAACTATTTTCAAATATTTTGGTATGACCAGTGAATCACAAAACCTTTTTATATGACTGTACACATTAAGAATTTTTGCAGCAATAGCTTGCGAAAGGAAACAAATTGGATTTTTGTACATATACAGGAATATGGAGGAACCACTGTAGCTTGGTTTTCTTCAGAAGCATTGTATTTTGTATTTTTCTGCTTACTGAAGCATTAATTACAAACAGAAATATTGCTAAGACAGAACAAGCAGATGGTTTGTGTTTACCACAACTTTGCATGAACAAATTAACTTACAGAGTCCTAGTTGGAAAAACAGCAATTTTGTGTCAGTGCCCAGCAATAATGAGTGGGGATGCAGCTTTACATTTCATGTAATTGTGTCATATGGTTAATCACATATGGATGAGATACAATTATGGTGAAGCTGTTATTAATCATTTAATTTTATACAGTGGGCAAGGTACAGTCTTCTACTACCAGGCAAATACTTCTAAGCTGACCATTTAACATTTTTTCTTAATGGTTTCTGTCTAGCAGTTATATATACCACGCAACGTAGGCTTTCCTAATACAACATTTGAATATATTGAATATTCAGTATTTTTTACAATACGAACAGCTGAATTCTATCTGATAAAGCTCTTTTGCATAATTTCTTAAAGTACTTTTACATTAGTATGTATTTGTACATTGAAAGACACTTTAAGTGTACTCACCATCGTAAGTTGCATACAGAACTATCATTGTGATTGCTACAATAGCCAGCAGGATCACTACAACAGTTAGCCCTATTTCCAGGCCACTCCATCGCAGTTTCTTCTTTGGTTTTGGAGTATTCATTTCAGTTATATCCATCTGGCTTTCTGACTTGCCCATAACCTAGGGTCTGAAAAGGAAAAAGGAAAATTCTCTGGAGGACTTATGCTGAATCATAGGTCTTGAAATTGGCTCCTCAACTGCACAGTAACAAAGATGTTTCCTGGGTGAATTTTCACACTTGCACAGAGCTTATTTGTAACATTTCTAGTAAGTCATGAAACTAAAAATGACATCCTTTTGTCACACACAAACACACACACACGCGGTACGTACCATGCACTACTTGTCATTTATGGAGAACAGAAGAGCGGTGTTCCTTCACATGAAGAGGCCACCAAGCAGAGAGGGAAGGCCAACAAACCAAACCCTATTTTTAAACCTTACCCATGTAGTTTAATCTTGTATGATGGTACAGGAGTTCACAAGCAAGTAAAAGCAAGTCTCCCTGCTTGAATAAAAATTAACTTAATCTGCCAATTACTTATCTGCTGCCAAAGGTCAAAATATGCCATTGTGCTTCGCTGTCATCTTTTAAAACATCGTGTAAGCAATTCTTGACTACAGCTTTACAGCTGTCACTAAAAATAGCGAAAAATGAAAAAATGAAAACTCAGGCTCTGCTGGGAGCTTGTCACACTCACACTGAAGATAATGACTCTTTACAGTGATCTTGAAAGAAGTGCAACCCAGTCCTCTGGTTTGAGGTTAGAACACTGTAAGTTAGAGGTAACTGCGGTACGTACATGCAAAACCGGTGGGAGTGTGACCAGACTCATCCTCACTCGTGTAACGTGTATGCAGCCGTAGGTTTTAAGATTGCATTTCTGTCGCTCTTTAAGATCACCTGGCTACCTTTTGCAGCACTGCTGTTGTATAATTCTTTGCTCCCTCTCTTCGTGTACTCCCATTTGCTTAGGGCCAGGTCATTTTCTTTGCTGGCAGAGATCCGTATTGCTATACATACAGCAATGCTGTTGTTCTCAGTATCTCACGATGAAAACTTGACAGCTTCTATTTGCAGCATTTCCTGGAGATCCTCTTGTATTCCTCACACCCTTTTCCTCCCACTCTTTGTAAGCAGCAGTAACAGCAGTAAGGGAACCCCTCTCAGCTTCTGCATCCATCCAAGCTCAAGGCTTGTACTTCAATTATTTGAAGCTGTTTCAAGTTGTGTATTGCTGGTTTGGATTCATCTTTGTCTCTTCAAGCTGCTACAGTCTTTCAGATATCCAGTCTTTTCTTCTCAGCACCTTCTGTTTCTATCTGATTTCTCTTCCTCGGTTTCAAAGATCTCTTCCTCCCTTCTCATGCCCACCTCACAAGCTAGCTCCTCCTCTGCAATAACGTGTCACTGAAGTGTGTATGCTTATGAATAAATCAAAAATATTAAATAATTCAGTATCATGGACCTAAGTAAACAGAGACTTTGTGTTCCACGTGTTTATGCAATACCTGGTTCAGTGGATCCTTGGACACTATCACTCTAACACTGTTTATCTAAATGAACGAGAAAACATTTTATTGGAGTGTCTCATCTCCACCTCTGTCACTACTGCCTGGTGACATCAAGATGCGGGAAGTGACCAGCAGTGCCAGGATCAGGGGTCTTCTGTAGCTCTGGAGGCTGGCGTCCCGCAAGGTCTGCCCAGCCTCTCTCTGCCTTTCCACATCTACAGGCACCATTTCAGCCACTTGCACTTTCCTCATGGGCTTCTATTTTTCTCTTAAGAGTAGGTTTTTGGCCAAATCAGCAAATGGTTTCTTTAGACACGTGATTGAAATCCCACAGAACCATGCACAAGTGAGAGCTATGCACAGAAACTTGCCCTTCATTAACTGTGAGCTAGAAATTTGTAGGTAATGTAAAAACACGTTAACCATGATACCCATCTCACTTTGATCATATAAAGCAGCAGAAAATGTTATTTCTATTGACTGAGGGCTGACTGGTGCCCAGAACCCTCTGAATACTTGGAGCCTAATGTAAGAAGTGATGTTTGCCTTCTGCCTCTGAAAGTGTCTTTAAAGCGCTGAAAACACGGTTTATTAGGGCAGCAAGAACTCCTGTACCTTTCATGTGCTAATATGTTCCTTGCAGTCAGCTAAGTTTTTCCAAGTGAGCTAATCTTTCTGTTCCTGCAGGAGTGTTCCTCATGGTTAAAGGCATCCCACTGACTCAGTTTTACCTCTGGTTATTTAGAGAACTTATCCCGTCTGCATCAGGGACCACCAGGTAAAAGCTTCTTTCTGCGCTAATTGCAAGCACAGCAAAAGTGTAGGAATAATTTAAGGAGATCGAAGGTTAGGTATTATGGTTTTCTTACATTTCCCTTAGCGCTCCTGTGATTCCCTCTACCAGCTAAGGCTTAGATACAAGAGGCAGCCGAAATTACTCTGTCAGACCCTGGTCCAGGTCACACGGGGGATTAATTAGGCATCTTTTCCTTTGGGGACGCGCGCGTTTGAAGCTGAGCGGTGGCACACAGGGCTCTCAAGGGAGCCAAGCGAGCACATCCCCGACCCACCCGGCCCCTTTGTGCCCCCCAGGCTCCGAGGGGCGGCGGGCAGCCCTCGGGGCGCTGTGCCGCAGGGGATGGGGGCACGGCGGCCGCCGGGGGGCGCCCCGGGCCCGGCGGGAGGGGCCGCGGGCGGGGAGGGGCCGCCAGGTCCGTACCGCGGCCCCGGGGCTGCTGCCGGCCGGGGAGGCGAGCCCCGAGCCCCGCCGGGGGGCTCCGTGCTCCCACCGGGCCGGGCCGAGCCCCCCGCGGGGCGCCCGCTCCGCCCGCCCCGTCCCGCACTCACCGGGCGCCGCTCGGAGGGGTCCGGCCGCGGGGTCGCCACGGGCATCCCCGGGAGGCTGCGGCGGCGAGGGGAGCCCCGGGGCCGCGGTGGGCAGCGGAGGGGCGGCGGAGGTCCGGTTGAAGGCAGGCTCAGGCCGTCGGGGCTCCGGGCGGCCGGCGGCGGGGCTCAGCGCCCGGCTCGCCCGCGGGCAGCGGCGGGGACGCGGGGCTCCGGCATCGCCGGGACATCAAAGCCCGGGGGCGCTGCCCGCTGCCCGCCGCCCCGGAGCGGAGGAGCCGCGGTGTGGGGGCCGAGCGGGCTGT